>NC_064930.1:62865055-63490055 GCF_023897955.1 Schistocerca gregaria | reverse complement strand
GGAGATCCTTATAATGTGGAGATACAACTGTACACCTAACAGGCCCATGAGGTGTTATTTCCTCAGAGAAAAATGGACTCAGAATGAAGGAGCTTGTGAAACCACACCACACAGTCACGTACGCTGAGTGCAGTGGATGTTCCTGCACGAAGTGTGGTGGAGCAGAACCCTATATCCGACAGTTCTGTGCATTCCACGGCGCCATGAACAGTGAAACATGCTTCGTCCTTCCAAAGAATACTCCTTGGACACACGTCATCCTCTTCCACGTGTGCCACAAAATGAGTGCCAAAGTCACACCACAGTAGCCTATCTTGGGGCTTCATTTGGTGAACATTCTGAATCTTGGTGGGATACCACAGTAAAATGTGCCACAAAATCTTTTGAACTATTTTCGGGGGGAAAGACAATTCACGTGACAGAGCTTGAGAACTGGCTGCAGAAGATGAGGCATGTGCTGCACAGTTGGCTATAGCTATGACAACTTCACCAACAACTGTTACATGAATGACTGCCTGCCTCTCTCTGCTGCACCACCTAATTCACCTGTGACTTTAAATTTCTTCACGGTATTCTTTGGCCCAACTGAAACGGGACCTCTTTGCTGCTATCCCTGTTGGCAATATTCCTGAAATGCACCACTGTTACTGCTGTTGTTCTGATAAATAACTTTGCCAGCAGCACATGCTCTTTCTTCTCAATAGCCATTGTATTTTATATGGAAAACTAATATTATTAACTCTTTACAACAGTCACTTCACAAAAGAAATCAACACAAACCACCAAGCGACAAAAAGCATACTGACATCAAAAAAGATCTTTAAATCACGTCTCCAAAACGTGTATATAATGTAGAAAATGCCAATTCCAAATACAGCCTTTTCAGTAATGAAGTGGCTCTAATATTTGAAAGTACCTTCCCAAAAATAATATATAAAACCCATACTAAAAAATCCACCAACAAGCCTTGGATTACCACTGGAATTAGGATTTCTTGCAAAAGAGAGAGAGAGAGAGTTGTACATTGCCTCAAAAAAATCAGATGACCATACCTTCTAAATAACTATAAAAATACTGTAAAATATTGAACAAAGTCATTCTGAAATCAAAAAGTAAGTATCAGTGCTCAAGAATTAATAACTACACTAATAAAACCAAAACTATATGGGAAGTGATACAAAATGAGACTGGTGCAAATTACCCCAACAAGACCCTAAATAATGCTCTTAACAATGAAGGTAAGCTAGCTCAAAATGAAGATATTGTAGTTAAAATCTTTAATAAGCACTTTTTAACTGTTGCTGAGAAAACAGCATGCAAAGGCTCTTCAGAAAAGGCAATAAAAACTCTGAAAGAACTTTCCCCTAACTCTATAGACATGATAGGTATGGCCCCCATAACCGTGCAAGAAGTAAGAAAAACCATACTGTCTCTAAAAAGTAAAAATTCGTTGCGTGTAGACAATATTTCCAGCAAACTGGTAAAAGCCAGCTGTAATCATCGCTCTAAAGTTCTAGCTCATATATTCAATTCCTCTCTACATAAATCTTCCCTGACAGAATGAAGTATATGTAACTGTGAAACCCCTCTACAAAAAATGTGATCCCCCAGATGTTTCTAACTATCGTCCTATCTCTCTTGTAACATCATTTTCTAAAGTCTTTGAAAAATTAATATACATCAGGATTGTCAATCACCTTGAAAAATTTGGTCTAATTAGTAAACAACAATTTCGTTTCAGATCAGGCATATCTACATCCAAAGCAATTTACTCACTTACAAATAATGTTTTAGAATGCGTTGACAAGAAAAAATTACCGGCTGGCATATTCTGTGACCTGACTAAGGCTTTCGACTGCATCAATCACACAATACTTTTAGGAAAAGCAGCCCAATATGGAATCTGTGGACAAATGGGTAGCTGGCTCATGTCATATCTAGAAGACATAACAAAAAATAGTATTAGGTGTTAACAATCTACAAGTAGGAGAGGTAGAGTCTGACTGGGGAACAGTACATCTTGGTGCTCTACAAGGGTCAGTCCTTGGTCCCCTCCTATTTATTATATATATATTAATGACCTACCCCTGTTCTCAAATAGTGCTAGCAATATCACAATGTTAGCCGATGACACAAGTATAGTGACAGCCAGCAAAACCTCCACTGACGCAGAGTTAAATGTCAACCAAGCACTTGCAAATGCGCTAAACTGGTTCCCGGCAAATTCTCTAGGAATAAACCTCAGTAAAACAAATTACATGCAGTTCCAATCCAGTTACATAAGCCCAGACGAGATTAACATTGCACACGAGAGCCAACAGTTACAGAGCGTTCAGTGCACAAAGTTCCTAGGCGATCACATAGATAACCGGCTCAACTGCGAATTCCACATACAGCAAGCACTAAAAAAGCTTAGCTCAGCAATACTTACCATCCAAATAATCTCCAAAATTGGAGATATCAACATATCAAAGTCTGCGTATTTTGGCTACTTTCATACAGTGATGTGCTATGGAATAATCTTTTGGGGCAGCTCACCACTTGCAAAAATTGTTTGAAAGCCAGAAAAAAGTAGTCCAAATTATGTGTAGTGTCCCTCCAAGAGCCTCATGTCGAAATCTCTTTAAACAGTTAGGTATATTAGTCACTACCTCACCAATATCTCCTCTCACTCATGGCTTTCACTCTTCTCCATTCCTCTAAATATGAAACAAATGAGACATACCATCATTATAACACAAGATGGAAAGGTGATATGCACTGTGAACGGAAAAATCTCTCTCTGGTACAAAAAGGGGCAAAGTTCACAAGTACAAAAATCTTTAACGCACTCCCTAGTAATATAAAGTGTCTTAAAGAAAATAAAATGCTATTCAAAAAGAAGCTAAAGGAATTTCTATTGGAAAAATGTTTCTACTCTTTAGATGAATTCTTCAACAGATTTGAGTAGTAATTCAGATTATTTCCTTTGTCATTGTTATCTGTATTGTTTTTTTTATCACTGTTGTATTTTTGTATTGTATTGTTTATTATCTTGATTATATTATTGTATTGTACCAGTTTTGAATCATTGATCTGCCATGTGTAATATGCCAGTATGTATTGTATTGTATGATATCTATATTGTATCTGCTTTGACTCGTTCCACATCCATGCATAATCATGCCATACTGGATCTATGGAATAAGTATCTCAAATAAATAAATTAAAAAAAAAAAAAAAAAAAAAAAAAAAAAAAAACAAGACACATTTCACATTCTGATTGCTTACAGTGCCATATTTTCACCTGGTGGCAGAAAGTGAAACTATTAATTTTTCAGAATACTCCACAAGTAAACCAATTAATGAACAGAATTAAGACATTTTAGGATTCCACGATGTGTACAGCACCCACTGCATCACTGAGAACACTGTCAGTTTAATCACAACCCACAAGGGAGACATATACGAGGTGCATTCAAGTTCTAAGGCCTCTGATTTGTTTTCTCCGGACTGGAAAGAGAGAGAAATATGCGCATTGTTCTAAAATGAGGCCACGTTCATTGTCAATATGTCCAAGAGATGGCAGCACCGTACGGCAGATGGAATTTTACTGCCAGTGGTGAGGATGAGTACTGTTTTAAATACTTAAAATGGCGATGTTTTCCTTACTTGAACAGCGTGCAATCAGTCGTTTTCTAAATTTGTGTGGTGTGAAACCAATTGAAATTCATCGACAGTTGAAGGATACATATGGTGATGGAGTTATGGATGTGTCGAAAGTGCGTTCGTGGGTGCGACAGTTTAATGCAGGCAGAACATCGTGTGACAACAAACCGAAACAACCTCGGGCTCGCACAAGCCGGTCTGATGACACGATTGAGAAAGTGGAGAGAATTGTTTTGGGGAATCGCCGAATGACTGTTGAACAGATCGCCTCCAGAGTTGGCATTTCTGTGGGTTCTGTGCACACAGTCCTGCACGGCGACCTGCAAACGCGAAAAGTGTCATCCAGGTGGGTGCCACGAATGCCGACGGACGACCACACGGCTGCCCGTGTGGCATGTTGCCGAGCAATGTTGACGCGCAAGGACAGCACGAATGGGACTTTCTTTTCGTCGGTTGTGACAATGGATGAGACGTGGATGCCATTTTTCAATCCAGAAACAAAGCGCGAGTCAGCTCAATGGAAGCACACAGATTCACCGCCACCAACCAAATTTCAGGTAACCGCCAGTGCTAAAAACTGATGGTATCCATGTTCTGGGACAGCCTTACCCACTGTGTTCCAAAGGGTACTATGGTAGCAGGTGCATCCTACGAAAATGTTTGGAAGAACAAATTCCTTCCAGCACTGAAACAAAAACGTCCGGGAAGGGCTACGCGTGTGCTGTTTCACCAAGACAATGCACCCGCACATCGAGCTAACGTTACGCAACAGTTTCTTCGTGATAACAACTTTGAAGTGATTCCTCATGCTCCCTACTCACCTGACCTGGCTCCTAGTGACTTTTGGCTTTTTCCAACAATGAAAGACACTCTCCGTGACCGCACATTCACCAGCTGTGCTGCTATTGCCTCAGCGATTTCCCAGTGGCCAAAACAGACTCCTAAAGAAGCCTTCGCCGCTGCCATGGAATCATGGCGTCAGCGTTGTGAAAAATGTGTATGTGTGCAGGGCGATTACGTCGAGAAGTAACGCCAGTTTAATAGTTTCATCGATTTCGGGTGACTAATTAATTAGGAAAAAAAAAAAAAAAAAACGAGGCCTTAGAACTTGAATGCACCTCGTAGTGCCAAATACATTAACAGGCAACTTACACAACTGGCACCTTGGTAAACTTTTAATCTCAATGCGCACAATGCTGGTTCAAGAACACATTTTTCTACACAAGCAAACTATTATTTGCCCTCCCCCCCCCCCCCCCCCCCATTCCTGCTGCCACCCCCCACCCCCGCTTTCCTTGTCCACTTTCCCCTATGTAAGTTTTGCAACTAATTGGGATATGCACTACATACAAATCTTGTCCTTGTGCACTCCTCTCTGCTTGACAGTGAAAGCTGCTGCTATTAATTCTGATATGTCCTGCACAGAAATCTTATAGTTGCGGCACCTCTGGTACACCTTGCAGCTCGGTGCCTCGTGCAGTGGCTTGTGTTGCTTGGACCTCACACCGGCCCTGAATGTGAAACTGAAAGTCAACAAAGGTTGTGTCTTCATTCCTGTAGAAGAAACAGTCTCGTGAAATAGGAACTGTACACAGTGCAGCCATTGCCACATAGTTAGATGAAGACAGTGTAAGAAAGAGGCTTCTGGCAGTTTTTGAACATTAAGAGCCGCGCTCTGAACAACTTTTTCTACTATCGCATTACACTTAGTAACAATGACATGGCCGACATTGCACTTAGCCACAGATTCCTTACTAAACTTGATTCTAAGTTACACTTAGCAATTATGATATTAAGGCAACAATGTATTTGGTACTTATTATGTAGCAAGCATGATCTGAAGATTGTTCTTAACCAACTGAAACTGCTATTTTCATCACAATCAAGACTGAGAAAAAAACAACACTAACACCATAACCGCTGTTTCACAATGGCACATAGATGCAAAGCAATGTCATTATTCAACCTGAAGCTTACCTTTCTGAAACATTCGTAGTTCAGCAACCTGGCATATGCTGATGTTCCAGCAATTATAATCTTGGGACGGAAGAGAAGTGCAGTTTTTTGCAGCATGTCATAATCTATCAGGCCGGTCTTAATATCGAGGCGATACGGCATCGACTCGAAAAAAAGTGAAGTAGCAGACGCTCTCTTAGTATCTGTCATGAATCCATGAGTCAAGCTAGAAAAAAAAACAGAACAAGAACAGACCATGTATATAATGACCATTCATTACATGTCAGATAGACACTCTACTACTCCATAAACCAGTAAATTTACACTTATATACACTCATGCTCATAAATTAAGGATAATTGCAGAATGTGGTGCCACACAACATGGCATTACACAAATCTGGCGCTAATAGCATAAGCACATAGGCAACACACACGACACAGATCTGTAAGTCCACAGTATCGGTGATACGTTGAGCAAACCGTCCCGAAACACGTGTGCGACAAAACGCCACTGTTTCCTGCACAATGTACCCCGACATTAATATGGGATATGATCACTGTGCACGCATACACAGGCCGCATTAAGGGGTGGCATACTCTGGATCAGATGGTCGAGCAGCTGCTGGGGTATAGCCTCCCATTCTTGCACCAGTGCCTGTCAGAGCTCCTGAAGTGTCCTAGACGTTAGTAGATGTGGAGAGATACGTTGACTGTGAGCATCCCAGATGTGCTCGACAGAGTTTAGGTCTGGAGAACAGGCGGGCCACTCCATTCCCCTGATATCCTCTGTTTCAAGGTACTCCTCTATGATGGCAGCTTGGTGGGCCGTGCGTTATCATCCATCAAGAGAAAGGTGGGACCCACTGCACCCGTGAAAAGGCGGATATACTGGTGCAAAATGACGTCCCGATACACCTGACCTGTTACAGTTCCTCTGTCGAAGACATGCAGGGGTGTACGTGCACCAATCATAATCCCACCCCACACCATCAAACCACGCCCTCCATACAGGTACCTTTTGAGAACATGAAGGGTTGGTATCTGGTTCCTGGTTCATGCCAGGTGAAAACCCAGTGAGAATCACTGTTCACACTATACCTGGACTCGTCCGTGAACATAACCTAGGACCTCTGTTCCAATGTCCATGTACTGTGTTCTTGACACCAGGCTTTACGGGCTCTCCTGTGACCAGGGGTCAGTGGAATGCACCTTGCAAGTCTCTGGACGAATAAACCGTGTCTGTTCACTCGTCTGTAGACTGTGTGTCTGGAGACAACTGTTCCAGTGGCTGCGGTAAGGTCCCGAGTGAGGCTACCTGCAGTACTCCGTGAACGTCTGCGGGCACTGATGGTGAGATATCGGTCTTCTTGTGGTGTTCTACACTGTGGACGTCCCTTACTGTAGCTCCTGGACACGTTTCCTGTCTGCCATAATCTTGAGGTCACACATTGTGGCACACGGGGGGTCCCTGCTGTGTTTGACCAGCCTCCAGTCACCCTAGTATTCTACCCCTCATAACGTGGTCAATATGTGTTCTTTGAGCCATTTTCAACACACAGTCACCATTAGCACCTCTGAAAACGTCTGCACACTTACACACTGCACCATACTCCGACATGCACCGACACACCTCTGTGTATGTGGACTGCTGCCAGCGCCACTGTGCGCAGTGCAGCGCTAAAATGATTCATTTTTAAATAAATCTTTTTTTTTTTAAAAAAGGAAGTAATTTTTATTAGTGAAATCTGCGTCAGTTTGAAATATTGTGTTATTGTAGAAAATGGAAAAATGATTCAGTGCTGTTTTAATAACACTGTTCCCTGCTAACAGAAATTGGCAGCAAATCCATAGCATAAGAATTGATACTGCATGGCTGAGACAGTTATGCCCCTGTTGCTGTGTGTTGTGGCTTACAGAATGTGGGTGCAAGACGTGCCCCCAGCTGGTCTATACAGTAGTTTCTGACTATTATCACCAGAAATCTGTTGTACTGCAGAATAGCACCGATGCTAGGCTGGAAATAATTTTACGAAGCGGCTTAGCAGTGAAGTACAATGCTCTATTTGCTTTAAAAGATCAAATATTTGTCTGTCATTTCTATGAAATAATGAAAGAGAAAGGAAACTATGGTAACAGTAATCAATTAGAAACTTAACAACATTTCATTCATAGTATACAATAAAATAGAAATTAGCTGATCTGCTGCCTGTGTCTACATAATACACCTCTATCTGCTTGCAGTCCTTGAAAACAGATAAATTAACATGAAAAGCAGAGTTCCTCAGTCCCAGTTTTCACCCTTTAGCATTGATTATTCTTAATGTCCAAATAGTGGCATGACCCTCAATCACACGATTTTCGAACAGTTTCAAATCAATAGGAGAATATTGGTAATCTTTTGCAGAACTCAACCACTTATCACTTTTTGAGGAAAGCAGCAAATGGTTGGCATACTAAGTTTTTATTTGTCTATTTAATTTAATATTATCTGTGTATCTGGAAACTGATAGCAAAAATTTTTCAACCTTTGATAGATTTCTAAGTTTATTACAGGGAATAATAAGAATAAAAAACTGAAAACTGTTTATTTCAGAAACCAATATTTTGAGCAGTTTTTAACAGTTAGTTTAAACTGGGGTGGAAAAAAACTGGTCTAATCACAAACTTGTTGTTTCAGTGATAACTTCCATCCCTAGTATGAGTCCAGTTATCAGTATGTTGCATCTATGCTAGACTGGATCACCCACTAATTTGATTGAGACGAGTGTCATACAGCCATCGTATCACAACTATCTTAACTAGTCCTCGAGATCCCAGATACTGGCACTGCAACGGAGTTGGCATCCGAGAGGTCCCATCTACATTCTATTGGGGACAAATGTGGGCATTTTACTGGCCACAAGAGTATCTCAGAAACACACAGACCGTTCACTGACACATGCCATATGTGAATGAGTATTGTCCTACTGAAAATGTCACCACAACAAGTCCAGAACCACGCTGCTGCTCCGGTCGCAGGTTCGAACCCTGCCTCAGGCACAGGTGTGTGTGATTTCCTTAGGTTGGATAGGTTTAAGTACAGTAGTACAAGTTTATATGCCAACTAGCTCTGCAGATGACGAAGAAATTGAAGAAATGTATGACGGAATCAAAGAAATTATTCAGATAGTGAAGGGAGACGAAAATTTAATAGTCATGGGTGACTGGAATTCGGTAGTAGGAAAAGGGGGAGAAGGAAACGTAGTAGGCGAATATGGATTGGGGCTAAGAAATGAAAGAGGAAGCCGCCTCGTAGAATTTTGCACATAGCACAACTTAGTCATAGCTAAGAACCATGAAAGAAGGTTGTATACATGGAAGAACGCTGGAGATACTAGGTTTCAGATAGATTATATAATGGTAAGACAGAGATTTAGGAACCAAGTTTTAAATTGTAAGACATTCCCAGGGGCAGATGTGGACTCTGACTACAATCTATTAGTTATGATCTGTAGGTTAAAACTGAAGAAACTACAAAAAGGTGGCAATTTAAGGAGATGGGACCTGGACAAACTGAAAGAACCAGTGGTTGTACAGAGTTTCAGGGAGAGGATAAGGGAACAATTGACAGGAATGGGGGAAAGAAATACAGTAGAAGAAGAATGGGTACCTCTGACGGATGAAGTAGTGAAGGCAGCAGAGGATCAAGTAGGTAAAAAGAGGGCTAGTAGAAATCCTTAGGTAACAGAAGAAATATTGAATTTAATTGATGAAAGGAGAAAATATAAAAATGCAGTAAATGAAGCAGGCAAAAAGGAATAAAAACATCTCAAAAATGAGTACAACAGGAAGTGCGAAATGGCTAAGCAGGGATGGCTAGAGGACAAATGTAAGGATGTAGAGGCTTATCTCACTAGGGGTAAGATAGATACTGCCTACAGGAAAATTAAAGAGACCTTTGGAGATGAGAGAACCACTTGTATGAATATCAAGAGCTCAGATGGAAACCCAGTTCTAAGCAAAGAAGGGAAAGCAGAAAGGTGGAAGGAGTATATAGAGGGTCTATACAAGGACAATGTACTTGAGGACAATATTATGGAAATGGAAGAGGATGTAGATGATGATGAAATGGGAGATATGACACTGCGTGAAGTTTTTGACTGAGCACTGAAAGACCTGATTCGAAACAAGGCTCCAGGAGTAGACAACATTCCACTGGAACTACTGATGGCCTTGGGGGAGCCAGTCCTGACAAAACTGTACCATCTGGTGAGCAAGATGTATGAGACAGGCGAAATACCCTCAGACTTCAAGAAGAATATAATAATTCCAATCCCAAAGAAAGTAGATGTTGAGAGATGCGAAAATTACCGAACAATCAGTTTAATAAGCCACAGCTGCAAAATACTAACGCGAATTCATTAGGGACGAATGGAAAAACTAGTAGAAGGTGACTTCAGGGGAGATCAGTTTGGATTCTGTAGAAATATTTGAACACGTGAGGCAATACTGACCCTAAAACTTATCTTAGAAGCTAGATTAAGGAAAGGCAAACCTACGTTTCTAGCATTTGTAGACTCAGAAAAAGCGTTTGACAATGTTGACTGGAATACTCTCTTTCATATTCTGAAGGTGGCAGGGGTAAAATACAGGGAGCGAAACGCTGTTTATAATTTGTACAGAAACCAGATGGCAGTTATAAGAGTTGAGGGGCACGAAAGCGAAGCAGTGGTTGGGAAGGGAGTGAGACAGGGTTGTAGACTCTCCCCGATGGTATTCAATCTTTATATTGAGCAAACAGTGAAGGAAACAAAAGAAAAATTAGATTAGGAAATTAGAGACTTAAAATAGTAAAGGAGTTTTGCCATTTGGGGAGCAAAATAACTGACGATAGTTGAAGTAGAGAGGATATAAAATGTAGACTGGCAATGGCAGGGAAAGCGTTTCTGAAGAAGAAACATTTGTTAACATGAAATATAGATTTAAGTGTCAGGAAGTCATTTCTGAAAGTATTTGCATGGAGTGTAGCCATGTATGGAAGTGAAACGTGAACGATATATAGTTTGGACAAGAAGAGAATAGAAGCTTTTGAAATGTGGTGCTACAGAAGATTGCTGAAGATTAGATGGGTATATCACATAAGTAATGAGGAGGTGTTGAACCGAATTGGGGAGAAGAGGAGTTTGTGGGACAACTTGACTAGAAGAAGGGATCGGTTGGTAGGACATGTTCTGAGGCATCAAGGGATCACCAGTTTAGTATTTGAGGGCAGCGTGGAGGGTAAAAATGGTAGAGGTAGACCAAGAGATGAATACACTAAGCAGATTCAGAAGGATGTAGGTTGCAGTAGGTACTGGGAGATGAAGAGGCTTGCACAGGCTAGAGTAGCATGGAGAGCTGCATCAAACCAGTCTCAGGACTGAAGACCGCAACAACAACAAGCCTAGGGTACTGATGACCTCAGATGTTAAATCTCATAGTGCTTAGAGCCATTTGAACCATCACCAGAACACTATCACACAAGAAATAACACGAGGACCCAGGATGTCCAATATTTACTGTTATACTGTAGCAGTGCTGTCAATCACTACCTGCAGTGCCGTGAAGTCTTACCCGATGGCTCCCCAAACTGTGACGCTAAGAGTAGCACCACTGTGACTCTCATAAACATTGAGATTTCTCCCCAGATGGTCACAATACTTGCTGACCACGGTCATCCGGGATATCACCGAATGCAATGTGACACCCTCCATCAGCAGTCTATGCTTTCCAGTCACAGCACCATTCCAAATCCCTCCATTTGTGCCATTTTGTTAATGGCAGCCTACATGAGGGAAGGTGATTCCCTAGTGTGGCTGCTGGTAGTCTCGAACCAGTGGTGTGTGGAGGCTCTTAATGTTGCAGGGAGATTGTTACTTATTATAAGAGGACAGGTGAAAGAGCGAAAGGCTGACGACGTGCTCGGTGCACAATAGGCGATCGTCCCTTGTGTCGGTCAGAAGTGATCAACTGGAACCTTGATGAGGAGTGTACCTGCCCTCACAATCTGACATCTACATCTATAAGGTCTGTTAAAAAAAAATCTGGAGCATTTGTAATTTTGCGCCAATGGTGGGTTGGAGCGAAATATGGTTGGCATCCCTGCACTCGTCTGTGTTCAATGTATAACTACCGGAAGTTTCATTGCTGTATATCTGTTGGTAATTGTTCAGTGCCGTATTGAGTACCATATTTACTTGAATCTAAGCTGCACTTGAATCTAAGCCGCACCTGAAAAATGAGACTCGAAATGAAGGAAAAAAAATTTTTCCCGATTCTAAGGCGCACCTGGAATTTGAAACTCTAAATTCAAAGGGAGAGATAAGTTTTAGACCGCACCTCCAAATCGATACAAAGTTGGTCCATTGTAACATGAGACACAATGTAGGTTGAATGGATAAAGATAAAGCTACAGTAGTTTGGTTCGAGTCATAATCTTAACAGTTAAGCTTTACCAAATAACTATTGCAATGTGTCAGGTGCTCCGTCCATATTGATATGGGTACCCTTGCTTTTTCAGGTGCTTCATCTGGTTTGAATCGATTGCTTATTTTGCTTTGATCTAATTACTGCCGTCCTCTGTGTTATAGGTGTTTACGTCACTCTAAGCTAAAAATGCATTATTGTGCTGCGTCATGCATTGTTTGTCTCATTCTGATAATGAGTGTTTATGACCTGTAGCCACTCGTAGCATGGCTCGCTTTTGTGCACACTCTCATAAGTGAAACAATGGCAAGAGACTGTTACTTCTTACTTACACTGCTGCTTTCTTTGATAACGTTCAACAAGAACCAAATAATATACTTCATATGATAGAAGATGTTCTGAACGAGAGTTTAGCGAACATTTTTCTCCGTTTGAAAATCTTTGCTGACGCCTCTTTAGTACATTACATTCTGCACAGAAATTAGAGTCATCTTAGATTTAAAAATCTAGTCAGTTGCCGTGCTTCATTTATGACTGTATCACTATTAGGCATAAGAATAATATGAATATAAACATGAGACGATATGTATATTCTTCCGTGTTTGCTGTTGTCTCACCCTAGTTTTGTAGTTTATTAGGCAGACAGGATTTAAAACAGATAGCAGCAAACACGAAAGAATACACGACATAATGTTTACATTCTTCTACCTTTCCTTTTAATTTCTTTGCTGGCGCAGAGGTTTTGGTGCCAGTATTTATCTTCGTGCCTGCAAACCATGCCTGTGTAGCGCTACATATATCCGACGGCAGAAGTTAGTTGTGGCGACAACCTACCAACATTTTTCAAAACTTCCGATTACTTTGCACTCGATTCTAAGCCGCAGGCAGTTTTTTAGATTACAAAAACCAGAAAAAAAGTGCGGCTTAGATTTGAGTAAATACGGTAGAAGGTTGCGTTGCACAATTTGCAAATGTTGAGATGGCAGAGTTAGAGCAACACATCTGCATTAAATTTTGCACAAGTATGATGATGAGTGCTTAAGCCATCCTGGTATTACAAATGGATGACACGGTTTAAAAATGGCTGGACTGAAGTTAAAGATAACCCCCATTCAGGATCAACTTCGACATCTACCAATGATGCTTGTGTCACAAACATCAATGAAATTGTTTGCGTCATTCAAAGACTGAGTGACAGAGACTGCATAAGAATGTAATGTTTCAGTAGGAACATGTCACAAAATCCTGACACAGCTTCTTGGAATGCACTGTGTTGCTCATGAGTCGAGACCAGAAAGAGCTTTGCTCCACAACCTCTGAACAGCTTTTGTATCACGCAAATGAGAATGAGATATCCTTAAGAGAATAACTGATGATGAAATGTGGTTCTATGGTTATGATGTTCAGAGCAACGTTCAATCTTTGCAATGGCTCGGGAAACGTCCTCTGAGACCATAGAAAGCTCAGAAAGGTCAGAGCAAATGCCAAAGCCATGGTGACAGTTTTCTTTGACTCTGATGGATTAGCTCATCGTGAATTTGTGGACAATCTACTAATTGATAGTACTATCAGAATGTGTTGTGACGCCTGCGAGAAAATGAGAGAAGGAAATGGCCTGAAATGTGGTGAGACAATTCTTGACACTCGCATCATACCCACACACATTCATCCCTGTTTGTGGGTGACTATTCCACAAAAAATGAAATCAACATGCTGCTTCATTCTCTGTATTCTCCATACCTTGCCCCCGTGAACCTCTCTTTTATTTCCTGACTTGAAAATCCCACTGATAGGACAAAGATTTGCAATGACAGATCGAGGGTGACCATGCACAGTAAGTGAAAGGTAAGTGCACAAAAATTCCATGGCCAAAGTTCCTGAATTTTCTGAATAGAACTCGTAGATCTACATCTGCATCTACATCTATACTCTGCAAACCACTGTGAAGTGCATGGCATAGGGTATGTTCCATTGTACTAGTTATCAGGGTTTCTTCCCATTCCATTCACATATGGAGCATAGGAAGAATGATTTTCTGAATACCTATGTGTGTGCTGTAATTATTCTAATCTTATTCTCACATTCGCTATGTGAGTGATATGTAGGGGGTTGCGGTATTTCCCTATTGTCATCAATTAAAGCAGGCTCTTGAAACTTTGTTAACCCTCTAGTGGCCACGCATAACGCGCACAAAAAAAAAAAAAAAAAAAAAAAAAAAACCTGTTTTCGAGCATTCCTTCGTTGTTTCATAATTGCGAGCCCATATCTATTCCTTCATTACTGCATCATTTAACACGGTGGTAAATTGTCTTGTCATACAGCTGAGTGAGCGACAGTAATATAAAATAAACAGCAAGCTAGGTGAGAAAAAAACTTACATTCCTTACAAGAAAATAACCCAGATTACAAGCTAGCAGCACAATTCCACACTTAGGCAGTTGTCTCCAGATTATAAGTAATCGAAGAAGCAGCTGTCTGGGACCTGATAAAAGCGTGCTGTTGAATGCTTTGAACGGGTTATTGGTACAAGATAACACTCGTATGCAGCAACAGGGTGACATGATGAACAGGTTATTTTATTATTGTTTAATTAAACAGTGATTTAGTGTATATTATGGTAGTTCATTTTATTGTTGTTTATTTAAACTAAGATGAAACTGTGATTTTGCTCATACACGTTTACCTTGGTAACAGAAAGACCGTTATTCTTTGTAAGTGATAAGGTATGCCACACGCCCACACTTGTTATGAAAATCGGAGTGCCCACTCAAAGGTTAATAAACTTTCTCGAGATAGTTTACATCTGTCTACAAGAGTCTTCCAGTTCAGATCCTTCAGTATCTCTGTGATACTCTCCCATAGATCAAACAAAACTATGTCCATTCATGCTGTCCTTCTCTGTGTATGTTTGGTATCCCCTGTTAGTTCTATTTGATGTGTGTCCCATACACTTGAGTAACATTCTAGAACTGGTTGCATGAGTGATTTGTAAGCAGTCTTCTTTGTAGAGTGATTGCACTTCCCCATTAGTCTACCAATAAACCTAAGTCTACCACCTGCTTTGCCCATGACTTAGCCTTTATGATCATTTCCTTCCATATACACCCAAGTGTCTGTATGAGTTGGCCAATTCCAGTTGTGACTCACTGATATTATAGTCATAGGAAACTACGAGGGTGAGTCAAACGAAAACCTTAAATTTGTAATAACAAATTTGGCCTGTAGGTGGCAGCATAGTGCAGATGCACACATACCGTCGCAGTATCAGTATAAAGACGGCTGCCCCACTTGCGACTTAACCCAGGGAAGAACGGCATTCTGTTATTCGGTTTTTGAGTAGTGAAGGTGTGAAACCTTTTGAAATTGATCGACGAATAAATGCATGTTTGTCACAGTAGCAAGTCTACGAATGGAGTAGGAAGTTTGCAAATGGTGTGACTTCAGTGGAAGATGTTTCTTGTCCAGATCAGGCACAAGTTGTGACTCCACAGAACATTGCAGTAGTTGAACCCATAGTAAAGGGAAATTGCTGAGTGACACTGTATGACACTGCAGCATGTTTACGGATTAGTCGTGGGTCAGCACACCACACTGTGCACGATGTGCTCCAGTTTCACAAAGAGTCTGCAAGATGAGGGCCACGGCAGCTGACTCCTGAAATGAGAGAACGACGTGTTGATGCTTGTGACGAACTTCTTCGGCACTTCGAATGAGAAGGTGATGGCTTCCATACAAGAATCATTACTGGGGATGAAACCTGGGTTCACTTCCACCAACCGGAAACAAAGAGAGCGAGCAAGGAATGGTGCCATTCCTCATCACCAAAACTAAAGAAGTTTCAAACAGAACCATAATCAGGGAAGGTTATGCTGATGCTCTTTTGGGATGAAAAAGACGTCATTTTGGAGCATTACATGTCTAGAGGGACCACTGTCACCAGTGCATCGTACACAGGTCTCCTAAAAAATTATCTGCGGCCTGCAATCAAATCAAAGCGACGTTAATTGCTGTCAGCAGGTGTGCTTTTCAAGGCCCCGCACTGCCCATACAACAGTTGCAACAATTACAGACCTGCATTTTTAGTGTTTCCTCATCCATCATACTCACCAGACCTTGCCCCAAGTGATTTCCATATGTTTGGACCACTCAGATGCAATGGGAGGAAAGAAGTTCCGTTCTGACGAAGAGGTACGCCACGCGGTGCGGGAGTGATTGCGTGGACTGCCAAAAGAATTTCTTTTCTAAAGGAATTTATGCACTTTGTAAGCGCTGGAGAACTTGCATTGAGCATGGGGGAGATTATGTTGAAAAGTGATACAGCTTTGTACCACTTCTGCACAATAAATAATATTTTTAAAAATATTTAAGGTTTTCATTTGACTCATCCTCGTACATTTCTGTGTTTTGTGACATGCACAATTTTACATTTCTGAACATTTAAAGCAAGTTTCCAGTCTTTGCATCCTCTGATACCTTATCAAGATGTAACTGAATATTTATGCAGATTCGTTCAGACAGTACTTCATTATATACAACTGCATCATCTGCAAGAAGTCTGAGGTTACAATTAATATTGTCTGCAGTGTCATTAATATACAACATTAACAGCAGGCATCCCAATACACTTCCATGGGATACAACGGAAGTTACTTCTACATCTGACAATGACTCTCCAACCAAGATAACATGCTGTTTACTCCCTACCAAAAAGTCCTCAACCTGGTCACAAATTTCACTTGATACACCATATGACTGTAATTTTGACAATAAATGTAGGTGTGGTAGTGAGTCAAACAGACCACCCTACGAATATTAATAATGCCAAGATTTGACCAGCTCACCAAATGCAGATGTGAGAAGCTGATAACACTGACTCACATGAGTATGTGGCTCTCCATGTCATTCACTGTGATCACTGATGTACCTTCACTCACAATGCACACAATTTCAAAGATTTCGCATCCATGCAGTTCAGAGGCCTGCTTACAAAGGGCCACCTGGTTAGGCCCCATGATGCGCTCTGGTCAGCTGCCAGAGAAACAGTATTATTTAAGCAATCATAAATGAGTGCTCAGCCAATTCTGTTACTGTTGTCCAGTCAATGCTTCAAGTGCTATGCACAACCTGCACTTCATTGTATCTTACACATTGCTCTATAAAGTACTGCGTTCCATAAACCATGTTTGTTCTTGCTACAGCAAACTTGGTGACAAGCGATGGTTACATTTTCTCTACATGTCAGTGTCAGTGCTAAGTCACTCGGCAAACACCTCAGTGGAGGAAATACTCCAATATATCATTGCCCAGCAGCAAGCTTTTGTAGAATGACAACAGGCTATTGCTGCCGCTCTCAATTGAGTGGCATCTGGGTTTTCTCAGCAGGTTTCTCTCCCATCAAAGCAACTGTAATCTTTTCCTGTATATGATGAATTGGCTGAAGACTGGGACTCCATGGTTACAGCAAAATTTTCTGTTTTTTGTGAGGACAATGCAGGCATATATAGGGCTTTCATTCTTACAGGCTTTCACAGTGCATTTATCAGATGTTGTGCCAGGCCTTTGCAAACACTGGCAAGCTTATCATTTGATGGAATTTTCAAGCTTCTTTCAACTTATTTCTGTGGCAGAACACTTCATCGTGAGACACATGGAATTTTATCGCCGTTAGAATTTCCCAAACCTATGAGGGGCATTTGAAAAGTCTGTGCAAAAATAAAACCTACTTATGTGTTTCAGGTAAACCTTTTCTATTTTAAGACATAGTCTCCTTTCAGACTTATACACTTCATCCAACACTTTCCTAATTTGTTGATCCCTTCCGAATAACAGGAATTGTCCAAGTCTGCAAAATAGCTACTAGTTGCTGCAATCACCTCCTCCTTTGAATGATATCCTTGTCCTGCCAGCCATTTCTTCAAATGGAAGAAGAAGAAGAAGAAGGGGAGTGGGAAAATTATAAAAGGTCTATTTCTGTATTTTTTAATGTAAATCCCGTATCTATGTAATTAAGGCAATTGATCCATAACAATTAAAGACAATTGGTAATACTCTGCCAGAAAAAAGATGTTGATTGTGATCTGCTGTCAGCATAGGCCACCAGGGGGATAGTCGATGTACTGGTAATGGTTTCAATGTCGTCTGCCAACAGATAGCACAGTGGCATGGCTACCAGAGCATCATCTGTGTGTATCCCTTAATAAGAATAGCTCATAGCCAGAAGGGTTAGTGTGGTGCAAACATGTTAAGCAAGCAGGTAACCATGCACAGAGATGCACTTGTGCTTCCTACAGGCAAATGAGAGTCTGAAAGGGGTCAAATTGAGGCCTTGTGAGCAGCGGAATTGTCCTTTCAGAGAATTGCTTCTCAAGTAGGATGTGATGCTTCAGACGTCCAAAGATGCTGGTATCAGTGGTCACATGCACATTCTCACACCCATATACAAGGTTCTGGATGTCCACGTAGCACAGACATTTGACAGGATTGTTGCACTGTAAAAGCAGCAGTGGCGGATAGTATAGCTACCACAACACAGATAGAGGGCTGATGATGATGATGGCGTATGACGAGGGCCTCCTGTCAGGTAGATCGCTCGCCTGGTGCAAGTCTTTTGATTTGACGCCACTTCGGCGACTTGCGCATCGATGGGGATAAAATGATGTAGGACAACACAACACCCAGTCCCTGGGCGGATAAAATCTCCGACCCAGCTGGGAATCGAACCCGGGCCCTTAGGGTTGACAGTCCATCGCACTGACTACTCAGCTACCGGGATAGAGGGCTTATGAGCTGAGACGTGTCAACACAAACTGTTGCAAATCAGTTATTAGCAGTGGGACTAGGCACAGACACAACTCAAGGCCTTCTTCCACTGAAAAACACAGCATTGACATGCACAGCTCGGCTGGTGCCATCACAGGGTCATTCAGAATATCACATGTGACGGTCATTTGCACAGACAACGTAGACCTGGTCACTGCTGTCTTGTAGAATGCATTTGTCCAAGACACAATGGCCCCATCCCAGGCCTTATGGGGTGCGATAAGCTATAACTTTCGTTAACCTCAGGTGTTTCTGGGAGGGTAACCAGTGCTCGGTACGTGCAGAATGCTGTTAGACGCATTCTTTTGACATTCTTGCGACATGAAGGTGATGTGTTGTTCCAACAGTTAATACTCACCCGTGACTGCCCGTCAAACTTGACGTGCTCTGCAAGACATGCAGCAACTCACCTGGCCAGCACAATGTTTAGACTTGTCTCCATTCGAGCACGTGCGGGATGTGAAGGAACAAAGAGTGACTCGTGTGACTCGTCAGTGGAAGAACTCTTACAGAACTACATGAGCAGGTTGAGCAGGTGAGTTACAATGTATCCCAGGGCAGTATTCACCATCTGTAGGAGCGAGGGGATGCCGGAGTCAGCGCCTGCATTGCCGACCTCCGAGACTACACTACATACTAACATGTGTGTTTCAGCACTGCTCGACACTTGATATGTCAAAACCAGTAGAGCTATTGATCTGTAAATGTAATCATTTCATTTACTCCATATGCACTGTTGTAACAATAAATGTTGAGAGAATTGGAAACCTCAAAAATGGTGTGCCAAAGTTTTTCCGCCAGTATAATTGGCACCCATGACATAGCCCACATCTGTCACAGTGGGTTTGATTAATATAGCAGGTCACAGGGAAGCCCAGCTGAATACACCCCCCCCCCCCCCCCCAAAGCATAATGCTGATCCCACTTGTCTGTATCTGTGGCACAGTATGTGTTCCGAGCAGCCATTCGTTTGGACAAAGGTATCCGGACACGACCGTCGACCGACTGTAATGAGAAATTAGTCAGTCACGTGACATGTTTCCCTCAAACTTTGATCCAGTTCAACGATCCCATTCCAATGAAATGATAACTGAGTTGCACCAGTATAGGAAAACATAGGGTCATATGCTGTGTGGGATGTTCCTTCCTGTGTTTGATGAATGTTCGGATGGGGGACTTTATGCAGTAATTACAATGCTGTGATGTACAGATCTGCAATTACTAACATGTCTATTTGCAGTACAATTCTCCTCTCTGGATCTCCTTTCTCCTTCCCTTCAACTTCATCTCTGGTGCAGTCTGGGGATAAAATTCTTGCTTATCTAGGTTCACCAAGCTACAAACAACTGAAAACTCCCCTATATAAAATGGTCTACAATTTCACTTCAACAGCTACGTCACATGTTAACGAAATTGTGGACAACTCAATGTCTACTCCTTAACAAGCTTTAATGAAGACTCTCCAAAGGAGTAACTCTCTTCCACCTGGTGTGCAAGATGTATGAGACGGGCAAAATACCCTCAGACTTCGATGGAGAATATAATAATTCCATCTCCAAAAACGTAGGTGCTGAGACCACTATTAAACTATCAGTTTAATAAGTCATGGTTGCAAAATACTGACATGAATTCCGTACACAAGAATGGAAAAAACTGGTATAAGTCGGCCTTGGGGAAGATCAGTTTAGATTCTAGCGAAATGCAGGAACTCGCAAAACAATACTGACCCTACAATTTATTTCAGAAGACAGGTTAAGGAAAGGCAAACTTATATTTAAAGCATTTGTAGACATAGCAAAAGCTTCTTACAATGTTCACTGCAACAAATTATGAAGATAGCAGGGAGCAAAAGGCTACTTACAACTTGTACAGAAACAAGATGACAGTTATGAGAGTCAAGGGGCATGAAAGGAAGACAGTTGTTGACAACGTAGTGAGACACGGTTGCAGCCTCTCCCCAATGTTATTTAATCTGTATACTGAGCAAGCAGTATAGGAAACCGAAGAAAAATCTCGAGTATGAAATAAAGTCCAGCAAGAAGCAGTGAAAACATTGGGGTTGGATTATGACACTGTAATTCTGTCAGAGACAGCTAAGGATTTTGAACAGCAGCTGAATAGAATGGGCAGTATCTTGAAAGGAGGATATAAGATGAACATCAACAAAACAATACAAGGATAATGGAATGTAGATGAATTAAATCAGGTATTGCTGAGGGAATTACATTAGGAAATGAGACACTCAATATATTACTAGATCTACAACTTTGTTCTGCCATTTTTCCTCAAAGTTCGGGGCTTTATTGTGGAAAAATTACAAAAGAAATATGATTACAGTATTGCCCATTGCTGACCACTACGTTCTCCCATCTTTTGGATAGCATACGAATTCCAAGGCGGAAGAATTGGGCGTCTTGTTGGGATCCATGAAGTGATTCAATTTTGCACTTGTTCATATGATCAGAAGTGCTGATCAGCCAGACTGTATGCCACTGATCGGAAAAGGTGGTAGTCAGTGAGAACAGCATACGGAGAATGCAGCGGGAGGGATAGGACTTCTTATTTCAACGTTTCCATGTATATTTTGGTGGGTTTTGCGACATGAGGTCGAGCACTGATCTGCTGCAAAATTACCTCTACGTGTCTATTGCTGTATTGTGACTGTTTGTGTTTCAGTGCTGGGCTCAAATGCATCAATAGCTTTCAATAATGATGTCCTGCGACTGTCTTCATCCGCTTCAGTAGCTATGAAAATATTCTGTCTTCCACCGCCATGCTGGTCTTTGATATCAAAATCACAATTCTTAAGGCATTGAAAACATTCTCTGGACGTTCTTCCACTAATAGTTCCCTCGCCACTGGTTTTACACAGCATTTTAAGAGTCACAGCCACAGATTTCTTCACATTAAAGCAGAAATTTAAAATTTCCCGCAAATGGTGAGAAATAAGTACGTAAGTTGACATACTTAATCAAGAATAGCCTTATGATGCAATCACAAATCGACTAATACTTTTATGGCATTATGTTTACAGATGCCTAAGCTTATTGTATTACACATGCGACCAACCACCCGAAGCCCACTTGCCGCTACAGCCGTCTATTGCAAAATGGCAGAAGCAAAGTTGTAGACCTAATAGATGAGATTTGCTATTTGGACAGCAAAAAAACTGATGATGGATGAAGTAGAGAGGATATAAAATGTAGACTGGCAATGGCCAGAAAAGAGTTTCTAAAGAAGAGAAATTTGTTAACACTGAATATAGATTTAAGTGTCAGGAAGTACTTTCTGAAAGTATTTGTGTGGAGCATAGCCATGTATGGAAGTTAAACATGGATGAGAAACAGTTTCTACAAGAAGGTAATAGAAGCCTTTGAAATGTAGTGCTACAGAAAAATGCTGAAGATTACATGGGCGGATCTTGTTACTTATGCAGAGATACTGACTAGAAATGAGGAGGAAAGAAATTCGTGATACAATCTTACTAGAGGAAGGGATCGGTTGACAGAACACATTATGAAGCATAAACAGATCACCAATTTAGTACTGGAGGGAAGTGTGGGAGGTAAAAATCATAGAGGGAGACCCAAGATACGAATACAGTATGCAGACTCAGAAGGATGTAGGTTGCGGTAGGTACTGGGAGATGAAGACGCTTGCACAGGATAGGGTAGCATGGAGAGCTGCATCAAACCAGTCTCTGGACTGAAGACCACAACAATCAGAACAACAACAACAACAGGCTACTATCAAGATGTGCACTTCTCTAGGGTGTGTGGTGTGTCTCAGAGGCAAAGATGCAGCTCCATGAAATAATCACCAAATCAGCCTGAATACTTGACAGAACTGCATGGCTGCTCCCTTCTTGCAGAAACACTACTTCCATGACACAGTTTAACATGGACTTCACAGATGTGATATGTTACACATGAATAGTGTGCTGTGAAACAGTTGTGCCCACATCAGCATCATACTCCATCATCAAATCCACCTATCCTGCCTTACATAGCAGACATTGTCTCATGTGGTGTGAACGTCCGCCATCCTGTCACTTCTACATCTACATCCATACTCCGTATGCCACCTGACGGTGTGTGGCGGAGGGTACCTTGAGTACCTCTACCATTGGATCTTCTCTATCTCTTCTATCAACCCTATCTGGTACGGATCCCACACTGCTGAGCAGTATTCAAGCAGTGGGCAAACAAGCATACTGTAACCTACTTCCTTTGTTTTCGGATTGCATTTCCTTAGGATCCTTCCAATGAATCTCAGCTGGCATCTGCTTTACTGACAATCAACTTTATATGGTCATTCAATATTAAATCACTCCTAATGCGTACTCCCAGATAATTTATGGAATTAACTGCTTCCAGTTGCTGACCTGCTATTTTGTAGCTAAATGATAAGGGATCTATCTTTCTATGTATTCACAGCACATTACACTTGTCTACACTGAGATTCAATTGCCATTCCCTGCACCATGCGTCAATTCGCTGCAGATCCTCCTGCATTCCAGTAAAATTTTCCATTGTTACAACCTCTCGATACACCACAGCATCATCTGCAAAAAGCCTCAGTGAACTTCCGATGTTACCCACAAAGTCATTTATATATATTGTGAATAGCAACGGTCCTATGACACTCCCCTGCGGCACACCTGAAATCACTCTTACTTCATAAGACTTCTCTCCATTGAGAATGACATGCTGCGTTCTGATATATATAGGAACTCCTGAATCCAATCACACAATTGATCTGATAGTCCGTATGCTCTTACTTTGTTCATTAAACGACTGTGGGGAACTGTGTCAAACGCCTTGCGGAAGTCAAGAAACACGGCATCTACCTGGGAACCTGTGTCTATTGCCCTCTGACTCTCGTGGCCGAATAGCGCGAGCTGGGTTTCACATGCCCATTTTTTTCGAAACCCATGCTGATTCCTACAGAGTGGATTTCTAATCTCCAGAAAAGTCATTATACTCGAACATAATACGTGTTCCAAAATTCTACAACTGGTCGATGTTAGAGATATAGGTCTATAGTTCTGAACATCTGTTTGACGTCCCTTCTTGAAAACTGGGATGACCTGTGCCCTTTTCCAATCCTTTGGAACGTAATGCTCTTCTAGAGACCTACGGTACACCGCTGAAGAAGGGGGGCAAGTTCCTTTGCGTACTCTGTGTAAGATCGAACTGGTATCCCATCAGGACCAGCGGCCTTGCCTCTTTTGAGTGATTTTAATTGTTTTTCTATCCCTCTGTCGTCTATTTTGATGTCTACCATTTTGTCATCTTTGTGACAATCTAGAGAAGGAACTACAGTGCAATCTTCCTGTGTGAAACAGCTTTGGAAAAAGACGTTTAGTATTTCGGCCTTTAGTCTGTCATCCTATGTTTCAGTACCATTTTGGTCACAGAGTGTCTGGACATTTTGTTTTCATCCACCTACCGCTTTGACATAGGACCAAAATTTCTTAGGATTTTCTGCCAATTTCGAATTCATTGAACGCCTCTCGCATAGCCCTCCTCACACTACATTTCGCTTCGCGTAATTTTTGTTTGTTTGCAAGGCTTTGGCTATGTTTATGTTTGCTGTGACGTTCCCTTTGCTTCCGCAGCAGTTTTCTAACTGGGTTGTTGAACCATGGTGGCTCTTTTCCATCTCTTACGATCTTGCTTGGCTCATACTCATCTAACGCATTTTGTACGATGGTTTTGAACTTTGTCCACTGATCCTCAACACTACATCTACATCTACATGACTACTCTGCAATTCACATTTAAGTGCTTGGCAGAGGGTTCATTGAACCACAATCATACTATCTCTCTACCATTCCACTCCCTAACAGCGCGCGGGAAAAACGAACACCTAAACCTTTCTGTTCGAGCTCAGATTTCTCGTGTTTTATTTTGATGATCATTCCTACACTATCTGTACTTGAGACAAAACTTCTGTGTTGAGTCATCAGGTGCACTTTTTTGTGGTTTCACTGTCCTTCAACAACTTTCCACAGGTGCTCGCAGCAGCAGCATTCTTCAGTAATGTGCCATCTTTGCCACTTTCAAGGTGCCGATTCCTGCCCATAACAATCTGTCCTTTGCCACCACAGTCACTACAATGGATTTCCCTATTTGTGGCCCGTATCATTGCTAGAACTATTCCCCAGTCATCTGACCCACTTAGATGTTTTCCTTACCACACCATATGCCTGAAACACTGCCAAACGGTATTCAATCTCACTGTGGGCAGTGATTGTAATGTTTCAGTTTACTGGTGTATTTGCTGCAAAAGAATCAAGTAGCTTACCTGGAAATTAAGGGCATTTACAAGGAGTTAGAAAATGTTGTGGGGTAGGCGCTTAATATTGCTTAGGGCCTCCTCTGGATCTGTGGACTGCAGTGAGGTACCATGGAAGGGAGTTACAAGTTTCTGGTATTCCTCTGGAAGCAGATGACACAAAATCATTTGCAAAGCACCAGCCAATTCTGGTCTGTTCATGTGCGCAGGATTCACACAAATGAGCCTGCTTTCCATGACATTCCAGTTATGCTTGATGGGGTTCAAATATGGGCTGGCCATCTCAGTCTTACAACTTCCCCTGCACATTCCTGGGCAGCATGGGACTGATGTCGTAATGCATTCTCATATTGAAACACTGCAGGACCACCAGGATGTTGGAGGGCCAAAAATGGTTGGAGATGGTCCTCAAACTCGACATGCCGCAGTCCGTTCAAAGTCCCTTGCAGAACAAATGGGGGGTGGGGGAGGGGGGGGGCATTCTGTACCAGGAAAATCCATCCCAGATCATGACAATCAATACTCTCAGAATTATCAAGGAAATGAATGAAGATTATGAATGCCAAGTACTACATAACAGAGCCTTTCCAAGTTAATTCGGGAGTACGACAAGGGTGTACTCTTTCGCCAACACTGTATCTTTTGGTGTTGGACCATGTGATGAGGAGAGTGATGGGGGAACGGAAGAGAGGGGCACACTGGGGGATGCGGGATAGGCTCAAAGATCTAGATTTTGCAGATGACATTTGCTTAATGGCACAACGATATCGAAGAGAAACTGGCCAGGTTACAGAGAGAGGAGGAAGTTGCAGGCCTCAAGATAAATGTTCACAAAACCCGAGAAATGTGGATGAATTTGACCATCATGAATAGGCTGGCCATTAATGGAGAGGATGTAGAACAGGTCATATCTTTCCTCTACCTTGGAAGTATAGTCCCGACTACAGGAGGCAATTGGGAGGAAGTCCATAGTCACATCTGCAAAGCAAATGGTGTGACTGTAGAACTGTGCCCTGTCTGGAGAAATAGGAACATCTCAAAGAAGACCAAACTCCGGCTTTTCAATGGCAATGTGAAGGCTGTTCCGTTGTACGGTTGTGAAACTTGGTTGGTGGCTAACCACATCAAAAACCAGCTCCAAGTTTTTATCAACTGCTGTCTCCAGCATATTTTAAATGTGAGATGGCCAGATATTATGACAAATGAAGATCTTTGGAGGGAGAGAAATCAGTAACCAATCAATAGACAAATCAAAGAAAGAAAATGGCTCTCAAATGGTTCTGAGCACTATGGGACTTAACGTCTACGGTCATCAGTCCCCTAGAGCTTAGAACTACTTAAACCTAACTAACCTAAGGACATCACACAACACCCAGTCATCATGAGGCAGAGAAAATCCCTGACCCCATCGGGAACCAAACCCAGGGAATGAAAATGGATCTGAATTGGGCATACATTGAGGAAACCAGATGGAGCTATTGAAAGGATGGCACTGGATTGGAACCCTGAAGGAGTTAGAAAATGCTGTCGTCCAAAACAGATGTGGCAAAGGACGATTGAGAGAGAAGCTGCAGAGGATGGGAAAACCTTTAGTGAAGTGAAGAGACTTTCTAGAAATCGTACCAGGTTGAGGAATTTCATCACAGCACTAAGCGAAGATCATAACAAAGACACCACTACCTCGGACCACACCTTCTCGACCGGTGCGATCCACTGATTTGTGTGCTCTGTGCCACATACAGTGTGTCCCATCAGCTCGGTTCAGCTGAAATTGTGATTCATCCAACCATATCAAGTTATGCCATCTCTCCAGTGTCCTTCGCTCCGTGATTGGTGACCAATGCAAGCCATTGTGATCAACGATGCTGGGTTAACAGTGGCAACTGTGTGCAACGTCGGCTCCCATACCCCGTGGAATCCATGTTCCTATGGACTGGCCACTGAAAGACATGTCTAGCGCATCCTGTGTTGAACTGAACTGAGATTTGTTGGACTGTTGGCCTACCACCAATACTGACAATATGTCTCAGATGTCACCAGTCACGGTCGTCGAGGGTTGCTGGACAGCCGGTAGTTCATCTGTAGTGGTCTGTGACACCCTAAATGGACCATTCACAATACATGCTGGACACGGTCGAACAAGTTAAACCAAATTCCTGCACCACTAATTCTAACCCGTCAGCCATCAACCACCGTACCCCGCTCGAATGGCGTCAACTGACGATGATGTCGCTTGTTACACAAATCACTTGCACAACCACTCAGTCACTTCCTAGAAGGTCTCCTATACAACTGCAGCTGGCACATAGTGTGTGTGGTGTGCATACAATACACCTGCACTCTCTGTGCCATACTATCCCATGACATTTGCTAATTCAGCATACTTTTCATCAAAGTTTCCTTCTTTCAAACACAAAGTTATCAGTATATTACTTTAGGAATGTAAATAATAATACAAGAATGAAGTATTACATACAACTCTAAACTAAAAAGGGTACATTTTCAATCATGTTGTCGTTAATGTGAGGGTCGTTCAGAAAGTAAAAAACAGTTGAGTACCGTGCCCAGTACCAATCGTGCACAACCAAAATCTCACGTGTGCCAGTTAGTTCTTCATCCATCACAGTGTGAGCCACATGTTTTACTGCCTAGCAGTCACGCCTCTTCATTCTGTACCCTTTCACAATGGCAGCATCCGTCAAAAATTCTGCCATTTGATCCACATGGAGTTATTGCTAAGTAGAGAAACACTCAATTCAATGTCCTATTGTGAAATTCTTCGTTGAATTTCGTGCACTGCTCAAAATGAGAAATGTGAAATGTTGTCAGCAAAAGTGTCTTCGATTCGTGACATTGTGTGGCCCTGTGCACCAGCACGAACACAGCAAGAAGTTCAACATCTTAAGTGGGAAATTTTTGGACATCCTCCTTAATCTCTGACTAGGCACCGAGACGATTTCACTTATTTCCAAATCTAAAGGAGTTTTTGGGAGGAAAACAGAGCTCAAACAAGCAGTGACATCATGGCTCAAGAATTTGGTGGTATAGGAGTACAACGCAGGAACTGAAAAATTTGACCCGCATTACAATAAGTGCTTTGACAGCAAAGGTCACTACATTGAGATATAGAGTAAGGTAAAGTGACTTTGTAAATAAATTTTTGTGTTGATATCTTTTGTTGCTATTCAGTTATGTCAAAATGTTCTTTACTTTCTAAATACACATACCAAAAAAAGTTTTGCTTCACCTCGTTTCCGAGAGTCCAGGAACCTGTACAGAAAGTTAGAATAGAGATCAACATAAAAATCATTTCTACTCATTTTATTGCTCATGAAAACCACACATTGGATGTTGTGTTACCATACAGCAAGACCTTCAGAGGTGGTGGTCCAGATTGCTCTACACACCTGTACCTCTAATACCCAGTAGCACGTCCTCTAACATTGATGCATGCCTGTTTTCGTCATGGCATACTGTCCACAAGTTCATCAAGCCACTGTTGGTCCAGATTGTCCCACTCCTCAATGGCGATTCGGCGCAGATCCATCAGAGTGGTTAGTGGGTCATGTCGTCCATAAACAGTCCTTTTCGATCCATCCCAGGCATGTTAGATAGGGTTCATGTCTGGAAAACATGCTGGCCACTAATCCAGTGATGTCATTATCCTGAAGGAAGTCATTCACAAGATGTGCATGATGGGGGCACAAATTATCATCCATGAAGATGAATGCCTCACCATGCTGCCAATATGGTTGCACTATCTGGTCGGAGGATGCCATTCACATATCGTACAGCTCTTACAGCGCCTTCTGTGACCATCAGCAGTGTTTGTCAGCCCCACTTAATGCCACCCCAAAACAGCAGGGAATGTCCACCTCGGTGCACTCGCTCAACAGTGTGTCAAAGGGGTTCAGCCTGACCGGGTTGCCTCCAAACACGTCTCCGATGATTGTGTGGTTGAAGGCACATGCGACACTCATCAGTGAAGAGAATGTGATGCCAATACAGAGTGGTCCATTCGGCATGTGGTTTGGTCCATCTCTACCGCACTGCACAGTGTTGTGGTTGTTAAGATGGATCTTGCTATGAACGTTGCGAGTTAAGTTGCGCAACATACAGGCTATTGCACACAGTTTGGGTAGTAACACAATGTCCTGTGGCTGCACGAAAAGCATTATTCAACATGGTGGCGTTGCTGTCAGGGTTCCTCCGAGCCATAATCCGTAGATAGTGGTTGTCCCCTGCAGTAGTAGCCCTCAAGTGGCCTGAGTGAGGCATGTCATCGACAGTTCTTGTCTCTCTGTATCTCCTCCATGCCAGAACAACATCACTTTGGTTCACTCTGAGACGCCTGGACACTTCCCTTGTTGAGAGCCCTTCTTGGCACAAAGTAACAATGCGGACGTGATCGAATGGCGGTATTGACAGTCTTAGGCATGGTTGAACTACAGACAACACGATCCCTGTACCGCCTTCCAGGTGGAATGACTGGAACGGATCGGCCGTCGGACCCCCTCCGTCTAATATGCGCTGCTCATGCATGGTTGTTTACATCTTTGGGTGGGTTTAGTGACATCTCTGAACACTCAAAGGGGCTGTATCTGTGATGCAATGTTCACAGTCAATGTCTATCTCCAGGGGTTCTGGAAATTGGGTTGATGCAAAACTTTTCTGATGTTTGTAAGTTACTGTAACATAGCACTGCAACTGGTTGTGCAAATAAAGGAAAATTTAAACAGCTGAAGGTGTTCTGATTTGACATTTTATATTAAAACAGCTGAGGTCTGCAACCATCTTGTATAAAAATGGGCTCACAGTTCTTTACTTTCTGGTGATCTTCTTACTACGAGGCACTTTCAGAAAGTAAAAGTACTAGATTTATATCTTTTTAGAAAAAGCATATTTGAAAAAAAATTAAGGGATGTTGTTGATACAGTTGTCAACTGTTTTTCTATATAATTATCATCCTACTCAATGCCTGTCGTGAGCTGTGGTATGAGCTTCTTAATGCCCTCCTCGAAGAACTCTCTCACCAGCTCCTCCACACTTCAGAACCTCTTTCTGCACCTGTTCATCAGTTGAAAATTTAATTCCCCTTGTGTGTGCCTTCAGCGAGGTGAAAATATGGCAATCTAAAGTTCCCAAGTACGGGGAATACAGCAGGTGTTTCAAAAAATGCCAACCAAATGAGTCCAAGAGAGCCTCAGTGGCTAAGTCTGTGTGAAGATTGCATTGTCATGCAATGAGCACATTCCTCTCAATAGCATTCTCCTCCTTTCGTTTTGAATCTCTTTCGAGTCTCACTAAATCACCGTGCATTGGCAGTCCCCCGCTGACGCACAAATTCGACCAAAATGAACAAAATTGTGCCTTTTCAGTCCCAAAACACAGATGCCATGTTTTTTTGCCCTAAATTGTTTTGAATTTTTTAATAAATGAGAAATTTGTGTGACGCCAGTATGATGGCTGGTTGTTTGTTTCAGGTGTGTAATGAGCCACCACATTTCATCTCCAGTCATGGCAGAGCCTAGAACATCCTCAGCTTGTAATTCGAGTTGCTCAAGAAGCTCGCAGGTGCTAATGACCCAACTTTTCTTGTCCTGCTCTTTCAGCTGTTTTGGGATACATCTTGTGACACTTGATGGTATCCCAACATTTCTATGAGTGTCTCATACAAGAGACATTTGGAGAGTTGTGGGAATACTGCAGAAATTTCATCCACTGTCAATCGGCAGTTTGGAGAGTTGTGGGAATACTGCAGAAATTTCATCCACTGTCAATCGGCAGTTTTCATGAGCAGTTTCCTCAATTTTTTGCGCCAACTTGTCATTCAAAATGGAAAGAGTTCTGCTCTTTTGCTCAACATGAACATTTGTTCTGCCACCACTAAACTCCCTACACCACTTAAACACACATTTTCTGTTCATAAGATCTTTGCCGTGACCTGCTTTAATTCGCAAAAAATTTCTGAAAGTAGCAAACAGCACATGGCTTGGATTCCTTACCAATATCTTTCATGCAACTGGACAAATGTGAGTTCACTGTGATGCTTGCTCCATAATTCGAAACCAGAACAGCTGTTAGCATGAGTGACATACAAGCAGATATCTTAGGTGTTGCAAAACAACTCAAATCACTTAAAAGGAAGTCTTCTGGTCCAGATAGTATACCAATCAGGTTTCTCTCAGAGTATGCAGACACAATTACGCCGTTCTTAGCAATCACATACAACTGCTCACTTGATGAAAGATCTGTTCCTAAAGACTGGAAAGTAGCACAGGTCACACGAATATTCAAGAAAGCAAGTAGGAGTAACCCATTGAATTACAGATGCATATCACTGACCTCAATTTGCAGTAGGATTTTGGACCATATACTGTTTTCGAACATTATGAATTACCTTGAAGAAAATGAATTATTGATACATAACCAACAGAAAATATCATTTTTGTGCAACACAGCTAGCTCTTTATTCCCATTAAGTAATGAGAGCTGTCAACAAGGGATCTCAGATCGATTCCATATTCCTAGATTTCCAGAAGGCTTTTGAAACCGTTCCTCACACGCGACTATTAATCAAATTCCGTGCATATGGAGTATCATTTCAGTTGTGTGACTGGATTCGTAATTTCCTCTCAGAGATGTTACAGTTCATAGTGACTAGAACAGATAGAGTAGAACAGAAGTGATATCTGCCATTCTGCAAGGTAGTGCCATAGGCCTTTGCTATTCCAGATTTACATAAATGATCTAGGTGATAATCTGAGCAGCCCCCTTAGATTGTTTGCAGATGAAGGTGTAATTTACCACCTAGTAAAATCATCAGACTATAAATTCCAATTACAAAATGATCTAGAGAGAATTTCTGTATGGTGCGAAAAGTGGCGATTAGCACTAAACAAAGAAAATTGCGAGGTCATCCACTTGGGTACTAAAAGAAATCCTATAAATTTTGGGTATACGATAAATCGAACAAATCTAAGGGCTGTCAATTCGACTAAATACCTAGGAATTACAATTACGAGAAACTTAAATTGGAAAGGCTACATAGATAATATTGTGGGGAAGGCGAAACAAAGACTCTGCTTTGTTGGCAGAACACAGGTTAACAACAGTGAATGGTCTACAGCTACATGGTTACTTTGCAATTTACACTTAAGTGCCTGGCAGAGGGTTCATCGAACCCTTTTCGTACTACTTCTCTGCCATTCCACTCTCGAATGGTGCGTGGGAAAAAGAAACACCTAAATCTTTCTGTTCAAGCTCTGATTTCTCTCTCTATATATAACAGATGCGACAAACCCACTAACGAGACAACCTACATTACACTTGTCCATTCTCTGCTGGAATATTGCTGTGTGGTACAGGATCCTTTCCAGATAAAACTGACGGAGGACATTGAAAAGTGCAAAGAAGGGCAGCTCGTTTTGTGTTATCGCGCAATAGGGGTGAGAGAGTCACTGATACGATACGCGAGTTGGGGTGACGGTCACTGAAACAAAGGCGGTTTTCTTTGCTGTGAGATCTATTTACAAAATTTCAATCACCAACTTTCTCTTCCGAATGCGTAAATATTTTGTTGACACTCGCCTACGTAGGGAGAAATCATCATAATAATAAAATAAAAGAAATTAGAGCTCGAACGGAAAGATTTAGTTGTTCCTTTTTCCCACACACCATTCGAGAGTGGAATGGTAGAGAAGTAGTATGAAAATGGTTCGATGAACCCTCTGCAAGACACTTAAGCATGAATTGCAAAGTAACAAACAATGTAGATGTAGACCACTCAGTGTTGCCAACCTGTAGAAAACAAAAAACCACAGCACATTGCAGTCACAGAACATTTATTTTCTGAACATGCCTCATATATTAGAAATCTTCTGAGTTGAAGTAGCGTAAAAACTTTTTTTTTATGCTGGTGCATCATTATGGTTCAGTACTGAAAGTGCTAACAGCAGTGAGACAAGGGGTGCACTCACTGTCCGCCGTGGGGTAAGTCCTGCCCCATGATGCGGTCGTGGGGGCGCAGCAGCCCCGTGTAGACGGCGAAGTTTGCAGGCGAACCCGACAGAGGCTGAACGTTCACTCCCCACTTCTCGGGGTCCAGTCTGAAGGCCTCCAGCGCACGTTTCTGGACCAGCGACTCTATCATGTCGATGACCTCTGCTCCTCCGTAATACCTGCAGGTAATTCACACGGAAATATTATTGGCTATATCACACCGGAGCTGTGCGACGAAGCAACAGGTTACACATGCACATTCAACACATGGACTATGTCTAGTGCAGCGCGGGATTAGCCGAGCGGTCTAAAGCGCTGCAGTCATGGACTGTGCAGCTGGTCCCGGTGGAGGTTCGAGTCCTCCCTCGGGCATGGGTGTGTGTATTTGTCCTTAGGATACTTTTGGTTAAGTAGTGTGTAAGTTTAGGGACTGAGAGAGAAAGGCTTTTGAGATGTGGACATGATGGAGGATGGACAGAGTAAAAAATGAGGAGGTACTGAGAAGAGTGGGAGAGAAAAGACAGTTACTAGATCTAATAAAAAGAAGAAAATGAAATTGGATTGGGCACATATTAAGAAAGAATGACAGACTGATAAAAACAGTTTTAGAAGGTTATGTAGAAGGGAAAAGGAAGTGAGGAAGGAAGATATTTCAGATACTGGATGACATGATGGATGGTACAACATACATCAGCTGTAAGAAGGAAGCAATGGGTCGCAGAATATAGAGAGGGGCAAAGGACCTGCTAATATAGCAGAAAACTGATGATGAAACAAAGTTTGCTACAAATGACACACAAATTACAATACGACAGCTACAGTGTGGGTTGGACATTAAACCAATCATAATGTGCAATATATATGGCCATCAAGTTTGGCATTCAACCATGTGGCACTGTCAGTTAGGTATGTCCATCTTTCACGGCAAAGTCATATCGTATTGATTGAAAAAATCAGTTTTTAATTAGCCTGATGCCAAAAACTGCATAAAAAGCAACAATGAAATCACGAGGGCTGTTCAATAAGGAATGATCATAATTTTTGTGTGACAACATATCTTTACTCATCCTCATAATTTTGATGTTCCTTCGCAAAGCAGTCTCCCATGAATGCGATGCACTTGTCCCAACATTTCCATCAGTCTAGGAATAAACGTTGGAAACAATTTTTTGAGAGGTCCTTTAAAATCGCCTCCGCAGCTTTCACCACTGCTTCCCACGAAGGACTTTCTTCATGTTGGGGAATAGAAAAAAATCACTTGGGGCTAAATCCTGACTACAGGGAGGGTGAGGGATGCTCTTCACATTGATTTTTGCAATTGTGGTTGCACATCCAGCCTGCTTCATGGAAATGTGGTCTTTTGCGCCTGATATGGACTTGCAGTGTTTTTAAGACATTTCTGTAGTACTGTCCAGTTACTGATGTGTGTGCGGGTACAACATGCTGATAAACCATTCCATGAATATCAAAGAATGAGATAACCATAACTTTCCCGGCAGAAGCAACCACTTTTGATTTTTTGGAGGCTGGTGATGAAGGACATTTCCACACTGAGCTTTGCTGTTTGCCCTCAGGAACAAAATTATGTAGTAAAGTTTCATCAGCACTGATTACATTTGCAAGAAACTCCAGAGCTTCCTAAACATCAACTTTAAGTGCATGCAGACCTGTACGCGATTGTCCTTTTGTTCAGGAATCAACAATCTTGGAACTCATTGCGCACAAACACATGTAATGTGTAAATTTTCTGTCACCAAGGTGTGGGTGGCACCCAGTGAAATGTTCAGTATTTCAGAAAGTGATCATAAGGTAATTCATCGATCCTCTCTCACAATGACAGCAACAGTTTTGATGTTTCCTTCCGTAAGAGCAGCAACTGGAGAACCAGGTCCACCTTCCTTTGTCACCCCTCTTTAAACATTGTAAACCACCTCTGAGTTGTGCTGTAGGGAAGAACAGACTCTCCATAGGCCTCCTGTAACATTGTACAGGCCTCAGCTGAAGATCTGTTGACAGAAAAGAAGAATTTCAAAGACGCATATTGTTCCTCGTGTGTTACCTCCATTGCAGTGGTAGGCAGTTCCGAACATGTCTGACCTCGCCTGCCTGTCACAGGTGGGAATCAGGAGTCCCAACAATGAAACTACTATGGTGTGTTTGTTGAACATTAAGCTAAGAGAATATTGTAAGATTAAATTTTAGTGTGAGAAATTACGACCATAAAAGAACTATGAACATTCTTTTTTGAGCAGCTCTCATAGTTTATAACCATCTTGAGATTGCTGCAAGACATGTCCAATATGCTGTCCACCATTTTCTGCCACAAGTTTTCTGAAAACTGAGAAATGGCACGTTCCCCAACAGATCAAAGCATCCCAGAGGTCACATTCAGAAATGTGTAGCACAACCTGTGCCTTCAATTCAGCTATGTTCGAAAATGTAGCACTGAACACAGCATCTTTCAGATAACACCACACAGACTAATATCAAGTGAGCTGAACGAATACGATGAAGTGAAATGATGGCTGATAATTCTAGCATTTCTGAAATGCCCCTGCAGCAACCACTTCACTGGCTGTGCAATGTGTGAACGATCACCATCTCGCATAAAAATGACCCCACCTATTCTTCCCCACTGTCAGAAGGTTGGAATGACATTTGTGCACAAATGACTCTCATACTGTTTCTCAGTTATGGTACTGGAAAGAGGGCCTAAAAAGTACAGCCATACAATGAACAAGCTGTCACTCTCACAATACAGTCAGCTTCGAAGAATGAAGTGGTATCTGTTGACGTGCATGCGAATATTCCAATGCACATATTCTGCAATTCTGCATATTGACATGTCTTTTGAGACAGTAATTGGCACTGTCTGTCCATGGAGCATTCCATGGCCATTCACTGTCCACTTTCATGTGACCAAGAAATTCTAGAGCAAATGCTTGTCTGATTCGCAAGTCAGCATTCAGTAATTCCTGAACGTAGGTAATACCCTCAGACTTCAAGAAGAATATAATAATTCCAATCCCAAAGAAAGCAGGCGTTGACACATGTGAAAATTACCGAACTATCAGTTTAATATGCCACCGCTGCAAAATACTAATGCGAATTCATTAGGGACGAATGGAAAAACTAGTAGAAGGTGACCTCAGGGGAGATCAGTTTGTATTCCGTAGAAATATTTGAACACGTGAGGCAATACTGACCCTACAACTTATCTTAGAAGCTAGATTAAGGAAAGGCAAACCTACATTTCTAGCACTTGTACACTTAGAGAAAGCTTTTCACAATGTTGACAGGAATACTCCCTTTCAAATTTTGAAGGTGGCTAGGGAAAAATACAGGGAGCAAAAAGCTAAATACAATTTACACAGAAACCAGATGGCAGTTATAAGAATCAAGAGGCTTGAAAGGGAAGCTATGGTTGGGAAGGGAGAGAGATAGGGTTGTAGCCTCTCTCTGATGTTATTCAATCTGTATATTGAGCAAGCAGTAAAGGAAACAAAAGAAAAATCTGGAGTAAGGATTAAAATCCATGGAAAAGAAATAAAAACTTTGAGGTTTGTCAACAAGATCGCAATTCTGTCAGAGACAGCAAAGGACCTGGAAGAGCAGCTGAACGAAATGGACAGTGTCTTTAAAGGAGGGTATAAGATGGACATCAACAAAAGCAAAACGAGGATAATGGAATATAGTCGAATTAAGTTGGGTGATGCTGAGGGAATTAGATTAGGAAATGAGACACTTAAAGTAGTAAAGGAGTTTTGCTGTTTGGGGAGCAAAATAACTGATGATCGTCGAATTAGAGAGTATATAAAATGTAGACTGGCAATGGCAAGGAAAGCGTTTCTGAAGAAGAGAAATTTGTTAACATCGAGTATAGATTTAAGTGTCAGGAAGTCGTTTCTGAAAGTATTTGTATGGAGTGTAGCCATGTATGGAATTAAAACGTGGACGATAAATAGTTTAGACAAGAAGAGAATAGAAGCTTTCAAAATGTGGTGCTACAGAAGAATGCTGAAGATTGGATGGGTAGATCACATAACTAATGAAGAGGTATTGAATGGAATTGGAGAGATGAGAAATTTGAGGCACAACTTGACTAGAAGAAGTGATCGGTTGGTAGGGCATATATTGAGGCATCAAGGGATCACCAATTTATTATTGGAGGGCAGTGTGGAGGGTAAAAATCGTCGAGGGAGACCAAGAGATGAATACAGTAAGTAGATTCAGAAGAATGTAGGCTGCAGTAGGTACTGGGAGATAAAGAAGCTTGCACAGGATAGAGTAGCATGGAGGGCTGCATCAAACCAGTGTCTGGACTGAAGACAAAAACAAGTAATTTTACTTGTACAGCAATGCAGAATGTTTCGTAGAATTTTATGCATGTGTTCACAGGTATGTCCAAAGTTTGGGCAATTCCCCATGCACCTCAAGTTTGCACACCACTGCTCAACCCCGCCTTCAGTGCTGTGGCCATATCTTTGACTGGCGTTGGATCAGCTGTTTTCCTTTTTACATCTACATCTACATCTATAATCTGCAAGTCACAATGACGTGCATGGCAAAAGCTCTTCCACCTGTTGAGCAAGATGTATCAGTTGGGTGAAATACCCCCAGACTTCAAGAAGAATATAATAATTCCAATTTCAAAGAAAGCAGGTGCTGTCAGGTGTGAAAATTACTGAACTAACAGTTTAATAAGTCACAGCTGTAAAATACTAACATGAATTCTTTACATACGAATGGAAAAACTGGTAGAAGCCAACCTCAGGGAAGATCAGTTTAGATTCCGTAAAAATGTTTGAACACGTGAGGCAATACTGTCTCTATGACTTATCTTGGAAGATAGGTCAAGGAAAGGCAATCCTACATTTATAGCATTTGTAGACTTGGAGAAAGCTTTAGACAATGTTGACTGGAAAGCTGTCTTTCAAATTCTGTAGGAGGTCAGGGTAAAGTACAGGGAGTGAAAGGCTATTTACAATTTTTACAGAAATGAGATGGCAGATAGAAGAGTCGAGGGACATGAAAGGGAAGCAGTGGTTGGGAAGGGAGTGAGACAGGGTTGTAGCCTCTCCCTGATGTTATTCAATCTGTATATTGAGCAAGCAGTAAAGTAAACAAAGGAAAAATCTGGAGTAGGAATTAAAATCCAGGGAGAAGAAACAAAAACCTTCAGGTTCTCCGATGACATTGTAATTATGTCAGAAACTGCAAAGGGCTTCGAAGAGCAGTTGATCAGAATGGACAGATCTTGAAAGGTGTACATAAGAGGAACATTAACAAAAGCAAAACGAGGATAATAGAATGTAGTCAATTAAGTCGGGTGATGTTGAGGGAATTAGATTAGGAAATGAGACACTTAAAGTAGTAAAGGAGTTTTGCTATTTGGGGAGCAAAATAACTGATGATGGTCGAAATAGAGAGGATATAAAATGTAGACTGGTAATGGCAAGGAAAGCGTTTCTGAAGAAGAGAAATTTGTTAACACTGAGTATAGATGTAAGTGTCCAGACGTAGTTTCTGAAAGTAGCTGTATGGAAGTTATATGGATGATAAAACAGTTTATACAAGAAGATAATAGAAGCCTTTGAAATATTGTGCTGCAGAAGAATGCTGAAGATTACATGGGTAGAGCTTGTAACCTATGCAGAGATATTGTCTAGAATTGAGGAGCAAATAAATTCATGGCACAGTCTTACTACAAGACGGGATTGGTTGACAAAGACATTCTGAAACATCAAGGGATCACCAATTTAGTACTGGAGGGAAGTGTGTGTGTGTGTGTGCTGGGGGAGGGGGGCGAAAATCATAGAGGGAGGTCAAGAGATGAATACACTAATACACTAAGCAAAATCAGAGGGATGTAGGTTGCAGCTGTTACTCTGAGATGAAGGGGCTCACACAAGATGGAGTAGCATGGAGAACTGCATCATACCAGTCTTTCGACTGGGTCTGTAATAGGTCTGGGAGATGTGTTATTTTCTACCGGAATTGTTGATACTAAATCTAATGAGGGAGGTTGTAAATGTTTTCTTATATTTTTTTTTTAGAATATTTTTTGGGAATTGTAATTTACCTTATTTTATGCTAATTTGCTTATATGTTTGAGAGTGACAGCATATTGATTAATATTAATAGATGTGACAAAGAGTATCAAAGAGACTGGTTACAAGTGGAAGCTTGTGTGTTGTGTAAAATGTCTTTGTTGCTGGAGTCGTCTTTGACCGTAGTTAGTCGGCAGTGAACTCTCGGTGTGTGTGACTGTGGAACACTGTTCAGGTCCCCGTTATAATAATTTGTAAGTGACCAGCAAAAATGAATTATTGCACTTTTTCTATATAAACATCAAGAAGGAAGCACATTTGGAGAAGTGGTATTTGAAGCACCAAAAATGAGGCAAACGCATTGAACCAGGACATTTCCGCAGCCGACGAAAACAGCATTATGGAATCATACTTTCACTAGACGACTGAAGCCAACTCGAAAAAGTCAAATATCATCTTATAAACATTTCACGGAAAAGTGAGTACTGTCACGAAATATGCTAAATTCAAGTATATAACAATAGTGAGCATATTTCAGGCCACAACAACAACAATAATTGTAATTGAGAATTTCACAGTGTACCTTCAATCCGCTCGCATTATAAAAGACAAATACCATGAAGCACTAAATGCAGTGACATGAAAGTGTTAGAATCCCAAATCTAGGTTTCTGCTACATATGTGGTTATGACAATGACAACACATGTCGTATGAACTTTATATCTGACTGTGGTTCTGTCAGTATAAGTATTTAATACACTAGAAAATGTTCAGATATGAATTGAAATCAGATGCGTAAATAAAACTACAATATAATTGACAAATGGTGTGCAAATAAATGTGCAATTGGCTGTGGAAGAACTCCAACATTTTAGCTGGTGACAGCTCGACTGTTCCCTTTTAAGTAAAGCATGGAGTTATAGTACAAGGAATAGCAAAAGACTGGAGGAAACGGCAAAAATGAAGGCCTATAAACGAAACTAAGCTGGTAGGTATTTTTCACAGTATACCTTTTTCCTGGGTATCCTTCTGAGTATTTATTGTTGAGGCACGAACCAAGGGCTTCGAGTGCTGCCCGGCTGCAGAAGTTCTGCAATCAGAAACAAAATGTATGACTTTTCAGCTGAATGCTTACTGTGGATCTGACTGTGAAGAAATACATAAACATCACACTGCCAATAGATTCATTGAAACTAAGCATATTTCTGTGAAGGTACATTTCCAGACAGAATTTAGTTTGAGAATAAAAAACTGAGAGATGTCGTGCAGTGGTAAGACGTGGGAGGATGGTAACTTGAGTCCTCATTTGCCAAACCAGACTTAGGTTCTCCAAGGTTTCCCAAATCGCTTAACACAAATGCTGGGACACTTCCTTTGCATATCAATGCAGATAAGTTTCTACTCTGTCGTTACTCGATCACAGCTTATGCTCCGTCCCTAATGACTCAATTATCAACATTTTAAATGTGATACCCAGTCACTAAGTTTGTAATAGAGCAACTGAGAACTAAGCAGTTGTTCTCATGGCACTCTTTACAGGAATCATATAGTTTTTCTTTATGTGATCTCATTTGATGAATGACACATATATGACTATTCCACAAATTAGCTACTTTATTATTCGAGCAGAGTGAAAGGAAGCATTCTTAACCCAACAATTTGACATGCTTTAAATAACTCCCATACCACATTATTGCAAATATAGAATTATGACTGCACCATATGTGTAAAGGAATTTATCATGTGTACAGGAATTTATTAACTTTCCAAGGAAAAAAAATGGAGTAGGAATTAAAATCCATGGAGAAGAAATAAAAACGTTGAGGTTCACCGATGACATTGTAATTCAGTCAGAGACAGCAAAGGACCTGGAAGAGCAACTGAATGGAATGGACAGTGTCTTGAAAGGATATAAGATGAACATCAACATAAGCAAAACGAGGATAATGGAATGTAATCGAATTAAATCAGGTGATGCTGAGGGAATTAGATTAGAAAATGAGACATTTAAAGTAGTAAAGGAGTTTTGCTATTTGGGAAGCAAAAGAACTGATGATGGTTGAAGTAGAGAGGATATAAAATGTAGACTGGCAATGGCAAGGAAAGCGTTTCTGAAGAAGAGAAATTTGTTAACATCAAGTATAGATTTAAGTGTCAGGAAGTCATTTCTGAAAGTATCTGTATGGATTGTAGCCATGTATGGAAGTGAAACATGGATGATAAATATTATAGACAAGAAGACAACAGAAACTTTCGAAATATGGTGCTACAGAAGAATGCTGAAGATTAGATGGGTAGATCACATAACTAATGAGGAGGTATTGAATAGAATTGGGGAGAAGAGGAGTTTGTGGCACAGCTTGACTAGAAGAAGGGATCGGTTGGTAGGACATGTTCGGAGGCATCACTGGATCACCAATGTAGTATTGGAGGGCAGTGTGGAGGTTAAAAATTGTAGAGGGAGTCCAAGAGATGAGTACACTAAACAAATTCAGAAGGATGTAGGTTGCAGTAGTTACTGGGAGATGAAGAAGCTTGCTCAGGATAGAGTAGCATGGAGAGCTGCATCAAACCATTCTCTGGACTGAAGACCACAATAACAACATTATTACAGATATACTGTATCCAACCAGGGACTGGAGCAATTGTTTTCACTTAAAGTTGATTACTCAGTAGCTTAAAATACACTTTTCTCAGCCAAAAATAGACTTTTTCCCATGTGAAAGTACATTTTTTCCATGTTAAGTCACAATATACTTACACTGGAAAACTTATCAATCCTTTGAAAGGCGAACATTTTATGCACCGGTGTGGAACTTCCTGCCTCTCTTGAAAATGAAAACCGAAAAAAAAAACATATGTTGGAAAGATCCTTTATGCACAGCAACATGTACATTTTCGTATTGTGAAAGTATAAACACCAATTCCATCAAATACACCACTTCACTTCCAAAGAACTGAAAATGAGATTACACTCCCTTGTGTGTATATATCAGGCAACCATAGCTCATGTCATGTGATCTTGCAAGCCAATGACAGCAGATATTCTGAGCATAGGACATGATGTAATCAGCCAACAACAACATCAACATCACTGATAAGTAGCGCAATCAAACAAACAGAAATAGTTAGTATATACTGCACAGCTACGAGAAAAGCTAAGCTTCCACATATAATATTGGTTGTAATTTCTTTTCCATAGACAAGCTATTTACCTGTGAAACTGCTCAAGAACTGACTTCACACTTTTTTATGGATAATTATACATTCTGACATTGTTATTGCACAATCTGTAATCCATGTAAGAACTAAAATAAATATGAAAAACTAATCCTGAAGCTTGGTCTTTGTTTTTGTGTGTTACTGCTTAAGATATATCAAACACAAATGTCCGCTAACATTTTAAATAAAGGCACAAATAGCTGGTCTTCCGGGCCAAAATTTTTTAAGAATATTAGATATTCTAATAAGTAAATAAGAATATCCCGAATATCCTGGTCCTCAAATGTGTTAAGTTTCGAATGAGAGTCAAATGCTCCATGATTTATAAGCTTAACATAATTCATCTTGCGTGCAAGGAAATTTACTTTGAAGTAACGCTTCTCAAGCCACCATTCACATTCTTCCTGTGAACTGTTAGAAATGTAAGAGATTGTGGCATTACACTCAATGAAGGCAGTTTCTTCCTACGAAGTATTGTACAGTCCTCATCCAAAAGCCTTTGCCACATTTTGCCTTCTGCACATGCTTGTGCACGCACAGTGTTTTTTTTAATTGTATGTTTTATTTCAGTGTTACTCTCTTGTTTATGTTTTACTGCTGCAGTATTATTCTCCGGTAGTGGACTTCAGTTAAATATTTTTTTAGAGTATCAGTTTTTACCAGTCAAAATTACATAAATTTAACTGAAATCTAAAGAAAGAAAAATTTATTTGTTTTTTACCAGATGAATGAATTTTCATGTTTTTTTCCAGATTTCCTGATTGTTGCGGGAGATGTAAGGATTTGCTGATTTCATTGTAATTCTGTTGGAGATACCAAAGGACTTGAAAGATAAAATGAGCATAATGCACACTGTCTTGGAGAGAGGTTATAAGATGAACATCAACAAAAGCAGAAACAAGGGAAATGGAATCTTACCATATAGCAGAGATGTTGAGCAGTTGATATTGTGAAAAGGAGCTATCTTTTTCTAATACTGTTACATTTCATGCTGGATTCTCCATTGTTTGTTATGGAATCTTGTAGCATTAAATCTGGTGATATTAATCAGGCAGCAAAATAACTTGTGTTGAAAAAAATACAGGGGACATAAAACGCAGACTGGCAAAAAAAGAAAAAAAAAATAATAATAATAAAAAAAATATTCCTGCAAAGAGCAATTTGGTAACACTGAATACAATTTTAAACATTAATCAATTTTAACTGTTAATAAGTCTTTTGTTAAGGTACTTATCAGGGTCTGTAGCCTTTTCCAGAAGAGAAATGTGAATGGTAAACAATTCAGTCACAAAGACAATAGATTGAGCATTGTGAAGAGGGATTTTACAAACTCCCTTCACAACGCTCAACTGTCCCTACCCGTCGGTATGTCAGATCTGGCAGGTATTGGCTTAGCTGTCATGTTCCTTCACTTTCCACATCACAATCACATCACCAACAGTAGCCTTGGGCAGCTTTAAAAAGACTGAAATGTCCCTGACACATCTGTTACTCAGCTGACATCCGACGACTAGTCGGAGCTCCCTGGCCGACTCATTCTGCTGTTTTTCTACTGATAACACAATACTTTCCACCTTCTTTTATAGTGGTGGTTCCATCTCTCATGACATCTAGTGGCCAGTTTCACATTAAATACATGTGTGTGGATACTTCTGATCAGACAGCACGTATGATTTACTGATGGCCTTATAGTTGTGATTAGTGTCATTTTCCTTTAAGTGCTCAGATTCTGAGATTTGGCTAACGTGAATTACAATGGCTTACAGCTAAGGAAAGATTGTTTGTAGTATGTACAAAGTGTGATTAAAAACTAATGGGAATTTTTGTTTTTCTTAAAGAATCTTTATTTATTCATTTACATCAACTTTGCAACCTTCAAAGCAATCCTCTCCCTATACAATACAATTGTCCAAGTGCTTTTTCCAATCTTGGAGGCCCTTCTGGAACTTACTTTTCATTATGGTGTTGAGCTCCTTCAGCAAGTCTGTTTTTATTTCATCAGTTGTGGTAAAAGACATCCTTTCACAGTTCTCTTTAGTTTTGGGAATAGAAAGAAGTTGCAGAGAGCCATGGCCAGTGAATGTGGTGGCTGAGGCAGCATAACGCCTTTTTTCCCCCCCAAAAAAAATTACTAATAAGCATTGATGTGTGAGTGGAAGCATTATTGTGATCAATTTCCACGAACGGTTTTGCCACTATTCTGGTTGTTTTCTTCAGATAGCTTCACGCAAATGGCATATAACATCCAGTTAGTTTTCATTACTGACCATATGACCATAAGGCAAGAACTCATGAAGCACTATCCCATTGCAATCGATGCAAACAGTGAGTAGTACCTGTGCATGTAATTGAACTTGTCGAATATTTTTCCATCTTGGCTCTTCAGGCTACTTCCACTGGGACAACTGGGCCTCAGTTTCAATGTCATATCCTTCTACCCACATTTCTTCACCTCTTATAACCTTCTTTATAAGTTCTGGTTCATTGTCGACTTTGTTCAGTAATTCCAGAGTGATGTCTACTTGGTGTCAATCTCGTTGACATTCAAAAACTTCAGAACAGACTTTGTGGCTACACATTTCACAATTAAAACACCTGAAAAAGTACCTGAAAATGAGCCAAAGCATACACCGATATCATCACAACCCATCTGACAGTGATTAGGCAATTTTCCAGAAACATGTTCTTTGCTTCTACATCTACACTCTGCAAACCAACATGAGGGGCACAGCAGAGGGTACGTCCCATTGTACCAATTATTAGGGTTTCTTCCTGTTCCATTCACATATGGAGCATGGGAAGAATGATTGATTGAATGCCTCTGTGCATGCAGTAATTATTCTAATCTTTCTTCACAACCCCTAAGTGAGTGATATGTGGGGGAAGGAGTTTTAATATATCCCTAAAGCAATCATTTAAAGTCTGCAGCTTGTGGTCTTTCAGTAGCATTCTCGCTTCCCCAGCATGGGGTCCTGGGTTTGATTCCTGGCAGGGTCAGGGATTTTCACCTGCCTCGAGATGACTGGGTGTTGTTGTGTCGCTTTCATCATCATCATCCGTCCCCATTACGGTCAGAGGAAGGCAACAACAAACCACCTCCGCTAGGACCTTGACTAGTATGGTGGTATGGGTCTCCCGCATCGTCCCCTACGCTGTGTCATGGACTATGGGACTTCATCATCATCATCATCATCATCATCATCATCACCACCACCACCACCACCACCACCACCATCAATCATTTAAAGCCAGTTCTTAAAAATTTTGTTAATAGACTCATGGGATAATCTACGTCTGTCGTCAAGAGTATGCCAGTTCAGTTCCTTCAGTATCTCTGTGACACTCTTCCACAGATTAAACAAACCTTTGACGATTTGTGCTCCCTTTCACTGTATATGTTCAATATCCCTTGTTAGTCCTATCTGGTTTGGGTCCCACACACTTGAGCAATATTATAGAACCAGTCACACGAGTAATTTGTAAACAATCTCTTTTGGAGACTGATTGCATTCCCCAGTATTCTACAAGCAAACCAAAGTCTTACCCATGACTGAACCTATGTGATCATTCCAGTACATATGCCTACAGAATACTACACCAAAGTATTTGTATGAGTTGACCGACTCCAACAGTGAGTCACTAATATTATTGTGATAAGATACTATTTTTTTAGTGTTGTAAAGTGCACAATTTTACATTTCTCAATATTTAGAGCAAGTTATCAATGTTTGCACCACTGTGAAATCTTACAGAGATCTGACTGAATATTTATACAGCTTCTCTCAGATAGTACTTCACTATAATAACTGCATCATATGCAAAATGCCTGAGTTTACTATTGATATTGCCTACAAGACCATTAATATACAGCACGAACAGCAAGGGCTCCAAGACACTTCTCTGGGGCACACCCAAAGTTACTTCTACATCTGATGATGACTCTCCATCTGTGATAACATACTGTGACCTTCCTACCAAAAAATCCTCAATCTAGCCACAAATTTTACTTGACACCCCATATGGTAGGTGCAGCACTAAGTAAAATGTTTTATGAAAATCAAGAAATACTGCATTACCTGGTTGCCTTGATCCAAATCTTTTAGTATGTCATGTGAGAAAAGTGAAAGTTGGTTTTCACATGATCAATGTTTTCGAAAACCATACTAGTTGGCATTGAGAAGGTCATTATGTTCAAGATATCTCACTATGTCTGAGCTCAGAATATATTCTAAGATTCTGCAACAAATCAATGTCAAGAATATTGGACTGTAGTCTTGTAGATCACTTCTACTACCCTTCTTGTAGACGTGTGTGACCTGTGCTCTTTTCCAAGAACTGGGCATGGTTTTTTGTTCAAGGGATCTATGGAAATGCAAATGAGTGTTTGGTGTCATTGGCCTGAAGGCCCCTTACGGGACAGGTCCTGCTGCCTGGGTGCAGTTCTTATTACATTACATGCCACATTGGGTGACCTGCATGCCAGATAGGGATAAAATGATGATGAAGACAACAGAACACCCAGACCCTGCGTAGAGAAAATATCCCGACCCAGCCGAGATTCGAACCAGGGCCCGTAGGACGGCAATCCGTCATGCTGAAAACTCAGCTATTGGGGTGGACATGGGATCTACAATAGATTATAGCTAGAAGAGGGGCTAACTCAGCTTCAAATTCAGTATAGAATTCCATCAGGGCCTGGAGCTTTGTTCAATTTTAATGATTTCAGCTGACACTAAATACTTACTTCATTCATCTTTTCAGTTGTATGAGGATGAAATTGGGACCATTCCCCAGGGTTTTCATTTGTAAAAGAACACTTGAAAATGGGAGTTTAGTGTTTTAGCTTTTGCTTTGCTACGCTCAATTTCAGTTCTTGTCTCGCTAGGGATTGGATAATAACTTTGGTGTAACTAACAACCTTTACATACGACCAGAATTTCTTTGGGTTTTGCGAAAGATTATTTGACAATATTTTGCTATGGTAGTCACTGAAGGCTTCACACATTGCTCTCTTGACAGCCAAACATGTCTCATTCAGCATCTCTCCATCTATAGCTCTACGCTTTGTCTTACACCCATTATGCAGTAATCTCTGTATCTTTAGAACTTTCTTTACATGGAGGTTCCCTCCCATTATGAACTCTTCCACTGGGAACATATCTATCCAGTGCGTGGTCGACTACTCTGTACCTGGAGTCCCTCTACGTGCTCCTGACCTGCGCTGAAAGTTTCAAGTTCCTCATTGAGATATGACACTATTGATTTTATATAGTTTACTGAATACACATCGGTGTCCAAAATTAAAGCAACAAATCGCTTTTCCCCATCATGTATCTAATTTGCGATATAATCATACAAACTGTCGACCAGGTGTCCATACGATCGTGCTCTACACGTTCGTTAAGATGGCATTCCGGTCAATGGACAATCATGCCAACGATGATTGCAGGGCGCCTATCAAATGAGGTAGTGTTTGCCGGGTAGCCCCATGTCGACAATCGTATATAGCTTTTGAATAACATCAACGCTAATTTGTTAGAACCTTTCCATTACATCAAGAGTGGTGAAGCATGGTTTCATCTTTTCGGTCATGTACTGCTGTCAGAGGTGGTCACACCCCATACTGAGCACATTAACCAGTTGTCAGAATGTGTACAAAATGAAGAACATTTTTGTCTATTGTTATGCATGTTGTGGTTGTTTATGTTCTGCATTCTTTACAGTGTTTCTACTTTACTATCACCTGTTTATACTGTTTTGTGGCAAAATAAATGCAACCTTGCAAAATTTCCATTTGTTGCTTTAATTTTGGACGCCAGTGTATACAGGGTGTCCCATTTATCTTGAACATCCTAAATAACTGTTTGTCCACACGCAAATTACAAAATGTTTCAAGCAAATGTTTTTTAGCCATCAGCGGGACATCAGTCAGCATGATAGCTTTCATTGTAGCCGTCCGATCGCTACGAGCTTCGTCATTCGCCGACCCAGGACGTCAAAGTTGAGTAGTGGTTTCAACTACCCAAGCCACATCCACTCATGTTGTGTAGTTCGTTTTGGTGGTTTGCTGTTGGGGAGGCTTCCCTGTCAGCAACACTGAATGTTTCTACAGCTGACATTTAGCTGCCATGCGGTGCAATTAACTATTTTGGTCGAGTACAATTTGAGTGCACCAGTAGAATTTTCTGTCTTGTGGCCGTTCGTGTTCCGGTTACCTGCCCTGGCCACTAACTTAATTTCAGGCAGTGTCCTTTCCTCACCTGTTGTCGCAGTCCAACATGGTGTGTAATTTTGACAGATAATACATACTCCATTGTGGATTATAACATCTGTAATCTTTCCAGTTTGAGTTCTCATGCACTGATTGATAGGAAGCAACTCGCTGTGTCGGTCGGTCCACGGCTGTCCCCTGGTTGGGTTCCGACGGATAATTGAGCTCACCACCTGTCTCACCTAAGTGAGCGAGGGCAGATCGACCTCCCTGGAGACCTTCTGAGTGCCACTGGTGTTTAATTATCTGTTGTCAGCTACTTTAAATTCGAGGCTTATGGTCTTTTTTTATTAAAAATTTTATAAATTAGTTTTTAATTTTGTCTTTCAAGCTTAAACATTGTGGCCTTCTGCCTTTAAAAGATTATGGTAGTATAATTTTAAAATTTTGAACCTTAATTGTGGCCTTCAGCCATTGGAATTGCACCTCGCATATGTATGTTCTATCTGCTTGGCCTTAGGGCCTTCCATGTAGCTATGATACATTTCTTAATTTATTTGATTTGCCTCTTTAATTGCATTTTAATCTTCTTGATTTTTAAGATTTTTTGTTGTTAAACATTCTAGCCTTCCGCTCTTAAAAGTCTATGGAAATATATTCTAAAATTTTGAAATTTAATTGCGGCCCTCAGCCATTTGTATTGCACATGCATATGTTTGCTGGTTTTTTAAAAATTATTTTATTGCTATCTTAATTGGGACCTTGCCATTAGTGGGGAGGCTTGCGTGCCTCAACGATACAGATAGCCGTACCGTAGGTACAACCACAACGGAGGGGTATCTGTTGAGAGGCCAGACAAACGTGTGGTTCCTGAAGAGGGGCAGCAGCCTTTTCAGTAGTTGCAGGGGCAACAGTCTGGATGACTGACTGATCTGGCCTTGTAACATTAACCAAAATGGTCTTGCTGTTCTGGTACTGCGAACGGCTGAAAGCAAGGGGAAACTACGGCCATAATTTTTCCCGAGGGCATGCAGCTTTACTGTGGCACGGAGAGCTGCATCAAACCAGTCTCAGCACAGAAGACCACAACAACAACAACAATCTTAATTGGATTTTATTCTTGGGGATTTGTTAAGATTTCTTGATTGGAGGCCTCCAGCCGTGAAAGAGTTGCACTCAGTAAAGGTCTGGCAAAGTGCCACTTTGGTTGTAAAGGTTATTAAATTACAATAAATGACAATTAAAAGGAGAAACTGACCTCAACCTTTGGTCCTTTTCACAATCCTATTACCTGTTCTGCCCAGCAGGTTTAGCGGGCGTATCACTCCATTGCTAAAGCCGCAGATTACGCGTACCTGCTGTACCAATATCTGGGGGCTTTTCTGTAGTGATTACCACTGTGGTGCTCCCCTTGTTACCTGCAAAAGTAATCTGCGGCAGTGTGGTAGTTCAGGATCCATTAACCTTGAGGGTTTCCTCCTGAAGCTATGGTCATTTTTGTAGTTTTCTGCAGCTTCCCTGAACTAGCAAGTGTCGTAGCACTTTCCACAGCAAGAGCTTCTGTGTTGGCTAATTTTATTGTGTGGTCGATCTCCAGCATGGTCTATTTCTCCATCTGACCCCACCTGCAATGCCATCCTGCTGCTGACTGATCATCCAGTGATTCCAACATACGAGGAGCATTTGAAAAGTCTGTGCAAAATCCGAGAGATGGCACCACCGATGCGTATCAAGGTCATGTTTAGTTAGTAGCATCTTTGGAAAGAACGCACACCAAGTTTTAGCCATATGGGTCTATTTATTTGTGTACGGCATTCTTGTGTCGAGTGATTGTCAAAAAATGGATGAAAAAGAATTTCGTGTGGTGATTAAACATTACTTTATGAAAGGCAAAACGCCTCACTGGACTAAAGAGAAGCTTGATAAACGGTGACTCTGCACCTTCGATTAGAACATTTTATAAGTGCTTTCAAAATTTTCAGAGTGGCCATATGGGCACAAGTGATGCTGAATGTTCTGGACGCCCTGTGGAGGTTACGACTACAGAAATTATTGATAAAATCCATGATATGGTGATGGATGACAGAAGAGTTAGGGTGCATGAGGTTGCTAGTGCTGTGGGCATCTCGAATGAATGGGTATATAATGTTTTGCATAAACATTTGAACATGGGAAAGCTATCCGCAAGATGGGTTCCGCAGTTGCTCACACTTGACCAAAAACGGAATCGTGTGAAGTGTTGCAAGGATGGTTTGCAGCTGTTCAGAAAGAATCTGCAGGACTTTATGTCATTTTGTCACTGCGGATGAAACATGGATACATAACTATACTCCTGAGACCAAAGAACAATCTAAACAATGGGTTACCAAGGGAGATTCTGGACCAAAAAAAAAGAGGAAGACCTATCCTTCGGCTGGAAAGGTTATGGCGACTGTCTTTTGAGATTTGCAAGGGATAATCCTCTTTGGCCAACTGGAAAATGGTGAAACTATTACAGATGCATATTATTCATCGTTATTGGGTGTCTGAAACCCAGCTGCAAGAAAAATGCCGGTGATTGGACCGCAAAAAAGTCCTTTTCCATTGCGACAATGCACCAGCACACACCTCAGCAGTTGTGATCGCAAAATTAATGGAAATAGGATTCCAAATCGTTTCACATCCCCCCTATTCTCCAGACTTGGCTCCCTCGGACTACTATTTGTTCCCCAGTTTGAAGAAATGGCTGGCGGGACAAAGATTTTATTCAAACAAGGAGTGATAGCAGCAACTAATAGCTATTTTGCAGACTTGGACAATTCCTATCATTCGGAAGGGTTCAACAAATTAGAACAGCATTGGATGAAGTATATAAGTGTAAATGGAGACTATGTCGTAAAATAAAAATGGTTTACCCCAAACATTTAAGCAGTTTTTATTTTTGCACGGATTTTTCAAACGTCCCTTGTATAACTTTTCCACATATACACAGTATGCAGTACATTCCCAATCTTGCAAATGAGTCCATTGTCTCCTTTGCCGATCTGAGATATTCTTCGATGTTCTTTGGTGGTTTATAAATAGTCTTTGTGCTGTGTGTGTGTGTGTGTGTGTGTGTGTGTGTGTGTGTGTGTGTGTGCAATATGTAGATGATTTTGACCATCACTCTGCGAATGTGTGGCAGAATAGCTGTACACGACATTTCTTCTTCCAATGTGTCTCTTTGCCAAAACGTCTTATACAACTGGTGGAGTACCGACTGTTCCTCAGAAAGTGAAGTACAACACATGGAAATTGTAGGGCAATGGGTACTTTATCAGCTGCATAAGAAGGGTCACAGAAACAAACAATCGGCGAGGTGACACATCAGAAAAAGAAATGTCACGTGCAGTCTTTCTGTCATACACTTCCAGAATGATGGTCATAATTGTCTGTATATTGCACAAACACAGCGTAAAAACTATTTATAAACAGACAGGCAAGACCAGAGAATGTCTCAGATGGCAAAGGACAAGAGAAACCAACTTGCAATGCTGGGAATGTATTGTATACCATGTACATGCGGAAAGCTCTATGTAGGATCAATCAACACCAGGTTCACCAAACATTGGCTTAGCAGGTGGCAGGTGGAGAAATAGGCCACGGCTGAGCATGCGGTGCGTGAAACCAATCACATAATAAATTTTGCCACTATATATGAAGACAGTACCTGTTCTCGAAAGAACAGATACCACAGATGACCATGGAGCTTCATTAGAATAAATGATAATTAAATGAAACCCTCAGCTTCCGAAAGGTGTTGTTGATATACCTCGACGGGGACGGCTGAAAATTTGTACCCAAGTCGGGACTCGAACCTGGGATCTCCTTCTTACATGGCAGACCACTGAGGACACAGATGAACAGCACGACTGCAGGGGCTTATCCCTTCCACGCTTTTCGTGAGACCCACATTCCTAACTGCCCACAATCTACATACGTAATGTACCTAACAGATAATTGCCCATCCACTCATTACTCGCACCAACTAAACTGAAGATTCCCATAAGAGTTCCTGCAAGAGTTCAAGTCTCGGTCGGGGCACACATTGTCAGCTGTCCCCATATCAACAACACCTGTCAGCAGCTGAGGGTTTCAATTAATTATCATATAAAATTTGCCAACATGGAAGTTTTTGCCAAGGAGAATATCTAGCACATCTTCTTGTTTTGGGGAGCAAAAAAAATCCGCAAAAATGACAACAAATTCAACAAGAAACAAGGAAGCCTCAAGATGGATGGATTCTGGTTTCCCATGCTGCAGCGAATGACTGTTACAGGTAGGAAAGAGAGGACCACAGCAGTAATGACCACAGACAATGGTGCATTAGATACATACAATCTGTTGGCGCGAGCTTGACTCCAGTCCACCACCAGCAATGGAGGGTGAAGCTTTAACAATGCTATCCTCTCATGCTGGTAAAATGTCAGAAAAAAATCATCAAATGAACATAGGTTGAAGAACCTGAGGCAGAGGCAAAGTGGCAATTTGTCATTGCCAGCAACATCATTAATATACAATCTATGAAGGTAATCCCAAAAGCAAGGCCTCCTATTTTTTTTAGAAGTACATAGACCTGTTTATTTCTACAATGGTTTACATCAGTTTTCAGCTTGAACATTCAACTATTTTTCGACATAATCACCGTTTCTGACGATGCATTTTTGTAGGCGCTGTGGCAGTTTTTGTATACCCACGTCACACCAGCTCGCCACCATGCTCTTCAGAAAGTTACGAAATTCTCCTTTCACCTCGTCGTCGAAGCTGAATCGCTGGGACCACAATTAAAGCTGACAGGTCCTGTTAGACTCTGAAAAAACTCAAATGGGCAATTCAGAACTGGAGAAGAGGAATGTTGAGTGAGGCCGTACACATTCTCCGTGACAACGCTCGCCCACACATCGCTCGGCAAACCGTTGCTCTCCTGCAACAGTTTCAGTGGAACATAATCACCCACCCACCCTATAGTCCTGACTTGGTGCCCAGTGACTATCACCTGTTCCCTAGGTTAGAAGAATATTTAACAGGAAAACGATTCAGCTCCGACGACGAGGTGAAAGAAGAGGTTCATAACGTTCCGAACAGCATGGCGGCGAGCTGGTATGACATGGACATACAAAACCTGCCACAGCTTTTACAAAAACGCATTGACAGAAATGGTGATTATGTCGAAAAATAGCTAAATGTTCAAGCTGTAAACTGATGTAAGCCATTGTAGAAATAAACAGGCCTATGTACTTATAAAAAAATAGGAGACCTTACTTTTGATTACCCTCATACATCTACATCTATATCTATACTCTGCAAACCACAGTGAGGTGCATACTAGAGGATACATACAACTGTACCAGTTATTAGGGTTCCTTCCTGTTCCATTCACATATGGAGCATGGGAATATTGAATGTTTGAATGCCACTAATTTAATTTAAAGGTCATGCAACAGGTCTACATCTACATGACTACTCTGCAATTCACATTTAAGTGCTTGGCAGAGGGTTCATCGAACCACAACCATACTATCTCTCTACTATTCCACTCCCGAACAGCGAGCGGGAAAAACGAACACCTAAACCTTTCTGTTCGAGCTCTGATTTCTCTTATTTTATTTTGATGATCATTCCTACCTATGTAGGTTGGGCTCAACAAAATATTTTCGCATTCGGAAGAGAAAGTTGGTGACTGAAATTTCGTAAAAAGGTCTCGCCGCGACGAAAAACGTCTATGCTGTAATGACTTCCATCCCAACTCGTGTATCATATCTGCCACACTCTCTCCCCTATAACGCGATAATACAAAACGAGCTGCCCTTCTTTGCACCCTCTCGATGTCCTTCGTCAATCCCACCTGGTAAGGATCCCACACCGCGCAGCAATATTCTAACAGAGGACGAACGAGTGTAGTGTAAGCTGTCTCTTTAGTGGACTTGTTGCATCTTCTAAGTGTCCTGCCAATGAAACGCAACCTTTGGCTCGCCTTCCCGACAATATTATCTATGTGGTCCTTCCAACTGAAGTTGTTCGTAATTTTAACACCCAGGTACTTAGTTGAATTGACAGCCTTGAGAATTGTACTATTTATCGAGTAATCGAATTCCAACGGATTTCTTTTGGAACTCATGTGGATCATCTCACACTTTTCGTTATTTAGCGTCAACTGCCACCTGACACATCATACAGCAATCTTTTCTAAATCGCTTTGCAGCTGATACTGGTCTTCGGATGACCTTACTAGACGGTAAATTACAGCATCATCTGCGAACAGTCTAAGAGAACTGCTCAGATTGTCACCCAGGTCATTTATATAGATCAGGAACAGTAGAGGTCCCAGGACGCTTCCCTGGGGAACACCTGATATCACTTCAGTTTTACTCGATGATTTGCCGTCTATTACTACGAACTGCGACCTTCCTGACAGGAAATCACGAATCCAGTCGCACAACTGAGACGATACCCCATAGCTCCGCAGCTTGATTAGAAGTCTCTTGTGAGGAACGGTGTCAAAAGCTTTCCGGAAATCTAGAAATACGGAATCAACTTGAGATCCCCTGTCGATAGCGGCCATTACTTCGTGCGAATATAGAGCTAGCTGCGTTGCACAAGAGCGATGTTTTCTGAAGCCATGCTGATTACGTGTCAATAGATCGTTCCCTTCGAGGTGGTTCATAATGTTTGAATACAGTATATGCTCCAAAACCCTACTGCAAACCGACGTCAATGATATAGGTCTGTAGTTAAATGGATTACTCCTACTACCCTTCTTGAACACTGGTGCGACCTGCGCAATTTTCCAATCTGTAGGTACAGATCTATCGGTGAGCGAGCGGTTGTATATGAGTGCTAAGTAGGGAGCTATAGTATCAGCGTAATCTGAAAGGAACCTAATCGGTATACAATCTGGACCTGAAGACTTGCCCGTATCAAGCGATTTGAGTTGCTTCGCAACCCCTAAGGTATCTACTTCTAAGAAACTCATGCTAGCAGATGTTCGTGTTTCAAATTCTGGAATATTCCGTTCGTCTTCCTTGGTGAAGGAATTTCGGAAAACTGCGTTCAATAACTCCGCTTTAGCGGCACAGTCGTCGATAACAGTACCATCGGCACTGCGCAGCGAAGGTATTGACTGCGTCTTGCCGCTTGTGTACTTTACATACGACCAGAATTTCTTCGGATTTTCTACCAAATTTCGAGACAATGTTTCGTTGTGGAACCTATTAAAGGCATCTCGCATCGAAGTACGTGCCAAATTTCGCGCGTCTGTAAATTTTAGCCCATCTTCAGGATTTCGCGTTCTTCTGAACTTCGCATGCTTTTTCCGTTGCCTCTGCAACAGCGTTCGGACCTTTTTTGTGTACCACGGGGGATCCGTTCCATCTCTTACCAATTTATGAGGTATGTATATCTCAATTGCTGTTGCTACTATATCTTTGAATTTGAGCCACATCTCGTCTACATTCGCATAGTCAGTTCGGAAGGAATGGAGATTGTCTCTTAGGAAGGCTTCTAGTGACACTTTATCCGCTTTTTTAAATAAAATTATTTTGCGTTTGTTTCTGGTGGATTTGGAAGAAACGGTATTGAACCTAGTTACAATGACCTTGTGATCACTAATCCCTGTATCAGTCATGATGCTCTCTATCAGCTCTGGATTGTTTGTGGCCAAGAGGTCAAGTGTGTTTTCGCAACCATTTACAATTCGCGTGGGTTCGTGGACTAACTGCTCGAAATAATTTTCGGAGAAAGCATTTAGGACAATCTCTGAAGATATTTTCTGCCTACCACCGGTTTTGAACAAGTATTTTTGCCAACATACCGAGGGTAGGTTGAAGTCCCCACCAACTATAACCGTATGAGTGGGGTATTTATTTGTTACGAGACTCAAACTTTCTCTGAACTGTTCCGCAACTGTATCATCGGAGTCTGGGGGTCGGTAGAAGGAGCCAATTATTAACTTAATTCGGCTGTTAAGTATAACCTCCACCCACACCAATTCGCACGGAGTATCTACTTCGACTTCACTACAAGATAAACCACTACTGACAGACGCAAACACTCCACCACCAATTCTGCCTAATCTATCTTTCCTGAACACCGTCTGAGACTTCGTAAAAATTTCTGCAGAACTTATTTCAGGCTTTAGCCAGCTTTCTGTACCTATAACGATATCAGCTTCTGTGCTTTCTATTAGCGCTTGAAGCTCAGGGACTTTTCCAGCGCAACTACAACAATTTACAACTAAAATTCCGACTGTTCCTTGATCCAAGCACGTCCTGTAATTGCCAAGCACCCTTTGACATTGCAGCCCATCCCGCACTTTCCCGAGGCCTTCTAACCTAAAAAACCGCCCAGTCCACGCCACACAGCCTCCGCTACCCGTGTAGCCGCCAGCTGAGTGCAGTGAACTCCTGACCTATTCAGCGGAACCCGAAACCCCACCACCCTATGGCGCAAGTCAAGGAATCTGCAGCCAATACGGTCGCAAAACCGTCTGAGCCTCTGATTCAGACCCTCCACCCGGCTCTGCACCAAAGGTCCGCAGTCGGATGCTGCAGATGGTGAGCTCTGCCTTCATCTCGTAAGCAAGACCGGCAGCCTTCACCAAATCAGATAGCCGCTGGAATCCAGAGAGAATTTCCTCAGATCCAAAGCGACACACGTCATTAGTGCCGACATGTGCCACCACCTGCAGCTGGCTGCACCCTGTGCTCCTCATGGCATCCGGAAGGACCCTTTCCACATCAGGAATGACTCCTCCCGGAATGCACACGGAGTGCACACTGGATTTCTTCCCCTCCTTAGCCGCCGTATCCCTAAGGGGCCCCATTACGCGCCTAACATTGGAGCTCCCAACTACCAGTAAGCCCACCCTCTGCGATTGCCCGGACCTTGAAGGCTGAGAATGATCCTCTGAAACAGGGCAGGCTGCATCTGGCTCAGCCAGAGACAGTGCCTGAAACCGGTTTGTCAGACGCACCGGGGAGGCTTTCTGATCAGCCTCCGGGGACGCCTTTCGCTGCCTGCCACGCCTTGGAACGACCTCCCAATCAACCACAGGCGAGGGCTCAGCCCCACTGCGGGCAGCAACCGAGGCAACCACAGCGGCAGACCGATCTGGGGACAGACGGGATGAGGTTGACATCCCCGTGATACCCGAGTCCGGCTCCCCACAGTGGTGCCCATTGGCAACAGCCTCAAGCTGCGCGACCGAAGTCAGCGCCGCTTGTAGCTGAGAGCGAAGGGATGCCAAGTCAGCCCTCATCCGAACACAGCAATCGCAGTCCCTGTCCATTCTAATCGATGTTTAACAACAGTTACCGAAACACGAGTCAGTGCCTAGATAACGCAAGCGGAACACGCAAAGAATGTATCAACTAACCTGTACAAATGCCTTACGACTGCACTACAATCTGCTGAATTTACGGTTACAGTAACTAAAACTCGAAATTGCACCTCCTATACGAAACTCACACGCAATTTAAATAAGAATCTACGAAGTAAACACTAAAGCGCGATGCTACAACTGTCAAATACTATAATACGGCCTAAATATATGAATTAAATAATGCAAGTACCCAAAAACACGCAAAGAAATTAATTAAACTATCTAACAAATAAGTAAGCTAGGGTTATACGACTTGCTGCAGCGGCTGCTTATCCAATGGCGGCAGGGAGCACTCTGACTGGCCAACCGACACTGGCCGTTCACAACAAAAACAGAAGACAGACGACTACGCGAATTTGCACTATTCAGGTACCAAGGCGCGATGCTACAACCCTCAAATACTATAATACGCCCGAAATAATGAATCTTATTCTTGCAGCCCCAATGTTAGCAATACATAGGGGTTGTAGTATATTCCTAGAGTCACTATTTAAAGCCGGTTCTTGAAACTTCATTTATAGATTTTCTTAGGATAGTTTGCATCTGAATCTTCCAATTCAGTTCCTTCAATTTCTCTGTAACACTCTCCCATGGATTAAACAAACCTGTTACCATTCGTACTACCCTTCTCTGTATACAGGGTGTTACAAAAAGGGACAGCCAAACTTTCAGGAAACATTCCTCACACACAAAGAAAGAAAATATGTTATGTGGACATGTGTCCAGAAACACTTACTTTCCATGTTAGAGCTCATTTTATTACTTCTCTTCAAATCACATTAATCATGGAATGGAAACACACATCAACAGAACTTACCAGCGTGACTTCAAACACTTTGTTACAGGATATGTTCATAATGTTCTTTGTTAGTGAGGATACGTGCATCCACCCTCCGTCGCACGGAATCTCTGATGCACTGATGCAGCCCTGGAGAATGGCGTATTGTATCACAGCCGTCCACAATACTAGCACGAAGAGTCTCTACATTTGCTACCGGGGTTGCGTAGACAAGAGCTTTCAAATGCCCCCATAAATGAAAGTCAAGAGGGCTGAGGTCAGGAGAGCGTGGAGGCCACGGAATTGGTCCGCCTCTACCAATCCATCGGTCACCGAATCTGTTGTCGAGAAGCGTACGAACACTTGGACTGAAACGTGCAGGAGCTCCATCGTGCATGAACCACATGTGTCGTACTTGTAAAGGCACATGTTCTAGCAGCACAGGTAGAGCATCCTGTATGAAATCAAGATAACGTGCTCCATTGAGCGTAGGTGGAAGAACTTGGGGCCCAATCGAGACATCACCAACAATGCCTGCCCAAACGTTCACAAAAAATCTGTGTTGATGACGTGATTGCACAATTGCGTGCGGATTCTCGTCAGCCCACACATGTCGATTGTGAACATTTACAATTTGATCATGTTGGAGTGATGCCTCATCCGTAAAGCGAACATTTGATCCGAAATGAGGATTGACACATTGTCGGATGAACCATTCGCAGAAGTGTACCCGTGGAGGCCAATCAGCTGCTGATAGTGCCTGCACACGCTGTACACGGTACGGAAACAACTGGTTCTCCCGTGGCACTCTCCGTACAGTGACGTGGTCAACATTACCTTGTACAGCAGCAACTTCTCTGACGCTGACATTAGGGTTATCGTCAACTGCACGAAGAATTGCCTCGTCCATTGCAGGTGTCCTCGTCGTTCTAGGTCTTCCCCAGTCGCGAGTCATAGGCTGGAATGTTCCGTGCTCCCTAAGACGCCGATCAATTGCTTTGAACGTCTTCCTGTCGGGACACCTTCGTTCTGGAAATCTGTCTCGATACAAACGTACCGCGCCACGGCTATTGCCCTGTGTTAATCCGTACATCAAATGGGCATCTGCCAACTCCGCATTTGTAAATGTTGCACTGACTGCAAAACCACGTTCGTGATGAACACTAACCTGTTGATGCTACGTACTGATGTGCTTGATACTAGTACTGTAGAGCAATGAGTCGCATGTCAACACAAGCACTGAAGTCAACATTACCTTCCTTCAATTGGGCCAACTGGCGGTGAATCGAGGAAGTACAGCACATACTGACGAAACTCGAATGAGCTCTAACATGGAAAGTAAGCATTTCCAGACACATGTCCACATAAAATCTTTTCTTTATGTGTGTGTGAGGAATGGTTCCTGAAAGTTTGGCCGTACCTTTTTGTAACACCCTGTATATTCAATATCCACAATTAATCCTATTTGGTACTGATCTCACACACTTTTAGCAATATGGGTGATTTGTAATCTTTCTCCTTTGTAGACTGCCAATAAAGCAAAGTCTACCACCTGCTTTATCCATGACTGAGCCTATGTGATCATTCTGCTTCATATCCCTGTAGAGCGTTACATCCAGGTATTTGTATGAGTTGGCTGACAAATGTGACTGATATTATAGTCATAGTATACTATGGTTTTTCATTTTGTGAAATGGACAACTTTACATTTCTGAACATTTAAAGCAAGCTGCCAATCATTACATCACTTTGAAATCTAATCAAGATCTGACTGAATACTTATGCAGCTTCTTTCAGATAGTACTTCATTATAGACAACTGCATCATCTGCAAAAAAACCTCATGTTACAATTAATATTGTCTGTGAGCTCGTTAATATACAACATAAACAGCAAGGGCGCCAAATCGCTTCCTTTGGGCATACCTGAAGCTATTCTTACTTCTGTCGATTACTCTGCACAGAAGATAGCATGTCCGTATTACCAAGAAACTGTCAACTTAGTACCAAAGAAATACTGGACAGACCCATTTGGCTTGATCCATGGTTTTCAGTATCATGTGTAAAAGCGTGATTGATGTTTTTGAAACCCTTGCTGATTGGCATGGAGAAGATCATCCTGTTCTTGATACCTCATTATGCTCACAGTATGTTCTAGGGTTTCACGACAGATAGACATGAATTAGATACAATGGTAATTTTCTTTCTGCAAAGAGATATGCACAGTACTAAGGTAAGTATTTTCAGGTGGAGTTTTCAACAGACCACTATCTGGGAGGGTGGGCGGTTAGATGTCTTCCTCCCTTGGTCAGAAACAATACTCCCTGCAGCTATCAACAAACCATAGCACACCCTCAATATCCACAGCTGAAAATGTATTCTGTACAACTCCATGAGCAACAAGTAAGTATATGCGCAAATAAATCTACTTATTAGGGCGAGCCAAATGAAAACCTTAAATATTTTTTAAATATTAGTTATTGTGCAGAAGTGGTACAAAGCTGTATCACTCTTTAACATAATCTCCATCACACTCAACGCAAGTCCTACAGCGCTTACAAAGTGCACAAATTCCTTTAGAAAAAAAATTCTTTTGGTAGTCCGCACAACCATTCACGCACCGTGTGGTGTACCTCTTCATCAGAACGGAACTTCTTTCCTCCCATTGCGTCTTTGAGTGGTCCAAGCATATGGAAATCACTTGGTGCAAGGTCTAGTAAGTATGGTGGATGGGGAAGACATTCAAAATGCAGGTCTGTAATTGTTGCAACTGTTGTATGGGCAGTGTTGGGCCTCGCATTGTCATGCTGGAAAAGGACACCTGCTGACAGCAGTCCATGTCGCTTTGATTTGACTGCAGGCCGCAGATGATTTTTTAGGAGATCTGTGTATGATGCACTGGTGAAAGTGGTCCCTCTAGGCTCGTAATGCTCCAAAATGACGCCTTTTTCTTCCCAAAAGAGAGTCAGCATAACCTTCCCTGCTGATGGTTCTGTTCGAAACTTCTTTGGTTGTGATCATGAGGAATGGTGCCATTCGTTGCTCGCTCTCTTCATTTCCCGTTGGTGGAAGTGAACCCAGGTTTCGTCCCCAGTAACGATTCTTGCAAGGAAGCCATCGCCTTTTCGTTCAAAGCGCCGAAGAAGTTCTTCACAAGCATCAAAAAGTCGTTCTCTCATTTCAGGTGTCAGCTGCCATGGCACCCATCTTGGAGACACTTTGTGAAACTGGAGTACATCGTACACAGTGTGGTGTGCTGACCCATGACTAACCTGTAAACGTGCTGCAGTGTCATTCAGAGTCACTCGGCGGTTTTCCTTCACTACGGCTTCAACTGCTGCAGTGTTCTGTGGAGTCACAACTCGCTGTGCCTGACCTGGACGAGGAGCATCTTCCACTGAAGTCACACCATTTGCGAACTTCCTACTCCATTCGTAGACTTGCTGCTGTGACAAACGTGCATCGCTGTACTGAACCTTCATTCGTTGATGAATTTCAGTAGGTTTCACACCTTCACTATGCAAATACCGAATAACAGAACACTGTTCTTCCCTGGAGAAAGTCGCAAGTGTGGCGACCATCTTTATACTGATACTGCGACGGTATGTGTGCATCTGCACTATGCTGCCACCTACAGGCTATTCGGCATGCTGTTTGTAGCACGCTTACCAACTTATAGGATAACGGTGCAAAATTTCAATTTGTTATTACAAATTTAAGGTTTTCATTTGACTCACCCTCATATATAGTTGTATGTAAATGTGTATGTTCCATATCTCCTCTTAAACCATTGTAATGGTTTCAAACAGGCTCACTAAACTTTCACTTAACATCTGGAGAGAAGCACTGTTGGAGGAAGAACCATCTACAACCCACAGATGTGGGAGTGGTGGTTGTCGTGGAACTGGTCAATGGTTTACTTTCATTATTTAATGAAAAACTTAATATGTTTCATAAATTCACAATACACTCCACTAAAGCTCAAATGACAAATTCATATTTCTTACAGTTAGAATGAAATAGATAAAATGGCTTTGTGCCCTTATATACAGGATATACACTACTGGCCATTAAAATTGCTACACCACAAAGATGACGTGCTACAGACGCGGAATTTAACCGACAGGAAGAAGATGCTGTGATATGCAAATGATTAGCTTTTTAGAGCATACACACAAGGTTGTCGCCAGTGGCGACACCTACAATGTGCTGACATGAGGAATGTTTCCAACCGATTTCTCATACACAAACAGCAGTTGACCGGCGTTGCCTGGTGAAACACTGTTGTAGTGCCTCGTGTAAGGAGGAGAAATGCGTACCATCACGTTTCCGACTTTGATAAAGGTTGGATTGTAGTCTATCGCAATTGCGGTTCATCATATCCCAACATTGCTACTCGCGTTGGTTGAGATCCAATGACTTTTAGTAGAATATGGAATCGGTGGGTTCAGGAGGGTAATACGGAATGCCGTGCTGGATCCCAACGGCCTCGTATCACTAGCAGTCGAGATGACAGGCATCTTATGCGCATGGCTGAACGGATCGTGCAGCCACATCTCGATCCCTGAGTCAACAGATGGGAGCGTTTGCAAGACAATAACCATCTGTACAAACAGTTCGACGACATTTGCAGCAGCACAGACTATCAGCTCGGAGACCGTGGCTGTGGTTACCCTTGACGCTGCATCACAGCCAGGAGCGCCTGTGATGGTGTACTTGACAATGAAACTGGGTGCACGAATGGGAAACGTCATTTTTTTGGATGAATCCAGGTTCTGTTTACAGCATCACGATGGTCGCATCTGCATTTGGCGACATTGCGGTGAAAGCACATTGGAAGCATGTATTCATCATCCCCACACTGGCGTATCACCCAGCGTGATGGTATGGGTGCCATCGGTTACACCTCTCTGTCACTTCTTGTTAGCATTGATGGCACTTTGAACAGTGGACATTACATTTCAGATGTGTTACGACCCGTGGCTCTACACTTCATTCGATCCCTGCAAAACCCTACATTTCAGCAGGATAATGCAAGACCGCATGTTGCAGGTCCTGTACAGGCCTTTCTGGATATAGAAAATGTTCGACTGCTGCCCTGGCCAGCACATTCTTCAGATCTCTCACAAACTGAAAGCGTCTGGTCAATGGTGGCCAAGCAACTGGCTCGTCACAATACGCCAGTCGCTACTCTTGATGAACTGTGGTATCGTGTTCGAAGCTGCATAGGCAACTGTAGCTGTACACTCCATCCAAGCTCTGTTTGACTCAATGCCCAGGCGTATCGAGGCCGTTATTGTGGGCCAGAGGTGGTTGTTCTGGGTACTGATTTCACAGGATCTGTGCACCCAAAACTGCATGAAAATGTGATTACATGTCAGTTCTGGTATAATATACTTGGTCAATGAATACCTGTTTATCATCTGCATTTCTTCTTGATGTAGCAATTTTAATTGCCAGTAGTGTACTTTTAAACAGGAATGTAGTATGTACAATACATTTTTAATTTTTCAAAAAACTTGACTTATTTTTTACGTATTGAAATTATTGTAAAAATAAATTCTGTTCTCTGGTATAATTACAGTAAAAGCTATTGACACTGAAACTGTTAGTAAAAAAAACTATCTAACTTCAGAAAAGATTATCGGAAAGTAATAATTTGGCCATGTGAATATTATCTTTGACATTCGCTTTATCTTTGTCCTTCTCAGTTAATCAGAAGTTTGTCAGAAGTGGTTATGGAAGCCAGTTTGAGGTTGTCTTGAGTACTGAATTTGTAGCAGTATGGATATTTTCTTGAATTATATTCTTTGGAATTATGAAACAAAACTGCTGAGGAATCACTATAAATATTTCTGACTTTTCATTTGAAATAACACATTGAATATAATGACCATAACATGTTTTTGTCCACAGTGGAATAATTTACTTGCAGGCCATGTGCTGAGACTACGAAAGTCATAATGGCATTGTCAAGTGAGGTAAGTTATAATTTATTTAAAACATTAATGTTCAAACTAAAATTCAACTTCTAACCATCACCTCTTTGTTTTAACAACATAAGAGAAGAATACATTGCTGATCACCACAAAGATGACACACTGAGTTGGAGATGGGCACAATGAAAAGATTTTTACATATTTAGCTTTCAGCCAAAGCCTTCTTCAGAAAAGCAAACACACACACATCCATTCCCACAAGCAACCACACCTCATGCACACATGACTGTCATCTTCGGCAGCTTGGACCAAACCTGGAGTTTCCATTGTTTGATTTTACCTCTGTCTCAGTTCTTTAAGAAGCTGAAGAACATCACGCCAACCAATTCACTGTCACAGAAGTGAGGTTTGTGAGAAACATAATTTTCAATACTAATATTTGAACAAAGAGAGATGAAAGAGTGCAGTGTAAGGTAGGTGTCATAGAAGCCCAGGAACATCTGGAGTAATTTCAACTAATTTTTTGGCATACATGACTTATTTGCCCAAAAATACAGTGGGAGTAAGAAACCACTGCGACTCCTGGGAGTGGGGGTGGGAAATGACAACGGGTGAAGTAGTAAAAATGTACAAAAACAACCTGTATTTAGCTGACTTGGAATACTTTAAAAGTATGAAGTGCAACACATCTCTTATATGTGTGGTCTAATGCATCAACCTGGTCACGAAAATGAGCACCACAATGAGCCAATAATTCTGTCAGTGTTTCACAGCAAAGGTCACATTACAAAGTGGAGTAACCCAGATACATTTTATGTCCTCCCTGGACTCCAACGATGCAAAACAGTGGAAATTCAGACAGTTGACAGTGACAGTCTATCTTCTTGAAATGACTGTCAGCTATTGTTGTAAATGTGCATCAAACAAAATGAAGGTTATGTCAGGTTCAACAGAATGGAAAAAAGCAAAACTATTGCAAAGAAATGAAACAGATTATCAATTACACTACCAGTTTCACACTAAGCAGAAACATGTCACTCATTGTGGGCTTGCGAATTTGAAGATCAACATGAATGTTGTTTTGAAGGAAATATATGGTTTGTGACGTACACTATGTGATCAAAAGTATCCGGGCATCTGGCTGAAAATAACTAACAAGTTTGTGGTGCCCTCCATCAGTAATGCTGAAATTGAATATGGTGTTGGCCCACCTTTAGCCTTGATGACAGTTTCCACTCTCGCAAGCATACATTCAATCAGGTGCTGAAGGTTTCTTAGGGAGTGGCAGCCCATTCTTCACGGAGTGCTGCACTGAGGAGAGGTATCTATGTCGGTCAGTGAAGCTTGGCACGAAGACCGTGTTCCAAGACACCCCGAAGGTGTTCTATAGGATACAGGTCCAGACTCTTTCCAGGCCAGTCCATTAAAGGGTTGTTATTCTCATGTATCCATTCTGCCACAGGCCATGCATTATGAACAGGTGCTCAATAATGTTGAAAGATGCAATCGCCATCTCCAAACTGCTCTTCAACAGTGGGAAGCAAGAATGTGCTTAAAATATCAATGTAGGCCTGTGCTGTGATAATGCCGTGCAAAACAATGAGGGTTGCAAGCTAGCTAGCTCCACAAAAAACAAAACCACACCATAACACCATCGCCTCTGAATTTACTATTGGCATCACACATGCTGGCAGATGACATTCACCAGGCATTCACCATCCCCACGTGCTGCCATCGGATCGCCACACTGTGTACCGTGATTCATCACTCCACACAATGTTTGCCCACTGTTCAATTGTCCAATGATAACGCTCTTTACACCAGGTGAGGCGTTATTTGTCATCTACCGGCATGATGCGTGGCTTATGAGCAGCCGCTCGACCATGAAATCCAAGTTTTCTCACCTTCCACCTGACTATGATAGTACTTGCAGTGGATTCTGATGCAGTTTGGAATTCCAGTGTAATAGTCTGGATAGATGTCTTGTTATTACACATTACGACCCTCTTCAACTGTTAGCGGCCTCTGTCAGCCAACATATGAGGTTGTCCTGCATGTGGCTCTTCACTTTTCCACTTCACTATCACATCGGAAACAGTGGACGTAGGGATGTTTAGGAATGTGGAAATGGCTACTGAGGTCACTGATATGAAGTACTTGGAAATAGGTGGCAGCACAATGCACCTAATATGAAAAACTTATATTTTTGGTGGAGTTCGGATACTTTTGATCACATAGTGTACGTGTATATGGACAAAACCACAGCAATAAAATTATAAATTAAATAAAATGCCTCTGCAAGATGAAAGAAAGGCCTTGTGCAATTAACCTGAGAGTCTATCAGCAAGTCAAAAATGGCATGAGAAATACATAGATAAGAAAAATCATTTTGATTGTTAACATAAGATTTTAATACTTTCAATTTCAATGGGAAAAAGCAAATAACTAAAAGAAAAAGTGACAAATAACAAAAACAAAAAGCAACAGAAACTAAAGAGCAAACAAAAAATAAAACTAACCTCTGATGCAATTAATTCCAAACAGCATTTCTGCCTCATCTTTTCTTTTTTGATCAGCTCCCACATTTCAGGATCATCTTCACATATTTGTTCATTCCCTGTCCAGTTGGAAGCTAACTGGTTTTGCAGGAACCAATTTTTCTGAAAGAATGCAATGACAACAGGTAACAATCAACCGATTACACAGGGTTAAATGTATTACACAAAAAATTATGAATCCTTGCTTGAGACAGATAGAGAGAGAGAGAGAGAGAGAGAGAGAGAGAGAGAGAGGGGGGGGGGGCGGAGGGAGAGAGAGAGAGAGAGAGGGAGAGAGAAAGAGAGAGAGAGAGAAAATAATAGCTGGCCAGCTACCATCTAATAAAGCAAGCAGCTGGGACTTCCAATCAGTGTAACACTTTGAGTCTCATGTTTGTAATATAATAGTGTCTTCAGTGTTACAAAGAGTGCCATGCTTATTATATTATGGGCAAAACATCTTCATGAGGACTGCCACAACCACAATGTTAGTCACTCTTTCTACAAATTATCTGAATACCTACATTCAGGGACTGAAACTTACTATTAGCTACTTAGCAAGTAGCAATGTTTGTTGTAAAAATGCATAACAAGTCATAATGTTACAATCAAGAGCCAGTATTTACAGATGTAGGAACATATTTCCCTTGGGAAAAAAATACCATTGTACTCAAATATAATGCCAGATAAACAACACCTATATATGGAAGGTATAAACAATAATTGTCTACAGTGTGCATAAGAGGTGTAGAGCAAGTCAAGACAAACCCCTAAGCTACATTCCATGCATGGTACACCACAGAAAACAAGCATAGGGCCCTTTTTGGAGGAAATTAAATATAGTTTATTATTGTCGTGGTACAACCACAAGTGCCGGAACGAAGATGCGGAACACAAGAACAGAGAGGCAGAATTGGACTGCGCCGCAACAAGAGCGACACCTGGATTTTAATACCTACTCCGAATTTTTCTTTTGTTTCCTTTACTGCTTGCTCAATATACAGATTGAATAGCATAGGGGAGAGGCTGCAACCCTGTCTCACTCTCTTCCCAACCACTGCTTCCCTGTCACGTCCTCGACTCTTATAACTGCCATCTGGTTTCTGTACAAATTGTAAATAGCCTTTTGCTCCCTGTATTTTACCCCTGCCACCTTTAGAATTTGAAAGAGCGTATTCCAGTCAACATTGTCAAAAGCTTTCTCTAAATCTACAAATGCTAGAAACGTAGGTTTGCCTTTCCATAATCTTTCTTCTAAGATAAGTCGTAAGGTCAGTATTGCCTCAAGCGTTCCAACATTTCTACGGAATCCAAACTGATCTTCCCCGAGGTCGGCTTCTACCAGTTTTTCCATTTGTCTGTAGTAATTAAAGTTAAGTATTATCAATTTGCTTTCTAGATACAAAACTACTAATGTTATTTGTTTGAACTGTTGTATGGCATTCCAAGAATGCAACATCCCTTACACACCCTATAAGGGGTGGGCAAGGGCCTACAACTAGCAATGAGTCTACAAACACACTTACATGCTGATGGAAAAAGTTTAAGGCAATCGTAAAATGCATTTTAGACAGGTACGTGCCAAGTAAAACTGTGAGGGACAGGAAAAACCCACCGTGCTTCCACAACAAGGTTAGGAAACTACGGCGAAAGCAAAGAGAGCTTCACTGCAAGGAAGTTCAAATGCAGCCAAAACCTCTCAGACAAACAGAAGCTAAACGATGTCAAAGTTAGCGTAAGGAGGGCTATGCGTGAAGCGGTCAGTGAATTCGAAAGTAAAATTCTATGTACCAACTTGACAGAAAATCCTAGGAAGCTCTGGTCTTACGTTAAATCAGTAAGTGGCTCGAAACAGCATATCCAGACACTCTGGGATGATGATGGCATTGAAACAGAGGATGACACGCGCAAAGCTGAAATACTAAACACCTTTTTCCAGAGCTGTTTCACAGAGGAAGACTGCACTGCAGTTCCTTCTCTAAATCCTCGCACAAACGGAAAAATGGCTGACATCGAAATAAGCGTCCAAGGAATAGAAAAGCAACTGAAATCACTCAACAGAGGAAAGTCCACTGGACCTGACGGGATAGCAATTTGATTCTACACAGAGTATGCGAAAGAACTTGCCTCCCTTCTAACAGCCATGTACCGCAAGCCTCTAGAGGAACGGAAGGTTCCAAATGATTGGAAAAGAGCACAGGTAGTCCCAGTCTTCAAGAAGGGTCGTCGAGCAGATGCGCAAAACTATAGACCTATATCTCTGACGTCGATCTGTTGTAAAATTTTAGAACATGTTTTTTGCTCGAGTATCATGTCGTTTCTGGAAACCCAGAATCTACTCTGTAGGAATCAACATGGATTCCGGAAACAGCAATCGTGTGAGACTCAACTCGCTTTATTTGTTCATGAGACCCAGAAAATATTAGATACAGGCTCCCAGGTAGGCCTTTGATATATTTCCACACTGTCCCCTGATAAACAAGGTAAGATCCTATGGAATAGGCGCAATTTGCCTGCTACTGATGTGCGGATTAGCTGCGACAGCAGCTAAAACACATCATCATTTGTTGCAGGTCGTCGTTGACCTTTCACATGTGGCTGAACACTTCCTGTTTCCTTAAATAACGTAACTATCCAGTGAATGGTCCGGACACGTGGATGATGTCATCCAGGATACCAAGCAGCATATATAGCACCCTCCTGTTGGGCATTTTGATCACAATAGTCACACATCAACACGATATCGACCTTTTCCGCAATTGGTAAATGGTCCATTTTAACATGGGTAATGTATCACGAAGCAAATACCGTCCACGCTGACAGAATGTTACATGATACCACGTACTTATTGTTTGTGACTATTACAGCACCATCTATCACAAAGCGGAAAAAGTGGTCCAACTAAACCATTCAGATTCCTTTACGTACTACACGAATATGTAATAAAAAATGGGGGTTCCTATTTTTTTAAAAACACAGTTGATATCTGTTTGACCTATGGTAGCACCATCTAGTGGGCCAACCATAGCGTCATCTGGTTTCCCCCTTCAAGCTAGACGAGTTTCGTTGTTTGCAGTTTTTTCGTTTGATGCTTATTTCATGAGATATTTGGCCCAGTCACGATCAATGGACCACCCTGTTTACATGAGGAGTACAACGATGACAATATGAGCTTAACAAGTGAAAATGATACTGAAACAGGTGTTGAGCCATGTAGTTCATCATCCTTGTCATATAGTGAGCCACAGATCCCGTTTCAATCATTCTCCAAGGAGTGGGCACTAAACGTAATTACATATATGGAAGATATATGCATCATATTAAAAAAGCAATTATGAACACCTTTTGAAAATTCTGAATCAAACAGTGGAAAATCCAGGATGGAATGTAACAATACCAGACAAGGAAAGTTGCTACACACCATATAGCGGGGATGCTGAGTCGCAATAGGCACAATAAAAAGATTCACATACTCATGGCTTTCGGCCATTAAGGTCTTTGTCAGCCAGTGTTGTTTCAGCTCTCTGAGACTAGTTGCGTTTGTGTGAGTGAGTGTGTGTGTGTGTGTGTGTGTGTGTGTGTGTGTCTATTGCTGACAAAGGCCTTAATGGCCGAAAGCTATGAGTGTGTGAATCTTTTTGTTGTGCCTATCGCGACTCAGCATCTCTGCTATGTGGTGAGTAGCAACTTTCCTTCCCTGGTTTAGACAATTCTGCGGTGATATGAACATGTAGTGCCTAAGAAAAATTATGGGTATTCAAGAGAGATCAATGGGCACTTTTTACAAAGACTGATGTTCGATACAATTCACGGGATATGCGTGATAGTGTCCTACTACGTTATACACATCACATTGCACACGACATAGATTACAGTTATTTCAAGGGAAGCAGTTGATGGTTGCATAACTTCAACTAGTGCTAAGGAATTGTAAGACATATCCAAACACAGTGTCAACTTGAAGAATTACAGCAAACTGCAGAATTGGCTCAAAAGTTTGTAGATGACATAAACAGACTTATCCCATCATTCAGTAAGGAATATGTTTTCAACTCCGACCAATCAGGACTTGCAGAGGAAATGCATATGAAAGAAACCCTAGAAATTAGAAGTACCAAGAGAGTTGTATCCAGATCACGTAACATGAGTGCCTGAATGAGTTCATATACAATTATGCCGACTGTTAATCTGGATGGTAAATTGGCTGAAAAGTTATTTGTTGTACTGCAAGAAGTTGGAGGTTCTCTGCCCTGTACAGTTCTGTGTTGGAGATCTTGCAAGGGCAGTAGCGAATATCTACATCACAGCAAGCAAGAGTGGGAAAAGGGATGCAAGAGAACTAAAAACATGGTATGAGCACTGCTTTTGGCCAACAGCTGCTCAAACTAACTTGCTTTTGCTTGATACCTAGTCTGCATATAAAAATTATACTCATTTAGAGCAAACTATCCCTCCTGAAAAGTGTGCGACTTGGCAGCTCACACCACCTGGAATTACTGGAAAAATTCAGTCTCCGCATGTTTGTTTTTTCTGTGCCTGTATAACATATTATCGCACTATCTGCAGCTACGCTTTGAAGGATAGCCAGTTTCACAGTAAGCTCCATGACAGACTGTTTCGCATTTTGGTACGTGCCATCATGTCCCATCAGTTCTCATGACCCCGTTACACCAATACAATTCTACACACTTTCTTTAAGTCTGGGTACCTGGCTGAACATCCTGCACGGTTAGTAATTCCCTTTGATCTTGATGGTGCGACCCTTTGTGATCACTGTGGTACACCATTTTTTACTTGGTGATCATGGTGCAAGTTAATGATTTGTTTTGGACATTTCTTGAATGTCAACAATTTCCATTTTGTGAAGTGCAGTACATACAAGAGGCATTTGAAAAGCCCGTGCAAATTCTGAGAGATGTCACCACCAGTGCATATCGAGGTCATGTTTAGTTAGTAGCATCTTTGGAAAGAACGCACACCAAGTTTTAGCCATATGGGTCTATTTATTTGTGTTCGGCATTCCTGTGTCGAGTGATTGTCAAAAAATGGATGAAAAAGAATTTCGTGTGGTGATTAAACATTACTTTATGAAAGGCAAAACGCCTCACTGGACTAAAGAGAAGCTTGATAAACATTACGGTGACTCTGCACCTCCGATTAGAACAGTTTATAAGTGGTTTCAGAATTTTTGGAGTGGCCATGTGGGCACAAGAGAAGCTGAATTTTCTGGATGCCCTGTGGAGGCTACGGCTCTAGTAATCATTAATAAAATCGGTGATATGGTGATGGATGACAGAAGAGTTAAGGTGCGTGAGATTGCTACTGCTGTGGGCATCTCGAATGAACCGGTACAAAATATTTTGCATCAACATTTGGACATGCGAAAGCTATCTAGAAGATGGGTTCCACGATTGCTCACGCTTGACCAAAAATGGAATCGTGTAAAGTGTTGCAAGGATTGTTTGCAGCTGTTCAGGAAGAATCTGCAGGACTTTAAGCATTGTTTCATCACTGTGGATGAAACATGGATACATTACTATACTCCTGAGACCAAAGAACAATCTAAACAATGGTTTACCAAGGGAGAATTTGCACAAAAAAGGCAAAGACCATTCCTTCAACCAGAAAGGTTATGGCGACTGTCTTTTGGTATTCGCAAGGGATAATCCTCATCAACTATCTGGAAAAGGGTAAAACTATTACAGGTGCATGTTATTCATTGTTGTTGGACTGTCTGAAAACTGAGCTGCAAGAAAAGTGATGGACTGCAAAAAAGTCCTTTTCCATCAGAACAATGCACCAGCACACACCTCAGGAGTTGTGGTCAAAAACATTAATAGAAATAGGATTCCAAATCGTTTCACATCCCTCCAGAGTTGGCTCCCTCGGACTAATATTTGTTCCCCAATTTGAAGAAATGGCTGGCGGGACAAAGATTTTATTCAAGTGAGGAAGTGATTACAGCAACTAATAGCTATTTTGCAAACATGTACAATTCCTATTATTCAGAAGGGATCAACCAATTAGAACAGCATTGGAAGAAATGCATAAGTCTAAAAGGAGACTATGTCGAAAAATAAAAATGGTTTACCCCAAACACGTATGTAGTTTTTATTTTTGCATGGACTTTTCACACGCCCCTCATACATCCCATAAAAGATTGATCTCTGCAGCTCCCAGACACTCATTTTCTGTCACCCTCCTTACGCACATAGTGAGTCATCAGCAGCTAATATTTTTCATGTCATAAATGTTAACACAACACTTTCAAATGAGCCTAACTAAAGATTGAATTTGCTACCTCATATTCAAGGGGTTCCATGTGAGTTTTAAACTGTTTCCTATAAATTGGTTGTAAGCCTGTTCCATTATACTCATAGCTATGTTGACAACAAATGTCTTTGGACTCATTTGAGGAGGAGAACCATCAGGATTGCAGAATGAATGAAAGTATACTTTACCAAAAAACAGGCAAATCACAGAAACTCAATCTCTATTCTGTATTAATAGTAAACTATCAGTGTAACTCAAAAGGCTGCTTACTTCTGTGCAATATTAATTTAATTGAGTGAATTAGAAAGAAAGGTGCTACCTCCTCAGTTATTTACAGTGTGCAAATGATAATTGTTTACAATGCAATATGGTGATGTGGAGAAAGTCTCGAGGTGAACAATTTTGTACAGGACACTTCTTACCCATCAAGTCAGGACACTACCACAAACTGCATACAAAAACCACCTATGCTGTATCGCATGTGGGGTGTGTAAGTGTACGTAAGTGACCTTCAAACGCACACCCAGGACTTTTAGTATGTTGATCATGGCTCTCACTCCTACCATTTTGTAATGATTTGCAGCTGCACAAATTATTTCCCATATTCGACCACAGTGGGTCTCCACTGACTAGGCTGTTATTTTGCGACCAGCTTAGTTGGGCGCTTACAAATTGACAAATTGACATTTTTGTGTAAATTTTACCTCAGAGCTTTGTGAATTTCAGTAGCATAAAATTAACACTTCAAATCATTCAGCTTGTCTGCTCTTGTTACTAGGAAATTACTATGATTTTACAGGTTAACCTGAGACAAATGTAAATGTAGTTAGTGTGTGCATAATGTTCACAAAAGCTACTTCCCTTTGTCTTTTAAATTAGTAATGTTAATGAAATAGCCAGTTGAACTGATGGTGTAATAAACCAATCAATGAAGATAAAAAAGATAGAATAAGACAAACAAGCTGTGTAGTGACAAGCTTTTGTGCAGTGCCAGAAGGGAGTGACGTGAACAACATGCCAAAAATTCTGACTAGGATTGGGGGGGTGGGGGGTGGAGGTGCATTTGAATTGTTGAAAATCATAACCTGTAGTGAAAATGTATTCCAATGCAATAATGTGGGGTCTTGCCCATTGGTTGGTTATAGGATACCTAAAGGATGTTGAATTCTCAGAATGGTATACAACAATTCAAACAAATAACATTAGTAGTTTTATTTCTAGAAAGCAAATCGACAGTACTTTTATTACAGAAAATGTCCCTAGTGAGAGGCGACATCGAAACAGTAAAGTTCTCGCTATACATGAAGTCGAAGTAAGCAGTCGATACGGGTCACACCAATCTGATAACGTAGCACTAATCCTGTTGCAGACTGGACCGATCTGAGCAGTCGGGGCTAGCAGGAGTGGCGTTTATATTCACTTCCAGGTGCAGAGGCGGTCCAATTCCGCGCGCCATTAGCCGACCTTTCCTCACCGCCTTCTCATTTCTTGCATTCCGCACCTTCATTCCGGCACTTCTGGTTACACCCGAACATTCCTCCCGCCCAAAGCGAATGACCGTCGTCGTGTATGGAGTGCAACTATGGCGGGGTCTGCAGGATTGTGTGTGCCTCGACGAGCTGGGAGTTGTGGCTGTAGGGTACATTAACCTTACGGCTGTGCCCCACCATTAGGCCTGTGCTCTGGCAGAAATTTCCCCTGGAAAACGACCAGAAGGGTATGCGTCCACACCCTGCTGCCGTGAACCAGATGAAGGCACTGACTGCTGTGGAGTGGGTGGGTCCATCTCCATCGGTAGGACGATAGGAGGTGAAGGCTCCGTCTCCGAGGGGCCGTCTCGCAGTGTCGTGATAACACCCTCTGGCGGCTGCTGTGGCCGCGTTGTCCTCTGGAACCGTGGATCTGGGAGAAGAGAGACTGAAACATCGTGTACACGACAGAGACGAAGTCTATTTTGATGGCAGTGCGGCAAGCCATCTGGACATGAAATAAGACACGTGCCAGCACCGAGTCCACGGACGGTCTCACCTTGTATCTGCTGTCTGCTGCCACTAAAACCCTGTAAAAGACATCATCGTGTGGCGTGAAGCGATACTTGCGGCTTTTCTGTGGTGCCAGATGCAGAGGAGTGTGGAGTAGTGTGTGAAGGTGGTGACTGAAGCAGTTCATCTACGTCCACATCTACATTTACACTCCGCACTTTACGTGCCTCTGTCATCACCTCCCCTTCCTGTTCCAGTCGCGTACGGTTTGCGGGAAGAACGACTGCCGGAAAGCCTCCGTGCACACTCGAATCTCTCTAATTTTACATTCGTGATTTCCTCTGGAGGTATAAGTAGCAGGAAGCAAAATATTCTATACCTCATCCATTAACGCACCCTCTCGAAACCGGGACAGCGAGCTACACCGCGATGCAGACCGCCTCTCTTGCAGAGTCTGCCACTTGAGTTTGCTAAACATCTCCGTAACGCTATCACGCTTACCAAATAACCCTGTGACGAAACGCGCCGCTCTTCTTTGGATCTTCTCTATCTCCTCTGTCAACCCGATCTGGTACGGATCCCACACTGATGAGCAATACTCAAGTATAGGTCGAACGAGTGTTTTGTAAGCCACCTCCTTTGTTGATGGACTACATTTTCTAAGGACTCTCCCAATGAATCTCAACCTGGTACCCGCCTCACCAACAATTAATTTTATACGATCATTCCACTTCCAATCGTTTCGCACGCATATTCCCAGATATTTTACAGAAGTAACTGCTACCAGTGTTTATTCCGGTATCATATAATCATTCAATAAAGGATCCTTCTTTCTATGTATTCACAATACATTACATTTGTCTATGTTAAGGTTCAGTTGCCACTCCCTGCACCAAGTGCCTATCCGCTGCAGATCTTCCTGCATTTCGCCGTAATTTTCTAATGCTGCAATACTACAGCATCATCCGCGAAAAGCCGCACGGAACTTCCGACTCTATCTACTAGGTCATTTATATATATTGTGTAAGGAAATGGTCCCATAACACTCCCCTGTGGCACGCCAGAGGTTACTTTAACTCCTGTAGACATATCTCCATTGATAACAACATGCTGTGTTCTATTTGCTAAAACTCTTCAATCCAGCCACACAGCTGGTCTGATATTCCGTAGGCTCTTACTTTGTTTATTAGGCAACAGTGCGGAACTGTATCGAACACCTTCCGGATGTCTAGGAAAACGGCATCTACCTGGGAGCCTCTATCCAATATTTTCTGGGTCTCATGAACAATAAAGTGAGTTGGGTCTCACACGATCGCTGTTTCTGGAATCCATGTTGATTCCTTCAGAGTAGATTCTGGGTTTCCAGAAACGACATGATACGTGAGCAAAAAACATGTTCTAAAATTCTACAACAGATCGACATCAGAGATACAGGTCTATAGTTTTGCGCATCTGTTCGATGACCCTTCTTGCTCTTTTCCAATCATTTGGAAGCTTCCGTTCCTCTAGAGACTTGCGATACACGGCTGTTAGAAGGGGGGAAAGTTCTTTCGCGTACTCTGTGTAGAATCGAATTGGTATCCCGTCAGGTTCCAGGGTATTGAGGCGCTGTCCACATTCAGTGGCCTCCAGCGGGGTCCCAGAGCAGGCAAATGGCATGCCACTGGAAGGTGTGACACATGCCACGGCAGTGGTGGTGAAAGTGTGGTAATGTGCATATTAGTGAGGTTTTTACCCTCTACAGCTCCCTGTAGTAGCAGACAAGTTATTCAACAACTGTCCTATAATTCTAGTCCTCCTTCTTCTCAGTGTTTTTTGTGCTTTCCTCTGATAGCTGAGTCTGCAGGGAACCTCCTCACTTATCATCTTACCAGTCCACTTAATTTTCAACATTCTTCGAGAGCATCTCATAACAAACGCATCCCATTATCCACAGATGACTCACTACCGTACTACTCTGGGCTCCAAACATACATTCTCAGAAATTTCTTCCACAAATTACATCCTGTGTTTGATACAAATAAACTTATTGTGAGGGATGGCCTCTTTGACTGTGCCAGTCCACTTGTTATGTCCGCCTCGCTCCATCGGGAATGCATATTTTGCTTCCAAAGTAGCGCAAGTCCTTCACTTTGTCTACTCAGTGTCTCCAATTTTCATTTCTGCTACTCCTCACTACTTTTGTCTTTCTTTGGTTTACTCTCAAAGCATAATGTGTGCTCATTACCCTGTTCACTCTATTGTACATCTACATAGGTACTCCACAAGCAACTGTATGGCGCACGGTACCTCTAATAGCCATTTCCTTTCCTGTTCCACTCCCAAACAGACTGAGAGAAGAACGGGTGGCTGTATGCCACTGTATGAGCCCTAATTTCTTTGTGGTCCTTATGCGCAATGTATGCTGGCAGTAGAATAATTTAGCCGTCAGCTCCAAATGCTGGCTCTCTAAATTTTCTCAACAGTGTTCCTGGAAAAGAACATCGCTTTCCCTCCATGGATTCCCATTTGAGTTCCCGAAGCAATTCCATAACACTTCCCCGTGTTGTTAAAACCTACTGGTAACAAATCTAGCAGTCCTCCCCTGAACTGCTTTGATGTCTTCCTTTAATCCTACCTGGTACAGATCCCAAACACTTGAGCAGTACTTAACAATAGATCGCACCAGTGTTCTATACGCAGTCATCTTTACAGGTGAACAACACTTTCCTAAAACTGTCTTAATGAACTGAAGTCAGCCATTCGCCTTCCCTACCACAGTCCTCACACGCTCGTTACATTTCATATTGCTTTGCAACGTTACGCCCAGATATTTAAATGACGTGACTGTGTCAAGCACCACACTGCTGATATATATCTGAACATTTTTGTTGTTGTTGTTGTTGTTGTTGTTGTGGTCTTCTGTCCTGAGACTGGTTTGATGCAGCTCTCCATGCTATTCTCTCCTGTGCAAGCTTCTCCATCTCCCAGCACCTACTGCAACCTTTCTCTTCTCCCCAATCCAATTCAATACCTCCTCATTAGTTATGTGATCTACCCACCTAATCTTCAGCATTCTTCTGTAGCACCACATTTCGAAAGCTTTTATTCTCTTCTTGTCCAAACTATTTATCGTCCACGTTTCACTTCCATACATGGCCACACTCCATACAAATAGTTTCAGAAATGACATCCTGACACTTAAATCTATACTCGATGTTAACAGATTTCTGTTCTTCAGAAACGCTTTCCTTCCCATTGCCAGTCTACATTTTATATCCTCTCTACTTCCACCATCTTCAGTTATTTTGCTCCCCAAATAGCAAAACTCCTTTACTACTTTAAGTGTCTCATTTCCTAATCTAATTCCCTCAGCATTTAAGTGTTTTGTTTCCTAATCTAATACACTCAGCATCACCCGATTTAATACGACTACATTCCATTATCGTCGTTTTGCTTTTGTTGATGTTCATCTTATACCCTCCTTTCAAGACACTGGCCATTCTTTTCAACTGTTCTTCCAAGTCCTTTGCTGTCTCTGACAGAATTACGAAGTCAGCGGCAAACCACGAGACATATTGCTGACACTCGCCTACTTCGCTAGAGCGACAAGTCAAATAATCTGATGGTGTGTGTACTGAAGGTCTTACAGTACGCACACCACACCTATCTTTCATAATAGTTTCAAATATTTTTGCAAAGCACGAGAGTAGTGAAATTGGTCTATAATTTTCAATTTTTCCTGCATCACCTTTTTTGAAGAGAGTTAGTAATTTGGCATATTTTAAATAGTCTGGAAAGGAGCCCTAATTGAAAGATCGATTTATAATATCAACTAAAGGTGGTAGTAGGCTCTTGATACAGTACTTAATTATAAAAATGGGGACTTCATCCAGACCAGCTGAGTTTTTGTTTTTCAGTCTGCTGACTGCTTTGTAGACTTTCTTGTGTTGTAGGGAATAACACCATTGAGTGTAATACACCATTATTTGGCTTTTTGGCCTGAGAGGCTGTTAGAAAATTTTCCTGTAATTTTATTCCTATGCTACTAAAATAATTATTTCTATAGTTTGCCAAATAACCGGTAGAGATGTGCTGCGAAGTAATCACATCTCTGGTCAAAAAACAACATTTTTGTGAAACAAGAATTTTATAATTTGGGCTGTAATAAATAGTTCCATACATAAACTGAAGTTATACTTTTACTTTCCTGCCTATTCACATTAACGGAAAACTCGACATGTTCGCTCGCGAAAATAGCAGATTATTCATGACATAAGTTACGCATTCAGTGCTATGCCACAAGCTAACCATAATGTCACCACAGCCTGGTTCTTTTCTTTCACATTAGGAGGTTCTGCCCATTAACAAACAAATAGTTAGCTTTGAACACAGCCTAGACCTGTAACTACATTACACATCAATCTACCACCACAACCCGATTTTATGCTTTCACATTTGTTGGCTTCACCAACTCACAACCAAAATGTTGCATTCCAACCTAACCTAGATCTCTGGCTACACTGCAGACCAGTCTGTCACCACAACCAGATTTTCTACTTTCACATTTGTTGGTCTCACCAACTAACAACCAAACAGTTGCATTCTGACTTAATCTAGACATCTGGGCATACTACAGATCAGTCTGTCACCACAACATGATGAGGGACTAACCATGACCACAGTTCACCTTCACTTATCCTATAAAATTCAACATCACTGACAAAGGTGTAGTGAAATGGTTTAGCTTCAATGGACTCTCACTGAAATTTAATAAGACTAATTATATTCAGTTCACTGCAACTGCTAAAGCAGAGGATGAATTAACTGTGAAATGTACAACAGAGTCAATAGAACGAGTTGAAGCAACAAAGATTTTAAGTGTTTTAATTGACTCCAGAGTAAACTGGTCTCATCACATAATAAATCTTCAGAAGAGAGTGGAAACACGCAAACAATGAAAGCAGCATACTATGGATATTTCCAATCTCTTATACACTACTGGCCATTAAAATTGCTACACCAAGAAGAAATGCAGATGATAAATGGGTATTCATTGGACAAATATATTATACTAGAACTGACATGTGATTACATTTTCACGCAAATTGGGTGCATAGATCCTGAGAAATCAGTACCCAGAACAACCACCTCTGGCCGTAATAACGGCCTTGATACGCCTGGGCATTGAGTCAAACATGACTCGGATGGCGTGTACAGGTACAGCTGCCCATGCAGCTTCAACACGATACCACAGTTCATCGAGAGTAGTGACTGGCGTATTGTGATGAGCCAGTTGCTCGGCCACCATTGACCAGACGTTTTCGATTCATGACAGATCTGGAAAATGTGCTGGCCAGGGCAGCAGTCGAAATTTTTCTGTTTCCAAAAGACCCGTACAGTACCTGCAACATGCGGTCGAGCATTATCCTGCTGAATTTAGGGTTTTCGCAGGGACCAAATGAAGTGTAGAGCCAAGGACCTTAACACATCTGAAATGTAATGTCCACTGTTCAAAGTGCCGTCAATGCGAACAAGAGGCGACCGAGACGTGTAACCAATGGCACCCCAAACCATCACGCTGGGAGATACGCCGCAGTGTCGCCAATCACAGATGCGACCATCATAATTCATCCGAAAAAATGGCGTTTTGCCATTCGTGCATCCAGGTTCGTCGTTGAGTACACCATCGCAGGCGCTCCTGTCTGTGATGCCGCGTCAAGGGTAACCGCAGCCACGGACTCCGAGCTGATAGTCCGTGCTGCTCAAAACGTCGTCGAACTGTTCGTGTAGATGGTTGTTGTCTTGCAGACGTCCTCATCTGTTGACTCAGGGATCGAGACGTGGCTGCGCGATCCGTTACAACCGTGAGAATAAGATGCCTGTCATCTCGACTGCTAGTGATACGAGGCGGTTGGGATCCAGCACGGCGTTCCGTATTACCCTCCTGAACCCACTGATTCCGTATTCTGCTAACCGTCATTGGATCTCGACCAACGTGAGCAGCAATATCGCGATACGATAACCCACAATCGTGATAGGCTACAATCGGAACTATATCAAAGTCGGAAACGTGATGGTACGCATTTCTCCTCCTTACACAAGGCATCACAAGAACGTTTCACCAGGCAACGCCGATCAGCTGCTGTTTGTGTATGAGAAATCGGTTGGAAACTTTCCTCATGTCAGCACGTTGTAGGTGTCGCCACCGGCGCCAACCTTGTGTGAATGCTCTGAAAAGCCAATCGTTTCTTCTTCCTGTCAGTTAAATTTCGCGTCTGTAGCATGTCATCTTCGCGGTGTAGCAATTTTAATGGCGAGTAGTGTAACATATGGTATTATATTCTGGGAAGCCAAACACTAGGAAAGAAGATACTTGGTTGGTTGGTTTGGGGAAGGATACCAGACAGCATGGTCATCAGTTTCATTGGATTAGGGAAGGAAGTCGGCCGTGCCCTTTGAAAGGAACCATCCCGGCATTTGCCTGGAGTGATTTAGGGAAATCACGGAAAACCTAAATCAGGATGACCGGACGCGGGATTGAACCGTCGTCCTCCTGAATGCGAAAGAAGATACTTTTGGCCCAGAAATGTGTTATAAGAATAACGAGCGGCGTAGACTCTAGATGTAGTTGTAGAAACCTTTTCTGGAAACTAAAATTCTTACTATGACGTCCCGGTACATATCTTCTCTAATGAGTTTCATCATCAAAAATACTGAGTTTCGTAAAAGAAAAAGTGAATACCATGGATATGATACTAGGAGAAAGCACAATTTCCACAATGAATGTAAAAACCTGACTATGGTGCAAGAAGCTCGTGGGCTCGCGGTAGCATTCTCCCTTCCCAAGCACGGGGTCCCTGGTTCGATTTCCGATGGGGTCAGGGATTTTCACCTGCCTCAAGGCGACTGGGTTTTGTTGTGTCACCTTCATGATCATCATTCATCCCCATTATAGTCGGAGGAAGGCAATGGCATATCACCTCCACTAGGACCTTGCCTAGTAGAGCAGCGCGGGTCTCCCGCATCGTCCCCTACGCTCTGTCAGGGAGTATGGGACTTCATCATTATCATCATCATCATCATAATGCAAAAGGGTGAACAGTTCTCTGGTGCAAAAGTTTTTAATGTCTCTGAGCACTATGGGACTTAATATCTACGGTCATCAGTCCCCTAAAAAAATGGCTCTGAGCACTATGGGACTCTACTGCTGTGGTCATCAGTCCCCTAGAACTTAGAACTACTTAAACCTAACTAACTTAAGGACATCACACACATCCATGCCCGAGGCAGGATTCGAACCTGCGACCGTAGTAGTCGCACGGTTCCGGACTGCGCGCCTAGAACTGCGAGACCACCGCGGCCGGCATCAGTCCCCTAGAACTTAAACCTAACTAGCCTAAGGACAGCACACAACACCCAGTCATCACCAGGCAGAGAAAATCCCTGACCCCGCCGGGAATCGAACCCGGGGACCCGAGTGCAGGAATCGAGAATGCTACCGCATGACCAAAAGTTTTTAATGTTCTCCTTCCAGATATTAAAAACAAATTTGATAATCATTCCACTTGTAGGGAGCATCTAAAGCAATTTCTACTGGAAAGGTCATTTTACAGTTTAGAACAGGTTTATTTTAGCCACAATGAAAATACCACCTAGGTCTGTGGACAAGATATTTTATATACCATAGTTTAAGTTTGTGCAATGATGTAGGTACCATACCCATGTAACATTCATAGTCATTTTCACTTGTTTTTAATTTTTTTCACTTTCTATGTGTAATGTTTGATGTAATCTGTCACTCTTACCACATATGTGTATAGCAAACATGTAAAATTACTTCGCATGGGGCCCCCCGGCCAACAATACCATACGATCGTTACATTTTTACTTTTGTCTGATTGACTACTTTACTACTACCTTTGTATTGGTTGTTTACTGACACACTCTATATCCTTGTGAGTTTATCGCAGTTGGATCGATGGAGTAAGAAATAAGTAAAATAAAATGAAATAAATAAAATAAACCTGATGTTCTCCTTTCACATTCGTTGGCTTTGCCAACTCACAACGAAACTGTTGCATTCCCACCTAACCCAGACCTCTGGCTACACTGCAGATCAGTCTGTCACCACAACCACATTTTCTGTTGTCACATTCGTTGTCTTCGGCAACTCACAAACAAACTGTCACATTGCAAACTAACCTAAACCTCTCGCTACGATACAGATCAGTCCGTCACCACAACCATATTTTTCCTGGCAATCAAGCTGTGCGCCTGTGTCCTACCGTAACCACACCATCCCAGATCACGAGATATTCCGAAAATACAGCAGAAAACAGCTTTAACCTCACTTGTGAAAACTGCGACCTGTTCTTGGAGCAACAGCCAAATATTTCCAATAACGAAGAATAGAAAAGTCGGTGCTTCACTCCCAGCAGTTTAATCCTAGATTACTAAACCATACAAAAAATATGATTGCAGTTGGTGTCAATTTGTGGTTCCCGTCGATATTTTCAGCAGCACAATGGTGCATCAGGTGCAAAACAGAGCATTTTGTATTTATTTTGTATGTAGTATACCACTGGACATTTTATAATTTTAATTAACTAGAGCAAAACTATAAATTACGACTTCCTTTGAGTAAAATATGAGGTAATAAAATTTACGATCGTTTAGTAACAATGTCACAGTGTTTCCTCTCTTCCCCCTTTTAATGTTCCGGGATTAAGTTCTGTTGTTATGCCCAAGCCGGTGACGTATACTTCTCGCACACAAAGAGTAGCAATGTCATTGCTTCATTCCCATTGACGTACTTTTATCTCCATGTTCATTACCATCCATTCAGATGTTGTCTTACACCCCAGCCTGACCACATCTATGACTAAAAAGGTCAATACTTCTCACAACCAAAATTACTTATGAAGGCTTAGCTTTCTTTATTTCTATACTGTACATATACTAATTTGTCTCTCTGCGTGACGAATTAGTCACTTTGTAATGGTTTTGAACAGATCGGGTCTGCTGAATTTATTCTACATCACGTTGAGTTTCGCTTAGACTGTGTATAACAAAAGCACATCGCACAGGGCAATCTCGATTTGACAGTTTCCGAAGATATCGAGCCCTATATGGTGGATTTCGTATTTATACATGCATACTGCGCAAATATACAGTTTGGATGCTACAGCGCATTATGATACATCCAGAATATGTCCTTTTCTTCTCGGTTTGTTGTGCTACAGTGCCAGGAAGTCCGATACCGGTACACAAAAATTTCACCCAATTTACAAAGCAGAAATCCACCAAAACATGACATTTCGGCTTCACAGCGATTCAGCAGCTCGCCGTATTTTCGAAATCGCGTAAACTGTACAACGTTGTTTAGTAAAAGTGAAACTTAAGAGCGGCAGTTCACTTAGAAGTTAAGTGTGTTAGTGATGGCGGAAACTCTTGTAAACACTGAGTTATAATTCGCATATATTCCACAAATCTAAATCGCTACCGACAATAAGCAAAAATGCAAACGTTAAACAAATATCTGTCGCGAACTAACAACAGTTACATCGTCGTATTACGTAAGACGCTGTGTTATACGAAGAGACATTACCTCTGGTTTTATTAATAAATCCATTCTACAATTTGCAATAATTGTGTAGTGAAAATGTCTTAGTTTTTCAGCAGAATTTAAGTGTACTTGCAATAGCACGATAATCGGTTTATCAACTGATTACACGAAAACCTACTTTTCAAATATTCTTACTTACGTTCAAAGACTTTACCGTCGTCCTATTAAGTCTTCGAAATGCGAACATTTCGTGTAACGGAGTTTTCACAGTACTGCCATATCACCTAAAAATATTAAATAGCGGAATAGATACTCGATCCTAAAAACAAGGGCTACAAGATCAGAGATAATACATAAACACTCTTATTGTCAATAACTAGCAGAAACATAACAGGAAAGACTTTTTTCCCATGCATTGGTCGCTTTTATCTCTATGAATGGTGCTGGACATGTCAAGAAATTATGCATTTTCTGATATTTTTATTTCCTTTTGCAATTTGGTAAATAGCCATAGAGCCACTCATATTATAAATTGCAAGTAGTAATAAAAAATAACACGTTTTTAATATTCCTTCCGAAACAACTAAGTATGACAGATATACCAGATATACTATAATTTGAGCTGATGTCAGAAATTTAAATATAATATATATGGAATTGTTATGAAGGATACTTGGAAAGGCACAATATAGCAGGAGGCCAGCTTTTGTTACGTTTACCATAAACATTTTTCTATACATGCTGTGGTTTGTGCGTACAAGGAGAACATGGTTTAGACCTGCGTAGGAGGTATTGTCACAGTCACAGTAAGGAAAATTCAAGACTCGTACTCGATGAAGCTGGACTGGAAAATATCCATTATATTGTACATACATGACTTACAAACTATTGGGTATTTGTAGAAGCATAAAGTATTACTGTGTTCTATGAACTGTAAGACGCCCTTTTGTCGTCCAAAATCGTGGTATTATACATACAAGGTAACGATAATTGAACTATATGAAATAAAATCGTCATAACTCCTGAACGGTTGGCAGAGCATTTCAAACTGCACGGTTGACCACAGGGCATGATGGGTTCAAATGGTTCAAACGGCTCTGAGCACTATGGGACTTAACTTATGAGGTCATCAGTCTCCTAGAACTTAGACCTACTTAAACCTAACTAACCTAAGGACGTCACACACATCCATGCCTGAGACAGGGTTTGAACCTGTGACTGTAGCAGTCGCGCGGCTCCAGACTGTAGCGCCTAGAACCACTCGGCCACCCTGTCCGGTGCATGATGGGAATTAGTATGCACAAATATGAACATGTGCCCTCCTTTTTGTGGGGCAATATTAAAGACAAAGTGGACAGCAATAACCCCAAAACCGTTCCTGAGCTCAAAATGGCCATTCAGGAGGTAGTCGACAGCATTGATGTTCCAACACTTCAGCAGACATACGCCAATTCGCTATTTGTCAGTGCCACATCAACATCAATGATGGCAGGCATATCGAACATGTCATAATGCAAATCCGAATATTTGTAGCGTCGTTTACATGTTGAATAAAATGTGTGCAGGCTGTTGTTTGTAACTAAGTTACGTTTTTTTCCATTGTTGTTGTTGTTGTTGTTGTTGTTGTTGTTGTTGTCTTCAGTCCTGAGACTGGTTTGATGCGGCTCTCCATGCTACTCTATCCTGTGCTAGCTTCTTCATCTCCCAGTACTTACTGCAACCTACATCCTTCTGAATCTGCTTAGTGCATTCATCTCTTGGTCTCCCTCTGCGATTTTTACCCTCCACACTGCTCTCCAATACTAAACTGGTGATCCCTTCATGTCTCAGAACATATCCTACCAACATTCCATACAAATACTTTCAGAAACGACTTCCTGTCACTTAAATCTATACTCGATGTTAACAAAATATGTCTCTTCTTTAGAAACGCTCTCCTTGCCATTGCCAGTCTACATTTTATATCCTCTCTACTTCGACCATCATCAGTTATTTTGCTCCCCAAATAGCACAACTTCTTTACTACTTTAAGTGTCTCATTTCCTAATCTAATTCCCTCAGCATCACTTAACCTAATTCGACTGCATTTCATTATCCTCGTTTTGCTTTTGCTGATGTTCATCTTATATCCTCCTTTCAGGACACTATCCATTCCGTTTAACTGCTCTTCCAAGTCTTTTGCTGTCTCTGACAGGATTACAATGTCATCGGCAAACCTCAAAGTTTCTATTTCTTCTCTGTGGATTTTAATACCTACTCCGAATTTTTCTTTTGTTTCCTTTACTGCTTGCTCAGTGTAGAGATTGAATAACATCGGGGAGAGGCTACAACCCTGTCTCGCTCCCTTCCCAACCACTGCTTCCCTTTCATGTCCCTCGACTCTTATAACTGTCATCTGGTTTCTGTACAAATTGTAAATAGCCTTTCACTCCCTGTATTTTACCCCTGCCACCTTTAGAATTTGAAAGAGAGTATTCCAGTCAACATTGTCGCTTTTTTCCGTATCGTTCAATAATAGTCAATCTCTACATGACTTACAAAACATATGGTATTTGTATAAGATTAAAGTATTGCTTTATTTTATGGACTATATGATGCACTGTTTCCTTTTGGAAATTGCCTCCAAAATTCAGGTTCGTCTTATACTCGAAATTAACATAAAAATGTCCAGTATTTCAATTACAATTCCCTTCAGTCTTAAGAATGGCCATAAATTATATGCCGAGGAAATCCTACCTCTTTCTGGCAACATTGGATTCAAGTGGCAGCAGCAGTGCAACGATGCAAAGAATGTGAGTTGTGGAGACTCACAAGCGTGCTTAACTCCCTCCCACCCCGCCATCACAAACACACAACATTGTCCAGCCCATGATGCATCATCGCAGTCTGCGGCGCCAGTGAACTTTGAGTGAAAGTAAATTGTGATATCGGTAACACTACAATATTTTTGTTAGTAGCTAGTTTAGTAACGGAAAAAAGTAAAAGGTATTCGTATGATGCGGGCTATAAATTAGAAGTAACAGCATATGCAGAAGAACATGGAAACAGGACAGCTGAGCGGCAATTCGGCCCTCCATCGACAGAAAAAGCTTTCGTGATTGGTGGGCTAGTAAAGAAGAACTGAAAAAATTGGGAAGACTAAAGGTGCAAATAAGGGAGTGAATCCAATACGGCCAAAGCTAATAGATGAGATTTTTTAATAGCATTGGAATTAATACAAAAGTGATTCAAATACACGCTCGTAAGCTAGAGCTACAGTGGACATACTTTAATGGTAGTGTTGGTTGGTTCTACAGATTTATGAAGCGTCATGGACTTAGCATGCGAAACAAACCCAAAATATCTCGGAACATGCCACAAGGGTATGAAGAGTTTGTAGATGTACCACATTGAGTTTGAAGATGTACCACATTGCGCGCATTTCCATAGAATGGTCAAACCATGGCCCTGTTGAAATAACTAAGGTCGTTCTCGAATGGGATTTTCACTCTGCAGCGGAGTGTGCGCTGACATGAAACTTCCTAGAAGATTAAAAGTGTGTGCCCGACCGAGACTCGAACTCGGGACCTTTGCCATTCGCGGGCAAGTGCTCTACCAACTGAGCTACCCAAGCACGACTCATGCACCGCCCTCACAGCTTTACTTTCGCCAGTATCTCGTCTCCTATCTTCCAAACTTTACAGGCTGTGGCTAAGCCATGTATCCGCAATATCCTTTCTTTCAGGAGTGCTAGTTCTGCAAACTTTGCAGGAGAGCTTCTGTAAAGTTTGGAAGGTAGGAGACGAGGTACTGGCAGAAGCAAAGCTGTGAGGACCGGGCGTGAGTCGTGCTTGGGTAGGTCAGTTGGTAGAGCACTTGCCCGCAAAAGGCAAAGGTCCCGAGTTAGAGTCTCGGTGGGGCATACAGTTTTAATTTGCCAGGAAGTTTCATATTAGTTCACACTCCGCTGCAAAGTGAAAATCTCATTCTGGAACTATCCCCCAGGCTGTGGGTAAGCCATGTCTCCGCAATATCCTTTCTTTCAGGAGTGCTAGTTCTGCAAGGTTCGCAGGAGAGCTTCTGTAAAGTTAGGAAGGTAGGAGACGAGGTACTGGCAGAAGTAAAGCTGTGAGGACGGGGCTTGAGTCGTGCTCGGATGCTCAGATGGTAGAGCACTTGCCCGCGAAAGGCAAAGGTCCCGAGTTCGAGTCTCAGTCCGACACACAGTTTTAATCTGCCAGGGAGTTTCATGTCAGCGCACACTCCGCTGCAGAGTGAAAATCTCATTCTGGAAATAAGTAGCATCGTCCCATCAGTTACTATTATAATAATGAAGTGTACACAAAGTGAATACCAAAACCTGATGTCTGTTATAAAATTTCAGTTTATTATAATGTGCATACAAATTTTCAAAGATTATTCAGTTACGCTAGGGAGTTGAAATCCTACTGAGTTCTGTTCACGTGATCACTTTGCCACGGATTCTGTAAATGAATCTCGCACAGAAAATCCATCAGCATGTGCATAACCGCCACTCCTTGCTAGTGGTCCAAGGTTTTCAGTAGGCAGTGGTTCAGCTCTGTTTAATTCAAAACAAGGCTCGTTAAGTAAATTGTGTAAACAGCGAGGATCAATAATTAAATTATCAGTCGTTCTGGCTTCAGACTGATCGCCGAATAAAATATGCGAAACACTTGACTTATCAGAGCGAAGGCATTTTCAGGAGCTCTACGATCTTGTTAACGACAATGGTTAAAAATATCTTTTTTTTTTTTTTGGTCAGTACTAGCAAGCCGACGATAGACAGGTTTCATCATGTTTGGATGTAATCGAAATGCCTCGTCGCCTACAAAAACATATGGCAATACTATGTCCGAATCCGCCGTCTTAGGCGGAGGAAACATCTTACCACTTGAAAACAGTTTCCTGATATTGCTTTTATCAAAAATTCCACTGTCAATTTGATTTTATCCACACTGGATGAGAGGTCGTGGTTGTGAATGTCAATGTTAAAAAATATATCGGCTCAACCACTAGTTTATAGTGTAAAACAGTTGACGAGTTTCGGAAGTCAAGCTTCCATCGTCAGAATAATAAAAGTAAAAGAACCTGTTAAAACTCGCTAAAATGGAACATGCACCAGGCACAATAAAATTGATAATAAAATTAAAACGTCGTGGCTACTTCCTTTGATGCAGCCGTGTCTTCCAAGGTGCATCTCCACATAGTGGAGTCCCTATGAATGAAGAAGACAGAATGACTGAGCTGTATATTGTGAAACAAGTAGCCAGAGCTAACGGAAATCACCAAAATGTTGTCACTAAATTAATACGACAGAAACAGCGAGAAAATGCAAGGAAGAATACCGCAAATAATATTACGAGAGTCACAATACCATAATTCGGTGATATTTCACAAAACGTGGCTAACATTTTCAAACCTTTTAAAGTTGATACCGCTTTTCAGACCAATAATACGCTGCGATTTTAACTAAGAAATAATGTACAGCAGAATAAATATGAGAGAGCTGGGGTCTCTAAAATTCAGTGTAATACGTGCAAGGCAAGCTATGTAGGCCAAACTGGTAGGTCTTTTAAAGTACGTTACAAAGAACATAGCGATGCTTTCCGGCTTAATAATTTCGAACAGTCAGCTGTAGCCACGCATATTTGGGAAACGGACACCCCATGTTGGGAATAGATCAGGATCTCGTTATTTTACATAGACAGGACAAAGGCATAAAGCTGGATCTACTAGAACAGCTGGAAATTATGATCCATAGCGTGGATAATGAGAACGCACTGAATGAACAGCTTACTGGCGATACAAGTAACTTTTTCAAACATGTCACTAGTTTCTTTCAGTGATTACATTTTTAGCAACTGGCAGGATACCATCATTTCATGAGGTCCTTGGAACATGTATACGTTATCTGTATGGACATCTCTGTGACTTCCTTGTTTACTTGCGCGTGAGCTCACTCGCGTTTGAGTGTCGTGTTTGGCTACGTGGTGTGTGGTACCAACGAAGACGCACAGGCGGTTTACGACGACAGAGGAGAGAGCCATGTGGTTAGATGTTGAACACCATAGGCGACACCATTTTAGAGTTTTTATATTTTGACGACTACGTGGAGATGCACCTTGGAAGACACGGCTGCAACAAGGGAAGTAGCCACGATGTTTTAATTTTATTATCAATTTTATTGTGCCTGGTGCATGCTCCATTTTAGCGAGTTTTAACAGGTTCTTTTACTTTTATTATTCTGATGATGGAAGCTTGACTTCCGAAACGTGTCAATCTTAGTGTTTTACAATATAAACAAGTGCTTGAGCCGATATATTTTTTAACAATATTTTTTAACATTCCACTGTCACCTTCTTTCTCATATGACCCAGCATCAATGAAAAGGAATTTGTAGTTCTCGTTGGCGCGCCGCCAACATTGCGCAACATCACACTATTACAGCGCTCAATGTTTTCGAATCATAGGCGGCCGCTGCCGCGGCCGCATTCCAAAAAAAAAAAAACTCCCAACCTAACCTCAAGTGGGCTACGCTACAGATCAATTGGTCTTGTAGATCAATTTATTTATGAAAATACAAAGTACAATCACCAACAAATTTAACATACTCACATACGCCTTTACCCTTAATCCAAGTAAACACAGATTCATTTACAGACACTTTCCTCTTATTACGAGTATACAACACAAGTGCAGAGGGCGACATATATGCGGATTTACCGAAGTCTTTATTAGCAAATTCAGCCATATGATAAGTACGATAGGCAATTATGTCTCTGTCAACAAAACTTTCTAATCCTGGTACAGATGGAGTACCAGACCCACCTCGTACAATGGCTACTGTAAGCCACCCATTACCATGATCGAAAGTGTCGTTAATATCAACGCTAAAATTAAGTCTACATCCAACAAATACACAAGGTCCATCCAAAAGAGCAGTAGCGGCAACAGATTTAACTGGTATGCGGTTCTTCTTATCACCAAATGTTGTAGCGAACTCAATGTTGAGCCGATATATTTTTTAACAATATTTTTTAACATTCCACTGTCACCTTCTTTCTCATATGACCCAGCATCAATGAAAAGGAATTTGTAGTTCTCGTCAAACACAGCTACAGGGCAGGTAGAGAAAAAATGTTTGTTATTGTAATACAATGCGCCTGACAGTGCAGGGGAAAAAATTCGCACATTTTTTCCGTCGATGGCACCAACACAGTTCGGAAATTGCCATTTTTCTTTGAGAGGGTCCTGTAGACACCTTTCATGAGCCCATTTTCATTACCATTTCTCTTTCTTTTCCTTGTTTCTCTTTTCTCTTTACTCTCATAGTGGCGTGACTGAACGAATGTGGTTGTGTATCACGTGTGTGGCGTAGTCTGCTGCAGACAGTCTGTGATAGTCGTACAGATTCAGCAGGAGTGTAGAGAATAGCCAACTAGCGTAGCGGTCAAGTAGCCAAAGAGGTTTTCGCTATTTGTGAGAAATACACCTGCGTTAGGTTGGTGGTGGAAATGGCATCTTGGGTGCCCGGGCCACACGGAGCGTGGAAGAGGCTGGTAAGAAGGAAGTGGGAAGGCAGTCGGCCACCGGTACAGGAAGCGTCCACGGCTGTGCTCCAGTCGAAGAGCCCCCTCAGCATTCACTTGCTGAGTACGGGCTTGGCGACCCCGGGCTGCTGAGCTGGGGACTGGTGAGTGCCGCCAGTCTCCTGTCACCGTAGCCCCTGGACATGCTTCAGCGACCACCGTACGGTGCGGTGCAGCGTTGTGTGCTGCGGGGAATGGTAATCTTGGCTTGACCGCCTGGATTGCGAAGGAGGCCAACCTCTCTAAAAAACCCTCAATCTTTCGGTGTGCTCCGCGCCTAGAAGATGCATGGCTGTTGGGGTGGAACAGTCGCAAGCGGGCAACCTCTGGGGCACCTGCCGCACCCCAGTTGTATAAGGCTTACTCAGGCACGCGGGGCTCTGTCTGAGCAGACCTTTAGTTCCCTAGCTGCTCGTGGGACCGCAATGGACCCTTCGACCTCTACATTTCCCCCTACCAGTGGCTTGGGTGAGCCACTGGTAGGAAAACACACCCCATCGAAGAAGCAACTTCGTGCTGCGAGTCCTCCAGCGCCTGGTGTTGTTAGAGATTAATCAGACTGTCGTAACAGAGCACATGCTGATAATCAGAATGTGTTTGTGATTATTAAACAGAAGGAGGGTAGCTTTGAGAGGGTTTCTCCCTTTTACATCCACAAGGGTCTTGAGGGAATTGCAGGTACACTCAAATCTGTTAAGCGACAGCACAATGGTATTCTGTTAGTTGAGACATCTAGTTCCCGTCAAGTCACTTCTCTTAGGAATGCAACCTGTCTCGGAGAGTACGCTATCGAGACCGAGCTCCACTCCACGTTGAACTATAGTAAGGGTGTTGTGACATGTAGGGACTTGGTGGATATCCCCACCGACGAGTTAAAATCTGAGTGGGCTGACGAAGGTATTGTTGACGTGTAGCATATTATGAAACGACTCGATGGGGACCTCGTCAAATCCGACTCGTTTATTCTCATGTTCAGTTGCCCGAGACTCTCAGACCATGTTAAAGTGGGGTTCTTACGTTTGCCAGTACGGCCATATTTCCCCAACCCAATGCGCTGCTTTAAATGTCAGCGCTTTGGGCATACTATGTTGGGGTGCAATGGGATAGCCACTTGTGGTAAATGTGGTCAGCCTGCCCATGAAGGAGCCGATTGTTCATCGCCTGTGAAGTGCGTGAATTGCTCTGGGAGTCACCCTGTCTGGAGCCGGATCTGCCCCATCTATCTCGAAGAACAGAAGGTGCAGGAGATTAAAACATCTAAGTGCATCCCCTATGGTGAGGCCAAGAAGCTCTTTAAGGCCATGCAACCTCCTGTGTTTATGACATCTTTCACTTCCACTCTGAAAAAACCGGTACAAATGGCCACTGTTGCTGCGAAAACGGAGGTTGCAAGTGTTAGCACTAATACCTGCGCTTGCCAGTGCACTTGTGCTGCTGCGGTTGTTTTGCAACCTGTGGCTCTCCCCGCTACGTCGGACAAGGCCATGGTTGCTGACATTGGGGTACTTCCTGCCTCTTCCCATATGGCGCCTTCTGCCCAGGCGAGTAAAGCTCCACCTGTTGACAAGGCTCTCCATTCTAAGCCCCCCAAGACAAAGAAGCCGAAGGTGAAGGTTTTGCCACTGAGGAGACTAGTCAGGGTTGGTCCGATGACGACGCCATCGTACTGTCTGACATCTCCCGTGGGTCGTTATTGGAGCTGATGGACATTGATGTCGACGGGGGGCGTTCTTCTCGCCCCAGGAATAAATCTCCGGCCAGTACAGGCTCTCCTCCAAAGCACAGACGCAGGGTAAAAGTTCAGCCACCCTGATCACTGGCTCCCATATTACAGTGGAACCTGAATGGGTTCAGGACGCATGTGGCCGAATTACAACTCCTTGTACGAGAGAGCCCTTTGTGCTTATGTCTCCAAGAGTTACATTTTAGGGCCACTGATGCTCCTTCTTTATGGGGCTATACCATATATCGAAGAGATGATCTGACGGGGGAAAGGGCAAAGGGTGGTGTTGTGGTTTTTGTCCATGACATGCACCACTCATCTGAGCTCCCTCTCGTTACAGACTTGCAAGCAGTTGCAGTTGACCTTCTTGTGGGTCGGAGGCTCACAGTCTGTTCAGTTTATTTACCACCTCAGGATGCAATAGACTCTGAGGCTCTCACAGACCTTATCAGCCAACTCCCCTGCCAGTTTCTTCTTCTGGGGGATTTCAATGCTCATAATGTCTTATGGGGCTCTTCGACTACTTGCCCCAGGGGTCGCGTTCTGGAAAGCCTCATTATGTCTGAAGAACTGTGCATCCTCAACTCTGGTGCTCCCACTCATTTCTGTACTGCTTCCGAGTCGTCATCGCCTATTGACCTTTCCCTTTGCTCTCCAGCACTTGTGGATTCTGCTCTGTGGGAGGCTGCTGCTGACCTCCATTCTAGTGACCACTTCCCCCTTTGGATTCGCCTCCTGGATGTGGCTGTGGCATTACCAGTGCCGCCCCGGTGGCACCTTTGCAGAGCTGACTGGACACTTTTCAGCCAACTGGCTGTTTTGGAACACCGTGCCAGCGTCCACGAACGGGTAGACCATGTTACAGCCGTGATCTCCCATGCTGCTGAATTGTCAATCCCACGGTCATCCGGTCATCCCAAGAGGCGTCCTGTCCCTTGGTGGACCACTGAGTGCCACTCAGCCATCCGCACCCACCGTGCAGCTCTGCGCCGCTTTAAGTGCAGTCCCTCAGCTGACAATCTTGCGGCCTTTTGGGTGGCAAGGGCCAAAGCGCGGCGAGTGATTAAAGAGAGCAAACGACGGTCATGGCAATCGTTCTTGAACTCCATCTCCCGCTCCACTAGTTCTACAAAAGTATGGGAAGCCATCAGGAGGATTTCTGGGAAACACAGCCAGCTACCTGTCACGGCTTTGCTGCATCAGGGATGTCTCCTCACGGCGCCGAGAAACATTGCCCAGACACTGGCCATACAGTTTGCGGAATCTACTGCCACTATTAACTGTGATCCAGATTTCTGCCGCTGCCGCACTGCCATCGAGAGGGGTCACTTGGACTTCCGGTCTCCAAATTCTGAACCCTACAACTGCCCCTTCACAATGTGGGAACTGGATTCTGCGCTGTCTGTGGCTCATGATACTGCGACTGGTCATGATCAGATCCAATACAGCATGCTGCAGCACTTGTTGCTGCCTTCCAAGGAAGTTCTCATGAATTGCTTTAATATGATGTGGTTATCCTGCACATACCCTGACTCATGGAGGGAGGCGATTTTGATTCCCCTCCTCAAACCGGGGAAAGACTGAACGCATCCCAGTAGTTATCGAAGTATTGCCTTGATGAGCTGTGTCAGGAAGACGTTGGAACGCATGGTCAACCATCGCTTGGTTTGTCTACTCGAGACTAGGCAGCTCCTTAGCCCCTCACAGTGTGGCTTTTGGAGATGTCGTTCAACTATAGACAACTTGACCCTGCTTGAGGCGGCCATCCAGCAGGCCTTCCTACGTAACCAGCATTGCCTAGGTGTATTATTTGATATTAATAAGGCATATGACACTACTTGGCGCCGCCTTATCCTCAATCAAATCCATGAGTGGGGCTTTTGTGGCCGTCTCCCCATCTTAATTTGGTCCTTCCTTTCCCACCGCCTCTTTAGATATCGGGTTGGTAATGTGCTATCTGATTTGTACGTGCAGGAGGATGGTGTTCCTCAGGAAAGCATTTTAAGTGTCACCCTCTTTGCCATCGCCATTAACAGTATCACGTCCACTATCTGGAGTCCTGCCCAATGCTCCTTGTTTGTGGACGATTTTGCTGTTTTCTGTTCTTCCTCCAGTCTTGTCACTGCTAGTCGGCAGTTGCAGCTTACGATAAAGGGCTTACAGGCATGGACTGTGAAGACCGGTTTTACCTTTTCTGCAGACAAATGTGTGTGTGTTCATTTTAATCATTCTCGACGTCTTTTTACCTCCCCTGAATTGCGTCTGAGGGACACTGTTCTTCCTTTTAGAGACACTGTGAGGTTCTTGGGCCTCACTTTTGATTCCAAGTTGTCGTGGTTGCCTCACCTTAAAGACCTCAAGGTGCGGGCCCTGAAGGCACTGAATATTTTGAAGTGTCTGAGCCATCGGTCCTGGGGAGCAGATCGGGCGCGTCTGCTGCAGTTTTATAGGGCTTTCGTCCGATCGCGTCTTGAGTATGCTTGCACCGTGTATGGGTCAGTGAGGCCCTCATATCTGAAGATCCTTGACGCAGTACACCATGAGGGTCTCAGGCTGGCCACTGGTGCCTTCCGTACCAGTCCCATCCCCAGCCTGTGTGCTGAGGCAGGGGAACCGCCGCTCGCCATCCGGCGGAAACTCCTCATGGTGCGACGGGTGTGTCATTTCCTTGCCTGTCCTACCTCCCCTGCGTACCCTACCGTTGTCCGACCGCCTATGGAGCATCTCTTTTCCAGTCGTCCCAGGGCAACGAGACCATTTGGGATTCGTGCCAAGCATTTGCTTGAGTCCCTTGGTGTGGAGCGTGTGGCCCCCCAACGACAAGGTTTTACCCGCCTTCCTCCCTGGTTGCTCCAGAGGCCCAGCATCCTTCTAGACTTGTCGGTGTACCGGAGGAGCTGCACCCCTGCATTTGTTTTTACCTCTTTATTTTCCGATATTTTACACCAGCATCCCGACCATCTTCCCATATTTACGGATGGCTCTAAACAGGGGGACCCTGTTCGTTGTGCTGTTGTTTTCCCTTATCGAGTTGTCAAGTTACATCTTCCTGCGGCGTTTACCATCTTTGATGCCGAATTTTTTGCGATCTTGCGAGCATTGGAGGAGATGAGATGTGTTCCTAGTCTTAAGTTTCTCATCTGTTCTGACTCCCTGAGTGCCCTTCAGACCATGCAACACTTGTACCCAGCGGATACCGTCGTCCAGAACATCCATGATGCCCTACTCCACCTGCAACCGCAGGGGAAGGAGGTTTCTTTCTGCTGCGTGCCGGGGCACATAGGTATTAGGGGAAACGAACTGGCGGATGTGGCTGCCAAAGATGCATGTTCCCTCCCTCACATTGTTGAATGTGCCGTCCCCCTCCATGCTGTAACCTCCCTTTTGCGTTATCGTGTTATGCGTCAATGGGAAGAGGAGTGGCTGGCAGTTTCTGACAATAAGCTGCGTCTGGTCAAGGCCACCACGCGGCCATGGCGTACGTCCTACCAGTCATACAGGCGGGATGAGGTTCTTCTCACTCGCCTCCCCATTGGACACAGTCCCTTAACGCATGGTTTTTTACTCCGGCGGGAGGACCCCCCAATCTGCAGTGCTTGGGGCGTCCAGATTACTGTCCGCCACATTTTACTTGACTGTCTTTTATTCTCTGACCAGAGGGCGGTGGTTTCTTTGCCACCGGATTTGCCCTCTATTTAGCAAGACGATGCAACGACTGTGGTTAAGGTCTTACGGTTTTGTGTGCTGTCCAATCTGTTGCCTCGGATTTTAGGGAGAGGGTTTTAATGTGCTGCTGGGTGACTGGCTCACCCAGGTTTTAGGTAAGAGGTCCGCCAGTCACGATTACCTCCTTGTTTCCCTTCGGTTTCTGTTCTCTTTTCCTTGTGCTTCCTTTCCTTTTTTAGTGTGTTCCTTCTCCTCTTGTTTTGCCTGTGTATGTGAGGATTTCGAACTGCGTCAGATCTGTGTCTTTTAGCCATTCTCCTTGTTCGCTGTTCGTCTTCGTCCCTTCACCGCATGTGTTCCTGTTTTTATGCGTTTGGGCGCTGATGACCACGCTGTTTGGCGCCCGTAAACCTGAAACACACACACACACACACTCCAGTGGAAGAAGGGTGAGTTAGACTGACTGCGTGGTGTGCTGTTACTTGGCGAGGGGAGAGCTGTTAGCTTTTGGTCTCTCTTTTCATATCTGGAAGATTGCTTTGCCTTGTCGCAGCGAGGAATGCGAAACTTTGGCAGACTTTTCTTTTAGAAAATTTCTGTAGCAGACTTGGATCCGCTGGAAGAGCGCCACACGAAGGTGTCGATAAGAAGTGAGCACTCGCTTCTGTATGAATGTCTGTTTGCCTTCAGCTTTGTCTGTATAAGCTTTCATCTTTCTAAATATTTATAGCTTTGCCTTCTAGTAAATTATCCTTACCTTATGTGTCTTTCGTCTGTGGGGAGCCAACCATTTGGTAGAACATTATAGTTGTTGGGCTACCGGCATCACTAACTGTCCGATTGCATGTTTGTTTTAGATAATGTTAACATGATTGTCTGATGTGATATTGTTGGAATTTGGGCTCTATACCTAGAAATTGTGTCTCCACAAACCACGTGTTATCAGGAATCGTGTACATGCCTAACATCGTTATCCAAGGAATAAATGATTTTATCTACAATTTTCTCTCGTGTTTCGAGATTACGCTTTTGCACCTAAGCCACTCACCTTGTAGCTTTCCCGTTAGCACATCCAATGTGTTTCCTTATGCACAGGTCCAATGATTAGTCTCCCCTTGTATTTTATAACAAATGATTTAGATTAAGTCTTATTTTCAGGTGTGTTGCTGGGAGCTGATCTTATGCAGTGTTCATGCATTTTCTATTTCATTTTAAATGTTTGACTGTCGTGAACAGTGCACAGGCAATACTATTAATTGCATCATACCCGCAATCAGCGACCTCACAACATATGCAATTTTGTGAGTTTTTGGTCTGTGATCAAATTAATTTATTTTCCAACTCGACCAAACCTTCGATTAGTTGTATGGTTAGAGTCGGTTGCGACCCTAATCTTCTCAAGTTAACTTCACAAGCAATAAGTATTTACATTCCCAATAATAACGTAATAACCCGTAGTAACAGGTTAGTTACATCTTTAAATTCCTTACATTTTGATTTCAGCTGGTCAGATGACATCAGTGGCAAAAGGATTGGCAGTAACTTCTTTCGCAGAAGTGATAGCACAACTTATATGATTTTACCAATGTAAGAAGGAGATTTCTGAATGCAAATGTCAGTGATATTAATGTTTCCCCTGTTGCCATAACCCTAAAAACAAAATAAAAATAAGATAGGTGCAACTTTAAAAAATACTATTATTTTTACATATAACGAATATAAATGTACATAATTATTTGACTGTATTGTGTTTTGTAGTTAAAGATTGCAAAAAAAGATGGAGGAATATAAAAGACACACATCAAAAAAGGCAGAGAAAAGGAAAAAGTACTGGAAGTTCTGATTCCAGTGAAGGAAATAAATGGCCACTGGCCATTTTTAAACAAAATGGATCACAAGCGAGTGTCAGTTGCATACAATTTTCCTGTTTACGTTATTTTTTATTCTGTTTCATTTTATTATTGACACTGAATTATCTGTAATTTTTGTAATATATTTCACAGAAGTACATCCAACGTTGAGGCAGATGAAGTGCAAATCCTACACCTGAGTAACAGAGAGGTGTGCCAGACATTGCCAACTTAGTCAGAAAAAGATTTTTTTTTGGACGACGTGGAAGACATCGTGCCGTTCATACCACCCACGAAAAGGGCAAGACAAAATCAAAAAATCATGGAGTTGTTGAATTCTGGGCGGGCAGATAGAGAATCCTCAATGAAAAGACTGGCTGAAGAAAAGCGTGGTGATGACATCGATTTATTTTGAAAAAGTATCGACCGTGGCGTAAAAAAATTTGAATCACAATGAATCAATGAAGCCAAATTGATATCCTTGTAGATGCTTATTGATTTGGAGAATCTCAGTTCATTTGAGTACTACTCTTCCAAGAGTCTTTCATCTCTAAGTACTTTCTCATACTCAACAACTCCAACAACATCAAGTGTGGATAACACTGCTATCACACCATCTGACAACACAGAAACCAAAACGCCAGCTTACGAACCCATTTAATGTTGAGATAAGTGTTAAATGGTTCAAATGGCTCTGAGCACTATGGGACAACTTCTGAGGTCATCAGTCCCCTAGAACTAGAACTACTTAAACCTAACTAACCTAAAGACATCACACACATCCATGCCCGAGGTAGGATTCGAACCTGCGACTGTAGTGTAGCGCGGTTCGAGGCTGTAGTGCCTAGAACCACTCGGCCACCAAAGCCAGCAATAAGCGTTAATTTCATATTTTTGTATTGTGCTATTTTCATTTTTTACTCTGTGTGCATTATTAATAAAGCAATAACACATTAACAAATTTTATTGTACATGTTGTTGTTGTTGTTGTGATCTTCAGTCCTGACACTGGTTTGATGCAGTTCTCCACGCTACTCTATCCTGTGCAAGCTTCTTCATCTCCCAGTATTTACTGCAAGCTACATCCTTCTAAATCTGCTTAGTGTACACATCTCTTGGTCTCCTTCTACGATTTTCACCCTCCACGCTGCCCTCCAATACTAAATTGGTAATCCCTTCATGCCTCAGAACATGTCCTACCAACCGACTCCTTCTTCTGGTCAAGTTGTGCCACAGACTCCTCTTCTCCCCAATTCTATTCTATACCTCCTCATTAGTTATGTGATCTACCCATCTAATCTTCAGCATTCTTCTGTAGCACCACAGTTTGAAAGTTTCTATTCTCTTCTTGTCCAAACTATTTATCATCCATGTTCCACTTCCATACATGGCTACACTTCATACAAATACTTTCAGAAATGATTTCCTGACACTTAAATCTATACTCGATGATAACAAATTTCTCTCCTTCAGAAACGATTTACTTGCCATTGCCAATCTACATTTTATATCCTCTCTACTTCAACCATCATCAGTTATTTTACTTCCTAAATAGCAAAACTCCTTTACTACTTTAAGTGTCTCATTTCCTAATCTAATTCCCTCAGCTTCACCCGATTTAATTTGACTACATTCCATTATCCTCGTTTTGCTTTTGTTGATGTTCATCTTATACCCTCCTTTCAAGGCACTGTCCTTTCCGTTCAACTGCTCTTCCAAGTCATTTGTTATCTCTGACAGAATTACAATCTCATCGGCAAACCTCAAACTTTTTATTTCTTCTCCATGGATTTTAATACCTACTCCGAATTTTTCTTTTGTTTCCTTGACTGCTTGCTCAATATACAGATTGAATAACATCAGGGAGAGGCTACAACCATGTCTCACTCCCTTCCCAACCACTGCTTCCCATTCATGTCCCTCAACTCATAACTGCCATCTGGTTTCTGTACAAATTGTAAATAGCCTTACACTCCCTGTATTTTACCCCTGCCACCTTCTGAATTTGAAAGAGAGTATTCCAGACAACATTGTCAAAAGCTTTCTCTAAGTCAACAAATGCTACAATCGTAATTAATCGTTCGTAATCGATGTTTAACTGATTAAGGATGAAATACTAAAGTCCGTATTACACGATGTGCCTAAACCATACACCTATACACCAACGCCCATAACGTGAATGCCTGCAACTACAGACTTGCTCACTTCCGACCTATTACACCATCCGTGCAGGGTATACCTAGCGTGCATGCGCAACAGCACATTGTACGCGCAAAAAGAAAGGAGATCTCTGATGTCCTGATGCCTTGTAAAGCCGTTCGTCCTACCACGCGCAACTCAAGGGCGACTGTATGATATACTGAGGCGTCATATGTTCAAATTATTTGTGAACTCAAGGTTCCTATTTATAAAGAAATTGTTTTCTACCATTATGTATTAACTAATAGTTTTTCTCTAATGTAGATTAGTACCGTTCTGAATTACAAACGACACTTGATTATACAGGTATATGTCTATCGAAATTTGCAATTATACATCATATTGCACATGGAGGATCCACTTGTTTTTGCAGCTATTGCCCTGGCAGTGACAGTAAATCTTCAGATTAGGGCAGATTGGCGACGAAAACGAGAAGTCAGACTCTGTTGGGTTCGACCCTGACTGACAAGAAGGGTTGAAGGCAGCGAAATATATTCACTATTAATGAAAGAGCTGAGGCCCGAAGATTCGCAACAATTTCGGAACTTCGTTAGGATGGACATGGCCTATTTCGAGAAGCTGTTATCTCACCTTATAGAGAGTAAGATTTACATGGTTATGTTTTGTTATCATACCAGCCTAGATCGCTAATAAAATATCGATGACCGCCCTGTTATGTTGTTGGCTGGTTGTAACATTACGTTTCCTGGCGAAAGGGGTATCTTTTAACAGTCTGGCTTTTAGCCACAGAATAGGACAGCCCACCATTTCAAAAGTTGTTGTGGATGTATGCACTGCAATTTGCAACACATTAAATGACCAATACTTGGGTGACCGTATGTTATTTTTCCAAGTTTGGACTATACTCAGTATTTTCCAGACCTCGTCTGTCGCACTGGGCCAAACTGCAGGGACTCTCTCCCTTTCACTGCCAGTTTCTCTTTTCTGGCATGTTGAAACCAAGCAAGAGGTGCAGTTAAATCAAACCTGAACTTTCGTAAACTAAGACATTACGATACAAATCGAACATCACCGTATAACGTTATGTGGGAATTCCTCAGAAAGAAGCAATTTCCAACTACCTTATTATGATACAGTGGGCCATACATACACCTTTCCTCGCTGTATGCCTGATTTCAGACGCTTAATTTCTCTCTGCTCCATTTCATTTCTAGAATTCGAAGCTATCAAAAGAAAAAATCTTTTCACAAACAGCTACTGTATGAGAGCCTACTGCAAAAAAAGTTTCTTTTCTCCATTTGTGAAACCTGTTTACTGAAAAAATGTAGATCATCCCCAAGGCGAAAAATCCCCAACACGAACTCCCGAAATTAGCCACTAGACGCTTAACAATAACCAAACAATAAGCAGAAAGCACTGTGGTACACCCTTCTGCGCATGCGCGAATTATCGCTGCTTACTACGCATGCGCGGATTGACGCCAGTTTAGAACTACTCTCTATTCCTGCATGCAGATAATGTGTCTGCTAATTTTCGTAGTTTCACCCGTTCTACCGCTAGATGGCTGTCGCGATAGACCAGTACCGTTCGCGGCGGTTCGTCTTGTAATATCGGCTGAATGATAAAACCAATACAGTCACATCCACAACAAATTCCCTACCTGCTGGTCGTAATTTCACGTATCTGAGGAATCGTAACACTGTGCTTGATATTTGAGTGAAAGATTCTGCAAAGCGCCGAGCGATACAGTCAAATATTATGGCTGCACGTAATTATTACTTGGGAGTTTCATGTCAATAAATTGATATAATTTTAAATCTCAAATGCACGACTTGGCACGAGAGGGTGTTTCATTGCACAATATCAATCACTTCCTAACCGAGGATTGAGAAGAAAACTTTCCCAGGTGTTGGGGGGATTTAAATTATATGCTTCGAACCTATCACTGAAGTTCCATAAACCACTGGATACTATGAATGAAAATTGTCTATCAGTTTTCGGTGCCTAAATCAATGTCTAAGTAATGTTTAGTTCAATTATCTAGTTAAAAGTCCTGCGTTCGAATTCTAATGCCGTGATATTTAAAGCCAGAAGATCGTATTACTGCGTCACAATAGATCGCAATTATTCAATCTCAAAAACAATCTAAGCGCGCCTACATGTACGAGCATTCAAATACATGACCTGCTTCGGCTAACTCTCGTAACGTAGTGACAATGCATTAAACTAAAGTGAGTCATTACTCACGATTCACAAAGACTACTCACACGGAATATTCTTTGGGATTAATGGTTCTACTTTGCGAATGTTAATTTATGCTAATTTTTCAATTTATTATGATTTTGATATTAATTTCAGTGAAATTTAATCTTTCTTTCATAGATTGCTAAATTGTCAAGTCCTAGATTCCTGATTTAATTGTTATTGTCCTAATAATAGTGATAAATGGAACTTTGTTCGCTTATTCATTTTTCTGGGAATTTGGGACTTGGCGGGATCTTTGGCGTATTGGGAGATAATTTTTCATTTTTATTCGTCGTCCGAGGAAGTGGCCATACATCCTCCGAACGGCGGTCTGCTGCCGTACCAGCATCTCCAGTCGTACTTTGTTCACGAAGACGTCCAATAGCAGCGTACACTGTCAAATGTTTGGCGAACATAATAAAGTCTGACGTATTGTTTGATCGTATACAGGGATCTTCAAAGTTAACGCACTGCATACGATCCAAGGGGTCGCAAATACTATGTGACTCGATTTCAGGTAGTCACGAACTGTAGACGGTGACAAGAGACGAGGTTACAATGACCCAAGGTCCGTAAAAAAAGATAAGGTTGAGCAGTAAGCGTTCTGTCCTCCCATTGGCTGAGGCTGCCCCTGGAACAGTGCTACAAGATGCAGCCCGCGCATGTAAGATATGTATTTGTGAAATGTTTCAGTTTCTACAGAAATAGTAAAAGGTAAATTGTTATTCTGCTATTTCTAGAAAGTTACTGCTATATTCTCTAACTTGTCCAGCTTTTAAACAGACACTGCTGAGTGCTGACTTTAATAAAATCAAGCGTCTCTAGATCAAACTATACAAAAATAAGTGCAATGTACAGTCTGTTTTGCAGTTCTCTTCGAAGTAACCGTTCGAAATGAGCATTCAATTTCCTAACTTTGGCTCTGGGAAAAGTGTTAACTTGTAGACAAGCTCTATGCAACGCTCATCTACATTCTGTTTACACCATGTCTACAAAAACACTGTCATTTTCACTCAAGAAATCATGCAATTGGCTTATTTGTAGGAAGCATTTGAAAAACCTACCTCAACTGCCAAACACACACACACACACACACACACACACACACACATTCTTAATTTTCTCACACCTCAAACCTTTGGCTTATATTTTTATCAAGGTGGCTGTTTAATGTTTGCCCTAGTTGTTAAAATTCACTTATATAAAAGGGGATTGAATCAAAACAAGTGCTGCAAAATACGATTTACAGAAAATAGTGGTAAACCCCCACGAGAAACCACGCCCAGCCATCCTCTCGATGTCTCCTCAGGCACTGTCAGTAACTCTGCAGTGGGGGTGGCCAGTGATCTGTAATGCTGTCTGCATCGATAAGCTACATATCCAGCAAGATATTTAAATCTTTCAGTGCTATAATCAGAAGCCAGTGACATTGGAGGCACATCGGATTCTCCTACTCCAAAATCTAAATCCTCTATGTCCTTCTCCTTGCCAACGCCTCAGACTTATCAGGCAGGATATTGCCAAAAACAGTTGCAGTCACGAATCTTCCTTCTTCATCTGGCTCAACAGATGATGCATTTGAAAGTGGAATATCATGAGCATTTGCTCCCAACAACAACAGTCTTATCTGGCTCTTTACTTCGACTGGCGATGGATGATTATAAAAACGTCTAAGGCCTCTTATAAGAAAAAAATAAGTTCTCCAAGCAGTCTTGATTTAATCTTGCTGTAAGAATATATTCAATATTACAAACAGCTAAGTCACTGAACAGACCCAAAAGTGACCAAACAGTTTTCAAAAATCCATTCTAGAAGGTTAGGAGACGCTTTGAGTTGCCAACACGCATCTTCTCACAGCACTTCAAAAATTTACGTAGGCAATGTTCTTGGGCTTGAAAATTTACACCAAATCCACAAGCTAGTGATTTATTACTTTCTTTTGTCCTTGAATTAAGTTCATCAAAAGTCTCATCCACCATCTGTATGAAATCACTGGCGTGTCCTTCTTCAGGCATCGCCTGTGCAGTTGTATTTGATAGCAGCTGAGCGTACTCGCTGAGATTACTTAGGACATATTTTCAACTCGCCACTGTACAAAACTAACAGTTTCTCGAACACAGTTTTTGTCACAGCCTTGTTTTCCAACATTATTCCTTGATCCAGCAAGTGGTTCCTTAAGAGTTTCAGCAAATGGGGAACGTCAGCAAACACCCACACACGTCTCAGAGAATCACACGGGTGAGGAAAACAAGTATTTTCATGAGTAATGCCAAGCTCCTTCCAGACGGAAATATTCTTTGCACCCATGTCTGCTACTGCATCCACAACATTGTAGCAAATGCTGGCCACGGAAATAATTACTTCGTTCAAGAGTGCTGCCGTCATCTGAATGTCAAAATTGAAATACATAGGCTGCTTCCACGTTGCAAACAAGCCTCGGACCATGACAACAAGGACATTACTGTGAGGTCCAAGAATCCTGTCATCTTGCTGACCGTAACAAATTCTACTATCAATGTTCATTTCATCAAATGACAAAACACAAATACGTTCCCAGTCAGTCAGTGTTGCAGCCTGCATTTTCATCATCACTAAAACATCCTTCAAAATTCCTGGTTGGCAACTGAAACTGCGGTTAATCCAAGAATGCAAGGTTGACACTGCAGGTAGAGGATATTCGAGTTTTTCTCTGAGGAATTTGTAACTCTTCTGCGATAGAGCACGTAAAGTAATAGACTTACAAATGTCCTCTTTGCCCGATCGAACACGTTTTGAACCATGCAACAAACTTCTAATTTGGTTGGGTGAAAATATTTAGCCCAGTATTCGATTAGTTTCACGAGGCACAAGTTCCTTTTTATTAAATTCTTCTTCGTGCAGACGTCGTTTCATTGAGGACAGCTGACCTCTAAGATCTTTATTACGTGCTCGCAGTTTCATGCATGTTTTCCTTAGATGACCATTTCTTCTCTGTAGTGACGCTACAGAATTCTGTAAAGTGACTTTATGAGGATCACTACAAAGAACTTCGTCTTTAAATGTATACTTGTCAACATTCCTCTTCAATGGTGAGAGCTTCTTTAAAATCTCTAGGCTTCTTCTGCGAATTTCACGTTTGTTAAAACGTTCTTTCCTTTCTTCTATTGCAATCGGTGTGTTATCACTGCGATACTACCAGAAGGCAAAATCCAAGACGGATACACATCACTCTTAAGGACTAGTTTCCGCGGTAAATTTAACACTTCTGATCGTAAGTCCCGGATATAATCCGTTTCCTTGGATTGACGAGAGCATATTCTAGCGTTCCCGACGTTCACAGGATCTTCCCTAAAGCATTTTGAAAGCCAAACCAATTGCAGACTTTCATCACGTGGGAAACAACGCAACACTATTTCAGTCCCTTTGGTATTGCGATTGTGAGAGTTACAGCCAACAACAGCACAACCTGGCATTGCTTCCACACACTCAAATACCTCGCACAAACACCCACTGCACAAAGATAACGCAACGGAAACGGAAACGAAAACACGCACGAAACACAACACGGGAGAACCACGACAACTCAAAGCTAGGACGTACACCACGCGCGCGCCAAGAGGTGTTCCTCAGTGACGTCATGCGCAGAACGTCAGAAATGGGTTTGCTTCTGCGCAGCAGTTACTGCTCCCTGGTGCAACGACCGTTACGTTTTCCTGGCGGCCGGCAGCGTATAGAGCTGACATCTGTCGGCATCGCCGAGCAACAGCGTAGCACCAAACGGCTGTGTATTGGATCTCGCAAACAGAAGTTCGACAGGAAAATACTGAAAGTAAAAAACTTCTCCTTGCCGATATCAACTACTTATTTCTAGTTGCTTCAGGATATTGGAATAAGTATCCATATCTGATGACAGCTTATGAAGAGAATACTTCGTACCCAGCAATATTCTTGTTAACGTGTTCATTATATATTGCAAACACTTATCTATTGCGATATATATCATCACACTAATATTATTCTGCAATTTTTGGTGGGTGCGGACAATATAGTCCGCATCTTAATAGGAACTGATCATGAGGCTTCCCTTACGTGAAAACGTGACTTCTGATTTGACGGCGTCTTGATGGGTATGGAATTACTTTCACCCTGGGCTGAGGACTTAACTTTGAAATGAATCTTCCTCGTTACACGTGCTGTATATTATGCAACCTATGAGCTTGGCTATACGGAACACCTACCTCAACATGCCTCCCCTACTATCGTAATTACGTCCACCACACCAGCGCGCTCCCTGACACACGTGTGTTTTCCTGTCTGTCCCAGTGATTCCCTGCGCATACCTCTCCTCAGCTTTCGAACAGTTCCGGCATCCAACGAACATCGGCACATCTCGTTGTTAAAAGCTCCCTTTCAGATAGATCGGAATCTTAGATATGGAAGCCCTCCCGACTTGAGAGAACAACAGCCCATATCGTTTTCATTCTCTTGTTCCTTTCTCTCTCCGCCCATCATCTTCAGTTGCCGGAAATAAATAAAAAACTCAAACTTAACTGCTTATGAATTTCATCAGTCTAACAGCCGTGTACCGCAAGTCTCAAGAGGAACGGAAGGTTCCAAATGGTTGGAAAAGAGCGCAGGTTGTCCCAGTCTTCAAGAACGGTGTCGATTTCATAAACTATCAATTCAAAGTTTTCAGAAGAGCTTCAGAGGATATTTCCTTGCTTCACTGCTGCAGACAATGACTGTTCTTCAAAACGTAACGTATGTAACTGTGATGTATCCGTGTCTCATGGTGGTGCTGCAGATCTCAGGCGCCATATGGACTCAGAGAAACACAGGAAGAATCTTCGATCGGTAGGTTCCTCGCAAAAAATGACGAGATATTTTGTGATTTGAAATACACAGGACCAAAAAAAAACGTAGCTGCAGCAGAAGGAACCCTGTCATTCCACATTGTTGAACACCACAAAAGCTATCGTTCTTAATGACTGCAGTGTTCAACTGAACAAAAAAAAATTTCCTGATTCTAAGACTGCAGAAAATGTTTCGTGTAGAAGAACAAAGTGTGAAGCAATTATGAACAATGTTATAGCCCCGGAAACCGGTAATAGCTGCTGTACACAGTGCAAAATACTTTTCAATATCTACTGATGTTAGCATCCATGGGCATCTGAAAATTTTTCCTGTGATAGTTCAGTATTTTTCTGTAAGTGAGGGCAGACGAAATTGCTTGAGCTTGATGAATTGCAGGACGAAAAGTCCGAAACAATTTCCAATTACTTATATCACGTTGTACAGTCATTCAGTATCATTTGAAAGTATGTTGCATTTGGTGCAGACAATATTAACTGTAATTTTTTCTGGTGGGGGGGGGGGGGGTTAATGAAGAAAGAGGGTAATATTGTTTCCACACATCTGAAAGAAAAATTAAAAACTCTAACATTGTTGGCGTAGGTTGTCCAGCACATGTTGTTCATAACACACTTCAAAGTGCTTGTGATGTTTTACCTGTTGACTGCATTGTCATAAGGTTGTACAACCATTTTCATATTTTTTTCTATTCGTATTGCAGAACTCACTGCATTTTGTGAATTTGTTGGTGTCACAAAAATTTTTTCGGTGATGCTATAAATGAATGTTATTTACTTTTTGTACATTCACAAATCACTGTTTTCTAACAATTCATTCTGAGCTTCGAGAAACAGAATAATTCCATATGTGAAGTATTAGCAGTTTTATATAAAGCTTTGCCAAGTCTAAATACAATGAAACATGAACATTTTGTACCACTAAGTGTAAAAAAAACTGCTGATTGTTTGTGATGACCAGTCTGTTAACGTTTTATTATGCTTCAGTAGACATTTATCCTCATGGTTACAGGGAATAGCTGAGTTTTGTGTATTCTCTTGGATGATGCTCACAGAGCCACCAGAATGGTCAGTAGTTGAAAATACTGTAATGTGGCTAATTGAAAAGGGCATTCTAGTAAATGGCAGCCTCTTATTTGATGAAATAGTTCATATACGGTCATTTGTAAACCAACAAGTGGAAACAGGCAGTGAACAATGGAATCAGTTGATGGCACACGAAAAATGGTGTAGGTTTTTCAGATCTTGCCAGTGTAATGAACAGTTCAGAGAAACGCTTAATATAGCGCAGTACTTCTCTTCACTCCCTGCCCACAATGCAAATGTTGAAAGAGTTTTCAGCTTACTATCGTCGCAGTGGACAGATGAGAGGAATAGATTTACAGTGAGAAGCGTTCAGTGTATTTTACTGACCTGTTTAAACTTCAGTAAATACAGTTGCACTGACTTGTATTCATACCTATTAAGCAAACCTAAGTTGTTGAATGAAACTTCATCTTCGAAGAAATATGATTGCATTGTGGATTCCACAAAACCATAAACTCCTTGTGTTCACTAAGAACTTTTTTGTAGTGATTGTTACATTCTATGTTACAAATCTTACATTTCTTAATAAGTAAATTTCCGAAAACTTCTTTCCATTCTTTGTTTGGTTTTGTTCACACACACACACACACACACACACACACACACACACACACACACACACACACACACACACAAAATATCAGTGAAGGCTATATTTGCAGAGGAAGAAGAGATGTTAGCATTTAAAGTGATATTTAACAAGAAATAAAAATTGTCCCACTTTTTGGCCAAGAAAATGTATGAACGTCCCACTTTTTTTTTTAAGAAAATATGATCGCCCTAGCTTCAGTGCATTTTTAAGGAGCACTCACACGTTCTATACTGCTGTCAATATACCGACAATGCGCCAGTGTACTGAAGGTGAGTGTTGGCGTACTGCCAATACCGGAAATATGTACAGAGCTTACCGTGTTTCTCGAAACAGCTGCAGAGTGACAGCTTGTATCAGAGAGCTACTGTCTACATTTGCACTTCGTATCATCCTTGAATCCATCTCGAGAGAGTAAGGTGGAGAAGTGAACAGACAATTGACGTTGCAGTTATTGAATGTTACACCAGTAATCCTTGTCAATGGAATCAAAGGTCACTGGCATTGATGGTCAAGAGCAACATGCTTGATGGATATCACCTGTTATTAGACATTTATCACTTGCAATATCGGGAAGAAATAGAATATGTGAAAGAGAATATTAACATAATGTGAACAAATATCCACAAGGGGCTGAAAAAGTGGAGGATTACATGAGGTCAGGTTTTGGAACGTCAGACATTTCCCAGCTAGCACTCAAGCTTATTTCAAGGTGGATATTGAGTTTAGGTTCAGTTGAAAATGCAAGATTGAAAAGTCAACCTGTTACACAGCTTATTTCAAGCTGGATATTGACTTTAGGTTCAGTTGAGAATTCAAGATTGAAAAATCAACCTGTTACACAATTGACATCAAGTTGTAAAAACTTACCTCGAATTAAAATAATTTTGAAATAAACCGTAATTTCTCTGGAAGGCTGTACAGCAGATGCGTGCGCAGCATAGCTTCCGTAGACGTCCACGGGAAGCGCCAGAAGCGTTTATAAGCCTTGCACTGACCGTGCTACATTTGCGGCCTTTTTACCTTTGTGATTCCTGTTAATGATTGTTGACTGTTGTGAAGTTTGTTTTATACTGGAAAATAGTTCGGTAAGTGTGTGGCGTCTCCTGCCTCACTGCTACAGCGGGCCTGAAGAGGAAATATATTGTATTACAGGTACGTTGGTGCATTTTTCTCTAGTGGTACGTTAATATTACAAATGTTATATATTATTACGTAACGTAAACAAATATCATATTCTTTTATGTAGAAAAATTGAGCCTGGATCAAAGTGAAATGGATTACCAGCTAAGAATACATACTACAAGTTGTTCAGCAAAAAGGGATCATTTTAAACTAGCTCCCTAGTAGCTGAGCACTTTTAACATTTTTTATGTGTAGGTATGGCTAACATTTTCTTTTACCTGTTACAGGATCATTATACCGGCAGAAGTCAGCGATATTTGATCCTGCTCTGGTCTGTGTGCTGGGGTCGCAGGGCTTAAGAACAATTACATTTTAAAATAAAACAATTTTAAACACTTTGAAAGTAAAAAATTTTAAACATACAAGCTGTAAATACCACGCTGTATTCCACGTGTGTAGATACAGTTGGAGCCAAACTTGATAAGTCAAGCTTGAAATATAGCTTGAAGTCTGCCAACTTTGATGTTTGTTTCAAGCTTGAATCCAACTAACAGGTCTGAATATTCCAGCTTTGATCAACCTTATATACTTGAACTTTACATCTGGAAACAAGTTTGAAACCGACTTACTGTGCTATCTGGGTTATACACCGAAGTATCGGACAGAGCCTAACATCCTCACTGCCACAAGGGGATACGTGGCATCATAATAATTGAGTTTTGTTTTTCGATTTTATCATTTCTAGTAAGTTGTCGCACGATTCGTGTCTCATACGAAAGTACAGAGGAGCAAAGAAAAATATAGACACTATTCTGTGGTTAATATCATTGGAACAGAATGACATTTCCTTGCAATTTTGTGCGGTAATGTAGTACATCGTTTCGTCAATAGGTGTTGGTACGCTTTACCCAGCAGATGTCAGTGCAGCAATGATGTTAGACAGTCGTTTCTGCAACCCGAGGCTGTATTGAAGTGGTACTGGAAATACAACGGCAATGGCGTAATGTGTACAGAACTCAACCACCAATATCTACAGGAATTTACTCCAGATGAATTTGAAGCCGATGGCACTGTTCAGGATGATCTACATCTACATGACTACTCTGCAATTCACATTTAAGTGCTTTGCAGAGGGTTCATCGAACCACAACCATACTATCTCTCTACTATTCCACTCCCGAACAGCGCGCGGGAAAAACGAACACCTAAACCTTTCTGTTCGAGCTCTGATTTCTCTCATTTTATTTTGATGATCATTCCTACCTATGTAGGTTGGGCTCAACAAAATATTTTCGCATTCGGAAGAGAAAGTTGGTGACTGAAATTTCGTAAATAGATCACGCCGCGACGAAAAACGTCTTTGCTGTAATGACTTCCATCCCAACTCGTGTATCATATCTGCCACACTCTCTCCCCTATTACGTGATAATACAAAACGAGCTGCCCTTTTTTTGCACTCTTTCGATGTCCTCCGTCAATCCCACCTGGTAAGGATCCCACACCGCGCAGCAATATTCTAACAGAGGAAGAATGAGTGTAGTGTAAGCTGTTTCTTTAGTGGACTTGTTGCATCTTCTAAGTGTCCTGCCAATGAAACGCAACCTTTGGCTCGCCTTCCCCACAATATTATCTATGTGGTCTTTCCAACTGAAGTTGTTCGTAATTTTAACACCCAGGTACTTAGTTGAATTGACAGCCTTGAGAATTCTACTATTTATCGAGTAATCGAATTCCAACGGATTTCTTTTGGAACTCGTGTGGATAAGAGAACTGCTCAGATTGTCACCCAGGTCATTTATATGGATCAGGAACAGCAGAGGTCCCACGACGCTTCCCTAGGGAACACCTGATATCACTTCAGTTTTACTCGATGATTTGCCGTCTATTACTACAAACTGCGACCTTCCTGACAGAAAATCTTGAATCCAGTCGCACAACTGAGACGATACCCCATAGGCCCCTGAAGGAAATGTCTGACAGACAAAAATTATCAAGTCCAGCTTCCAATGCTGTTGCATTCCTACACTTTACTAGGTCACCGCAAAAATCTGTTAAGAAGGGTGCACGTGAAAGTGGGTTAAGGCAATGAACTGTATTATGATTTCAGAAGGCTGCTAAGTGGAATGTGTGCATCACAAGGTTGCTGCACGCATACAAACGAGGACAACGCAGATTGAAGGACGGTCTGTTGTGAGTGGTTCGAAGGAACGCTTTGCAAGGATGAAAGGGGATGGTTATCTGATCTCACGAGGCACGATTCAAACTGAACGGTACTGTAGATCACTGCAACAGCATGTACTATGCTCCTGAAAATCCTCACGTTACTGTGGACAAATGTGTTAACCTACCGGGTGTTAATATGTGGTGTAGTGTGTCATCAGACAGTTTGATTGGCCCATTGATTGAAACATCGATTGAAACTTCGATTATACCTACCACTGGAGATGTGTTTCCAAATGAAAGATTTTACCTACAACAAGATGGCGCTCTGCCTCATTACCACACAGACGTCAGACCCTAGGTGAATGAAAATCTACCTGGACAATGGATAGGTGGAAGAGCAGCTGTTGAATCCCACCACAGTCTCCAGATATTAGACCTCTTGACATGTACGTATGGGACCTAGTAAAATGAAGTTTATCAACAGAAGCCAGCTACACTGAATAAGACACAAGAAACCACCGAGGCATCCTGTTCAGCTATCACACCCTCGACACAGAGAGCCATAGTTCAGTCAACAGTTCACTGGCATTGATGTTGTTTGGCTACTAATGGGGGTCACATAAGATAACCTTGCCCCCCATGCAAGGAGTGAAAAGGTATGTCATTTCTTCCATTAATATCGATTATCAACGAGTGCCTACATTTGACTGAACTCCCTCAGTAGCGGTTCGGTTTCCCGTCAGCAGATTCATACATGGAAAGTCATTCCTTTTCTCTAACTATTCATGAACCATTTCTTCTATTTCATTGTTTGCAGTTGTTTGCCTATGCCATACAGTGCTAATATAATTATGTCTCAAGCTTTCTCCTGGTTTGAAATGCTGTCTTCACGAAATCATATCACAAATTGAAAATAATGACAATATTATACTACAGTCCTCTAAATATCGCTCACACAGAGATCATGAGTATAAGACTGGAATAATTGCTGCACACACAGAGATATTCAAAGAATCGGTCATACCACACTCCATAAGTGAATGGAACGGGAGGAAACGTTAATAACTAATACAATGGCATGTACCCTCTGCGATGCACCTCGCAGTGTTTTTTTATATAGATGTACACGTGGATGCATGTGTGAATCTCATTAAAATATATTGAAGATTTGACATTATATTAGTGGGAGTGTTATCCTCAGTAAATATTGAACACTTGAGGACCCTTAACTTCGCTGGGGGAATACTGAAGTTTTTTTAATCTTGACTCGTAGACCTTGGATTAAAAACGTTACATTTTCATAATTCCTATTGCATGCTTTTACTACGTTTCGAAGATATATACACTCATCAGTCAGGACATTATGGCAACCTACCTAATAGCCGGTATGTCTACCTTTACCACGGATAACAGCGGCGATGCGTCGTGGCACGAAACCAATGTGGCCTTGGTAAGTTGCTGGAGGCAGTTGACACCACATCTGTACAAACGAGTCACCTAATTCCCATAAATTCCGGAGAGGGGGCCAATGAGCTCTGACGCCATGTTCAATCACATCCCAGGTGTCTCCGTTTTGCTTCAGATCTGGGGAATAGGGAAGGGGGGGGGAGGTGCAACACATAAATAGGAACTCGTCGTTGTTTTCCTTGAATCACTCCATTACACTCCTGGCCTTATGACATGGCGCTTTATCTTGCTGAAAAATGCCACTGGTGTCAGGCTCTGAGCATCATGGGACTTATTCTTTTTTTTTATTTTGGTCGTCAGTCTACTGACTGGTTTGATGCGGCCCGCCATGAATTCATTTCCTGTGCTAACCTCTTCATCTCGGAGTAGCACTTGCAACCTACATTCTCAATTATTTGCTTGACATATTCCATCTCTGTCTTCCTCTACAGTTTTTGCCCTCTACAGCTCCCTCTAGTACCAAGGAAATCATTCCCTCATGTCTTAACAGATGTCCTATCATCCTGTACCTTCTCCTTATCAGTGTTTTCCACATATTCCTTTCCTCTCCTATTCTGCGTAGAACCTCCTCATTCCTTAACTTATCAGTCCACCTAATTTTCAACATTCGTCTATAGCACCACATCTCAAATGCTTCGATTCTCTTCTGTTCCGGTATTCCCAAAGTCCATGTTTCACTACCATACAATGCTGTACTCCAGACATACATCCTCAGAAATTTCTTCCTCAAATTAAGGCCGGTATTTGATATTAGTAGACTTCTCTTGGCCAGAAATGCCTTTCTTGCCATAGCGAGTCTGCTTTTGATGTCCTCCTTGCTCCGTCCGTCACTGGTTATTTTACTGCCTAGGTAGCAGAATTCCTTAACTTCATTGACTTCGTGACCATCAATCCTGATGTTAAGTTTCTCGCTGTTCTCATTTCTACTACTTCTCATTACCTTCGTCTTTCTCCGATTTACTCTCAAACCATACTGCGTACTCATTAGACTATTCATTCCGTTCAGCAGATCATTTAATTCTTCTTCACTTTCACTCAGGATAGCAATGTCATCAGCGAATTGTATCATTGATATCCTTTCACCTTGTATTTTAATTCCACTCCTGAACCTTTCTTTTATTTCCATCATTGCTTCCTCGATGTACAGATTCAAGAGTAGGTGCGAAAGGCTACAGCCTTGTCTTACACCCTTCTTAATACGAGCACTTCGTTCTTCATTGTCCACTCTTCTTATTCCCTATAGGTTGTGGTACATATTGTATATGACCTGTCTCTCCCTATAGCTTACCACTACTATTTTCAGAATCTTGAACAGCTTGCACCATTTTATATTGTCGAACGCTTTTTCTAGGTCGACAAATCCTATGGAAGTGCCTTGATTTTTCTTTAGCCTTGCTTCCATTATTAGCCGTAACGTCAGAATTGCCTCTCTCGTGCCTTTACTTTTCCTAAAGCCAAGCTAATCGTCACCTAGCGCATTCTCAATTTTCTTTGCCATTCTTCTGTATATTATTCTTGTAAGCAGCTTCGATGCATGTGCTATTAAGCTGATTGTGCGATAATTTTCGCACTTTGCAGCTCTTGCCGTCTTCGGAATTGTGTGGATGATGCTTTTGCGAAAGTCAGATGGTATGTCGCCAGACTCATATATTCTACACACCAACGTGAATAGTCGTTTTGTTGCCACTTCCCCTAATGATTTTAGAAATTCTGATGGAATGTTATCTATCCCTTCTGCCTTATTTGACCGTAAGCCCTCCAAAGCTCTTTTAAATTCCGATTCTAATACTGGATCCCCTATCTCTTCTAAATCGACTCCTGTTTCTTCTTCTATCACATCAGACAAATCTTCACCCTCATAGAGGCTTTCAATGTATTCTTTCCACCTATCTGCTCTCTCCTCTGAATTTAACAGTGGAATTCCCATTGCACTCTTAATGTTACCACCGTTGCTTTTAATGTCACCAAAGGTTGTTTTGACTTTCCTGTATGCTGAGTATGTCCTTACGACAATCATATCTTTTTCGATGTCTTCACATTTTTCCTGCAGCCATTTTGTCTTAGCTTCCCTGCACTTCCTATTTATTTCATTCCTCAGCCACTTGTATTTCTGTATTCCTGATTTTCCCGGAACATGTTTGTACTTCCTCCTTTCATCAATCAACTGAAGTATTTCTTCTGTTACCCATGGTTTCTTCGCGGCTACCTTCTTTGTACCTATGTTTTCCTTCCCAACTTCTGTGATGGCCCTTTTTAGAGGTGTCTATTCCTCTTCAACTTTGCTGCCTACTGCGCTATTCCTTATTGCTGTATCTATAGATTTAGAGAACTTCAAACGTATCTCGCCATTCCTTAGAACTTCTGTATCCCACTTCTTTGCATATTGATTCTTCCTGACTAATGTCTTGAACATCAGCCTACTCTTCATCACTACTATATTGTGTTCTGAGTCTATATCTGCTCCTGGGTATGCCTTACAATCCAGTATCTGATTTCGGAATCTCTGTCTGACAATTATGTCCCGCTTGGTCTTTACTACTTTGCTTTTTATTACTTTTGATTATATTGCTTCTTAGTAATGCCGTGCAGTTATTAAAGTTTCGCATTACTTTCCCCTTTTTAATTATTCCCTGATTTTAATTAATATGATGCTAATAAACATGCCTGCCCGCAAAGTACTGTTATATGCTGTGCAGATGCTGCAGTTAGTAGCGTTTTGGGTTACCACGCAAGAGGTCGAGGGATCGATTCTGGGTCGAGACTTATTTGTCTTTATTTGCTAAATCTATTGGTTATGAACTGTAGATTAAAACTGAAGAAACTGCAAAAAGGTGGGAATTTAAGGAGATGGGACCTGGATAAACTGACTAAACCAGAGGTTGTACAGAGTTTCAGGGAGAGCATAAGGGAACAATTGATAGGAATGTGGGAAAGAGATACAGTAGAAGAAGAATGGGTAACTCTGAGGTATGAAGTAGTGAAGGCAGCAGAGGATCAAGTAGGTAAAAGGTCGAGGGCTAGTAGAAATCCTTGGGCAACAGAAGAAATATTAAATTTAATTAATGAAAGGAGAAAATATAAAAACACAGTAAATGAGACAGGCAAAAGGAAATACTAAACTCGCAAAAATGAGATCGACAGGAAGTGCAAAATGGATAAACAGGGATGGCTGCAGGACAAATGTAAGGATGTAGAGGCTTATCTCACTAAGGGTAAGATAGATACTGCCTACAGGAAAATTAAGGAGACTTTTGGAGGAAAGAGAGACACTTGTATGAATATCAAGAGCTCAGATGGAAACCCAGTTTTAAGCAAAGAAGGGAAAGCAGAAAGGTCGAAGGAGTACATAGAGGGTCTATACAGGGGCAAAGTTGTTGTTGTTGTGGTCTTCAGTCCTGAGACTGGTTTGATGCAGCTCTCCATGCTACTCTATCCTGTGCAAGCTTCTTCATCTCCCAGTACCTACTACAGCCTACAACCTTCTGAATCTGCTTAGTGTATTCATCTCTTGGTCTCCCTCTACGATTTTTACCCTCCACACCGCCCTCCATTACTAAATTGGTGTTCCCTTGATGCCTCAGAACATGTCCTACCAACCGATCCCTTCTTATAGTCAAGTTGTGCCACAAACTCCTTTTCTCCCCAATCCTATTCAGTACCTCCTCATTAGTTATATGATCTACCCATCTAATCTTCAGTGTTCTTCTGTAGCACCACAAACTCCTTTTCTCCCCAATCCTATTCAGTACCTCCTCATTAGTTATATGATCTACCCATCTAATCTTCAGTGTTCTTCTGTAGCACCACATTTCGAAAGCTTCTATTCTCTTCTTGTCCAAACTAGTTATCGTCCATGTTTCACATCCATACATGGTTGCACTCCATACAAATACTTTCAGAAATGACTTCCTGACATTTAAATCAATACTCGATGTTAACAAATTTCTCTTCTTCAGAACCGCTTTCCTTGCCATAGCCAGTCTACACTTTATATCCTCTCTACTTCGACCATCATCAGTTATTTTGCTCCCCAAATAGCAAAACTCCTTTAATACTTTAAGTGTGTCATTTCCTAATCTAATTCCCTCACCATCACCCGAATTAATTCGACTACATTCCATTATCCTCGTTTTGCTTTTGTTGATGTTCATCTTATAACCTCCTTTCAAGACGCTATCCATTCCATTCAACTGCTCTTCCAAGTCATTTGCTGTCTCTGACAGAATTACAATGTCATCGGCGAACCTCAAAGTTTTTATTTCTTCTCCATGGATTTCAATTCCTACTCCGAATTTTTCTTTTGTTTCCTTTACTGCTTGCTCAATATACAGATTGAATAACATCAGGGAGAGGCTACAACCCTGTCTTACTCCCTTCCCAACCACTGCTTCCCTTTCATGTCCCTCGACTCTTATAACTGCCATCTGGTTTCTGTACAAATTGTAAATAGCCTTTCGCTCCCTGTATTTTACCCCTGCCACCTTCAGAATTTGAAAGACAGTATTCCAGTCAACAATGTCAAAAGCTTTTTCCAAGTCTACAATTGCTAGAAACATAGGTTTGCCTTTTCTTAATCTTTCTTCTAAGATAAGTCGTAAGGTCAGTATTGCCTCATGGGTTTCAACTTTTCTACGGAATCCAAACTGATCCTCCCTGAGGTCCGCATCTACCAGTTTTTCCATTCGTTTGTAAAGAATTCGCGTTAGTATTTTGCAGCTGTGACTTATCAAACTGATAGTTCGGTAATTTTCACATCTGTCAACATCTGCTTTCTTTGGGATTGGAATTATTATATTCTCCTTGAAGTCTGAGGGTATTTCGCCTGTCTCATACATCTTGCTCACCAGCTGGTAGAGTTTTGTCATGACTGGGTCTCCCAAGACTATCAGTAGTTCCAATGGAATGTTGTGTACTCTGGGGGCCTTGTTTCGACTCAGGTCTTTCAGTGCTCTGTCAAACTCTTCACGCAGTATCGTATCTCCCATTTCGTCTTCATCTACATCCTCTTCTATTTCCATAATATTGTCCTCAAGTACATCGCCCTTGTATAAGCCTTCTATATACTCCTTCCACCTTTCTGCCTTCCCTTCTTTGCTTAGAACTGGGTTGCCATCTGTGTTCTTGATATTCATACAAGTGGTTCTCTTCTCTCCAAAGGTCTCTTTAATTTTCCTGTAGGCGGTATCTATCTTACCCCAAGTGAGATAAGCTTCTACATCCTTACATTTGTCCTCTAGCCATCCCTGCTTCGCCATTTTGCACTTCCTGTCGATCTCATTTTTGAGACGTTTGTATTCCTTTTTGCCTGCTTCATTTACTGCATTTTTATATTTTCTCCTTTCATCAATTAAATTCAATATTTCTTCTGTCACCCAAGGAGTTCTAGCAGCCCTCGTCTTTTTACCTATTTGATCCTCTGCTGCCTTCACTACTTCATCTCTCAGAGCTACCCATTCTTCTTCTACTGTGTTTCTTTCCCCCATTCCTGTGAATTGTTCTCTTATACTCTCCTTGAAACTCTGTACAACCTCTAGTTCTTTCAGCTTATCCAGATCCCATGTCCTTAAATTCCCACCTTTTTACAGTTTCTTCAGTTTTAGTCTACAGGTCATAACCAATAGATTGTGGTCAGAGTCCACATCTGCCCCTGGAAATCTCCTACAATTTAAAACCTGATTCCTAAATCTCTGTCTTACCATAATGTAATCCATCTGATACCTTTTAGTTCAAATGGTTCAAATGGCTCTAAGCAGTATGGGACTTAACATATGTGGTCATTAGTCCCCTGGAACTTAGAACTACTTAAACCTAACTAACCTAAGGACATCACACACATCCCTGCCCAAGGCAGGATTCGAACCTGCGACCATAGCAGTCGCGCGGTTCCAGACTCTGAGCCTAGAACCGCAAGACAACCGTGGCCGGCATACCTTTTAGTATTTGCAGGATTCTTCCATGTATACAACCTTCTCTTATGATTCTTGAACCAAGCGTTAGCTATTATTAAGTTATGCTCTCTGCAAAATTCTAACAGGCGGCTTCCTCTTTCATCGCTTACTCCCATTCCATATTCACCTACCATGTTTCCTTTTCTTCTGTTTCCTACTATCGAGTTTCAGTCACCTATGACTATTAGATTTTCATCTCCCTTCACTATTTGAATAATTTCTTTTATCTCATAACGCATTTCATCAAACTCTTCATCATCTGCAGAGCTAGTTCTCATATAAACTTGTACTACTATAGTAGGCGTGGGCTTTGTGTCTATCTTGGTCACAATAATGCGTTCACTAAGCTGTTCATAGTAGCTTACCCACACTCCTATTTTTTTATTCATTATTAAACCTACTCCTGCATTACCCCTATTTGATTTTGTATTTATAACCCTGTATTCACCTGACCAGAAGTCTTGTTCCTTCTGCCACCGAACTTCACTAATTCCCACTATACCTAACTTTAACCTATCCATTTTCCTTTTTACATTTTCTAACCTACCTGCCCGATTAAGGGATCTGACATTCCACGCTCCGATCCGTAGAACGCCAGTTTTCTTTCTCCTGATAACGACATCCTCCTGAGTAGTCCCCGCCCGGAGATCCGAATGGGGGACTATTTTACCTCCGGAATATTTTAACCAAGAGGATGCCATCATCATTTAATCATACTGTAAAGCTGCATGTCCTTGAGAAAAATTACAGCTGTAGTTTCCCCTTGCTTTCAGCCGTTCGCAGTACCAGCACAGCAAGGCCGTTTTGGTTAATGTTGCAAGGCCAGATCAGTCAATCATCCAGACTGTTGCCCCTGCAACTACTGAAAAGGCTGCTGCCCCTCTTCAGGAACCACACGTTTGTCTGGCCTCTCAACAGATACCCCTCCGTTGCGGTTGCACCATCGGTACGGCCATCTGTATCACTGAGGCACGCAAGCGCATATCGAAATTTACAATTATACATCATATTCGACAAGGAGGATCCACTTGTTTTTGGAGCTGTTTCCCTGGCAGTTCAGATTAGGGCAGATTGGCGAAGAAAACGAAAGGTCAGACGCTGTTGGGTTCGACCCTGCCTGACGGGAAGGGTTGAAGGCAGCGAAATATATTCACTATTAATGAAGGAGCTGAGGCCCAAAGATTCGCAAGAATTTAGGAACTTTGTTAGGATGGACACGGCCTGTTTCGAGAAGCTGCTGTCTATGATAGAAGGTGGAAACAAAGTGTCACACAGTCATGAGCATAAGATTCATATGGTTATGTTTTGTAATCATACCAGCCTAGATCACTAATAAAATATCGATGAACGCCCTGTTCTGTTGCTGGCTGGTTGTAACATTACATTTCCTGCCAAAAGGGGAATCTTTTAACAGTCTGGATTTTAGCCACAGAATAGCACAGCTCACCATTTCAAAAGTTGTTGTGGATGTATGCACTGCAATTTGCAACACATTAAATGACCAATACATGGGTGACCGTGTGTTGTTTTTCCAAGTTTGGACTATACTCAGTATTTTGCAGACCTCGTCTGTCGCACTGGGCCAAACCAAGGACTCTCTCCCTTTCACTGCCAGTTTCTCTTTTCTGGCATGTTGAAACCAAGCAAGAGGTGCAGTTAAATCAAACCTGAACTTTCGTAAACTAAGACATTACGATACAAATCGAAAATCACTGTATAACGTTATGTGGGTATTCCTCAGAAAGAAGCAATTTCCAACTACCTTATTATGATACTGTGGGCCATACATACACCTTTCCTCGCTGTATGCCTGATTTCAGACGCTTAATTTCTCTCTGCTCCATAACATTTCTAGAATTCGAAGCTATCAGAAGACAAAATCCTTTCACAAACAGCTACTGTAGAAGAGTTTACTGCATTTGTGAAACCTGTTTACCGATAACGCGAAAAATCTCCAACACGAACGTCCGAAATTAGCCACTAGACGCCTAACAATAACCAAACAATAAGCAGAAAGCACTGTGGTACAACCTTCTGCGCAAAATCGAATTATTGCTGCCTACTGCGCATGCGCGGATTGACGGCAGTTTAGAACTACTCTCTATTCCTGCATGCAGATAATGTGTCTGCTAATTTTCGTAGTTTCACCCGTTCTACCGCTAGATGGCTGTCGCGATAGACCAGTACCGTTCGCGGCGGTTCGTCTTGTAATATCGGCTCAATGATAAAACCAATACAGTCACATCCACAACAAATTCCCTACCTGCCGGTCGTAATTTCACGTATCTGAGGAATCGTAACACTGGGGTTGATATTTGAGTCAAAGATTCTACACAAGCGCCGAGCGATACAGTCAAATATTATCGCTGCGCGTAATTTTAAATCTCAAAAGCACGACTTGGCACGAGAGGGTGTTTCATTGCACAATATGAATCACTTCCTAAGCGAGTTTTGAGAAGAAAACTTTCCCAGGTGTTGGGGGGATTTAAATTATATGCTTCGAACCTATCACTGAAGTTCCATAAACCACTGGATACTATGAATGAAAATTGTCTATCAGTTTTCGGTGCCTAAATCAATGTCTAAGTAATGTTTAGTTCAATTATCTAGTTAAAAGTCCTGCGTTCGAATTCTAATGCCGTGATATTTAGAAGCAGAAGTTCGCATTACTGCGTCATAATAGATCGCAATTATTCAATCTCAAAAACAATCTAAGCGCGCCTACATGTACGAGCATTCAAATACATGACCTCCATCGGGTAACTCTCGTAAGGTAGTGACAATGCATTGAATTATAGTTAGTCATTACTCATGACTCCCAAAGACTACTCACACGGAGTATATACTATACTAAATACTATGTGATTCGATTTCAGGTACTCACGTTCTGTAGACGGTGACAAGAGAGGAGGTTACAACGACTATTACGTTTTCCCGGCGGCCGGCAGCAGCAGGAGCAACAGCCGCCGCCCCCGCAGCGCGACTCCTGTCGCCGGTGCAGCCCTTCCTGCTCGCCGTCCTCGTCGCTGGTTGAAGCAGCCTGCCCCGCTCGTCGTCATCGCCGCCGCAGCAGCACCGGACCCCGCTACCCGCCGTCGCAGCAGCAGCCGCCGCCGCCGTCTTTGCCTTCCTGGACTTGTGCAGTGTAGTGTAGTGTTCGTCTTCATCTTCGTCTTCGTTGTCCGTCATCCTTAGTGTTCCTTTTTCCCTCATCCCGTTCAGTTGTTTCCTTTCACCATGACCACCCCTACCACCACCGCCTCTATCACAGCCATAACTTACACCTCCCCCTCAGCAGCTACCACCACCATTACTTGGTGTGCTCAAACACCCCCCGCCCCCTACATCCCACCCCTCCTCACCCTTCCCCCCCAGCTCCCTTTGTCGCTCCTTCTCCCCCAGCCACCTCACCTGACCCCTTCCCTCCACTCCCCCACGCCACTTCATCCGCTCATGCAGCCCCCGCCAGGGTTGTGGCTCAGAGACCCACCACCCATGCCGCACCTTCACCAGCACCAGCACCAGCACCTGCGCCCGCACCTGCATCATCTGCAGCACCGGCCCCAGCACCACTGCCGGGACCTGCCTCCCCCCACCATCTCCTGGTTGCTCCTGTACCCCGCCCCTCTTCCCTTCCTGTAAAACGTCCAAGTGGCACCCCTGCCCACTCCACTCCCAAGAAATCACAGCCCCTTCCCCTCCTCCCCCCAAAGATGCCACGGATGTCTCCCCGCCCGCCCCTTCTGCCGCTTCCTCCACCACCCCCTCCTACAGATACCTCCTTTCCCATCTGGATCCCTCTCTCCTGGAGGCCCGCAACCTCACCTTGCTCCTCCGCCAACACTTTGCTGGCGCCCCTATCTCCCTTCTCACCCCCCGTAGGGACTCCGTCCTTATCACCTCCTCTAGCCCCACCCTCCACACCGACATCCTACCCCGCATCCCCATTACCCGCTTCGGCCCCAATGCCTCTCTCGCCCCTGCTCCTTCCCCTTCCTCCTCCCGTCAACCCCCGCATCGCCCACCGACCCTCACCGCCGTGATCACTCGGCTTAGTCCGACGATCACGGAGGAGGAGGTGTTGGCAGAGCTTAAGGCGCATCCCTGCCTCGATGTTCGTGCCGTTCGCCAGATCCGCAACCCTGCCGGCCCCACCCGCCTTATGCGGGTTTTTTCTGAGCACGCTCCTTCGATCGACCTTCTTCTTAAGGAGGGTGCCCTCCTCTTCAACCGCCACTACAAGGTCGACCCTTCCCGCTCCCCTCCCCAGTCCATCCGATGCCAGAGGTGCCTGCGCTATAATGCACGCCTGACATCTGAGTGCCGCGAGGCCCCTGTCCGCCCGCACTGCAAGCAAGTGCACTTCCTCCGGCAGTGCCCCAACGTTCAGTCCCCTCCATCCTGCAACACCTGTAACCTCCCTCACCCCACATACTCCCAGAAATGCAAGGCTCGACCAGCCCCTTCCACTCCTGAACTCACCGTCCCTGTCTGCCCTCTGGATGACCCTACCCCCCTGGTAACTCCCTTCGTCCCCCCCCCACTGCCGAGGACATCATCCGCTTTGTCACCATTGTCCTCCAAAACGTCCATCCTTTTCAGCGCCCCCACACCCTCCAGCAGATATCCCTCGCCGCACGCTCCGTGTTCCATCTCAATACCTATGCCACCTACTCCCATAACCAGGCCCACTTCACCTTCTCCCGTCTTGACACCCTCATCTAAATTCCCATCATGGCGCCACAGCACCGTATCTTGTTCAATAACATCCGCTCCCTTCCTGTCAACAAGAACCTCCTTCTGCATACCCTCACGACCCACCACGTGGATGCCTTCCTCCTGAACGAAACCTTTCTCCAGCTCCACATCACCGTCCACACCTCCCCCTACCTCCTTCATCGCTCCGACAATCCCCTCCCAATAGCGCGTGGTGGAGTCGCCATTGGCCACCACCGCCAGATCCCTGTTCGGCTCCAACCCCTCCTTCCTGACCCCACAGAACATCTGATCCTCAGCCTCTTCTTCCCCGGCCTCACCATTACCTGTGCCACCATTTATGTCCGCTCCACTGCCCCTATTCCTTTCGACTTCCTTTCCCACATTGACCGTACCTTCTCCTCCTACGTGATTGCCGCCGATCTTAACATCCATAGTCACGCCGCTGCCCAGCTACAGTGGTCGCATCGGTTCCTCGCCACCTTCCAAGGAGATGTCCTTCCTCTTCCCCAACACACCCGCCCTGAATCCAATACCACTCCCGATGTTGTCCTGGCCTCCCCCAACCTCCTTGGCCGCATAGCGGTAGACGTCCGTGATCCTATTGGCAGTGACCGTCTCCCTGTCCTCCTTACCATATCTGACGGTCGTCGCCCCCGTCCCGACCCTCGCCTTGACCCACCCCCCAAGTATGTCCGTGATTACTCCCGTGACGACTGGAATGTCTACCGGGATACCCTTACTGCCCGAGTCGATAGCCACCCCCTCACCTACCACCAACCTGATGACATCACCCATGCCGCGTCCTTTCTCCAGCAGACCTTGTCTGAGTCCATGGAGGCCCACATCCCTACCATCGCTATCCACCCGCACCGTCCCACTTTACCCTCACAGGCCGTCCTCCTCCTTCGAGAATCCCGTCGTCTTTGCCGTGCCTTCCTTCACACACGTGACCGGGACACACTACGACGCCACCGGCAACTCCAGAGACACATCCGGAACTTGCTCGCGGCTAAGAAACGCCGGGACTGGCGACAGACATGCACCCGTCTTAATGCTACCCTACCTCTTAACTCGTCCAAGTACTGGTCTGCCTTCCGCCGCCTTACCAGATCTAACCCCCCCCCCCCCCCTACTATCCTCTCCTCCATAATGACCGTCCCTTTCCTGACAACCTTAGTAAGGCCAACCATTTTGCCTCCTACCTCACGGATATCTTTACCGTCCCTGACGATCCCCAGTTCGATTATTCCCTCTTCCCCGATGTCTGCGATCGAACTGACACCTCTGTCCCTCCACTCGCTCCTGGCTTCCAATACTTGGACAACATTACACACACCGAACTCAATACCCCTATCACTACTCAAGACATATACTCCGCACCAAACGCAACTCCGCTCCTGGTCAAGACCGTGTTACTTACCGTCATCTCCGTGAAGCTCCCACCTCCTTCCTCTCCACCCTGGCCAGACTGTACAATGTGGTCTTGTCCACCGGCTGCTACCCCGACCTGTGGAAAACCTCCCAGATCCTGATGTTCCTCAAACCTGATAAATCACCTTCCGCTGTCTCCTCCTACCGTCCTATAAGCCTTACCTCAGTCTTCAGCAAGGTCCTGGAATCCATTCTTACCCGCCGCATCCACCAGCACCTCCACCAGCACCGCTTCCTTCCCTCCACCCAATGTGGCTTTCGGCCATTCTTCTCTGCCGATGACCTTCTCCTTCACCTCACTCAACTCCTCTCAGAACAACTCAACTCCCGTCGCTCTGCCATCTTCCTCTCCCTCGACCTTGAACGCGCATATGACCGTGTATGGCATTCTGGTCTCCTCTTCAAGCTCCAAACCTTTGCCCTTCCCATCAACTACGTCCGTCTGGTCGCCTCCTTCATTTCCCACCGTCCTTCCTATGTCACCATCCACAACACGGATTCCTACACCTTCTACCCCTCCGCCGGTGTGCCCCAAGTGTCCATCCTTTCCCCTCTTCTTTACCTTCTTTATACGGCGGACATGCCTCCGCCTGCACCCCCCCTACACCTTCTCCAGTACGCCGATGACACCGCCTTCCTTGCCCTCGCCCCCACCCTGCAACGCTCCCAGCACCTTCTCCAATCCCATCTTGACTGGTTCACCTCTTGGTGTAACCAGTGGTTGCTCAAGGTCAATCCTTCCAAGACCCAGGCAATCATCATAGCAAAACCACCCCTTCCTTCCGTCTCCTTGATTTCTATCTTACCATTTATGGCCGTCCTATTAACCTCACCCCCACCCTCAAGTACCTTGGCGTCACCCTTGATCGTCGACTCTCCTGGACCCCTCATCTCTGGACAATTCAAGCCAAGGCACGCTCCCGACTCCGCCTCCTCAAGCTCCTCTCTGGCCGCACATGGGATCTGGACCCGTCCACTGTCCTCCACATCTATAAATCCCTCATCCGTCCTATCCTTTGTTATGCACATCCCACCTGGATCTCCGCCCCTCCTACCTTTTACCAATCCCTTCAAATCCTTGAACACCATGCACTCCGCCTCGCCTATCGCATCCGCCTCCTTTCCCCCACGCGGATCCTCTATGACCTCATCCTCTTCCCACACCTCCTCCTTTTCCTCGAACAGATACGGATCCTCTACACCTCCCGCAAGCTCGATCCTCCCCAACCGCTTGTCTCTCCCTTCCTCTCCCACCCCAACCCACTGCCGCACCTGTACTCCTGTATCCCACCTGCTCTCCATCTTCACACTCTCCACACCCTCTCCCAAGGTGGCTTCCGCCGACTCCCCCTCCCGGATGATGCCCTCCTCCCCTCCATCTACCCCTCCTACCAACTTTGAGCCTTGCCTTCCCTCTCCTCTCCTTATCCTGTGGGCACCCTCTCTCCCTTCTCTCCCTCCCTCCTTCCCTCCCCTCCCCCTCTCCCTGGGCTTCCACACACCACCCCTCCTTCTCCCATCCTCTCCTCATTGGCATCAACCCCTCCCCCATTCCCTCCTACCCTCGCCCCTTCCCTCTGGCAGGTCCCCGGCCTTACTCGTGTGACAAGTGCATCGCCAACCGCCGGAGATTGTCGCCACAGTGCTTATGTGTTTTGTCGTCCTGTTAGTGCATCCGTGTCTCTTGTTCCGTGCTCCATCGTTCACGTGTGCTACTCTGTATCTCTCCGTTATGTGCTGTGTGAATCGCTTTTAACTTGAATGCTCCACAGTGAATGGCTTCTGTTATTTTACTCTGTTTGTCTACTGTTTTTTAACCTCCATGTCTCTTTGTATCTCTTACTGCTTGTACTATGTTCATGTCTGTGGCCGAGGAGCGGCTTAGTTACGCCGCTGCTGGCCTACCTATGTATAGGTATAACATAAGAATAAAGAAAAAAAAAATCTCAAATGCACGACCTGGCAGGAGAGGGTGTTTTATTGCACAATATCAATCACTTCGTAACCGAGCCTTGAGAAGAAAACTTTCCCAGCTCTTGGGGGGATTTCAATTATATGCTTCGAACCTATCACTGAAGTTCCATAAACCACTGGCTACTATGAATGAAAATTGTCTATCAGTTTTCGTTGCCTAAATCAATGTCTAAGTAATGTTTAGTTCAATTATCTAGTTAAAAGTCCTGCATTCCAATTCTAATGCCATGATATTTAAAGCCAGACGATCGTATTACTGTGTCGTAATAGGTCGCAGTTATTCAATCTCAAAAACAATCTAAGCGCGCCTACATGTACGAGCATTAAAATACTTGACCTTCATCGGCTAACTCTCGCAACGTAGTGACAATGCATTGAATTATAGTTAGTCATTACTCACAATTCCCAAAGACTACTCACACGGAGTATTCTTTGAGATCGTTGGTTCTACTTTGCGAATGTTAATTTATGCTAATTTAGCAATTTATTATGATTTTTATTTTAATTTTAGTGAAATTTAATCTTTCTTTCGTAGATTTCTAAATTGTCAAGTCCTAGATTCCTGATTTAATTACTTGTTATTGTCCTAATAATAGTGATAAATGGAACTTTGTTCGCTTGTTCACTTTTCTGGGAATTTGGGAGTTGGGGGGGGGGGATCTTTGGGGTAAACTAAAATGAGATCTAACACGGAAATTAAATGTTTCCGGACACATATCCACATAACATGTTTTCTTTATTTGTGTGTGAGGAATATTTCCTGAAAGTTTGGACGTACCTTTTTGTAACAGTCTGTATATCGCTCACACAGAGATCATGAGGATAAGACTGGAATAATTGCTGCACACACAGAGATATTCAAAGAATTGGTCACCTCATACTCCATAAGTGAATGGAACAGGAAGAAACTAATACAATGGCATGTACCCTCTGCTGAAGATTTGACATTATATTAGTGAGAGTGTTATTCCCAGTAAAAATTGAACACTTGAGGACACTTAACTTTGCTGGGGGAATACTGAAGATTCTTGATCTTGACTCGTAGACCTTGGATTAAAAACGTTACATTTTCATAATTCCTATTACATGCTTTTACTACGTTTCGAGGTCATATACACTCATCAGTCAGGACATTATGGCAACCTACCTAATAGCCGGTATGTCTACCTTTACCACGGATAACAGCGGCGATGCGTCGTGGCACGAAACCAGTGAGGCCTTGATAAGTTGCTGGAGGCAGTTGACACCACATCTGTACAAACAAGTCACCTAATTCCCGTAAATTCCGGAGAGGGGGCCAATGAGCTCTGACGCCATGTTCAATCACATACCAGGTGTCTTCGTTTTGCTTTAGATCTGGGAAATTGTGTGGATGATGCTTTTCCGAAAGTCAGATGGTATGTCGCCAGACTCATATATTCTACACACCAACGTGAATAGTCGTTTTGTTGCCACTTCCCCTAATGATTTTAGAAATTCTGATGGAATCTTATCAATCCCTTCTGCCTTACTTGACTGTAAGTCCTCCAAAGCTCTTTTAAATTCCGATTCTAATACTGGATCCCCTATCTCTTCTAAGTCGACTACTGTTTCTTCTTCTATCACATCAGACAAATCTTCACCCTCATAGAGGCTTTCAATGTATTCTTTCCACCTATCTGCTCTCTCCTCTGAATTTAACAGTGGAATTCCCATTGCACTCTTAATGTTACCACCGTTGCTTTTAATGTCACCAAAGGTTGTTTTGACTTTCCTGTATGCTGAGTATGTCCTTACGACAATCATATCTTTTTCGATGTCTTCACAGTTTTCCTGCAGCCATTTCGTCTTAGCTTCCCTCCACTTCCTATTTATTTCATTCCTCAGCCACTTGTATTTCTGTATTCCTGGTTTTCCTGGAACATGTTTGTACTTCCTCCTTTCATCAATCAACTTAAGTATTTCTTCTGTTACCCATGGTTTCTTTGCAGCAACCTTGTTTGTACCTATCTTTTCTTTCCCAACTTCTGTGATGGCCCTTTTTAGAGATGTCCATTACTCTTCAACTGTACTGCCTACTGCGCTATTCCTTATTGCTGTATCTATAGAGTTAGAGAACTTCAAACGTATCTCGTCAGTCCTTAGAACTTCTGTATCCCACTTCTTTGCATATTGATTCTTCCTGACTAATGTCTTGAACTTCAGCCTACTCTTCATCACTACTATATAGTGATCTGAGTCTATATCTGCTCCTGGGGCTATTACTAGCTGAAACTTTTTACAGAGCTCAATTAGTCTTTCTACTCTTTCATTCCTTGTCCCAAGCCCGTATTCTCCTGTAAAGTTTTCTTCTACTCCTTCCCCTACAACTGCATTCCAGTCGCCCATGACTATCAGATTTTCGACCCCCTCTGCATACTGCATTACCCTTTCAATATCCTCATACACTTTCTCTATCTATTCATCTTCATCTTGCGATGTCGGCATGTATACCTGAACTATCGTTGTCGGTGTTGCTCTGCTGTAGATTCTGATTCAAACAACCCGGTCACTGAACTGTTCACAGTAACACATCCTCTGCCCTACCTTCCTATTCATAACAAATCCTACACCTGTTATACCATTTTCTGCTGCTGTTCGTATTACCCGATACTCATCTGACCAGAAATCCTTGTCTTCCTTCCACTTCACATCACTGACCCCTACTATATCTAGATTGAGCCTTTGCATTTCCCTTTTCAGATTTTCTAGTTTCCCTACCACGTTCAAGCTTCTGACATTCCACGCCCCAACTCGTAGAACATTATCCTTTCGTTGATTATTCAATCTTTTTCTCATGGTAACCTCCCCCTTGGCAGTCCCCTCCCGGAGATCCGAGTGGGTGACTATTCCGGAATCGTTTGCCAATGGAGAGATCATCATGACACTTCTTGAAGTACAGGCCACATAACCTGTGGATACACGTTACGTGTCTTTAATGCAGTGGTTTCCATTGCCTTCTGCATCCTCATGTAGTTGATCATTGCTGATTCTTCCGCCTTTAGGGGCAATTTCCCACCCCTAGGACAAGAGAGTGCCCTGAACCTCTATCCGCTCCTCCGTCCTCTTTGATAAGGCGATTGGCAGAATGAGGCTGACTTCTTATGCCAGAAGTCTTCGGCCGCCAATGCTGATTATTTATCAAAATTTAGGTAGTGGCGGGGACCGAACCTGGGACCAAAGGCGTTTTGATTATGAATCAGAGACAATACCCCTAGACCACTACTTAAGTGTCTCATTTCCTAATCTAATTTCCTCAGCATGACCCAACTTAATTGCCATATAATGTCCAAATATCGACACGACCCAGGCTATCCGTTCGGCACTACGTCTATTCTTCGCTCTTGAAATGTTCAATGTGATTGTCTTTCACACGCAGGGTTCAATCTAACAGAGTATGCACTGTTTTTAGTATTTTAGGTCCTCATTAATTAATATCTGGTAGTTAATAAGCGAACTATTTTTTATGCTGGCACGTTGTTTGCATAAGTTACTCCCGCAACCGTCCAAGGATAATATTCTGTTAATGTTCCACATACACGCGTTTCACAATTTTATAAAATGCAGAATTACGTAAAGTATAGCTTCCCCTTGCGTACAGCTTTCGTGGGTTCCACAACCATAATAGTTTCCCAAGAGTATTTTTACCAACTAACACAAAGTTAGAATTATGTTGTTGGAACCATTTTCACTTCACCTGACAATAAACGTCTCTGATCACTTCGATTCCCGGCGGAGTCAGGGATTTTCTCTGCCTTGTGATGACTGGGTGTTGTGTGATGTCCTTAGGTTAGTTAGGTTCAAGTAGTTCTAAGTTCTAGGGGACTGATGACCATAGATCTTAAGTCCCATAGTGTTCAGAGCCATTTTTTTAAACTTCTTTACACGTAATGTACTTTAAAGTGTTTGTAGAGTCTTTAAATGATCTGCTTAACGAACTGCGCAGTCACGTATCACTTTCTCATCGACAAGCCTGATCGTGATAGCTGAAGGTACAGAGCTCAAAAATGTGTTACATGTTCTTTTATATGTTTTAAAAAACAAATGTGCCCCTATACCTTCCTGTCCCACTTGGTCTTTGCTACTTTGCTTTTTATTACTTTTGATATATTGCTTCTTAGTAATGCTGTGCAGTTATTAAAGTTTCGTATTACTTTTCCCTTTTTAATTATTCTCTGATTTTAATTAATATGACGCTAATTGACACACCTGCCCGCAAAATACTGTTATATGCAGTGCAGATGCTGCAGTTGGTAGCGTTTTGGGTTACCACGCAAGAGGTCGAGGGATCGATTCTCGGTCGAGACTTATTTGTCTTTATTTGCAAAAATCTATTGGTTATGACCTGTAGGTTAAAACCGAAGAAGCTGCAAAAAAGTGGGAATTTAATGACATGGGTTCTGGATAAGCTGAAAGAACCAGAGGTTGTACAGAGTTTCAGGGAGACTATAAGGGAACAATTGATAGGAATGTGGGAAAGAAATACAGTAGAAGAAGAATGGGTAGCTTTGAGGTATGAAGTAGTGAAGGCAGCAGAGGATCAAGAAGGTAAAAAGACGAGGGCTAGTAGAAACCCATGGGCAACAGACGAAATATTTACTTTAATTGACGAAAGGAGAAAATATAAAAACGCAGTAAATGAGACAGGCAAAAGGAAATACTAAACTCTCAAAAATGAGATCAACCCTCAGAGCTACCCATTCTTCTTCTACTGTGTTTCTTTCCCCCATTCCTGTCAAGTGTTCCCTTATGCTCTCCTTGAAACTCTGTACAACCTCTGATTCTTTCAGCTTATCCAGATACCATGTCCTTAAATTCCCACCTTTTTACAGTTTCTTCAGTTTTAATCTACAGGTCATAACCAATAGATTGTGGTCAGAGTCCACATCTGGCCCTGGAAATCTCCTACAATTTCAAACCTGATTCCTAAATCTCTGTCTTACCACAATATAATCTATCTGATACCTTTTAGTTCAAATGGCTCTGAGCACTATGGGACTTAACATCTGTGGTCATTAGTCCCCTAGAACTTAGAACTACTTAAACCTAACTAACCTAAGGACATCACACACATCCATGCCCGAGGCAGGATTCGAACCTGCGACCGTAGCAGTCGCGCGGTTCTGGACTCTGCGCCTAGAACCGCGAGAGAACCGCGGCCAGCATACCTTTTAGTGTCTCCAGGATTTTTCCATGTATTCAACTTTATTTTATGATTCTCGAACCAAGTGTTAGCTATTATTAAGTAATGCTCTCAGCAAAATTCTACCAGGAGGCTACCTCTTTCATTCCTTACTCCCATTCCATATTCACCTACCATGTTTCCTTCTCTTCCGTTTCCTACTATCGAGTTTCAGTCACCTATGACTATTAAAATTTTCATCTCCCTTCACTATTTGAATAATTTCTTTTATCTCATAACGCATTTCATCAAACTCTTCATTATCTGCAGAGCTAGTTCTCATATAAACTTGTACTACTGTAGTAGGTGTGGGCTTCGTATCTATCTTGGCCACAATAATGCGTTCACTATGCTGTTTGTAGTAGCTTCCCCGCATTCCTATTTTCCTATTCATTATTAAACCTACTCCTGCATTACCCCTATTTGATTTTGTGTTTATAACCCTGTAGTCACCTGACCAGAACTCTTGTTCCTCCTGCCACCGAACTTCACTAATTCCCACTATATCTAACTTTAACCTATCCATTTCCCTTTTTAAATTTTCTAACCTACCAGCCCGATTAAGGGATCTGACATTCCACGCTCCGATCCGTAGAACGCCAGTTTTCTTTCTCCTGATAACGACATCCTCCTGAGTAGTCCCCGCCCGGAGATCCGAATGGGGGACTATTTTACCTCCGGAATATTTTAACCAAGAGGATGCCATCATCATTTAATCATACAGTAAAGCTGCATGTTCTCGGGAAAAATTACGGCTGTAGTTTCCCCTTGCTTTCAGCCGTTCGCAGTACCAGCACAGCTAGGCCATTTTGGTTAGTGTTACAAGGCCAGATCAGTCAATCATCCAGACTGTTGCCCCTGCAACTACTGAAAAGGCTGCTGCCCCTCTTCAGGAACCACACGATTGTCTGGCCTCTCAACAGATACCCCTCCGTTGCGGTTGCACCATCGGTACGGCCATCTGTATCACTGAGGCACGCAAGCGCATATCGAAATTTACAATTATACATCATATTGCACATGGAGGATCCACTTGTTTTTGCAGCTATTGCCCTGGCAGTGACAGTAAATCTTCAGAACAGGGCAGATTGGCGACGAAACGAAAGGTCAGACTCTGTTGGGTTCGACCCTGACTGACGAGAAGGGTTGAAGGCAGCGAAATATATTCACTATTAATGAAAGAACTGAGGCTCGAAGATTCGCAAGAATTTAGGAACTTTGTTAGGATGGACATGGCCTGTTTCGAGAAGCTGCTGTCTATGATAGAAGGTGGAAACAAAGTGTCACACAGTCATGAGGGAGGCTATCTCACCTTCTAGAGAGTAAGATTTACATGGTTATGTTTTGTGGTCATACCAGCCTAGATCACTAATAAAATATCGATGAACGCCCTGTTGTGTTGTTGGCTGGTTCTAACATTACGTTTCCTGGTGAAAGGGGAATCTGTTAACAGTCTGGCTTTTAGCCACAGAATAGCACAGCTCGCCATTTCAAAAGTTGTTGTGGATGTATGCACTGCATTTTGCAACACATTAAATGACCAATACTTGGGTGACCGTGTGTTATTTTTCCAAGTTTGGACTATACTCAGTATTTTGCAGACCTCGTCTGTCGCACTGGGGCAAACTGCAAGGACTCTCTCCCTTTCACTGCCAGTTTCTCTTTTCTGGCATGTCGAAACCAAGCAAGAGGTGCAGTTCAATCAAACCTGAACTTTCGTAAACTAAGACATTACGATACAAATCGAAAATCACCGTATAACGTTATATGGTTATTCCTCAGAAAGAAACAATTTCCAACTACCTTATTATAATACTGTGTGCCATACATACAGCTTTCCTCGCTGTATGCCTGATTTCAGACGCTTAATTCCTCTCTGCTCCATTTCATTTCTAGAATTCGAAGCTAGCAGAAGACAAAATCCTTTCACAAACAGCTACTGTAGAAGAGTCTACTGCATTTGTGAAACCTGTTTACCGATAACGTGAAAAATCTCCAACAGGAACGTCCGAAATTAGCCACTAGACGCCTAACAATAACCAAACAATAAGCAGAAAGCACTGTGGTACACCCTTCTGCGCAAAATCGAATTATTGCTGCCTACTGCGCATGCGCGGATTGACGGCAGTTTAGAACTACTCTCTATTCCTGCATGCAGATAATGTGTCTGCTAATTTTCGTAGTTTCACCCGTTCTACCGCTAGATGGCTGTCGCGATAGACCAGTACCGTTCGCGGCGGTTCGTCTTGTAATATCGGCTTAATGATAAAACCAATACAGTCACATCCACAACAAATTCCCTACCTGCTGGTCGTAATTTCAAGTATCTAAGGAATCGTAACACTGGGCTTGATATTTGAGTGAAAGATTCTGCAAAGCGCCGAGCGATACAGTCAAATATTATCGCTGCGCGTAATTATTACTTGGGAGTTTCATGTCAATAATTTGATAGAATTTGAAATCTCAAATGCACGACTTGGCACGAGAGGGTGTTTCATTGCACAATATCAATCACTTCCTAACCGAGGATTGAGAAGAAAACTTTCCCAGGTGTTGGGGGGATTTAAATTAAATGCTTCGAACCTATCACTCAAGTTCCATAAACCACTGGCTACTATGAATGAAAATTGTCTATCAGTGTTTGTTGCCTAAATCAATGTCTAAGTAATGTTTAGTTCAATTATCTAGTTAAAAGTCCTCTATTCGAATTCTAATGCCGTGATATTTAAAGCCAGAAGATCGTATTACTGTGTCGCAATAGGTCGCAATTATTCAATCTCAAAAACAATCTAAGCGCGCCTACATGTATGAGCATTCAAACACATGACCTGCTTCGACTAACTCTCGCAACGTAGTGACAATGCATTGAATTATAGTTAGTCATTACTCACGATTCACAAAGACCACTCACACGGTGTATTCTTTGGGATTGTTGGTTCTACTTTGCGAATGTTAATTTATGCTAATTTTGCAATTTATTATGATTTCAGTGAAATTTAATCTTTCTTTCATAGATTGCTAAATTGTCAAGTCCTAGATTCCTGATTTAATTACTTGTTATTGTCCTAATAATAGTGATAAATGGAACTTTGTTCGCTTATTCATTTTTCTGGGAATTTGGGACTTGGAGGGATCTTTGGCGTAATGGGAGATAATTTTTCATTTTTATTCGTCGTCCGAGGAAGTGGCCATACATCCTCCGAACGGCGGTCTGCTGCCGTACCAGCATCTCCAGTCATACTTTCTTCACGAAGACGTCCAATAGCAGCGTACACTCTCAAATGTTTGGCGAACATAATAAAGTCTGACGTATTGTTTGATCGTATACAGGGATCTTCAAAGTTAACGCATTGCATACGATCCAAGGGGTCGCAAATGCAATGTAACTCGATTTCAGGTAGTCACGAACTGTAGACGGTGACAAGAGACGGGGTTACAACGACCGTTACGTTTTCCCGGCAGCCGGCAGTGTATAGCGCTGACATCTGTCGGCAACGCCGAGCAACAGCGTAGGACCCAGCGGCTGTGTATCGGATCTCGCTAACAGACATTCAACAGGAAAATACTGAAAGTAAAAAACTTCTCCTTATCGATATCAATTAATTATTTCTAGTTGCTTCAGGAAATTGGAATAAGCATACATATCTGTTGACAACTTATGAAGAAAATACTTCGTACCCGTCCATATTCTTGTTAACGTGTTCATTATATGTCGCAAACATTTGTTTAAGCTGGAAGAAATTCTCTTTACACTCGAATTATACTGCAATTTTTGGTGGGTGCGGACAATATAGTTCGCATCGTAATAGAAACTGAACATTAGATTTTCATTATGTGAATACGAGAGTACGGATTTGATGTCGTCGTGATGAGTATGAAATTACTTGTAGCCTGTACTGCGGGCTTTACTTTGAAATGAAACTTTCTCGTTCGACGTGCTGGATACTATGCAACCTATGAGCCTGGCTATACGGAGCATCTACCTCAGCATGCCTCCCCTGCTATCGTAATTACGTCCACCACCCTAGTCCACTCGCTGACGCACGTGTGTTTTCCTGTCTGTCCCAGTGATTCCCTGCGCATACCTCTCCTCAGCTTTCGAACAGTTCCCGCATCTAACGAACACCGGCACATCTCGTTGCTAAAAGGCTCCCTTTCAGATACATAGGAAGCTTAGTTATGGAAGCCCTCCCGAAAAAAAATGGCTCTGAGCACTATGGGACTCAACTGCTGTGGTCATTAGTCCCCTAGAACTTAGAACTACTTAAACCTAACTAACCTAAGGACATCACACACATCCATGCCCGAGGCAGGATTCGAACCTGCGACCGTAGCAGAAGCCCTCCCGACTTTACAGAACAGCAGCCCATATCGTTTTCATTCTCTTGTTCCTTTCTCTCTCTTGCCCATCATCTTCAGTTGCCGGAAATAAATAAAAAACTCAAACTTAACTGTTTATGAATTTCATCAGTCTGCACGAAAGAACTTGCTCCCCTTCTAACAGCCGTGTACCGCAAGTCTCAAGAGGAACGGAAGGTTCCAAATAGTCGGAAAAGAGCACAGGTAAACCCAGTCTTCAAGAACGGTGTCGATTTCATAAACTATAAATAGAAACTGACATTCCGTACGTTGGTACCCCTGATAATGTACAGCTTAAGCACTATAATTGTTGCGTACTCTTATTTTCTTTGCTTTTGCTTGCCATTGTTGTCAGCACTCAGTATCAGTGCTAGCACGTCGTGGCGATGCCGAAACGAAATTCAAAGTTTTCAGAAGAGCTTCAGAGGATATTTCCTTGCTTCACTGCTGCAGACAATGACTGTTCTTCAAAACGTAACGTATGTAACTGTGCTGTATCCGTGTCTCATGGTGGTCTCAAGCACCATATGGACTCAGAAAGAATCTTCGATCAGCATGTTCCTCACAGAAAATGACGAGATATTTTGTAATTTCAAATACACAGGAACAGAAAAAAAACGTAGCTGCAGCAGAAGGAACCCTGTCATTCCATATTGTTGAACACCACCAAAGCTATAGTTCTTAATGACTGCAGTGTTCAACTAAACAAAAAAAAAATCCTGATTCTAAGATTGCAGAAAATGTTTCATGTAGAAGAACAAAGTGTGAAGCAATTATCAACAATGTTATAGCCCCTCATTACCAGAAACCAGTAATAGCTGCTGTAAAAGTGCAAAATACTTTTCAATATCTACTGATGTTAGCATCCATGGGCATCAGAAAATTTTTCCTGTGATAGTTCAGTATTTTTCTGTGAGTGAGGGCAGACGAAATTGCTTGAGCTTGATGAATTGCAGGACGAAAAGTCCGAAACAATTTCCATTTACCTTTCTCATGTTGTACAGTCATTCAGTATCATTTGAAAGTGTGTTGCATTTGGTGCAGACAATATTAACTGTAATTTTTTTCTGGGGGGGGGGGGGGTTAATGAAGAAAGAGGGTAATAGTGTTTTCACACATCTGAAAGAAAAATTAAAAACCTCTAACATTGTTGGCGTAGGTTGTCCAGCACATGTTGTTCATAACACATTTCAAAGTGCTTGTGATGTTTTACCTGTTGACATTGACTGCATTGTCATAAGATTGTACAACCATTTTCATAGTTTTTTTCTATCGTGTTGCAGAACTCACTGAATTTTGTGAATTTGTTGGTGTCACAAAAGCAAGGTGGCTTTCATTGTTGCCGGACATAGAAAGGATCCTGAAAATGTATGAACCTTTGAAATATTAATTTTTGCCACAGTCTAACTCAAAGTGCCATACAATCTTTAAGAGTTTTTTCGGTGATGCTATAAATGAATGTTATTTACTTTTGTACATTCACAAATCACTGTTTTCCAACAATTCATTCTGAGCTTTGAGAAACAGAATAATTCCATATGTGAAGTATTAGCAGTCTTATATAAAGCTTTGACAAGTCTAAATACAAGGAAACATGAACATTTTGTACCACTAAGTGTATAAAAATACTGCTGAATGATTGTGATGAGCAGTCTGTTAAGAAATTCGAAAAAGCAATATTAATGTTTTATTATGCTTCAGTAGATATTTATACTCATGGTTGCAGGGAATAGCTGGGTTTTCTGTATTCTCGTGGATGATGCTCACAGAGCCACCAGAATGGTCAGTAGTTGAAAATACTTTAATGTGGCTAATTGAAAAGGGCATTCTAGTAAATGGCAGCCTCTTGTTTGATGAAATAGTTCATATACGGTCATTTTGTAAAACAACAAGTTGAAACAGACAGTGAACAATGGAATCAGTTGATGGCACACGAAAAATGGTGTAGGTTTTTCAGATCTTGCCAGTGTAATGAACAGTTCAGAGAAATGCTTAATATAGCGCAGTACTTCTCTTCACTCCCTGCCCACAATGCAAATGTTGAAAGAGTTTTCAGCTTACTATCGTCGCAGTGGACAGATGAGAGGAATAGATTTACGGTGAGAAGCGTTCAGTGTATTTTACTGACCTGTTTAAACTTCAGTAAATACACTTGCACTGACTTCTATTCATACCTATTAAGCAAACCTAAGTTGTTGAATGAAATTTCTTCTTCGAAGAAATATGATTGCATTGTGGATTCCACAAAACCATAAACTCCTTGTGTTCAGTAAGAACTTTTTTGTAGTGATTGTTACATTCTATGTTACAAATGTTACATTTCTTAATAAGTAAATTTCCGAAAACTTCTTTCCATTCTTTGTGTCGTTTTGTTCACACACACACACACACACACAGACACACACACATACACGCACGCACAAATATCAGTGAAGGCTATATTTGCAGAGGAAGAAGAGATGTTAGCATTTAAAGTGATATTTAACAAAAAATAAAAATTGTCCCACTTTTTGGACAAGAAAATGTATGAACGTCCCACTTTTTTCCGAAGAAAATATGGTCGCCCTAGCTTCAGTGCATTTTTGAGGAGCACTCACACGTTCAATACTGCTGTCCATGTATCGACAATGCGCCAATGTACTGGCCGTCTGAAGGTGAGTGTTGACGTACTGCCAATACCGGAAATATGTACAGAGCTTACTGTGTTTCTCGAAACAGCTGCAGAGTGACAGCTTGTATCAGAGAGCTACTGTCTACATTTGCACTTCGTATCATCCTTGAATCCATGTCGAGAGAGTAAGGTGGAGAAGTGAACCGACAATTGACGTTGCAGTTATCGAATGTTGCAGCTGTAATCCTTGTCAATGGAATCAAAGGTCACCGGCATCGATGGTCAAGAGCAACATGCTTGATGGATATCAGACATTTATCACTTGCAATATCGGGAAGAAATAGAAGATGTGAAAAAGAATATTAACATAATGTGAACAAACATCCGCAAGGGGCCGAAAAAGTGAAGGATTACATGCGGTCAGGTTTTGGAACGTCAGACATTTATGTACACCGAAGTATTGGACAGAGCTTAACATCCTCACTGCCACAAGGGGATACGTGGCATCATAATAATTGAGTTTTATTTTTCGATTTTATGATTACAAGTAAGTTGTTGCATGCTTCAGGTCTCATACAAAGGTACAGCAGAGCCAACAAAAATATAGACACTATTCGGTGATTAATATCGTTGGAACAGAATGACATTTCGTTGCAATTTTGAGCGGTAGTGTAGTCCATTGTTTTGTCAACAGGTCTTGGCACGCTTTTCCCAGCAGATGTCAGTGCAGCAATGACGTTAGAGAGTCATTTCAGCAACCTGAGGCCGTATTGTAGTGCTACTGAAAATACAACGGCAATGGCGTAATGTGTACAGAACTCAACCACCAATATGTACAGGAATTTACTTCAGATGAATTTGAGGCCGATGGTACTGTTCAGGATGTTCTGAAAGAAATGTCTGGTAGACGAAAATGATAAAGAATGAGATTTTTACTCTGCAGCGGAGTGTGCACTGATATGAAACTTCCTGCCAGATTAAAACTGTGTGACGGACCGAGACTCGAACTCGGGACCTTTGCCTTTCGTGGACAAGAGCTCTACCGTCTGAGCTACCCAAGCACGACTCACGGAGCTGTTGAACCCCACCTTTGACTTCTTGACTTCTACATATGGGACCTCGAAAAATGAAGTTTATTAACAGAAGCCAGCTACACTGAATGAGACACAAGAAACCACCGAGGCATGCTGTTCAGCTATCACACCCACGACACTGAGAGCCATAGTTAAGTCAACAGTTCACTGGCATTGATGTTGTTTGGCTACTACTGGGGGTCACTTTGAACACATATGACAACCTTGCCCCCCATGCAAGGAGTGAAAAGGTATGTCATTTCTTCCATTAATATCGATTATCAACGAGTGCCTACATTTGACTGAACTCCCTCAGTAGAGGTTCGGTTTCCCGTCAGCAGATTCATACATGGAAAGTCATTCCTTTTCTCTAACTATTCATGAACCATTTCTTCTATTTCATTGTTTGCAGTTGTTCATGTATGCAATGCAGTGCTAATATAATTATGGCTCAAGCTTTCTCCTGGTTTGAAATGTTGTCTTCACGAAATCATATCACAAATTGAAAATTATGACAATATTATATGACAGTCCCCTATACAGGGTGTTACAAAAAGGTATGGCCAAATTTTCAGGAAACTTTCCTCACACACAAAGAAGGAAAATATGTTATGTGGACATGTGTCTGAAAACGCTTACTTTCCATGTTAGAGCTCATTTTATTACTACTCTCCAAATCACATTAATCATGGAATGGAAACACACAGCAACAGAATGTACCAGCGTGACTTCGTACACTTCGTTATAGCAAATGTTCAAAATGTCCTCCGTTAGCGAGGATACGTGCACCCTGTATATCGCTCACACAAAGATCATGAGGATAAGACTGGAATAATTGCTGCACACACAGAGATATTCAAAGAATCGGTCACCCCACACTCCATAAGTGAATGGAACGGGAAGAAACTTTAATAACTAATACAGTGGCATGTACCCTCTGCATGCACCTCGCAGTGGCTTTTTTTCCTTTTTATAGATGTAGACATGGATGCATGTGTGAGTCTCATTAAAATATATTGAAGATTTGACATTATTTTAGTGAGAGTGTTATTCTCAGTAAATATTGCCCATTTGAGGGCCCTTAACTTCGCTGGGGGAATACTGAAGTTTCTTAATCTTGACTCGTAGACCTTGGATTAAAAACGTTACATTTTCATAATTGCTATTGCATGCTTTTACTACATTTCGGGGACATATACACTCATCAGTCAGGACATTATGGCAACCTACCTAATAGCCGGTATGTCCACCTTTACAACGGATAACAGTGGCGATGCGTCGTGGCATGAAACCAATGAGGCCTTGATAAGTTGCTGGAGGCAGTTGACACTACATCTGTACAAACAAGTCACCTAATTCCCGTAAATTCCGGAGAGGGGGCCAATGAGCTCTGACGCCATGTTCAATCACATCCCAGGTGTCTCCGTTTTGCTTCACATCTGGAGAATAGGGTGGGGGGGGGAGGGGGGGTGCAACACATAAATAGGAACTCGCCATTGTTTTCCTTGAATCACTCCATTACACTCCTGGCCTTATGACATTGCGCGTTATCTTGCTGAAAAATGCCACTGCTGTCAGGCTCTGAGCACCATGGGACTTAACTTACGTTAAATCAGTAAGTGGCTCGAAATAGCATATCCAGACACTCCGGGATGATGATGGCATTGAAACAGAGAATTACACGAGTAGAGCTGAAATACTAAACACCTTTTCCCAAAGCTGTTTCACAGAGGAAGACAGCACTACAGTTCCTTCTCTAAATCCTCGCACAAACGAAAAAATGGCTGACATCGAAATAAGTGTCCAAGGAATAGAAAAGCAAATGAAATCACTCAACAGAGGAAAGTCCACTGGACCTGACGGGATACCAATTCGATTCTACACAGGGGGAAAGAACTTGGCTCCCTTCTAACAGCCATGTACCACAACTCTCTAGAGGAATGGAAGGTTCCAAATGATTGGAAAAGAGCACAGGTAGTCCCAGTGTTCAAGACGGGTTGTCGAGCAGATGCGCGAAACTATAGACCTGTATCTCTGACATCGATCTGGCGTAGAATTTTAGAACATGTTTTTTGCTTGCGTATCATGTCGTTTCTGGAAACCCAGAATCTACTCTGTGGGAATCAACACGGATTCCGGAAACAGCGATCGTGTGAAGCCCAACTCACTTTATTTGTTCATGAGACCCAGAAAATGTTAGATACAGGCTCCCAGGTAGAAGCCATTTTCCTCGACTTTCGGAAGGCGTTCGATACTGTTCCGCACTGTCGCCTGATAAACAAGGTAAGAGCCTACGGAATATCAGACCAGCTGTGTGGCTGGATTGAAGAGTTTTTATCAAACAGAACACAGCATGTTGTTCTCAATGGAGAAACACCTACAGACGTTAAAGTAACCTCTGGCGTGCCACAGGGGAGTGTTATGGGACCATTGCTATAAATGACACAGTAGATAGTGTCGGAAGTACCGTGCAGCTTTTTGCGGGTGATGCTGTTGTATACAGAGAAGTTGCAGCATTAGAAAATTGTAGTGAAATGCTGGAAGATCTGAAGCGGATAGGCACTTGGTGCAGGGAGTGGCAACTGACCCTTAACATACACAAATGTAATGTATTGCGAATACATACAAAGAAGGATCCCTTATTGTATGATTATATGATAGTGGAACAAACACTGGTAGCAGTTACTTCTGTAAAACATCTGGGAGTATGCGTGCAAAACGATTTGAAGTGGAATGATCACATAAAATTAATTGTCGGTAACACGGGTGCTAGGTTGAGATTCATTGGGATAGTCCTTAGAAAAAGTAGTCCACGAAAAAATGAGGTCACTTACAAAACACTCATTCGACCTATACTTGGGTATTGCTCATTAGTGTGGGATCCGTACCAGGTCGGGTTGACGGAGGAGATAGAGAAGATCCAAAGAAGAGCGGCTCGTTTCGTCACAGGGTTATTTGGTAAGCGTGATAGCGTTACGGAGATGTTTAGCAAACTCGAGTGGCAGACTCTGCTAGAGAGGTGCTTTGCATCGCGGTGTAGCTTGCTTTCCAGGTATTGAAAGGGTGTGTTTCTGGATGAGGTATCGAATGTATTGCTTTCCCCTTCTTATACCTCCCAAGGAGATCACTCGTGTAAAATTAGAGAGATTCGAGCGTGGACATAGGTTTTCTGGCAGTCATTGTTCACACGAAACATACGCGACTGGAACAGGAAAGGGAGGTAACGACAGTGGCACGAAAAGTGCCTCTCGCTACACACTGTTGGGTGGCTTGCGGAGTATAAATGTAGATGTAGAACATCTGAGGTCATCAGTCCTCTAGAACTTAGAACTACTTAAACCTAACTAAACTAAGGACATCCATGCCCAAGGCAGGGTTCGAACCTGCGACCGTGGCAGTCGCACGGTTCTGAACTGAAGCGCCTAGAACCGCTCGGCAACTGCGGCCGGCCTGCCATCAGGAAACACGGTTGTCATGAAGGTGTGTTGTCATGGTGGCTTGCAAGGGCTCCACTGGACTCAAACATTCCCATGTAAATGTTCCCCAGCATAACAGGGCCGCCACCAGCTTGCCTCCATCCCGCAGTACAGGTGTCGAGGAGCTGCTCCCCTGGTAGAAGAAGGATTTACCCCTTCCCATCAGTATGATGAGGAAGATATTGGGATCCATCAGAGAGTGCAATGCTCTGCCAATGTGCCAACATCCACTGCTGACGGTCACTTTCCCATTTCAGTTGTAGTTGCTGTCGTGATGTTAACAGTGGCACATAGACGGGACACTGGCTGCTTAGGCCCATCATCAAGAGTGTTTGGTGTGCTGTGTGTTCAACACATTTGTACTCTGCCAGCCTTAAAGTCTGATATTACTTTCACCACAGTTCCTCACCTGCCCTGTTTCACCAATCTATCGAGCCTACGACGTCTTACATCTGTAATGAGAGGTAGCCACCCAATCCCGTGACAACTGGACGTGGTTTCCCCTTGGTTTCGGCATGTGTTGTAACCACTCACCAGTGCTCTCCTTGAACACCTGACAAGTCGTACAGTTTCTGAAATGCTCGTGCCGAGCCTCCAGGCCTTCACAATCTGCCCTCAGTCAAACTCAGATCATGCACCTTCCCCATTCTACACGGGGACAGCACACTCACTGAAACTACACTAATGGCCATTAAAATTGCTACACCAAGAAGTAATGCAGATGATAAAGGGGTATTCATTGGCCAAATATATTATACTAGAACTCACATGTGATTACATTTTCATGCAATTTGGGTGCATAGATCCTGAGAAATCAGTACCCAGAACAACCACATCTGATCGTAATAACGGCCTTTATAAGCCTGGGCATTGAGTCAGACAGAGCTCAGGTGGCGTGTACAGGTACAGCTGCCCATGCAGCTTCAACACGATACCACAGTTCATCAAGAGTAGTGACTGGCGTATTGTGACGAGCCAGTTACTTGGTCACCATTGACAAGACGTTTTCAATTGGTGAGAGATCTGTAGAATGTGCTGGACAGGGCAGCAGTCGAACATTTTCTGTATCTAGAAAGGGCCGTACAGGACCTACAACGTGCAATATCCTGCTGAAATGTAGGGTTTCACAGGGATCGAATGAAGGGTAGAGCCACAGGTCGTAACACACCTGAAATGTAGCATCCACTGCTCAAAGTGCCGTCAATGTGAACAAGAGGTAACTGAGACGTGTAAACAATGGCACCCCACACCATCACGATGGGTGATACGCCAGTATGGCGATTACGAATACACACTTCCAATGTGCATTCACCGCGATGTCGCCAAACATGGATGCGACCATCGTGATGCTATAAACAGAATCTGGATTCATCCGAAAAAAGACGTTTTGACGTTCGTGCACCCAGGTTCGTCATAGAGTACACCATCGCAGCCACGGACTCCGAGCTGAAAGTCCGTGCTGCTGCAAACGTCGTCGAACTGTTCGTGCAGATGGTTGTTGTCTTGCAAACGTACCCATCTGTTGACTCAGGGATCAAGATGTGGTTGCACGATCCGTTACAGCCATGCAGATAAGATGCCTGTCATCTCGACTGCTAGTGATACGAGGCCGTTGGGATACAGCACGGCATTCCGTATTACCCTCCTGAACCCACCGATTCCATATTCTGCTAACAGTATTTGGATCTCGACCAACGCGAGCAGCAATTTCGCGATACGATAAACTGCAATCGCGATAGGGTACAATCCAACCTTTATCAAAGTCGGAAACGTGATGGTACGCATTTCTCCTCCTCACACGAGTTCTGAAGTATATATGATACATGTACATTTTTGAAAATGGCCAAAACGTGTCTCTACTTACGTGCTCAAGCATGGTCGTAAAAGGGATCTGAGAGTAAGTATGGGTCTGTTACTAAACAGTTTAGACAAAAAGAGAATAGGAGCTTCCGAAATGTGGTGCTACAGAAGAATGTTCAAGTTAAGATCACGTAACTAAAGTTAAGGTATCAAACAGAACTGGGGAGGCACTAAATTTGTGGCACAATTTGGCCAAAGAAAGAATGAGTTGATGGGACACATTCCGAGACACAAAGGCGCTACCGACTTAGCATTGGAGGGAAGCGTAGGAGGTAAAAATTGTAGAGAGAGACCAAGGGATGAACACAGTAAGCAGATTCAGAAGGATGTAAGTTGCAGTAGGTACTGGGAGATGAAGAAACTTGCTCAGGATAGAGCAGCTTGGAGAGTTGCATCAAACCAGTCTCAGGGCTGAAGACCACAACCACAACAACAATGGCGGTAGAAGCTGAGTGATATGTTTTTGGATTGTACCATATTTAACTTTTAAGAATTGAAAATATAATATTTAACCTTACCTCTCAACAAGCTAAGTTTCTTGTAATAAATATAGACACCATGAGAAACCATTACGTGTTGCTCAAAGAAAAACAGTATGAAATTCCGCTTCTTTGACACAGATCTTTTCTCAAAGAACATAAGAACAAATAAATAATGCAGTGAACAGCACATTTCACATTGAAACTTCCTGGCAGATTAAAACTGTGTGCCGGACCGAGACTTGAACTCGGGACCTTTGCCTTTCGCGGGCAAGTGCTCTACCAACTGAGCTACACAAGCACGACTCATGCCCTGTCCTCACAGCCTTACTTCTGCCAGTACCTCGTCTCCTACCTTCCTTGGAAGTTGTGCTTGGGTAGCTCAGTTGGTAGAGCACTTGCCCGTGAAAGGCAAAGGTCCCGAGTTCGAGTCTCGGTCCGGCACACAGTTTTAATCTACCAGGAAGTTTCACATCAGTGCACACTCCACTGCAGAGTGAAAATCTCATTCTGGAAACATTTCACATTGTTTATAATAAGCTGTTTTCAGAGCAACTGGTATTCAAAAAGAAGCTCAAAAATTCTAATTTACATTGAGGTGGTCCTGTGTGTGGTAATGTCAAAACTGGACCCTCGACCCTACTTGCAATGTTGCTGAACTGTGCTTTTCATAGTCTACTAGAATCGCTCAGTGATAGTAAACGAGAATTCAGTATCAGCGCAGTCTATAGTCACGACACACTCTGCTGCGAAAGTTGATGCCGTTTGACAACTGGTGCGACACTAACGCTTCAAGTGGTGAGAAAGCACAGTCCCATGCATTGTCAAGATAATATTTGTTTTTCATCCTTTTTCTATGTGATGTGCGAAATATGTATTTTATTATGTTGCCTCCAAGTCTTTGTGTAATATCGGCAGCCATGACCTATTGCGAATTAGATGTAAAAAAGATTCAAATCTTACTAATTCAGTGACATAAGCTACAACTTACAAATGAAGGTGTACATAAAGTACGGGAGCACTTTCATTTAACTACTGCACAAGAACCAAATATTGTACAGGTGTCATACATATGTCATTTTTAAGAGAAGCCCTAAAAGTTTTTTTTTTCTTTTGCATGTACACTGCCACTGCGTAGTTTGGTAATTTGCCAATAGTCAGTGCTAGTCGCAAAATTGGCGAGTTCAGGTGCAGTAAGAAGCCACCAACAAGGAAGGCCATTTACCACTGGCACAACAAATTTTCATTTCTTGTAGAACCTTAAGATACATAGGATAAGCTGACATGTCCATTCCATTAAATAAAAGAGGCATCGACAAATAAAGGGCATCTACCACCACTGGCAAATGTAAATATAACTTATGTACATGTAAAAACACTTCGTCTCCATACCATGTCAATATACAATGTGGAGGCAATTGTGTAGGTACATGGTGAAGACTCCCTGAGTATGGTATAGTTAAATTTATTAAAAACTGGAACAGCGATAACAAAAGAATCAAAGACCAACTTCGGCAAAGACATTAGTTACGAATGCACAATAAAGTGTAGACAAATGACCATAAAACATCTTTCACTTTTCTGTACGCAATTTTGTTTTACTCCCTCGTATGTAGGAGTTTTGTTAAAATGTACTCCGAGTATGACGAGCTATGAGTGTTTTGTATCATACGTGTTTCTGAATAAGAGAAGACTTAATAAAAGTATTTTTATTAAACTGAAATAGAACAAAGTTAAGAAGAATTCCTTCATATTTTATACCATCTTGATAGGCACTTGTGTTCCCCGGAGATGGCTGCCTACATCTACAATTGAAGTGGAGGAAAAGAAGACCACGGTCATATTTTGTAAAATTAACAGAAGGAGAAGCTTTCAAAAGATGACAATTACAATTAAAATACATATAGTAATGGACATAGAAAAGGAAACATGGCAAGGTAAAGTGCGTGAACAATAACACAATTTCATACATGCAGAATTATCAATCAATTCCTTTAATTTTTCCTTTTAATTATATATTTTTTATTACAATATCACTTCTTTGACAAATCTGTGACTAAGTAAGAGCGAATTTGACAGACAAATTTCCTCTTTTACAAGGTTTTTTAAAGGTTTCATTCTCCATTCAAAGAAATTTGATGTAATCATCGGGTTCTGAGAGGAATATTTATTTTAGTAGATATTCATTGGTAAATGTCTCTCTCACTTTAACTCATTCCCTGGACCATCGTCTTGTTTTCCTCTTCTTCTTTAAACACAGTGTGAAAATCAATGCCAGGACTGTTTTGTCTGCATTTGTGGCCATTCTCACTTCTGTCAATACCTCCGGCAAGACGAGGTCTCATTTGACAAACGGGGTTGCCCATAGGGTGTTCTCCCTCTGCAGAAAATGGTAGACTACATTGCAATTAAGCTGTGCACCACTGGGTAATTTCCAAGAATGATTGCCTATCAAAGTTGGAGGGCTCCAAACGATACATATCAAATGTACGATAGTAAATCGATTATGGAAGTCTAGTGATGTGTCTTATGATCAATTATTTCTGATCGTCATTTTTATCAGTTTTATGTTGTTTCTTCAGATCGCGTACATTACATTCCCCCCGTAATTATTTGTAATTTAATTGGGAAACCACAAGGTTTTCTGTTGATAGCGAGTGTAATGTGTGCTTCTTCTCACATTTCTTCTGCAGATTGTCTGACATGCAAAACTCTAATTCCGTGCATATCCAGCATAGACAAATGTTTGAATTTTTGCTGCAAATATGGACTTTTGCTGGTCGAGGAAAGGAGGGACTGTGTTGACTGTGATGCTGCAAAGTCTGTAAAACTTCGTAAGAGAAGTGTGGGCACAGATTCCGTTGCAATTTCAATGCGGACTTTGAGGAAAGCGAAGCAGCATCAGTAAAAATACGTGGTACGAGTCCTCCAAATCATCGATTCAGATGAGCTTAGTTCTTGTGTCATGCTGGATTCGAGATTACACGTTGCAAGCCACAGCATCAGAAACTGACTTATCGGCAAATACCGTGTGTGACTATTTCGGGTTTTGCCGAGAAGTGTGTTACGTGGTAGTGACAAATGACAATGTGCCAAATGATGGACCAAATAAAATAGTAGGAGTAGAAAAATGTCATATTGCTAGATGAAAGACCCAGAGAGGGCCAGCTGTAGTGGCCGAGCGGTTCTAGGCGCTTCAGTCTAGAACCGCGAGACCGCTACAGTCACATGTTCGAATCCTGTCTCGGGCATGGTTGTGTGTGATGTCTTTAGGTTAGTTAGGTTTAAGTAGTTTTAAGTTCTAGGGGACTGATGACCCCAGCTGTTAAGTCCCATAGCGCTCAGAGCCATTTGAACCCAGAGAGGGCGACCTTCTGATAGTGAAGTAGATCATATTTGGGTTTTCGGTGGTATAGAAAGTGTGTCCTACAAGTGTTTCGTTGTGAGGGTATTGTCCCGAGACAAGGTGACTTTAGTGGGTCTCATAAAACACTTCATACTGCCTGGAACAAAAGTCGTACCACACTCTCTGGGGTTCGTCTCTTTGGATGACGCCAGCGTCCACACCCAGAATATATAACGGCTGTGGAAGTCTGTCAAGTCTACCATAAAAAGTACAGAGGGACGAACTGTACTTCTTCCAGTACCTGTACTTCCACAACTTGCGTTTGCAGGGAAATGTCGATGCACGTGACACTTTGCCGATATTGGCAGAGTTTACCCTGGCTATGGGGAAAAAAGGAATTACCCCTGTACCTTATACATCACACGGACTGTTACAAGACGATAACACCGATGAAGAGTAAGGTAAGTCGTCTCCTTTGAATTTACAAGTACTTCTTTTGTGTTTGCTGTAGTGACAAATTGAAACATAACGCGCGCTGTGAGACTTCCATAATCGATTTACTATCGTACGTTCGATATATATCGTTTGGAGCCCTCCAACTTTGGTAGGCAATCATTCTTGGAAATTACCCATCACTGGGTGGGAGGCAGGGAGGGTGTCCTCAGCAAATGTGGTGGTGGTGGTTAGTGTTTAACGTCCCGTCAACAACGAGGTCATTAGAGACGGAGCACAAGCTCGGGTTAGGGAAGGATTGGTAAGGAAATTGGCCGTGTCCTTTCAAGGGAACCATTCCGGCATTTGCCTGAAACGATTTAGGGAAATCACGGAAAACCTAAATCAGGATGGCCGGAGATGGGATTGAACCGTCGTCCTCCCGAATGCGAGTCCAGTGTGCTAACGACTGCGCCACCTCGCTCGGTTCCTCAGCAAAGTCGGGGACTGGCGTTGGGCAGTCTCACTGCAGCCACACTTCTTTTGTGCTGGCAGCAGGTGTCGGAATCAGACTGCCAGCATGTCAGAGCGATGGTGAGCAGTGGCGCTATTGAATTAACTGTCTGTTCGGTATGGCACCACCGTCTCAGGTGTAGTATCGACTATCTCTCTTGAGGCCCATATAGAATGTCTGTGAGGAAGAGTTGGTATCTGTGATTCGTGTTCTTAGAAGGTCTTTGATTTTTGAGATTGTTTTAACAAAGTTGATGTAACATACCAAACGAAAGCGTTGGTATGTTGATAGAGACACTAACAAACACAAACACAAAATTCAAGCTTTCGCAACCCACGGTTGCTTCATCAGGAAAGAGGGAAGGAGAGGGAGAGACGAAAGGATGTGTGTTTTAAGGGAGAGGGTAAGGAGTCATTCCAATCCCGAAAGTGGAAAGACTTACCTTAGGGGGAAAAAGGGACAGGTATACACTCGCACACACATATCTACGTGGAACAGTGTTATACAGTCTGGGTTATCTGGATACTCTCCACTGACACCAACCTATCACAACTCTGGAGATGGGAACTTGCCCTTCAGTATATCCCCTCTTCCTGTTACCCACCAGGCCTCAACCTCCACTAATTTCAAGTTGCCGCCGCTCGTACCTCACCTGTTGTTCAACATCCTTGCCTCTGTACTTCAGCCTTGACTGACATCTCTGCCCAACCTCTTTGTCTTTACATATGTCTGTCTTTACATGTGCAGATGGATGTGTGTGTGTGTGTGTGTGTGTGTGTGTGTGTGTGTGTGTGTGTGCCCGCGCATACCTGTCTTTTTTCCCCCCTATGTAAGTCTTTCCGCTCCCGGGATTGGAATGACTCCTTACCCTCACCCTTAAAATCCACATCCTTTCGTCTTTCCCTCTTTCCTGAAGAAGCAACCGTGGGTTGCGAAAGCCTGAAATTTGTGTGTGTGTGTGTTTTATTGTCTCTATCAACATCATACCAACGCTTTCGGTTGGTAAGTTACAGCATCTTTGTTTTATATTCGCTGGCCCCAAAGAGAGGCACAAAGTTTGGGGATTAGCGGTGGTGTCACGACAAGAGGTGGTCCCGAGGTCCGAGCGGAGCTGCGCAACGATGGCCTGTGCAGAGTGGAGATACCAGAGTTCTTCACCGGGGTCAGCATTGACTACAAGCAGCAGGTAGAAATCCATTCAGTCGGTTGGCAACATTCGTGTCAGACGACCGCTCGTGGCCCGGCTGCCCCCGTCAACCTGGCTTTCATCGGCACCACTCAGTAACCGCTGTGACGCACAGTGGATCGATGGTAGTGCTTGCTGACAAAGGAGAGTAACAGTGTGTAATCCTAGTGGCGATTTGCTTCACAATCTACCTGCCCTCATTATTTTCTGGTTTGTACTCAACCCTCAGAGTTTTAGTCGGTCGGTTCTTTGGTCGTAAATGTAGGCAGTAGTATTGTACTAAGACACTTTTTGTTGTTTGAAAATTTGTCCCGCTATCATATTGTCTTTCCTTTCTGGTTTATATGCTATCATTAATGTTCTACTTAATCAGCTCTCGGTCGTAAATACAGCTGGAACAATTGTACTAAGGCACAGGTTGCCATTAAAGAAAAGAGGGACCTTGTGGTTAGATTTAGCTGTTAACCCATTCAATTCTTTGACTGTAATTGCATTTCTCAGTCATTAGTTATAATCTGAACAAACTGTTGCACTAAGCTGTTTGTTCCTGTGTTTGAAAGACTGGGTCATTATTGGTGTGTTTTAGTTGGATCTTGTGGTTCCGCCGACTGAGTTCTCTTGTAATAAGTGTTCCCAAGTAATGTTTCAAGACATTCCTTCGGAGCAGTCATTACAACTGAAAATCAGTTTAACTTTGAAAATATTAAGAGCCAACCGTCACCAGGGCTCGAGTCAAAATAAAATTGCCAGAAATGACGAGTCGGGATTCAGTTACACCTCGGTTGCCGATTGAAATTAAGAGGTCGGTTGCATATTATTTCCTAATCAGTTTAACCTTTAAGCACAGCTGTGCTTCTTAACCCTGAACCTTTCGACATACAGCTTTCAAATTAAAAGTTAAGGTGTCTGTTTTGAGTAACTGAATCTCTCTCGTCATCAATGGTACTTATATGGTTTTCATGTGTTACAGAACGGCATTTAATAAGACAGACTTTGTCCACCGCAGTAGTAGACACCGCTGTTTCAGCCGATATTGTTTGCTGTTGTGCAACACAGCACTTGAGACTTCTTTGCAGAGATTAAAAGCTCATTCAACTTAAGGTTTAAAGTCGAAAGAATTTTGCAAATTTGTTCATATTGTTAAAGAAAATTTTACAGTTAGATGCTTCGATTCTCTGTAAAACAGTTTATATATTGTTAAATAAACAGGTTGTGTGAAAAGAAAGTTATATTGGTGGGTCCTCCCTTCCACGTTTTCCTTGATTCCATCCGTACCATGTATCAGATGGTATGTGCAAGGAAGTGGAGGAGAGTACGCAGACGACTGTTTTGTTACTGTTCTGTAAACCTTTACATTCACGACTGCTGTGGGACTGCTTAAAAACCACCACCATGTGAAGGAGAAGGCATAATTCCTCTTAACCAACCTGATAACCAACCAAACCCAAACTATGCCTACAACTTGCACCGAAAGTATTGTGGAAATGGAAAGCGCTATTGATGTGCAGTCTTCACAGAATGCATTGGTAGTCAGAGACTCATACTGTTAGTCAATTAACAGATTGTAATAATACTTAAAAAGTATACGTTTCGAGCAAGCATACATTTCTTTAAAAATGGAACATGTAAGATTACTGCTGGGAATGTTAGTAAATATTATTATTTAAAACATCTCTATAGGAATGTTCTCTTTGAAATCTGACTGAGCAGTCTTACCAAAAAAGTTTAATAAAAAAGGTTTCTCCACCAGGTACAGAACACTATGTGCTGTAGACATACTGAGTAAACTGTGCAAATACTTGCACTTTAACTATAACTAACGAACATAAAGGAATTGAGGACTAACAAACATAAAATCAATTGTACTGGCACACTGGAAAGCTGCTGGGCCCACACGATTCATTTGGCTTTAGTGAAAAATGTAATATATTCTGTTAAGAAACATAGTTCCCAAGAAAAATGTTTCAAAATGAGTTTAATAAATTATAATTCTCGTTTATTTTAAATTTATGTTTTGAGGGTATTTGTGGGGATAAGAAAATCAGCGGAAACTCGCTGCTAAACACAGCACTTACTTTTCCTCAGCAGAACTACTCAACACGTGACATTTGCATAACTGATTGTCTTTGCTCGGCAAATCACTCTTTTGTCGGCTGTCGAGGCGAGCGACCGATTGCAGGCGATATTGCGTGCGACGGGTCGCTGCGATCTGTCACTCGTGTGTGGGGCTCTTGTAACCTATAGGTACCCCCTAACATTTAATATTGTAGAAACTTTGTCTATTAACATCCTGATTTCTATAAAACAGGTTACGAATTTTCCTGATGTATAGCACTTAGAAAAATTCTTGCCTCTTTGCTGCAATGAACTTAAGATACAAAACCTGCGAATCTCGCTCATTCTGCAGATTTCAATTTTTTTCCGACCATTACAATAGACGTCAGACTGCAGAAACTTTGAAAACGGCACGCGGCAATTAAAGACTGTACAGTAACTTCAATCTGCAATAAAAATTTCAGCAAGCACTTGCACATAAATATTTAAAACTGTTGGCTGAAAATGTGACCAACTAATGCTGTCAATTAGTTGTACAGTAAAACAAAACCAAATTGTAGCTACACACTGGCATACTTGTAAAATCAGATTGTAAAAATTGATTACTCACTTGCTGAAGACATGTCTCCATTACACAAAGACAAGAGGTGGTGTCCCAAATGCTGCCTTAGCTCTGAATAGGCCATTAATTAATGGCTGCAGCACTGACCTGAACATAACAAATTTCCAGGAATAGTGGGGTTCACTTTACGTGAATATTCACTTGTTACTTAAAATGCTTTGCCTTCAAAAATGTTTTAACACATCAAAAGCAAGTTCTAGTCAAATAAATAAAAAATAATACTAGTGCCAGTAGATTCTGCACAGGACATGGTGGCTGGTGCAAAGTGACCAGTTTTCGTCCAAAGCATTTGTTTATTTGTTCGGAAGGATAGGCCGCCATTGTCTGCCTGATACATCGTGGTGACAGAATTGAGGTGCAAGCCCTGCCAGCCTTCTTAAATAATTTCACAGATACTATTTGCATTACTTACAGCTTTGTAAGTCAACTTCATGATGACATGCCCATAATTTCATTAATGGTCATAGTTATTGCGATATTTGCATTTAAGTAAGACGCTGCATGGAACTCAAAAAAAGTGTGAAATGATAGGGGTTGCTGTGATTTTGCATTTGGTGCATGTTATGTAACATGTTTCATGTATGAAATTTAGCTAACATATTGAATTTTTCTTTAAACTCCGGTGGAGGCCTCTGTCTCCAGTCTCGAGAAAATTTATTTGATATAGCACACTCATTTGCAATTGTGCAGGCCAGCAAAAAAAGCATATTTTATAAATGTTTTGAGATACTGAAATGAGATTTTGCCAAATGATAGCAAGCAAAGAGGATATTTTGCCATATTGTTATTACAAAAAACTTCATTCCCCTTCTCTAGTATTCTACCAACTACAGACTTTTTTGATGAAACAATGTAACTTTAAAGGCTACCAATAGTTTTTTAAATGAGAATTGCTGTGGGGCTTGGAACAGTATAAGTGAAGACATTACACATTTATTTTTGTACTGTGGATGTGGTGTTTCATAAGCTATTGATCTTGCGTTTCGTCAGTCCCTCACTTAATAAACCACGGTTTCAGAACTCTCTTGTGCCTGCGTCAGCACAATACATTTGTGAGATGACATTGTGTAAAAACTGCTGGTAAAAGAAGCAAATTTTAACATGGCAACAAGGGAAACACAGGTTTCACTCAAAATTCACCATTCATGATGCCTCTCTCAAAATTACAAATGGTTAAAAATAAGACATAAATAAATTGTTGCTTTTTCTTTTTTATCAATAGAATTCTTTTCCAAAACTAATCAAAGCAGAGGAGACAACAACAGATGTTTTTAGGACTGGTCACCTTGCAAGTGTAGGCATGGAGGGGGTCCACTCAATGTTTACAATAAGCTTCAGTTTAGAATGGCATTTCCCCTCCAGCACTCTACATTTCTCTTACAGCACCTGCCCGCAATTCCTACCACCACCCACAGCTCTCCCCGCATGTGCCCTGCCGATTGCACATCAACTGGCTACATTGTTCTGAGTGCACTCTAACTTATATCACAGCACATAACAACTCTGGCCACTTCAAAGAACACACTAGGAATAACTTGTTTGCTGTTATGACCTATATTGACATCCATTACAAAGTGCACCTGAAACATCAACAATATGGCACAATGAAATTGTGAAATATATTGACGATGGGCTCCAGACAGTGAATCGATATTGTGACAAGTCTCGGGTGTGCAAACATGGATGCCAGCTGTCATTTGGCCCTGTCTGGCTTCGCATTCTTGTACGGAAAAGAGAAAGTGTAGATGGATGAAGGAGTGGTGTACAAAGAGAGGAAGACTGATGCACGAAAATTTACTAAGTGTGCTAAGGAAAAGTGATCCAAATGATTACTGACTATTTCTGAGGATGGGTGGTCACTCAGCTGACATACTTTTTAAAATAGTAACACATTTTTACATGGCAGACGCTCTATCCATCTTAGCCACCGAGGACACAGATAAATAGCGCGACTGAAGGGACGTATCCCTTGCACGGTTGCTGTGAGACCCACAATCCCAACTGTCCACATATGTAGATTATGGACAGTTGGGAATGTAGGTCTCACAGCAACCGTGCAAGGGATAAATCCCTGCATTCGCGCTATTCATCTGTGTCCTCAGTGGCTCAGATGGACAGAGCGTCTGCCATGTAAGCAGGAGATCCCAGGTTCGAGTCCCGGTCCGGGCACACACTTTCAGCTGTCCCCATCAAGGTATAACAATACCTGTTGGCAGCTGTGGGTTTCTATTAATTATCATTTATTCTAGAGAAGCTGCACGGTCATCAATGGTATCTGTTCTTTCAAGAACAGTTACTATCTTCATATATATATATATATATATATATATATATATATATATATATATATATATATATATATATATTAAAAACAAAGATTCCAAGACTTACCAAGCGGGAAAGCGCCGGCAGACAGGCACATGAACAAAACACACAAACACACACACAGAATTACTAGCTTTCGCAACCGATGGTTGCTTCTTCAGGAAGGAGAGGGAAAGACGAAAGGATGTGGGTTTTAAGGGAGAGGGTAAGGAGTCATTCCAATCCCGGGAGCGGAAAGACTTCCCTTAGGGGAAAAAAAGGACAGGTGTACACTCGCACACACACACATATGTGGTATGTGCGGATGGATATGTGTGTGTGTGTGCGAGTGTACATCTGTCCTTTTTTTCCCCCAAGGGAAGTCTTTCCGCTCCCGGGATTGGAATGACTCCTTACCCTCTCCCTTAAAACCCACATTCTTTTGTCTTTCCCTCTCCTTCCGGAAGAATATATATATATATACTATTATTTAAGAAAAAGAATGCTCCCTTGTAGATGCTATTCCTGCATCTCAGTGCCTGTCAATTGCATTACATTATTTGGCAAACAGTAAATTCACATGAAGAGCAGAAATTCATTAGTGCAATATCGCCACAGCCTGATGGTTATGGAAACATGCAGAGAGAGAGAGAGAGAGAGAGAGAGAGAGAGAGAGAGAGAGAGAGAGAGAGAGAGAGACAGAGAGACAGAGAGAGAGAGAGAGATATGGCATAGAGTAAAATAGGGAAGCTGAAACTGGCATTCGGATCAGGTCATGTGACATCCCTCAATTCATGCTTTGGAGACACCATATTAGACTGCAGACTATTTTGTTGTTTCTATATCGTAACTTGCGCGTTACGACGGCATGTTATTTAAAGGAAATCGCACATTGAAGATTAATCGCAAACATCCCACTTGATATGATTTCTTACAACTAAATATCAGTTAACAACATATTGGTGGTGACAGATCTTTGGGAGATCCTAAGTAAACTATACTAATGCTCAGAGTTGCACACAATTGTGTTGATGCTACAGACGTGATTATGGAGTTGAAGTAAGTAGATTTGTGTCCTGCTATGTGCTAGTATTTTTTTCATCTTTTCTTTTGTAACAGATTCTTATTCTTTCTTATTTGTGTAATAGGATTATGCTCTACAGTATTTGATGTTATATTCTCTTGGGAACAAATTTCTTTGATTTTGTGACTTCAGTCCAACGATGAAATTCCTGCAAGTGAAATGACCGACAATGATACTTTTTTTGCCTATTATGTGGTTTCTGTTGGTTGTTCTGCACACATACCATCGGGATTCCATTTCTTCCCAAACTCGCTCTAGCATTGCAGGTGTAACTTGCTCAGTGGCGGCATAAATACTTGCTCTAAATTCAGCTAGAGAAGCCGACACAGGAGGTACAAACATGATATCCTTGATGAACCACCAAAAAAAAAAAAAAAAAAAAAAAGTGGTGTCAGACCTGGGGGCCATGCAACTGGCCCATCACAGCAAATCCATTGATGAGGAAGCAGTCTGAGAAAATCCTGGATGTCAGCCAGGATGTGGGGTGGTGCACCATCTCGCATTAAGAACATTTTGTTCTCGATCAGTCTCATTGATCTGTGGTATCAAAAATTGTTGAAACATACCAGGTACACTATCCTATGGACGGTTCCCTCACAGAAAAAAGAAGGGACCATACACTTTGTTCTTGCTCAGTTCACAAAAAACAATCAGTTTAGGGCTATGACAAACAGTTGCAATGCTCGATGTGTATTTTCACTGCCCCAAATCCTTCAGTTGAGTGTGTCCTTCCCACTTAAGTGAAAATGCGAATTGTCAGAATAGATGATTTTGTCTAAGAAATGTTAATTCTCATATTGTCGATTTAACATATCAGCACAGAAGTTCTTGCGAGCAATTTTATCAGTATCTTCTATTGCTTGTACAATCATCGATCTTTACGGTTTCAAATGAGACGGTTACTCAGCACACGCCAAACAGTCGTATGTGGGATCTGCAGTTTGCGAGATGCTTGCTGGGTCAATTTCATAGGGCTATTGACAAAGCATTGTCACACAACATTGTCAGATGTGCTCGGACGACGTGACTATTTCCCGTGTCTTACCAAGCACCCTATTTTTACAAACATTTATGCCACTCATAAATTGTAGGCCTACTAGGAGGATCTTTGGCATACTTGGTACAGAAATTAAGGTGAACTGTTGTCACCAACTTCAATTCTTCACACCAAAACACACAGCTAACACGCTCGGGTCAAGTGAATGCAGCCGTCTTTAGAACAACCGCCACTAGTGCTCCCTAAAGTACCATTTGGTATTAGCGAACTACACGAGACAAAACTTGATGTATTTCCCTGAAAATTGGCACTACAATCACCTCTGTAGGTACTATGAATTTTCAAAGTTGTAAAGTCCATTTTGAAACACCCTGTATGTCAAAAGATATCAGAATGGCATAAAATAGGAATTTTAGAAATGTTCTCAATTTTGCTAATGACGGATCTGGCTTATACGAGCAGATAAGCTTTCTCGACAAGAAGTTATGTACCAGTCTGATGTCTTTTGACATACAAGTAAGTTTTTGTACTTAAAAATGGCATAAGGCTGAAATCTGGATTGTATAACAATTAAACTGAAGTGCCAAAGAAACTGGTAGAGGTATGTGTATTCAAATACAGGGATATGTAAACAGAAAGGATATGGCACTGCGGTCGGCAACTTACATATAAGACAAGTGTCTGGTGCAGTTGTCAGATCAGTTACTGCTGCTACAATGGCAGGTTATCAGGATTTAAGTGGGTTTGAATATGGTGTTGTAGTTGGCACACAAGTGATGGGACACAGCACCTCTGAAGTAGCAATGATGTGGAGATTTTCCTGTATGACCATTTCACAAGTGTACTGTGAAATCAAGAACCCAGTAAAACATAAAAACTCTGACATCGCTGCACCAGAAAAAGGTCCTGCAAGTACAGGATCAACAACAACTTAAGAGAATTGTTCAATGTGACAGAAGTGCAATGCTGGGCCATCAACATGTGTCAACCTGCGAACCATTCAACGAAACATTGTCAGTATAGGCTTTCGGACCCGAAGGTTCACGACACAAAGCTTTATGTCTCACTTGGGCCCGTTAATACCGACATTGGACTGTTGATGACTGGAAACGTGTTGTCTGGTTGGGCAAATCTCGTTTCAAATTGTATCGAGGGGATGGATGTGTACAGGTATGGAGACTCATCAGACCAGCTGTGTGGCTGGATTGAAGAGTTTTTAGCAAACAGAACACAGCATGTTGTTCTCAATGGAGAGACGTCTATAGACGTTAAAGTAACCTCTGACATGCCACAGGGGAGTGTTATGAGACCATTGCTTTTACAATATATATAAATGACCTAGTAGATAATGTCGGAAGTTCCGTGCGGCTTTTCACGGATGATGCTGCAGTATACAGAGAATTTGCAGCATTAGAAAACTGCAGTGAAATGCAGGAAGATCTGCAGTGGATAGACAAATGTAATACATTGCGAATACATAGAAAGAAGGATCCCTTATTGTATGATTATATGATAGCGGAACAAACAGTGGTAGCAGTTAGTCCTGTAAAATATCTGGGAGTATGTGTGCAGAAAGATTTGAAGTGGAATGATCATATAAAATTAATTGTTGGTAAGGCGGGTACCAGGTTGAGATTCATTGGGGGAGTCCTAAGAAAATGTAGTCCGTCAACAAAGGAGGTGTCTTACAAAACACTCGTTCGACCTATACTTGAGTATTGCTCATCAGTGTTGGATCCGTAACAGGTCGGGTTGACGGAGGAGATAGAGAAGATCCAAAGAAGAGCACAGGGTTATTTGGTAAGCGTGATAGCATTACGGAGATGTTTAGCAAACCCGAGTGGCAGACTCTGCAAGAGAGGTGCTCTGCATCGCAGTGTAGCTCGCTGTCCAGGTTTCGAGAGGGTGTGTTTCTGGACGAGGTATCGAATATACTGCTTCCCCCTACTTATACCTCCCGTGGAGATCACGAACGTAAAATTAGAGAGATTCAATCGCGCACGGAGGCTTTCAGACAGTCGTTCTTCCCGCGAACCATACGCGACTGGAACAGGAAAGGGAGGTAATGACAGTGGCACGTAAAGTGCCCTTCGCCACTCACCGTTGGATGGCTTGTGGAGTATAAATGTAGATGTAGATGTAGACATCCTCATGAATCCAGCTGTTCAAGCTTGGGGGGGGGGGGGGGGGGGGCTCTGTTATGGTGTGGGGCATGTGCTGGTGGAGTGATACGGTACCCCTGACACATCTAGATACGACTATGACACGTGACATGTACATAAGCATCCTGTCTGATCACCTGCATCCATTGTGCATTCCAATGGTCTCGAGCAATTCCAGCAGGACAAAGTGACACCCCACACATCCATAATTGCTGGGGAGTGGTTCGAGGAACACACTTCTGAGTTTAAACGCTTTTGCTGGCCATCGAACTCCCCAGGCATGAACATTACTGAGCTTGTCTGGAATGCCTTGCAAAGTGCTCTTCAGAAGAGATCTCCCCACCCCTCCGTACTGTTAGCTATTAATGGACAGCCCTGCAGGATGCACGGTATTAATTCCCTCCAGACATCAGTCGAGTCCGTGGCGCACTGTGTTGCAGCAGTTCTACGTGCTTGCAGGGGCCCTACACGATGTTAGGTAGGCGTACCAGTGTCTTTGGCTCTGCATTGTATATTGTGTATTGGACACACTCTTGTGTAGTGTAGTGAATTACCAAATATATTTTTGGAGAGTTTTGTACATAGTTTTCATTATATTTAAGACATTTTTTGTTGCATTTTGCCATTTTTGTTGTGCTTTGCCATATCCTAGTGTCTGTTTATTGCTTAAATGTGCGATTTTTATATTTCATTTCTTTTTCCTTCTGACCGGACGTACATTACCAATAGTTATGCTGGGTCCCATGTCATGCTTAGAGAGAAATATTTTAGAAAGTGAATTTTCATATGAGGTGTGCTATTTTCAGCTGTCTATAGGGATATACAGGAAGAGCAAAATGGCTAAGCAGGCATGACTAAAGGTCAAATGTAAGGATGTAGGGGCTTATCTCACGAGGCGTAAGATAGATACTGCCTACAGGAAAATTAGAAAGACTTTTGGAGAAAACAGAACCACTTGCATGAATATCAAGAGCTCAGATGGAAACCCAGTTCTAAGCAAGGGGGTCTATATAGGGGCGATGTTATTGAGAACAATATTATGGAAATGGAAGTGAAGGTAGATGAAGATGAAATGGGAGATACGATACTGCGTGGAGAGTTTGACAGAGCACTGAAAGACCTGAGTCGAAACAAAGCTCCAGGAGTAGACAACATTCCATTGGAACTACTGACGGCCTTGGGAGAGCCAGTCCTGACAAAACTCCACCATCTGGTGAGCAAGATGTATTAGACAGGCGAAATACCCTCAGACTTCAAGAAGAATATAATAATTCCAATCCCAAAGAAAGCAGGTGTTGACAGATGTGAAAATTACCGAACTACCAGTTTAATTAGTCACAGCTGCAAAATACTAATGCAATTTCTTTACAAACGAAAGGAATAACTGGTAGAAGCCGACCTCGGGGAAGATCAGTTTGTATTCCGTAGAAATGTTGGAACACGTGAGGCAATACTGACCCTACGACTTATCTTAGAAGAAAGATTGAGGAAGGGCAAACCTACGTTTCTAGCATTTGTAGACTTAGAGAAAGCTTTTGACAATGTTGACTGGAATACTGTCTTTCAAATTCTGAAGGTGGCACGGGTAAAATACAGGGAGCGAAAGGCTATATACAATTTGTACAGAAACCAGATGGTAGTTATAAGAGTTGAGGGACACGAAAGGGAAGCAGTGGTTGGGAAGGGAGTGAGACAGGGTTGTAGCCTCTCCCCGATGTTATTCAATCTGTATATTGACCAAGCAGTAAAGGAAACAAAAGAAAAGTTCGGAGTAGGTATTAAAATCCATGGAGAAGAGATAAATACTTTGAGGACATTGTAATTCTGTCAGAGACAGCAAAGGACCTGGAAGAGCAGTTGAACGGAATGGACAGTGACTTGAAAGGAGGATATAAGATGAACATCAACAAAAGCAAAACGAGGGTAATGGAATGTAGTTGAATTGAGTCGGGTGATGCTGAGGGAATTAGATTAGGAAATGAGACACTTATAGTAGTGAAGGAGTTTTGCTATTTGGGGAGCAAAATGACTGATGATGGTCAAAGTAGAGAGGATATAAAATGTAGACTGGCAATGGCAAGGAAAGTGTTTCTGAAGAAGAGAACTTTGTTAACATCGATTATAGATTTAAGCGTCATGAAGTCGTTTCTGAAAGTATTTGTATGGAGTGTAGCCATGTATGGAAGTGAGACATGGACGATAAATAGCTTACACAAGAAGAGAATAGAAGCTTTAGAAATGTGGTGCTACAGAAGAATGCTGAAGATTAGATGGGTAGATCACATAACTAATGAGGAGATATTGAACAGAATTGGGGAAAAGAGGAGTTTGTGGCACAACTTGACTAGAAGAAGGGATCGGTTGGTAGGACATGTTCTGAGGCATCAAGGGATTGCAAATTTAGCATTCGAAGGCAGCGTGAAGGGTAAAAATCGTAGGCAGAGACCAAGAGATGAATACACTAAGCAGATTCAGAAAGATGTAGGTTGCAGTAGGTACTGGGAGATGAAGAAACTTGCACAGGATAGAGTAGCATGGAGAGCTGCATCAAACCAGTCTCAGGACTGAAGACCACAACAACAACAACAACAACAACATAGAGATATTGTATAACTTTGGAGTTTCCTGAGGGTAGTCATTTTCCTTTGTAGTATGTTGCTTATTTTGAAAATAATCACTGTATTTCACGATTTGATGATGATGAGGTCCGATACTCCGAGGAGCATAGGGGACAATGTGGGAGACCCGCACCGCTGTACTAGGCAAGGTCCTAGCGGAGGTGGTTTCCCATTGCCTTCCTCCAACTGTAATGGGGATGAATGAATTTACTGGGAGCATTTAACTAATTTCATGTTATCAAGCTACTATCTAAATGTGAAGTCCATATGTAAAATGGAAAAAGTATAACCTGTATTTGAGTTTTATCACTGTGCCAACATACAACATACCAGAATGAGATTTTCACTCTGCAGTACAGTTTTAATCTGCCATTAAGTTTCATATCAGCGCACACTCTGCTGCAGAGTGAAAATCTCATTCTGGAAACATCCCCCAGGCTGTGGCTAAGCCATGTCTCCACAATATCCTTTCTTTCAGGAGTGCCAGTTCTGCAGGTTTTCAGAAGAAGTTCTGTTAAGTTTGGAAGGTAGGAGACGAGGTACTGGCAGAAGTAAAGCTGTGAGGACGGGGTGTGAGTCGTGCTTGGGTAGCTCAGTTGGTAGAGCACTTGCCCGCGAAAGGCAAAGGTACCGAGTTCAAGTCTCGGCCCGGCACACAGTTTTAATCTGCCAGGAAGTCTCATACAACATATCATTAAAATGGAGGCACACATTCAGCAGTCAGCATCTTCAAATGAAATGGGATGCATGTCAACATATCTTAACGTGTTACTTATGCTGGTGTAGTGACAAAGCCCACATATGTGTTGGTTTTTTTATATACACTGAATTCATCACATGTTGCATTCGCAGCATTGATGTGTGGAATACAGCAGGCTATATATGTAATATCCAGTGTGGTGTAATTTGATAATGCACAAGCAGGCAATAATAGCTAATTGCTACATTATGAAATAACAGTTTATTTTCAAAATAAAACAACAGCCTACAATGGAAAATTAGTTTCCTCACAGAATACACAGCAGCTATGGGCCCTTGCATACACTGACTCTGGTATTGAGAAACTTCGTTTTCATGTTGATGATTGTGCAAGTCTACTGAATTCCATCATGAGGACCAACTGCCCGTCAAGCATTCCACAGCAACATGCAAGGCAGGTTTACAGGTTCTGTCCCAAAAAGTTTCAAGAATACCTTCTTTAAATTTTATTGCTTTTTAACGTACAAAACCTTAAAAAAAACTTTAAAGTACAATCCTTCCTCACATATGCATCACTAACCGCTTCATCCGGTCCACACAGGCTCCCTGGAAGGTATCACTGGGAATGTCTTACAGACAGGACATCGAAGCCTCATTTTACCCCTCTGATATCTCGTGAGGGTACCCCTTCAACCTTGTATTTCATCCTCTGAAACAAAAAGAAGTCAGGGTGGTACAGTGCCTGATGCAGTCCGTTCCTGATCAGAAACTCTTGTACACCAAGGCAGTGGGGCTCGATGCGTTGTCGTGATGCTAAATCCTGTTGTTTGTGATGTCTCTCAACTGAGCGTTTCACCCTATCCAACAACCAGGTGAGGATCTGAGTATGAAACTGCCCATTAACGTTTGTCCTTGAGGCAGAAATTCCCTGTGAATCATACCTTTGGTGTCAAAAAAGACAATGAGCATCGACTTCACACCAGATTTGCTCGTGTGTGCCTTCTTCATGTGAGGTGATATATGAAGCGCCACTCACTGCTTTGTCATTAAACAACCCGTATTTTGTCACCTGTCCCAACTCTGCCCAAAAAATTATGGTTATTTGCACAGAATTCCAATGATTTGATCAGCACTTCCGCACATGGACTTCCTTCTGTTCATCTGCAACACCTTTCACACCCCTATTTCATCTCTCAAAATGTGATAAATGTTTTATTTCAGCATACAGTTCTCCGCTATCACTTTTACACTCAGGCATTGATCTCTGTTTAAAACTTTTTGCAGTTTCTCCCAATTTTTGTGAATTTCGGATGTTGATGGATATTTAAAGGACTCATTGTCATTGACATTTCCTTGGTCCTCCCATACCATCTAGTGTCAGCCATAAACTCACGGCAGGATATCACAGCTTCCTCCCTAAGGCTTCCAAAATTGTGAATACTACCTCAGTTTTTTTTAATGCAAAAGTAGGATGCGTATCACTCCCCAATAAAGTGCTGCATCTCAAATTTTGGCATGTCACCGAGTAACACTGCATGTGAAACTTAGTCCTCACTTTGTCTCTGTAAGGAGGCAACTGAACCAAGTCGCATTTGTTAGCCACGAGCCTAACCACAGTTTCCACAGAAAACTACATCACTCTAGCAACTGTAGTTTTCTGGAGCATTTTATTTTCAGAGGTTTGGGTTAAACCTGTGGGAGTCCATTGAACCATGTTAGCAGAACAAACCAATCAATGTGTACGATGACAAGAGCCCTACCCAGGGGCTCACGGTGTTGTAATATAACAGACTGTGATGGAGGTACTTTTGTACACAATACATCGATTTTGTATATCACCCAACCCTGATCAGTTCCAATACATAAACAAATGCATACATCGAAATTACTTTAATGCAATCTATAACCAAATTGAGCAAAATTGTATGTATAACTGTTTGTTAACTGGACAGATGCCATATTTACCAACTTCAGTAAAAATAGTAAATACAGACTTGATATAAAATAATATGAATTGTAATAAGAAACCACTATAATTGGTCGAAAGAGAAATTATAATTTAATTATGTTTAGATTGAACATTTTGTAAAATTAATTTTTAAGGACACTTACGATGTAAATTTTTATTTATAAGAAGGAACATGTATTAAATTTAAGTACAGAATTTGAAATTATATTTTATCATGGGCACCACGTCATTTTTACAAGTTGATTTAATTGTAAATCAATAAAAATTTTACAGTCAGTAATGAATGTACTGGTTTATATCGTTCAAACTATATTTACACTTAGGTGGTTGCCTCTGCCAAATGAGTAATCTGTACGTACCTGCCACTAGTGTACACTGCAGGCCAGCAAAAGTACTGGCAGTTCAGTTCAGGTATTTACGACAAAACACTAATGTGAATAGGGTTTCGTGGAAGTTAAAAGCAATAAATGTGGAAGTGAATTTTAAAGTGCTACTTGAGATTTATTTAACAATTATCCAGTTATACAACACAAAAGTAGATGCTGTAATACTCAAAATAGACAGTACTCTTTACTTTTGTTTTCAGTAGCATGCAGATGAGACCACTAATATTATAAGAGGACTGAACATACAAGGTAGCCGGCCGGAGTGGCCGAGCAGTTCTAGGCACTACAGTTTGGAACCGCACGACCGCTACGGTTGCAGGTTCGAATCCTGCCTCGGAAAGCATGTGTGTGCTGTCCTTAGGTTAGTTAGGTTTAAGTAGTTCTAAGTTCTAGCGGACTGATGACCTCAGCAGTTAAAGTCCCATAGTGCTCAGAGCCATTTGAACCATACAAGTTACGTACTTTTGATAAAAATGTGACACATTACGTTCTAAAAAAAATTCACATTCTACCTGAAGCTGCTGGAAATAATTAATTTTGTGCAATTTGACTTTATAATGGAATACCTCTTACAACAGTAATAACTAGAATGGGGATGTTTCAGTGTGAAATTGTAAGATGCATGGCAAGTTTATAAAACTCATCTTCACTCTGTCGGTATGATAGCTCTGGTGGTGAAACTTCCTGGCAGATTAAAACTGTGTGCCAGACCAAGACTCAAACTCGGGACCTTTGCATTTCGCAGGCAAGTGCTCTACCACTGTGCTACCCAAGCACGACTCACGCCCCGTGGCGTAGGAAGGTAGGAGACGAGGTTACTGGTAGAAGTAAAGCTGTGGGGACGGGACACGAGTCATGCTCGGATAGCTCATTTGGTAGGGCACTTGCCTGCGAAATGCAAAGGTCCCGAGTTCCGAGTCTCGGTCCGGCACACAGTTTTAATTTGGCAGGAAGTTTAATATCGGCGCACCCTCCACTGCAGAGTGAAACTCTCATTCTGGAATCTCTGTTGGTGTTTCTGATAGTACGGAGGCACGAATACCGATTCAGACTCGTCCTCCGTGCAAAGCGCTTCTCGAAGACAGTGTAGTTTCAGGACTCCTCTCGCATTTGGACCTGCCCAGGTTTTTGCGCGGTATCGCCACAGACGAACGCCTTGCCACACGCGTTGCAGGCGTACAGCCACTCACCCGTGTGCGGGTGGTGGTGTACTTTCACACTTCTACTTCGCGTAAACGATTTTCCGCAGGTGTCGCAGCAGTACGGCCAGGTTGCTGCTGTTGGTGAACCTCTTGTGGCAGACGCCGCACTCGTGAGGCCGCTCACCCGTGTGCTGCAGCGAGTGCTGGCTCAGATTACTGCTGCGCGAGAACACCTTGCAGCACATATCGCAGCAGTAGGGCTGCTCGCCCGTGTGCTGCAGTGTGTGCTGCCTGAGGTTATCGCTGCGCAAGAATGTTTTACCGCAGGTATCGCAGCGGTAGGGATGCTCATCGTGTGCTGCAGTGAGTGCAGCCTCAGCTGATCGCTGCACGAGAACGTCTGGCCGCAGGTGTCACAGCAGTAGGGTCGCTCGCCTGTGTGTGTTCGGTAGTGCACCTCGAGGCCGTTGGCATCGCGGCAGGTCTTGTGGCAGATGTCGCATTTCAGCAGGTGCTGTTGCACGTGGGTCCTCAAGATCCTCTTGTCGACAAACACTTCCCGGCAGATGTCGCATGTGAAGACGTCCCGTTCGCCAGGCGAAAGCGATGGCTGCCCAGCGACACTGCCATTCTTCGAGGCGGACAGCCTCTCGCAACTGTCATTTACCTGGTAGCAGTTCGAATTTGCATCAGAGGCGTCCTTGCAGAATCCGTCACTTAACACAGTACTTGTAGTGGTATAGCTGTCTTTATGGGTATTCTGCCTCTCCGAGTCCACTACCTGTCCTGAGAGTACGTGTGTATTCCTTTCATTCCTGTCACATTCTTTCCAGCTGCCACTGCCATTGCTGTCACTACACTGTATCTCGTCAGTTCTGGTGTGTATGGTGGCACACTTGCCAGTAGTACAACCAACCTGGCCTTGAGGGATAAACCTGAAAAATTGAAGAGACAGCATTAAAACATCTGGTAATGATAACACATTTCCTATTCATATTAATGTAACTGCCAATGTCCAGTAGTATTGCACAACATAATAAACAACACCAGTATAAAACCTGATACATATATTTCATTTACAGGGTGGTCCATTGATAGTGACTGGGCCAAATATCTCACGAAATAAGCATCCAACGAAAATACTACAAAGAACGAAACTCTTCTAACTTGAAGGGGGAAACCAGATGGCGCTATAGTTGTTCCGCCAGATGGCGCTGCCATACGTCAAACGGATATCAATTGCATTGTTAAAAATAGGAACCCCCAATTTGTATTACATATTTGTGTAGTATGTAAAGAAATATGAATCTTTTAGTTGTACAACTTTTTTCGCTTTCTGATAGATGGCGTTGTAATAGTCACAAACGTATAAGTACGTAGTATCACGTAACATTCCACCAGTGTGGACGGTATTTGCTTCACGACAACTTTCCTGTGTTAAAATGGACCATTTACCAATTGCGGAAAAGGTCAATATCGTGTTGATGTATGGCTATTGTGATCAAAATGCCCAACGGGTGGGTGCTATGTATGCTGCTCGGTATCCTGGACGACATCATCCAAGTGTCCGGCCCGTTCCTCAGATAGTTACGTTATTTAAGGAAACAGGAAGTGTTCAGCCACATGTGAAATGTCAACCACAACCTGCAACAAATGCTTATGTCCAAGTAGCCGTTTTAGCTCCTGTCGCGGCTAATCCGCACGTCAATAGCAGACAAATTGCGCGAGAATCGGGAATCTCAAAAACGTCGGTGTTGAGAATGCTACATCAACATTGATTGCACCCGTACCACATTCCTATGCACCAGGAATTGCATGCAATTACTTTGAACGTCATGTACAGTTCTGCCACTGGGCACAAGAGAAATTTTGGGATGATGACAGATTTTTTGCACGCGTTCTATTTAGCGACGAAGCGTCATTCACTAACAGCGGTAACGTAAACTGGCAAAATATGCACTATTAGGCAACGGAAACTCCACGATGGTTGCGACAAGTGGAACATCAGCGACCTTGATGGGTTAATGTACAGTGCGGCATTATGGGAAGAAGGATAATTGCCCCCATTTTATCAATGGCAATCTAAATGGTGCAATGTATGCTGAAAGTTGAGGGATATTTGCTATTGTGATCCACCGACAACATGCGTCAGCGCATTGTCAATGCATGTGCGAACATTACGGAAGGTGAACTACTCACTGTCGAGAGGAATGTCGTTACACTTATTGCCAAACGCATTGAGGTTGACGGACTTCATTTTGAGCATTTATTGCATTAATGTGGTATTTACAGGTAATCACACTGTAACAGCATGCGTGCTCAGAAATGATAAGTTCACAAAGGTACATGTATCACATCAGAACAACTGAAATAAAATTTTGAAATGTACCTATATTCTGTATTTTAATTTAAATAGCCTACCTGTTACCAACTGTTCATCTAAAATTGTGAGCCATATGTTTTTGACTATTACAGTGCCATCTATCACAAAGCAAAAAAAGTGGTCCAACTGAAACATTCATATTTCTTTACGTATTACACGAATATGTAATAAAAAATGGGGGGGGGGGGGGTGCTATTTTAAAAAAAGGAGTTGATATCTTGTTGACCTATGGCAGCACCACCTAGCGGGACAACCGTAACGCTATCTGGTTTCCCCCTTCAAGCTAGACAAGTTTCATTCTTTGTAGTTTTTTCGTTTGATACTTATTTCATGAGATATTTGGCTCTGTCACAATCAGTGGACCACCCTGTATGTAATTTATTTCCTCAACCTCTGCATTGTCATTTGATTTTACATAGCTATTTCTCAACTTTGATTATTCTTCACAAAATTTTATCTTCACTGCAGTCTTGAATGTAGCAATGGCAAAAATAAAATATGGATTTGTGGGGCAATCCATTGCTTACCCAAGTTAAATTTCAAATTTTTAATAATTTCTCAAAGTAATATGAAAACAAAATTAAATTCATAATCCAATCAATGCTAAACAAACTGATGTGGGCAACTATTAAAACTTGATACTAATGAAGTAATTTTTAATATTCGAGAAAACGAAATCTGATATAACAAATTTAAAACCAAGCAATAATAATACTATTTTGTCACAAAAAACACTGATTGTTAAGAAAAACAAAAAAGAAAAAAATTGAGTACTTTACGATGTAGCAAATGATACAAAATTGGTGTAGAATAACAAAAACCGGTTCTATAATGTAAATGGACAGATATAAAAATATAGTCACCAAGCGGTGGCAGGGGAACACACACACAAAAGGATTTAACTTCTACAAGCTTTCAGAGCCAGAGGCTCCTTCTTCTGGCAGAACAGGTGAAGGGGAAGGGGAAGCAAGAAGGGTGAAGGAAAAGGACTGGAGAGGTTTAGGGAAAGGAGTGCAGTCCAGAAAAGTCGCCCAGAACCCAGGGTCAGTATAGACTTACCAGACGGGACAAGCACCCGGTAAGTCTACCTCTTCTTCCCCTTCAATTCTTCTGCCAGAACAAGGAGCCACTGGCTCCAAAAGCTTGTACAAGTTAAATCCTTTTGTGTGTTGTGTTCCCCTGCCACCACTTGGTGAGTAGATATTTTATCTATCCATTTACATTATATTATCAATAACTGATTATTTTCATTGTTATAAAAACAATTCTATGTAATCCAAACAGCAATACACAATAGTAAGCTGACTGTTATTTTTTTTAAATAGGTATGTGGTGGAGGCCAATGGGCAGTGCTGTAGTAGTTGATATATGACTTATGGCCTCTGTGTTGCTGGGCACCCCACTTACAGCTATGGCATATGAATAACATAGTTTTGAAGCTCCAAAAATTAAAATTAAAATGCCAATAGAAATGTGTCAGCATATCACAGAATTGATGAAAGGAGAAAATACAAAAATGCAGCAGGGATTTTTTGCCTGAAGAAGGCAAATAGGAATACAAACGTCTCAAAAATGACATCGACAGCAATTGCAAAATGGCTAAGCAGGGATGGCTAGAGGACAAATGTAAGGATGTAGAGGCTTATCTCACAAGGGGTAAGATAGATACTGCCTACAGGAAAATTAAAGAGACCTTTGGAGATAAGAGAACCACTTGTATGAATATCGAGAGCTCAGATGGAAACCCAGGTCAAAGCAAAGAAGGGAAAGCAGAAAGGTGGAAGGAGTATGTAGAGGGTCTATACAAGGGCGATGTAGTTGAGGACAATATTATGGAAATAGAAGAGGATGTAGATGAAGATGAAATGGGAGATACGATACTGCGTGAAGAGTTTGACAGAGCACTGAAAGACCTGAGTTGAAACATTCCATTAGAACTACTGATGGCCTTAGGAGAGCCAGTCCTGACAAAACTCTACTGTCTGGTGGGCAAGATGTATGAGACAGACTTCAAGAAGAATATAATAATTCCAATCCCAAAGAAAGCAGGTGTTGACAGATGTGAAAATTACCAAACTATCAGTTTAATAAGTCACAGTTGCAAAATACTAATGCGAATTCTTTACAGACGAATGGAAAAACTGGTAGAAGCCGACCTCGAGTATAGATTTAAATGTCAGGAAGTCATTTCTGAAAGTATTTGTATGGATTGTAGCCCTGTATGGAAGTGAAACATGTATGATAAATAGTTTGGAAAGGAAGAGAAGAGAAGCTGTCGAAATGTGGTGCTACAGAAGAATGCTGAAGATTAGATGGGTAGATCACATAACTAATGAGGAGGTATTGAATAGGATTGGGGAGAAGAGGAGTTTGTGGCACAACTTGACTAGAAGAAGGGATCGGTTGGTAGGACATGTTCTGAGGCATTAAGGGGTCACCAATTTAGTATTGGAGGGCAGCGTGGAGGGTAAAAATTTAGAGGGAGACCAAAAGATGAATACACTAAGCAGATTCAGAAGGATGTAGGTTGCAGTAGGTACTGGGAGATGAAGGAGCTTGCACAGGATAAAGTAGCATGGAGAGCTGCATCAAACAAGTCTCAGGACTGAAGACCACAACAACAACTGTTGCTGCTCTTGAAATTTTAACATACCGTAAAAAAAATCAACCTATTTTTTAAGCAAACAGCAATAATATCTAAATTTCTGAATATCTTTTTGTCAACACAGAGCAGAGGCGTTAAAATGGGAGTGTTACGAAATTACTGAGCTCTGATGATTGTCTTCCCTACTCTATACCATCCTATCTGAGCCGGCATGGAGCTAATGCCACTGTTCTGAGACGTGACTGCACAGCCCCACTGATTGGGGATTTATAAGCAGTGGGCATCACGTCCTGTGCATGTGGCCACTGTTAAACAAGACTACTCACATGGCACTGCCACACCAGGGCTGTCGGCATTTTTCACTACGACATAATCTTCAATATTCCATGTATTTACTATGTTTTCAGACATTTATTTATCAGTATCAGCAATTGCATTGATTTTCTGCTCCTCTGGATGCAATTAGAGGGGAGGAAAAGTTATTTCCCACAGATAAATACAATGAAGCCACAATTATGGATCTCGGAAGTGGCACTTTGCGTCTCGAAAAACGTCGAGATACAGATTAATAGGGTCAATTTATGTTACTGTATGGCACATATACGAGATAAGTGCTGGTTAAGTTCTGTAGCTTGAGAATGCACTGCCAATCACCCCATGGGTACCTGCAGATTTCAAGCCATATTCACTTGCAGGTGACACTTATATCTTACCATCTGGGACTTCCAGATATTACAGATCTGCAAACCATCATGCTTATTTTAAAGCAGTCAAAATAAGAAACTTAAATAGTGTGCATGATGTTGAGGACATGCAACTTTTTTAACTGAAAGATTTATTGTAGATATCATAACAAATGTTAAATATTCTTCAAAGTCATTCCTTTTGGTATCCACACATTTTTTCTAGCAGTTCTCCCACATACAGCATGCATCCTGGAAGGCTTTGACGTCAACCTAAGCAGGGCTCTCATCGCGCGATTTCAGATGATTTTGATCAGCCCAAAATGCATTCCTTTCAGGGCGGTCTCAATCCCCAGGAAGAGGAAAAATTTGGCCGGAGGCATTCGTAGACCATATCAGGGGAGAGAGGGGAGGGGGTATGGGGACTGCAACATTATTGCCGAGATGAACTTCACCAGGTACTCACAGATAGGCAGAACAAAGAATGTTGTCATGTTGAAGCTCTCAAGTAATGGCGATCTAAAACTTCCTGGCTGGCAGATTAAAACTGTGTGCCGGACCATGACAAGAAACTCGGGACCTTTGCCTTTCCCAGGCAAGTGCTCTACCATCTGAGCTACCCAAGCACGACCCGAACCCCGTCCTTGCAGCTTTACTTCAGCCAGTACCTCCTTTTCCTACCAATGTATAACTCACATATACAACATGTCTAAAGAACTGTGAATATCAAACCTCTTGGAATACATTCACATCATAACAAAGAAGAAACCCAAGTACCATCAGCATTAACGGGCGAGGAAACTAATATATTCTGCAGTCATATGGAACATCGAGCCTCTTCTCTGTTATTTTAATGTAGGTAGTAGTCTGAAATTATCTAGCAAACTTCTATTTTGAGTTGCAGAATAGATTCACCTTCGTGAGTAAAGTGTTTAAAAATCTCTAATCCTTCTACCAGGTCATCCCTGTAAACTTGACTTTTTTTTATCCAAAAGTACCAAGTTTTCTAGTCTCCATGATGTGTGTTGGACATGAAGCAAAAGTTCCATGAAAGTACAAGGATAAGTCAATTATTATCCGCAAAGTAGTTATAAAATTTTATTGCAATCAAATAGGAAACTTACAAAAACATCATTTTTTGACATAGTCTCCTAGCATTTCAACGCACTCGGTCCATCATTGTACACGGTTCCTGATGCCCTCGTAAAAGAAGGTTCTCGGTTGAGCTGCAAGCCAGGAATGCACCGCTTCTTTCACAACTTCGTCCAAAGCAAATCGATGGCCCCTTAATGTCTGTTTGAGTGGACCAAACAAGTGATATTCAGAAGGAGCAAGATCAGAACTATGTGGAGGATGATCCAGTATTTCAAATTTGAGTGCCTCGAGTGTTTCACCAGTGTGGGCAGCAATATGCGGTCGGGCAATGTCGTGCAGCAACACGACATCTTTTGACAGCAGTCCTCGGCGTTTGCTTCAAATTGCAGGCTTTAGCCTGGCAGTAAGCATCTCACTGTAACGTACACTGTTTGTTGTTGTGCCCCTTTTCTCATAATATTTCAGTACTGGACCTTGTGCACTCCAAAAAATCATAAGCCTCAGTTTTCCTGCGTACGGTTTGGTCTTGAACGTTTTCTTGCATGGCTAATTTGGATGTTTGTGGCGGTCATCCGGATCCTTCATCGTGTGTAACATTTGGCCGACCATTTCAAAATTTTTCAATCCATTTACAGACACTCCGTTGCAGCAAAACACTGTTCCCATACTGTGCCGAAAGGCTTGGATGAAGTTTGGCCCCTGATATGAAATCCGGCCACAAAAAACGAATCACTGAATGTTGCTCTTCTTTGGTGCAAATAGACAGCGGAGCAGCCACGATTAACAGCACGGCAGCGATAACGAAACTAACATAGCAGCTTGAAAATTACAAATAATAAACAAAGCATCCATTGTCAATGTAAAATGACAGTACTACCATATTAAACAAAAATATAATTAAATTACAGTTAATAATTGACTTACCCTCATAGAACTGTACACATTTTCCCCAGCTTTACTTGGCAGATCCTCTTTATATCTCACTATAAACTGTCTCCCTGTTTGTCCTACACACTAGCTATGGCAGTCATTACATGTAACTTCATAAACACCAGATTTTGTGAAACAACCTTCTTGTGTTCTGATAAAGTAGGTTAACTTTTTGTCTCAGGCTATTGTTTACAGAGAAAACTTTTCAGCATTAATCCTTACTTAACAGTGGACTTATCCTGAGGTATAATAAAAAACTTGGTACTGTTATAGGTCATTAGTTTTTAACACAATGGCCTTTTTTAGATTGTAAGCTATTATTTGTTGCCATTTTATTAACTTGAAATATGCACACAACTAATTATGATCTGGTTTTAATGTTATAATTTTAATATTTATAGCAAGTTTAGCAAGACAAAGTTTCATTCATTATAGCACACCCTCCTGGCACATACTCCTACAGCCCTGTTAGCCAGGAACTTTCCTCTGCTCAGGCAGTGTGTGTGTGATGCTAGAGCTCTAGCTGTACATTGGTGAGATAATCCTAAATGACAACCACCATGTTGCACTTTTGCAATCTGCCTCCTTAAAATTCATTTTTTCATTTTTTATCATTAACCTAAGTGAGTATAATCTGCATTTTCATAAAAGAGAAAGATTGGCCCTCAGTTTTAGAGAATACAACACTAGATCTAATTTGTGCTTAGTTTTAGGTATGTAATTGATTTTCTAATTTATTTTGACTATTACTAGTTAGTATCTTTTATTATAGGGGGAAATCACTAATTGTTTCGAAACTTAAATTCTATTGTTGACATATAAACAAATATAAATTCTTTAATAATTGTAAACATTTGGAAGATGAAATGCTAGTATTCTTAAAGTATCTATTTGGCTCTAGTCCAAAACATGTCAGCAAAGCCAGCCCTTAATTAATTCCAAATTTAATTCCCAGTTTAATCAAAAGTATTATTTGCATAAATATATATGTTAATTTCATCATTGTAACAAATAATTCGGTTTAGTCCTCACAGTAGGAGAAACTGCTAAAAAGAAGGAAGTTTTTGATGTATTCAGTTAATTTAATTAGTTAAGTTTTAATTGTAATTTCTGTAAATTCGAACAATGAGTAGTTTCAGTACCTATTATTGTGATGATATACAAGGGCCCAATTTTTGGTCACAAGACAGTCAGTTCACTGCCGAGTTTCAGACGAGGAAACTGTGTTGGTTAGAACGAAAACTGTGCATCAACTTAACAGTGGAATAAGTGTTACACGAATAGGCCACGTTAGAGCAATGACAGTGTCTGTTCAATTTATTTGGAAGACTGTGATCTGTGTGGTGAGGGTTTTATTGCTCACAGGTGTTCAGCAGTAAACTATTGTACCAGTATGTGGATGTTCGCCTGCAAACTACCAATGACAAAAGTTAAACTATAGTGAACTGGCCATGTAACTTTGGGTTGCAAACAGTGGAAGTAAGAGTCTCTGAAACACAACTGTGCATCTGTCAGCTACATCATTTACAGAAGACAGTAGACGTACTTCCACAACCTATTTTGCAGCCAGTGCAGCAACCAGTATGTCGATTCGAGGATAATAAACGAAGAAAAAAATGAAGAGAAACTGTCACAAGTGTGTGCAGTTCTCTTAACAATATTTGCTCAGAAACTGGTAGAGATAGATGTGCAATCACTGACAGCAACAATTTCTGTCATGTTTGGAACTGATTATCACTGAAAATACACAACACTCATCTCTGGTCCTTGTCTGTTAGGATATTTTTGCAACCACTCACTGTTCTTAGACACTAGGTGGCTCTGATTGGTTCACCATCCCTGTTTGACACATTGGAGAGCCTACGTCAATACACTGACTCGTACGCAGGACGTAGTAATAGATGTGCCTTGGTGTACAATAGGAATTGAAACAGTTGAAAACAAATAAGTCACCGGGTCTGGAGTGGCATTCCAGTTCAGTTTTAAAGACAGCAGTCTGCAGCATCGGCCCCTTACTTAGCCTGCATTTATCACGAATCTCTGACGCAGCACAAAGTCCTGAGCAACTGGGAAAAATGTGCAGGCAACTCCTGTACATAAGAAGGGTAAAAGAACAGACCCGCAAAATTACAGTCCGATATCATTAATGTCAGTTTGCTGCAGAATTTTTGAATGTACTCTCAGTCTGAATATAATCCTCAATACGAAAAAACTTTCACCCACAAATCAGCACAGTCTTAGAAAGTGTCGCTCGTGTGATATGCAACTTGCCCTTCTCTCACATGATGACATGCAAATCGTGGATGAAGGGCAACAGGCAGATTCCACATTTCTAGATTCCCAAAAAGCATTTGACACTGTGCCACACTGCAGACCGCTAACAAAGGTGCGAGCATATGGAATAGATTACGAGATATAGGAGTGGCTCAAGCATTTCTGAAGTAACAGAACTCGAAACAATGTCCTCAATGGCGACTGTTCGTCAGAGCCGAGGCTATTGTCAGGAGTGCCCCAGTGAAGTGTGATAGGACCAATGTTGTTCTCTGTATGCACAACTGATTTGGCGCACAGAGTGTGCAGTTGTTTGCCAGTGATGCCGTGACGTAAGGGAGGGTGCTGTCATCGAGTGACTGTAGGAGGATGCAAGAGGACTTAGATAAAATTTCTAGTTGGTGTGATGAATGACTGCTAGCTTTAACCCTTAACTACTATGATCACTCACAGGAACACAATTACTATGGAGGGGTCTCACAGACTGCATTTATCTGTTTTATACATCAAACCAGAATTCTGCTGAATATACATAGTTTCTTGACTTCCAGTCATTCATTACACTTCTTAGAGGTGACTTTTGTAGAAATTTGATTTTTTTTAAACACTGTGGTATTTTAAACACTTTGACAATTAAAACAAAGCGACATCTGGAGTATATTTTTATTTTATGAGTTACAAAAATAACAGCAAATAGTTAGCTCTCTGCTCGCACACAGATTTTCATCAGAGGAATTATATTACAAATTGGCAATATAACTAGGTGGAAAAATCTGACATGACATACGATAAATTGTGTGCGAGGTTAGCTTTCAGTTTACGACTCACTTTGCAATGCAGAGTAAATATTTCAGTCTGTAAGTCTAGGACTGGAGAAACTTTGCCACCATTTTACTTCTAAAATTACAAGTAAAAACTAAATACTTGTCCTCATGTGCTACTGAATCATACTTTAGTCAATTTCCACCTGCAAACACTTCATGCAGACCTCCCTGGAACACTGCAAACAAATCGGAACACGACGCTGTTGACATGGATACCGTGTTTTCCTCTTCAGACGAGGAGGGCAAAAGCTATGCATTTTTCGATTTTTGAATTCTTCTTTCGGTGTCTGAGGCTCGTCTTGCAAGTGAAGACATCTGTCTCACATAACACACGTTGCACAGAAGGCCCAGCTTTCCCCGCCATGGAAAGCAGTTCTCCACCATCTGATGCACTCCAAAGAGAGCAGTGCGCTATTTTAATGCGGTGAATAACACAGGGTGATTCAAAATAAAGAACTATTTCAATTCTTTATTAAAGACAAGCTGGAAAACATGTTGTTGTTGTCTTCAGTCCTGAGACTGGTTTGATGCAGCTCTCCATGCTACTCTATCCTGTGCAAGCTGCTTCATCTCCCAGTACCTACTGCAACCTACATCCTTCTGAATCTGCTTAGTGTACTCATCTCTCGGTCTCCCTCTACGATTTTTACCCTCCACACTGCCCTCCAATGCTAAATTTGTGATCCCTTGATGCCTCAAAACATGTCCTACCAACCGATCCCTTCTTCTAGTCAAGTTGTGCCACAAACTTCTCTTCTCCCCAATCCTATTCAATACCTCCTCATTAGTTACGTGATCTATCCACCTTATCTTCAGTATTCTTCTGTAGCACCACATTTCGAAAGCTTCTATTCTCTTCTTGTCCAAACTAGTTATCGTCCATGTTTCACTTCCATACATGGCTACACTCCAAACAAATACTTTCAGAAACGACTTCCTGATACATAAATCTATATTCGATGTTAACAAATTTCTCTTCTTCAGAAATGCTTTCCTTGCCATTGCCAGTCTACATTTTATATCCTCTCTACTTCGACCATCATCAGTTATTTTACTTCCTAAATAGCAAAACTCCTTTACTACTTTAAGTGTCTCATTTCCTAATCTAATTCCCTCAGCATCACCCGATTTAATTTGACTACATTCCATTATCCTCGTTTTGCTTTTGTTAAAGTTCATCTTATATCCTCCTTTCAAGACACTGTCCATTCCGTTCAACTGCTCTTCCAAGTCCTTTGCCGTCTCTGACAGAATTACAATGTCATCGGCGAACCTCAAAGTTTTTACTTCGTCTCCATGAATTTTAATACCTACTCCAAATTTTTCTTTTGTTTCCTTTACTGCTTGCTCAATATACAGATTGAATAACATCGGGGAGAGGCTACAACCCTGTCTCACTCCTTTCCCAACCACTGCTTCCCTTTCATGCCCCTCGACTCTTATTACTGCCATCTGGTTTCTGTACAAATTATAAATAGCCTTTCGCTCCCTGTATTTTACCCCTGCCACCTTTAGAATTTGAAAAAGAGTATTCCAGTCAACATTGTCAAAAGCTTTCTCTAAGTCTACAAATGCTAGAAACGTAGGTTTGCCTTTTCTTAATCTTTCTTCTAAGATAAGTCGTAAGGTCAGTATTGCCTCACGTGTTCCAACATTTCGACGGAATCCAAACTGATCCTCCCCGAGGTCTGCATCCACCAGTTTTTCCATTCGTCTGTAAAGAATTCGCGTTAGTATTTTGCAGCCGTGGCTTATTAAACTGATAGTTCGGTAATTTTCACATCTGTCAGCACCTGCTTTCTTTGGGATTGGAATTATTATATTCTTCTTGAAGTCTGAGGGTATTTCGCCTGTCTCATACATCTTGCTCACCAGCTGGTAGAGTTTTCTCAGGACTGGTTGTCCCAAGGCCGTCAGTAGTTCTAATGGAATGTTGTCTACTCCGGGGGCCTTGTTTCGACTCAGGTCTTTCAGTGCTCTGTCAAACTCTTCACGCAGTATCGTATCTCCCATTTCGTCTTCATCTACATCCTCTTCTATTTCCATAATATTGTCCTCAAGTACATCGCCCTTGTATAAGCCTTCTATATACTCCTTCCACCTTTCTGCCTTCCCTTCTTTGCTTAGAACTGGGCTGCCATATGAGCTCTTGATATTCATACACGTGGTTCTCTTCTCTCCAAAGGTCTCTTTAATTTTCCTGTAGGCAGTATCTATCTTACCCCTAGTGAGATAAGCTTCTACATCCTTACATTTGTCCTCTAGCCATCCCTGTTTAGCCATTTTGCACTTCCTGTCGATCTCATTTTTGAGACGTTTGTATTCCTTTTTGCCTGCTTCATTTACTGCATTTTTATATTTTCTCCTTTCATCAATTAAATTCAATATTTCTTCTGTTACCCAAGGATTTGTAGCAGCCCTCGTCTTTGTACCTACTTTATCCTCTGCTGCCTTCACTACTACATCCCTCAGAGCTACCCATTCTTCTTCTACTGTATTTCTTTCCCCTATTCCTGTCAATTGTTCCCTTATGCTCTCTCTGAAACTCTGTACAACCTCTGGTTCTTTCAGTTTATCCAGGTCCCATCTCCTTAATTTCTCACATTTTTGCAGTTTCTTCAGTTTTAATCTACAGGTCATAACCAATAGATTGTGGTCAGAGTCCACATCTGCCCCTGGAAATGTCTTACAACTTAAAACCTGGTTCCTAAATCTCTGTCTTACCATTATATAATCTATCTGATACCTTTTAGTATCTCCAGGGTTCTTCCACGTATACAACCTTCTTTCATGATTCTTAAACCAAGTGTTAGCTATGATTAAGTTGTGCTCTGTGCAAAATTCTACTAGGCGGCTTCCTCTTTCATTTCTTAGCCCCAATCCATATTCACCTACTATGTTTCCTTCTCTCCCTTTTCCTACACTCGAATTCCAGTCACCCATTACTATTAAATTTTCGTCTCCCTTCACTATCTGAATAATTTCTTTTATTTCATCGTACATTTCTTCAATTTCTTCATCATCTGCAGAGCTAGTTGGCATATAAACTTGTACTACTGTAGTAGATGTGGGCTTCGTATCTATCTTGGCCACAATAATGCGTTCACTATGCTGTTTGTAGTAGCTTACCCGCATTCCTATTTTCCTATTCATTATTAAACCTACTCCTGCATTACCCCTATTTGATTTTGTGTTTATAACCCTGTAGTCACCTGACCAGAAGTCTTGTTCCTCCTGCCACCGAACCTCACTAATTCCCACTATATCTAACTTTAACCTATCCATTTCCCTTTTTAAATTTTCTAACCTACCTGCCCGATTAAGGGATCTGACATTCCACGCTCCGATCCGTAGAATGCCAGTTTTCTTTCTCCTGATAACGACATCCTCCTGAGTAGTCCCCGCCCGGAGATCCGAATGAGGGACTATTTTACCTCCGGAATATTTTACCCAAGAGGATGCCATCATCATTTAATCATACAGTAAAGCTGCATGTCCTCGGGAAAAATTACGGCTGTAGTTTCCCCTTGCTTTCAGCCGTTCGCAGTACCAGCACAGCAAGGCCGTTTTGGTTAATGTTGCAAGGCCAGACCAGTCAATCATCCAGACTGTTGCCCCTGCAACTACTGAAAAGGCTGCTGCCCCTCTTCAGGAACCACACGTTTGTCTGGCCTCTCAACAGATACCCCTCCGTTGTGGTTGTACCTACGGTACGGCCATCTGTATCGCTGAGGCACGCAAGCCTCCCCACCAACGGCAAGGTCCATGGTTCATGGGGGGAGGTTCATGGAAAACATAGAAAACATAGAAAAACATAGAAAAACATTATGCACGTCACCATATACTGGAAGGTTCAAACTGTTGATACATCTGAGCTGTTGTTAGTTTATAGCCACACGGCAACTACACCACCGGAGAAATCATTTCGTGTGTCAAAATTTACACGAAATTCGAGTGCAGCGTACATTCTGCCACCGATTCAGCAATAAGCCGCTTGTGCACGAGTAGATTTACGACTGGCATATAAAATTCTTGGAAGTAGTTTGCATTTGCGAAGGGAAAGAGCATTGGCTGGCTACACATGTCTGATGAAAATGTCAAACATATCTGAGACGCGTTCACAAGGAGCCCACAGAAGCCCCCGAGCTGGGCAGAATAGTTCGCAGTAATAGACGGCACATCATCGAGTAAAACTGAAGTGATATCAGGTGTTCCCCAGGGAAGCGTCCTGGGAGCTCTGCTGTTCCTGATCTATATAAATGACCTGGGTGACAATCTGAGCAGTTCTCTTAGGTTGTTCGCAGATGACGCTGTAATTTACCGTCTAGTAAGGTCATCCAAAGACCAGTATCAGTTACAAAGTGATTTAGAAAAGATTGCTGTATGGTGTGGCAGGTGGCAGTTGACGCTAAATAATGAAATGTGTGAGGTGATCCACACGAGTTCCAAAAGAAATCCGTTGGAATTCGATTACTCGATAAATAGTACAATTCTCAAGGCTGTCAATTCAACTAAATACCTGGGTGTTAAAATTACGAACAAATTCAGTTGGAAAGACCACATAGATAATATTGTGGGGAAGGCAAGCCAAAGGTTGCGTTTCATTGGCAGGAAACTTAGAAGATGCAATGAGTCCACTAAAAAGACAGCTTACACTACACTTGTTCGTTCTCTGTTAGAATATTGCTGCGCGGTGTGGGATCCTTACCAGGTGGGACTGACGGAGGACATTGAAAGGGTGCAAAAGAGGGCAGCTCATTTTTTATTATCAATTAATAGGGGAGAGAGTGTGGCAGATATGATACACAAATTGGGATGGAAGTCATTAAAGCAAAGACATTTTTCGTCGCGGCAAGATCTATTTACGAAATTTCAGTCACCAACTTTCTCTTCCTTATGCGAAAATATTTTGTTGAGCCCAACCTACATAGGTAAGAATGATCATCAAAATAAAATAAGAGAAATCAGAGCTCGAACAGAAAGGTTTAAGTGTTCGTTTTTCCCGTGCATTGTTCGGGAGTGGAATGGTAGAAAGATAGTATGAATGAGGTTCGATGAACCCTCTGCCAAGCACTTAAATAATAATTGCAGAGTAATCATGTAGATGCAGATGTAGATGAAGTTCAATTACCACTAACAATGGCGTGCCGTGTTCTAAAACTAAGTCTGTATACGAAGGCGTACTGCAGCAACTGTGTCTCGGCGACCGTAACAGGAGGTAAGAATTTTGCATTTCAGTTCTTCAGGATATAGTATAGGGCAGTTTTTCAAAACAACTCATCTGTTTGGATGAATAAACCTTAGGTAAAGTAAACTTACATGTAGGAATCTGGGGGTCACAAAATCCTGGTGCTGTCGTCGGGTGTGAGACTTGCAGAAGCTGAATGTGTTTTGTGCTGATTCTGTTCACAAAGTTCATGGACCTCTCTTTTTTGCAGGGGATGCTGACAGGAACGGCATACCTGGAAATGCTGCAAAATTGGTTGTCTCCTCAATTTATCGAAAATTCCAAAAGTTTCATTTTTAAGCACGATGGTGCACCAGCTCACTTACATCGAGACATGCAGTGCTACCTTATACCAATGTCCCACATCGACTGAAAGAAGTGGACAACAAAATTTCGTTCATCGCTTTTGGCCTCCTAGGTCACCAGACCTCAACCTTGTGATCTTCTTCTGTGGCAATACATAAAACACTGAGTCTTTGTCCTGCTTAGGGCAGCTACTCTTCAACATCCGAGGAATCAAATTGTTGAAGCTGTCAGTTCAATAAGCAGAGACCTGTTGATTTGTGTGCAAGATGAAATGGACTACAGTTTCAATATTTCTTGAGCAACATACGGTCCTCGCATTCAGTGTACGGTATAATGTGTGTGCGAACACATAACTTTGAACCTTTCTCTGTTCAGTACCATGTGCGATGTGTTTCTATCTTTCACAGTTTGTCTGTAATAAACAACTGAAACCTGTTCTTCCTTTTTTAATCGACCTATATATTGTCCGATGAGCTATTTTTGTGACAAAAGGCAACACTGTACAATCATCAAAAATGTACTTTCCAATCATTTCATGGCTGTGGCGACTAAAAGTTACCTCCTGTGAAGAGAATTTCCTATGTCTTACAAAATAGAGTTCAACTTACCTTGCATTGCCCACTGCTGTATCTGCTGATTCAGGTTCCTGGAACAGTTTTAATGCAGAATTAGCTAACATTGATCTGCAAAGCAAGCAAATTACATCGAGACAGCACTGCACTACTAGAGTATGGTAACCAATTACAAAACATTATGATACTTCTACTTGTGGTTATTGCCACAATCTCCGTTTCTTTACTGGTACGGAAACATCTCCCCTCTATCTCTTTCTTTTTTTTCCTTGAGTTTCTTTGAGAATTGCATCATACTGTTCTAGGAAACTGATGCCAAGGAATGACATTCAAACCCTGTCCATATGGAAAACATCCAAGAAGGACACATTGTGTGTGTGTGTGTGTGTGTGTGTGTGTGTGTGTGTGTGTGTGTGTTTGGTGTTTGTTTGAGAGAGCTAGAGAGAGAGACAGAGAGAGAGAGAGAGAGGGGGGGGAGAGGGAGAGAGAGAGGGGGGGGAGAGGGAGAGAGAGAGGGGGGGGAGAGGGAGAGAGAGAGGGGGGGAGAGGGAGAGAGAGAGGGAGAGGGAGAGGGAGAGGGAGAGGGAGAGGGAGAGGGAGAGGGAGAGGGAGAGGGAGAGGGAGAGGGAGAGGGAGAGGGAGAGGGAGAGGGAGAGGGAGAGGGAGAGGGAGAGGGAGAGGGAGAGGGAGAGGGAGAGGGAGAGGGAGAGGGAGAGGGAGAGGGAGAGGGAGAGGGAGAGGGAGAGGGAGAGGGAGAGGGAGAGGGAGAGGGGAGTTTTCTGAGATATTTGCTGTTCCAGTGTGTAAAACACACAGATGCCAGTAACCATTAGTAATGCTAACAGGCTTACACGGTCCAGCACTCGCAATCCAGCACTATGCAACACAGGAAAAACTGCTTCTAATACTGCAATGCAAGCTATTTCTTGAGCAACCCAAGAACATGTTGTAGTAGCCCATGCTAAGATCTAGGAATAGCAACTACTGCTTCTTAGTCTACAAGGTGGGAAGTTCAGTGAATGGCATCAGGAAATAAAAGAAAAAGAGAGTACCTTTACGGGTCTTCAAAGTAATCACCGTTAGCTAAAACACGCTTCTGTCATCGGCTGCAAAGCTGTAGGGAACTGTGGGGAAATGCTTCTAGTGGAATCATTTTATGCACAGTTGTCACACCTTGTTGGATATCTGCAAAATCTGCAAATGTTAGTGAACAATAGCGCTTACAATATCTTTGCTTATCTTTGACTGTTCTGGTCTCGTTTTCAAAGACAGGTGCCAACCGTATCAAGAATCAGTTGCACTTGTTCGGTGTTGCCTGGGAGTGTGCATTCCGATCTGAATGTGGGTCATTCTCAACACTATCATCTCCATCTTTAAAGCATTTAAACCACTCAAACAAACACTTTTTAGTCACTACTCGAACACCGTACACTGACACTGCATTCCACCTGTCTCCGTCGCCATTTTCCCTAATCTGAAGCAAAACCACATTTTAAAGCATTGCTCCATTTTGCAAAGACACAAATGCTACATATGCCTGCAGATAATCAGTGGCTGTCTTTGAGAATGAGTTGGAATTAAGCAAAGACAGTGTAAGCGCTATTGTTCACAAACATTTAAAGTCGTTGCAGATATCCCACACGTGACCACAGTGCTTCGAGCGATTCCGTACCGAGTGCTTACTGACAGTTTCCAACAGCTTTACAACTGACGTAAGAAGTGTGTTGTAGCTCGTGGTGATTACTTTGAACACTGGTAAAAGTATTTTGTTTGTTATTCTTGTTTCCTTTATTTTCTGAGACTGTTCACAGACCTTTTGAGACACACCTTTTACTTATGGCTTACTGAAACTTGTCAAAAGTGATATGTTTCTCTCCCAAACCAATAGCTCAGTGCATAGCACCAGTAAAAGCAGTAAGAACAAATTTATATTATATGTAAAATCCCTTTCATCCAGAAAGGTGCCCATTATTCAGCCACTTACATTTTTAACAGCTTTGCCATCAATTGTAAAAAGGATCACTAGCAATAAAAAACAGTGGAAGAATAGCCTAAAGGATTTATTGGTTGCCAACTTGTACTCCACTTACAAACTTCTTAACAAAAGCAAATGATGTACTTATAAATTATCTCGTTTACTTAGAAACTGTCTTGTTTACCCAAGCCTTGCAAAGTGTTTTAGTTCTGATAGTGCTTGCCTACAAAAAATAGGGAATTATCTTATGCACGTTAGCATGCAAATGTTTAAACACTTGTGGTAAGATTTTTTGTGTGTAAATGAAAAACAATACATATTTTTTTCCAATTTTTCCTCATCCTTGATAACCACCTTCCTAATGAACTGTGGACGTTATATTTGTTATCAGTTCTTCTTCTTTAGATATGCGTTACACATTTCTGCTTTTATGAAATGTAACAGATGACACGTATATTGTAACTTACTCTATTGCAGGTAAACAAAGAGAAAAAAAACATTAAAATGTTAGTCAGAAAATTTTTAAATGGCTCTCTGGAAATGGACTCCCCCTTCAGTTTAGAGGAAAAATCCGCTCCCCCCCCCCATTTTCCTCACTCACTCATGCTGTCTTTCTCTCTCTATGCATTATGGCATAAATTTTATGAGGTAACACATCACTTGATTGCCAATTACTGTAAAAAACCTAATACACAGGATTTAATAAAATCTTCTCAGTTTTCAAGCCACATCAATTTGAATAAAATTTTCGAGCTTTTGATGGCTAGCTCTGCCGTCATAGTCAGGAGAAAAACTACTGACTGGAGGGGCTGATACTATTTCCCACTCATATACCTACCATTAAGACTGCTGCCACCATTAAAACAACATTAACAACATTAACACATGTCTATCATCAACTATTAATGAAAATATAAACTTTTGACAATGTATAAGGGACATTCATAAAGGAACAAGCCACAGCCATAATTACAGAAACCAGTACCTGTATGTTATTAGTATTGACCCTGACTGTTGAGACACTTATCCCACTGTGACACAAGGCATGAATGGCTGTCTCGTAAAATTCCCGTGGCTGTAATGTTAACCAGTTCCACACGTACAGCTGGACATCGTTGTCCGACGTCAATTGTTTGCCCCTCGGAGCCTTTTTAAGGGAACCAAAAATGGCCCTCTTTTGATTCACTTCCTGCAACACGAGACAACAGTGAATGCCCAGGATTACTCGCAAACCTCCGCCACCCTTCGCCAGTGATCAAATCAAAAAGACCAGGCAATCTCACCAATAGGTCAATCTGCTAAACGACAATGCAAAGCCTCATACCTCCAACACAATCACAACACTCCTGCAGAAATTCAAATGGGAGGTTCTCGGCCACCATCCATACAGTCCGGACCTCTCTACCTGTGATTACGCCATTTTCGGTCTCCCTAAAAAACCTCTGAGGGGCAAACGATTCACCTCGGATGACGATGTCCAGCTGTACGTGCGGAACTGGTTAACATCACAGCCCTGGTAATTTTATGAGGCAGCCATTCACCACCTTGTGTCACAGTGGACAAGTGTCTCAACAGCCAGGGTCAACATACATACAGGTATTGGTTTCATACTTATATCTCTGGCACTTTTCTTTTTGAACGCCCCTTATATCGTAATTGGATAGATAAAAAAATCTACTTCCCAAGCGGCAGCAGGGGAACACACACACATTAAAAAAAATGTTTTACTTATGCAAGCTTTCGGAGTCAATGGCTCCATCTTCTGGCACAAGGACTGAAGGGGAAGGAAGAGATGTGAAGGGAAAGGAACTGGAGAGTTTAGGAAAGTCACAAAGAACCCCAGGTCAGGGGAGACTTACCAGACGGTATTAGAAGGAAAAGAATCCATATTATTATGGGAAGTCCAACAGGTAATAAAAACCATATGGAAAGGATAGATTGCCACTCACCACATAGGGGAGGTGTCGAGCCACACGCAGTCACAATGAAACAGAATGCTTGAGAAATTTTGGCTTTTGAACAAAAGGCTCCTTCAGAAGTAGAACACTCATACAGATTCACACAGGAACAACTCACCCACATGTGGCCGCTGTCTGGGGGTAGCCTCAGTGCCCAGAGACAGTGGCGCTGTGTGCACGAGTTGTACTTGTGTGAATGCGTGCGAGTTTTCTACTTCTGAAAAACTTTGTCCGAAAGTTGAAATACTTCTAGCATTCTTTTACACTGTGCCTGTCTGTGAGACAAAGCTTTCCCTATTTGGTGTGTGGCAATCTCTTCTTTCCATATCATTGTCACCTAATACTAACTACTTATATTTTAGTGCATTAACTCAGTTAATTTGGTAATGGAGGAAAGTGTGGGGAGTGCGTGCAGAATAAGGTGGCCCGGTAGATGCGCAGTTGGCGTGGCACATGCGGGGAGAGCAGCGGGTAGTGGCGAGTGCTGCGGGAAGGCACCGTAGGGGAAATATCGAGCACTGGAGAGGATGTGCCATTCTAAACTGAAGCCTACATTCATAATTTTTTGTAAATATCGAGTGGATGGTGGATGGGGACCATTCAAAAAGTTCTACTGTCAGCTGTACTTTGGTTAGTACCTAGAAAATGCAACAAGAGCAATGATTTATTTTTGCCTGGCTTGTTAACTAATTGTAACTTTCAGGGAAGTATCATGAGTGGCAAATTTTAAGTAATACCTACATTTCTCTTATTGTCATGTTAAAATTTGTTTCTTTTGCCATAGCACAATGGAGTTTACATAATACCAATCCACTAAGATGTCATGGAGATGCAATTACGAAAGAATTCTGCAAGAGTGATTTATTAAGAGAAGAACTGTGGAAAAGTAAGGTCAATAGCTTATTGAAAAGCACATCATTGCGACAAAAATAAATGTCTAAAGTTCTCACTTATGTTGTCCCAAAACCATCAGCATTTCACATTTCGACAACTGTCGATGGCCTTTACTAATTACAGTTTTCATCGAAAAAGACTGTAGTTAGTGGAGTAACATGGTAGACAATGAGGTTTTGTATAATAACCATATTGCAAAATACCTCCCTCTTTGCATGTTATTATTTGCCAAAATCACATGGCAATATCTTAAAAGTGTTTATAAAATATGAGGAATGTTGTGGATATTTCATTCTGGCATCATTGCTGGCATGCATCATCACATCAATTTTCTTTAGACTGATGACATATAGACAACTTCACCAAAATGTAATGGAAACTTCAATGTGTTAGGTAAATTTCATATGCAGAACATATTATTTAATAAGCACCAAACGCAAAATCATAGCAACTCATACTTTCCATTGCAAACTTTTTCAAATTTTTCTCAGTGTCTTACTTAGATGCAAATATCAGGATTACTATGACCATTAATGAAATGATGGCCACATTATCACGAAGCTGACATATAAAGCTGTAAGTCATGCAAAAATTAATTTTTTTACCAAATGTTTCTGTAAAATCTTTTGAGGAAAATTGCAGTGTGTGTGGCTCGATTCTGTCATCGTGGCGCATCACTGATTGGCCGAAAGCAGGCAATGTTGCTCTCCCATTCCCAACAAACAAACAAACACATCCAGTGCTTTGGACAAAAGTTGGTCACTGTGCATCAGTCACCATATCATGCTCGGACTCTAAGGATCACAGAGGGAGACTAGGAGATGAATACCATACACAGGCGCAAATGGATGAAGGCTACAGCAGTCATTCAAAGGCTTGCACAGGATAGAGCAGTGTGGAGAGCAGCATCCAACTAGTTTTTGGACTGAAGACGATGACAACGACAACGGCGAAGGCATCCACCACCACCACCACCACCACCACCAACATCATCAACAACAACAACAACAACAACAACAACAACAACAACAACAACAACAACAACAACAACAACAACAACAACATTGCCATTGGATTTTTATATTTCGTAACCACTGTCATACTTGGCACAAAATCTGCAGAGAATTTTAATGTCTATTTTCATGTACTGTGATGCAATAGTGTTCCAGCCACACCTAATAAAAATAATAATACCTTATACCTCCAAATCCAGAAATGCAACTGTTCTGCAAGCGATTACAGAAAAGCATGTGTACACATAATAGGTTTTTATTTTATTTTGGAAACTTACAAATGAATACCTTATCACAGGTAACTGAAGGAGACAATACAAGTACCGGTATACAGTAAATAAAATTGAATAAAGACCTCCCTTAGGCACACACTTACGACAATTAGCCCTCTTCAATGAAATAATCCACAGAATCTGCAGTGTCAAGGTTACCTTGAATTTCTTCCCACAGTATATCTTCTTCACTCTTATCTAGTCATTTGTCACACAGCATCACTTAAACCCATTCACAACTTATGCACCTCCAAACAGTCTGTATCCATTCCACAGTTAGAGATACTGGGGGATTCATCGACTTCCCGGTAGAGATCAACGCCTGACCACCTCGAGTAACCAGTTGCTGCACGACTTATTCCCCACCACAACTAACACTCATTGCAAAGTCATTCAACCTGGGATGATGGCAAGACTTGTGTTTAATTTCAGGATTTCTGCCTTCACTGCTGGTGTCAGATGTCCCTTGAAAGCACCGAGGATAAACAATCCGTAATTGACTCATTGGTCATCCGAGCTTTTCCACTGCAGTGAAAAATAACATTGGTCGCAGTGCAAACTGCTACACTTTTGGTGCCTTTCTCTTCAACTGTTGTACTGGATGGTTGTCAAAGCAAACAGGAATGTTGTCAGTGTTTCTCATTTGCCCATAGATATAAGTGTGTTCCTTTTTCAGTCTTATGATGCGTAGCTGTTACTCGATCAACTTCTGCATGTACAATGTTGCAAGATGTCAAGCAAGGGATGTTCGACATCACGGTCCATGTCTCCAGCATTGGATTGCCCTCATACATCACCTGGAGCTGACTTTAAATTTAACACTGTGTTCTTGTAGCAATTCATGTGCTTTATTTCAAATGACATTGCGGGAAACTGCCATTCCTTCTTCATATTTCTCATGCACAAATGCCACTATTTCCATTTCAATACTTTCAAAACATTGCGACAAAGTAGGTTGACACACACCATCCTACTTAAATTTTCACTAGCTTTCTTTTAAAGATTACAGTGTTGAAGTTTGTACATTAAGCACATGTTGTGCTTATTATCAAAATGATCGAAACAGATTGCCTCAACAGAACTATATTATTCAGGTAATTCAGTTTGTTGACCTGGTTGCAATGAGCTAATTAGTTTCATTAGAAATTATGGCAATCAAAAATTATTGCAATTATAAAATTTCGTACATCTAGCAATAGGAAGAGTCTTATGAGCTAATAGGTAAATTTGGAAGGAAAGACTAATTTCAAATGGAAGTGCTATGTTTTTTCTTTTAGTAAAGTATTTACACTGACCTAAGTTCAGTCAGTTTAAAAGAAATTACTAGTTAAAGATTTCACTTGGTCCAAACTTTCAGAACTAATTACAGCCACACAGCTGTAAATTTCCCTAATCCTTTGATATACTTTTGACCACTTGATTTTTCTGAATTTATTGGTGGCAGCCTTAATTACAAACTACTAAATTTACAGTTAGTAAATTTTATGACCTAAATGTGTCATGACCTAAAAGTGGTCATAAACCCATTATGAAACTACCTGGCAGATTAAAACTGTGTGCCGGACCGAGACTCGAACTCGAGACCTTTGCCTTTCACAGGCAAGTGCTCTACCAACTGAGCTACTCAAACACGACTCACACCCCGTCCTCACAGCTTTACTTCTGCCAGTATCTCGTCTCCTACCTTCCAAACTTTACAGGTTATGCCCCATTGTACCAGTTATTAGGGTTTCTTCCTGTTCCATTCACATATGGAGTGCATGAAGAATGATTGATTGAATGTCTCCATGCATGCAGTAAATATTCTAATCTTAGTCTCACGATCCCAATGTGAGCGAGTGGGAGTGTAGTATATTCCTAGAATCAACATGTAAAACCGGTTCTTGAAATTATGTTAACATGTCTGTCTTCAAGAAACTGCCAGTTCAGTTCCTGCAGTATCTCTGTAACACTCCCCCGTGGATTAAATGAACCTGTGACCAATCGCGCTCCTCTCCTCTGTATACGATCAATAACCTCTGTTAGTCTTATGTGGTACGAGTCCTACAGAATTGAGTAATATTCTAGGATGAGTCCCACGAGTGATATGTAAGCAACCACCTTTCTAAACTTATTGCACTTCTTCAGTATTCTCCCAAGAAACTAAAGTCTACCACCTGCTTTACCCCAATGTCATCATTCCATTTCATATCCCTACAGAGTGTAACTCACAGGTATCTAGAAGATGGTGACTCAGTGACATTATAGTCATAGGATACTATGTTTTTCCGTTTTGTGAAGTGCATAATTTTACATTGCTGAACATTTAAATCAAGTTTCCAATCTTTGCACCACTCTGAAATCTTATCAAGATCTGACAATATTTATGCACCTTCTTTCAGATAGTACTTCATTATAGATAACTGCATCATCTGAAAAAAGTCTGATGTTACTATTGTCTGCACGGTCATTAATATACAACGCTGTGAGTTGTTCTATGCTACAATCCTTTACACACTTTAATACACAGTTTAAAAGTGGGATCTGCAAAGTCAAACACAACTGATAAAAAAAATTTGCCACCAGAAACACTTCCTGCTACCGTACAAACAATGCTCAAAGTGCACGCATAAGTTCACAGTAAAAGAGGCAAATGTGGCAAAGAGTAGAGTCACAAGTTAATGGAAGCTTGAGGTTCTATTCGGTAGAAAAAAGACTCCTCATCATATTCCGCAAATGCAAGATGACACCCTTTTTCTGAGCACTACATTCTGGGAAATGGCCTCATCTTGGATTTGCAGATGTACGATCAACAACAACAACAACAACAACAACAACAACAATAATAATAACAATGAAGCCTCGGACAAGCGCCGTCATGGTCGGGGACGACGCTTGAACCCTATGCCCGCCCACAATTTTAACGACACTGCCAGCCAACTGGAAAATGATTTAAATCGAAATAGAGGTGTTTTGCAGGATATGCTTCCTGCAACCACCCTAGAAGAAAAACAAAGACAGAGGATGAGATGGTCAGATGAAGTTAATCGACACCTCATGTTCTGTTATTACCAAGCAACAAACCTAGGAACCAACACAATTGGATACAGATCACAAGTATACAGAACACTTATTACCAGATACCCAGAATTAAAATTTTTAACAGAACAACGACTAGCTGATCAGATCCGTGTAATAATAAAAAATAACAGGATACTCGAGTCAGAATTAGAAAACATCAAACAAGAAGTACAACAAATGCTGGAACAAAATAATGTGCAATCAGAAGAAGAAGAAAATACAGTAATGGACTCACACATCCCAGAGCAAACAAACAAAGAACAACACACATCAATTGAACAATCAGAGGAAAACGAAATCTTAAGACTGCCACCAGAACAAATACAAATAGAACACGAAGTGACACACATGTTAGATATAGAAGAAAAATGTCAGCTGACATATATAGAATACAAAGACACAAATACAGACATTAGACTATTCTTGCATAGACCGCCAAATAACCCACAAGTCAAAACAACAATAAAAAGTATCAACACAATCATACACAAGAAAATAAATGAAAACACAACTATGGAAGAGTTACAACTACTGGTTTATATAGGAGATCTAACTAATTAATGGAAAATCTCATATAAAGATGTGAAACAATTACTAACAAAGAGATAGAGGGGCTGGCCAGTACTTACCTCAGCTCAGTACAGCCGATAGAGACACAAAAAACAACCGAAAATTTAAGCTCCTAGCTTTCGGAATAAATGTTCCTTCATCAGGGAGGAGAGAGAGGAAAGAAAGGGAAGGAGGGAAAGTGGATTTAGTTACTCACAACCCAGGTTATGAAGCAACAGGGAAAGGAAAACAGGGAAGGTAGCAAGGATGGAGGCATGGTTGTCAGAGGGAAGCCAAAGATATTCTACTGCAGGTACTGTGCCAGCTTCAAACCAAAGAGGATGCATACAGAAGTAAAGAGGTGTATAGTATAAAGATGTAGGATGGAAAGATGCATGAATGGCTAAAGAGGAAAGGGAAAGAGGGGAAGACTGAAAAGTAAATGGGAGTGAGGTTGTTTAACGTAGGTTTAGTCCAGGGGGATGGCGGGATGAAAGGATGTGCTGGAGTGCAAGTTCCCATCTCCGCAGTTCAGAGGGACTGGTGTTGGGTGGGAGAAGCCAAATGGCACATACAGTGTAGCAGGTTCCTAGGTCCCTAGAATTATGCTGGAGGGCATGCTCCGCTACTGGGTATTGGACATCTCCTAGGCGGACAGTTCGTCTGTGTCCGTTCATGCGCTCAGCCAGTTTAGTTGTTGTCATACCGATGTAAAAGGCTGTGCAGTGCAGGCATGTCAGCTGATAAATGACATGTGTAGTCTCACACGTCGCCCTTCCTTGAATTGTGTATGTTTTCCTAGTAGCGGGGCTGGAGTAGGTGGTTGTGGGGGGATGCATGGGGCAGGTTTTGCAGCGGGGTCGGTTACAGGGGTAGGAACCGCTGGGTAGAGAAGGTAGTCTGGGAATATTGCAGGGTTTAACAAGGATGTTACGGAGGTTAGGGGGACGACGAAAGGCAACTCTGGGTGGTGTGGGGAGAATTTTGTCAAGGGATGATCTCATTTCAGGGGTTGACTTGAGAAAGTCATATCCCTGGCGGAGTAATTTATTGATGTATTCGAGGCCAGGATAATATTGGGTGACAAGGGGGATGCTTCTGTGTGGTCTGAGGCTAGGAATATTGTTGTTGGACGGGGAGGAATGTATTGCTCGGGAGATCTGTTTGTGGACAAGGTCTGCAGGATAGTTGCGGGAGAGGAAAGCACTGGTCAGGTTATTGGTGTAATTGTTGAGGGATTCGTCACTGGAGCAGATACGTTTGCCACGAATACCTAGGCTGTAGGGAAGGGAGCGTTTGATGTGGAATGGATGGCAGCTATCAAACGCTCCCTTCCCTACAGCCTAGGTATTCGTGGCAAACGTATCTGCTCCAGTGACGAATCCCTCAACAATTACACCAATAACCTGACCAGTGCTTTCCTCTCCCGCAACTATCCTGCAGACCTTGTCCACAAACAGATCTCCCGAGCAATACATTCCTCCCCGTCCAACAACAATATTCCTAGCCTCAGACCACACAGAAGCATCCCCCTTGTCACCCAATATTATCCTGGCCTCGAATACATCAATAAATTACTCCGCCAGGGATATGACTTTCTCAAGTCAACCCCTGAAATGAGATCATCCCTTGACAAAATTCTCCCCACACCACCCAGAGTTGCCTTTCGTCGTCCCCCTAACCTCCGTAACATCCTTGTTAAACCCTGCAATATTCCCAGACTACCTTCTCTACCCAGCGGTTCCTACCCCTGTAACCGACCCCGCTGCAAAACCTGCCCCATGCATCCCCCCACAACCACCTACTCCAGCCCCGCTACTAGGAAAACATACACAATTCAAGGAAGGGCGACGTGTGAGACTACACATGTCATTTATCAGCTGACATGCCTGCACTGCACAGCCTTTTACATCGGTATGACAACAACTAAACTGGCTGAGCGCATGAACGGACACAGACGAACTGTCCGCCTAGGAGATGTCCAATACCCAGTAGCGGAGCATGCCCTCCAGCATAATTCTAGGGACCTAGGAACCTGCTACACTGTATGTGCCATTTGGCTTCTCCCACCCAACACCAGTCCCTCTGAACTGCGGAGATGGGAACTTGCACTCCAGCACATCCTTTCATCCCGCCATCCCCCTGGACTAAACCTACGTTAAACAACCTCACTCCCATTTACTTTTCAGTCTTCCCCTCTTTCCCTTTCCTCTTTAGCCATTCATGCATCTTTCCATCCTACATCTTTATACTATACACCTCTTTACTTCTGTATGCATCCTCTTTGGTTTGAAGCTGGCACAGTACCTGCAGTAGAATATCTTTGGCTTCCCTCTGACAACCATGCCTCCATCCTTGCTACCTTCCCTGTTTTCCTTTCCCTGTTGCTTCATAACCTGGGTTGTGAGTAACTAAATCCACTTTCCCTCCTTCCCTTTCTTTCCTCTCTCTCCTCCCTGATGAAGGAACATTTATTCCGAAAGCTAGGAGCTTAAATTTTCGGTTGTTTTTTGTGTCTCTATCGGCTGTACTGAGCTGAGGTAAGTACTGGCCAGCCCCTCTATCTCTTGGTTTATATAGGAGCACTCACTACACTAAATATACACACTAGGCAGAGATCAGAACCAACCAATTTATAAGAAATGAAAGATCAGACAAAAAACAAAAAAGATTAGGTAAAATCTCACAACAAGAAGCGATAGAGCAATTAGATGAAAAGAAGCAGAAATTACAAGCATTGGCCAAACGACTTAGAAGATACAAAAAAAGTGAAAATAGAAGGAAACAAAACCAAACATTTAACACAAATCAAAAGTAATTTTACCAGACAATAGGTAACATACATATTAAAATATACAATCCACCAAACATAAGACACGGAACACTTTTGGAGCAACATATGGTCAAACCCGGTACAACATAAGACACGCACAGTGGATACAAGCAGAAACAGACTCATACAAGATGATACCACAAATGCCTGAAGTGATAGTTTTGCAACATGAAGTCACCCGAGCAATTAATTCTACTCACAATTGGAAAGTCCCTGGAAAAGATAAAATAGCAAATTTCTGGCTAAAGAAGTTCACCTCAACACATTCACATCTAACTAAATTATTTAACAGTTACATTGCAGACCCATACACATTCCCTGATACACTTACACATGGAATAACTTATATGAAACATAAAGATCAAGCAGACACAGCAAACCCAGCTAAATACCGCCCCATAACATGCCTACCGACAATATACAAAATATTAACTTCAGTCATTACACAGAAATTAATGACACATACAACACAGAACAAAATTATAAATGAAGAACAAAAAGGCTGCTGCAAAGGAGCACAAGGATGTAAAGAGCAACTGATAATAGATGCAGAGGTAACATATCAAGCTAAAACTAAGCAAAGGTCGCTACACTACGCATACATTGATTACCGAAATGCTTTTGATAGTGTACCCCACTCATGGTTGCTACAAATATTGGAAATATACAAAGTAGATCCCAAATTGATACAGTTCCTAAACATAGTGATGAAAAATTGGAAAACCACACTTAATATCCTAACAAGTTCAAATAATATCACATCACAGCCAATACAGATTAAGCGTGGAATATACCAAGGAGACTCATTAAGTCCTTTCTGGTTCTGCCTTGCTCTGAATCCACTATCCAACATGCTAAACACTACAAATTATGGATACAATATTACTGGAACATACCCACACAAAATCACACATTTGCTATACATGGATGATCTAAAACTACTGGCAGCAACAAATCAACAACTCAACCAATTACTAAAGATAACAGAAGTATTCAGCATTGATATAAATATGGCTTTTGGAACAGACAACTGTAAGAAAAATAGCATAGTCAAGGGAAAACACACTAAACAAGAAGATTACATATTGGATAACCACAGCGAATGCATAGACGCGATGGAAAAAACAGACGCCTATAAATATCTAGGATACAGACAAAAAATAGGAATAGATAATACAAATATTAAAGAAGAACTAAAAGACTAACAAAAATACTGAAAACAGAATTGACAGCAAGAAACAAGACAAAAGCTATAAATACTTATGCTATACCAATATTGGCCAACTCATTTGGAGTAGTGAAATGGAGTAACACAGACCTAGAAGCACTCAATACACTTACACGATCATAATCCCACAAATATAGAATACATCACATACATTCAGCAACAGAAAGATTCACATTAAGCAGAAAGGAAGGAGGAAGGGGATTTCTCGACATAAAAAACCTACATTATGGACAGGTAGACAATTTAAGAAAATTCTTTATAGAACAAACAGAAACTAGCAAAATACACAAAGCAATCACTCATATAAATACATCGGCTACACCACTGCATTTTCATAACCACTTCTACAACCCTTTAGATCACATAACATCAATAGATATGAAGAAAGTAAATTGGAAAAAGAAAACACTACATGGCCAGCACCCGTGTCATCTACCACAGCCACACATCGATCAAGACGCATCCAACACATGGCTAAGAAAAGGTAATATATACAGTGAGACGGAAGGATTCATGATTGCAATACAGGATCAAACAATAAACACTAGATATTACAGCAAGCATATTATTAAAGATCCCAATACCACAACAGATAAATGCAGACTTTGCAAACAACAATTAGAAACAGTAGATCACATCACAAGCAGCTGTACAATACTAGCAAATACAGAATACCCCAGAAGACATGACAATGTAGCAAAAATAATATGTCAACAGCTTGCCATACAACATAAACTTATAAAACAACATGTTCCCATATACAAGTGTGCACCACAAAATGTACTGGAGAATGATGAATACAAATTATACTGGAACAGAACCATTATAACAGATAAAACACGACCCCATAACAAACCTGACATCATACTCACCAATAAAAAGAAGAAATTAACACAACTAATCGAGATATCCATACCCAATACAACAAATATACGAAAGAAAACAGGAGAAAAAACTGAAAAATACATCCAACTGGCTGAGAAAGTCAAGGACATGTGGCATCTGGATAAAGTTGACATTGTACCAATTATACTATCGACTACAGGAGTCATACCACACAATATCCACCAGCACATCAATGCAATACAGCCACCTCCAAAGGTATATATACAACTACAGAAATCTGTAATTATTGATACATGTTCAATTACCCGAAAGTTCCTAAATGCAATGTAACATATATCGTACAGTTAGAAGGAAGTCACGCTTGATCAAGGTTCGCATCACTTTCCAATTTTAACCACACATAATGTATGAGAAAGGAAAGAAATAATAATAATAGTGATTGTTCAAGAAATTACTCAGAAACACTATAGTCCCAGCTACCCTACCACCAATATGCGCCACTCAGGTGGTCGTGTTTTGGCGTGACTCCCATCTTCCTCTACAGCTGCGTCCTCAGACCCCTGTAACAGAACCCACACATTAATGGACTGACCAAGGAGAGGCAATGTGCCCACACACCTCTCAACAGTGTGGAGACCAACCTGAGCTTCATCCCTGTCATCATTCTTCATGTCATCTTCGATCCATTCCTGTTTGACAGCCACAAACTCAAACATCTGCAACACAAATAAATTCTTACTTATTTATTAACACATTTAATTCATGTGGCAAGATAGGGACCTTATCACCCTCTCTTACACATGACTAGACACTCTAAGCAAGTCGACATTACAAAATGTATAGTACAAGTGCAGTATACACTGATAAGCCACTACCCACCACGTCACTGGGTTCCACGAGTTGGTGGTTGTGTGGGCACATGATGAAGTAACAAAAATATGTAAGCAAACTAGACATGGGTGGGGGATCACCCTAGTTAAGATATGGGCAGCAAATGTGGTTTTGACAAGGGGGAGCTTATTATTCCACAGAGCCAGTGAATGAATATCTTGAAAATGACAAAGGTGGTCGAATGTTCGTGTGCTACTGTCGTGGACATCTACAGAAAGAGGTAGGACAGTGAAACTACTACTAGGTGCTAAATGGTTAATCGTCCACGACTCTTCGAAGGGTTCAGAGGCTTGTCTGCTCTGTAAAGTAGGATAGATGGTGATCCGTGGCATCTCCGCCGAGAGAGTGCAACACTGGTGCACACGCAAGTGTTTTGGAGCACATGTTCATCATACTCTGTTGAACATGGAGCACCGCAAAAGACAATGTTTACATGTTGACCCAACAGCATCTTCAATTACAATTGCATTGGGCACAGGACCATCAGGATTCAACTGTCAATCAATGGAAACATGTCAGCTCTTAGCATGAATAACATTTTTGCTACACTGGTTTGATAGTCGTCTCCACAGATGCCGTCACCGAGGTGAACGGCGGCTCGACGGATTCAGCGTGCCACGGATGCAGGCTGGTAGGAGTAGTATTATGCTATGGGACACATGCTCCTGTGCTTCCATGGGACCTGCGGTAGTAAACAAAGACATGCTAACAGCTAACATGAAGCTGGAATATGTGCTTTTGGACATGTCAGAAAGAACAGATACCATCAGTGACCGTGCATCTCGTTAGAATGAAATTACAATGAAATGAATACCCATAGCTGCATACAGGCATTGATATAAGGCAATGGAGACAGTTGAAAATGTGTGCCCCGACCGGGACTCGAACCCGGGATCTCCTGCTTACATGGCAGACGCTCTATCCATCTGAGCGACCGAGGGCAAAGAGGAGAGTGCGACTGCAGGGACTTATCTGTAGCGTGCCCCTGTGAGACCTACTTTCCCAAATTATTGTCCTGCACTACATTCACAGTGCCTCTGCCCATTATGCTTATTACTTGCAGCGTGTTGCCAATTCCCGTACAAGTTCGGGCACTGTCTGTGCATTCGCACAGAAGAAGATGATCAAATGGGTCCAAAAGAACAGATACCATCTTCATACGTATGTATACAGTTAAAGGCTCACTGGCCCTTTGACCATCTGATTCTGTGCGGATGCATAAGCACTGCCCCAACTCTTACGGGAATCGGCAGTACTGCTGCGAGTAATGAGTATGATCGGCGGAGGCACTATGAATATAGTGCGGGATAATAAGTTGCGAATGTGGGTGTCACGGGAGGCGTGCCAGAGATAAGCCCCTGCAGTCGCAGCATCCTCAGTGGCTCAGATGGACAGAGCGTCTGCCATGTAAGCAGGAGGTCCCGGGTTCGAGTCCCGGTCGGGGCACACATTTTCAACTGTCCCCGTTGCCTGTATGCAGTGAAGGGTATTCATTTCATTGTAACATGCTGACAGCTGCAAACCTCCTGCATCCCTTCATGACTGATGTCTTTCCCAGTCACAATGTCATCTTTCAGCTGTATAATTGTCCGTGTCTCGGAGCCAGAACTGTTCTACAGTAGTTTGGGGAGCCTGATAGTGAACTGACACTGAAGTCTCAGTGACCAAATTCACCTGATATAAATCCTATCGAACCCACCTAGCTCACCATCATGTGCAATCACCGCACACACAAACAGCGGCTCATTATTTATATGAATTACATGACCTACATACCTCCACAAACCAACCTACAAACTGTCGGGTCCCTGATACACAGAATTAGTGAGGTATTTCATTCTGAAAATGGACAGCAGCAGCAGTATAGGCAACCGAGGAGAAATTTGGAAAGAAAAGTAATTTTCAGGGAGAACTGAAAACCTTCAAGTTTCCTAGTGAGTTTGTGCTTCTGTCAGAGAATGGGGGTCTTGAAAAGAGGGTTATATTATGAGATGAATAATTAAAAAACTAAAACAAAGGTGATGGGAAGTAGTTAAATTACACCAGATAACACTCTAACGCTGAGAGAATTAGATTAGGAAATAATATACTAAAAATACTTCACGAATTCTGTTAACTGAGTAGCAGAGTAACCGATGTTAGAAGCAGACATGATATCAACATAAAGAAAAGCACTACTATCAAAGACAAATTTGTAAACATTGCTTATAAATTTAAATGTGGGAAAATCTTCTCAGAAGATATCAGTCTGGATTGTAGCCTTGTACAGAAGTGAAATGTGGGTGATAGAAAGTTCAGACAAGAAAGGAGTAGAAGCTTTTGAGAAGTGGGGCTACATAAGAATACTGAAGAGTGCATCTATACTGTATTTACTCAATTATACGGTGGGGTTCTTCACAAATTTGTCATTCGAAAAATATGGGCTCGTCTTATATTCACAAATTAAACTATTGCTGTTGAGGTCAATGTTTTTAAATTGTGTAACAGACCAATAGAGAGATTCTCTTACATTTATAGATGAAGTTTCATACAAATGCATTTTGAAGAATTCCAAATAAAGGGCTTGGCAAACAATATTTATATTCAAACATACTCAAGATTATACAATAATCCAAAATGCTCAATACGGTATCGATCTCACTCAATCAATCACCTGACATTTGATTCACAATGCTAGTGCAAAGAAGATGCAAGAAACTGTCAACCAACCGCTACAACAATCTAATGCTCTGCTTAAAAATTGACAGTTTTGTGAAACACAAAATTCTATCAACTTACAAGCTTTTGTTGTATATGAACAGGTTTGAAACATAAGTCTGGATACACAGTATGTGATCAAAAGTATCCAGACACCCCAAAAAACATGCAATTTTCACATTAGATGCATTGTGCTGCCACATACTGCCAGGTACTCCACATCAGCGACCTCAGTAGTCATTAGACATCGTGAGAGAGCAGAATGGGACACTCCGCAGACCTCACGGACTTCGAACGTGGTCAGGTGATTGGGTGTCATTTGTGTCTTACCTCTGTAAATGAGATTTCCACACCCCTAAACATCCCTAGGTCCACTGTTTCCGATGTGACAGTGAAGTGGAAACGTGAAGGTACACGTACAGCACAAAAGCATACAGGCCGACCTCGTCTGTTGACTGACAGAGACCGCCGACATCTGAAGAGGGTCATAATATGTCACAGGCAGACGTCTATCCAGAGCATCACACAGGAATTCCAGACTGCATCAGGATCCACTGCAAGTACTGTGACAGTTAGGCGGGAGGTGAGAAAACTTGCATTTCACGGTCGAGCGGCTGCTCATAAGCCACACATCACGCCAGTAAATGCCAAACGACGCCTCTCTTGGTGTAAGGAGTGTAAACATTGGACGATTGAACAGTGGAAAAACATTGTCTGGAGTGACGAGTCACGGTACACAATGTGGAGATCCGATGGCAGGGTGTGGGTGTGGCGAATGCCCGGTGAATGTTACCTGCCAACATGTGTAGTGCCAACAGTAAAATTCAAAGGCAGTGTTGTTATGGTGTGGTCGTGTTTTTTATGGAGGGGGCTTGCACCCCTTGTTGTTTTGTGTGGCACTATCACGTCACAGGCCTACAGTGATGTTTTAAGCACCTTCTTGCTTCCCACTGTTGAAGAGCAACTTGGGGATGGCGATTGCATCTTTCAACACAATCGGGCACCTGTTCATAATACTCGGCCTGTGGCAGAGTGGTTACACGACAATATCATCCCTGTAATGGATTGGCTGCACAGATTGCTGACCTAAATCCTATAGAACACCTTTGGGATGTTTTGGAATACCGACTTTGTGCCAGGCCTTACCGACCGACATCGATACCTCTCCTCAGTGCAGCACTGTCCCCAAGAAACCTTCCAGCATCTGATTGAACATATGCCAGCAAGATTGGAAGCTGTCATCAAGGCTAAGGGTGGGCCAACATCATATTGAAATCCAGCATTACCGACGGAGGGCACCACGAACTTGTACATCATTTTCAGCCAGGTGTCCGGATACTTTTGATCACGTAGTGTATGTTTTAATACCGTGCCGTGTACCTTCATTTACTTTTTAAGTAAAGGTAACATTCAAGGCCAAAAATCTAGTCTTTCAAAAACCTTTACCTGACTCTGAATCAAGGACAATGTTTCATTTGGTAATGAGAAACTAATGATTTACCAGGTGCATTACTAATCAGAATTCTGCCGCTATCCAAGAATACCAAAAAAACCAGTACAGCTGTTACTCAGCTTTAGAACAAAGTGGTGACATTCGGATGAAATGAGAAAGAATATTTAATGTCTACAAATGGAGTAAATCCGATTAAACTGGCTGCAATTGATATGGAAAGAATCATAACTGCGATGTCATATATGTATCACTTGCTGTTGTTACATATGACCTGCACCCTAGAAGATACTGCCATCCACGTTTCATTGTTGCTCAAGCACAGCATTACAGAAAGTTGCAGGGAAAACAGTGACTCCAATTGGCTGTGAACTACGATGCGTGCAGAAGAGAAGTGTTGAGCAGGCAGCAAATTTTGTCGTACTGCCAACTGTGTGAATTTATATAGCTTACTTTGGCTTTTTATGAAAGTCTGCTATCTTTAAATTGCTGTTTCCCTGAATCCTTTTGTGCTCTGAATCGACCTGATATTAAAACTGGACAAATACTCAACTTCTGCAGGAGATGCTTAGTCTGAATTGGCCCCAGTGACGTTTTACATGTTACTGCAGCAATGTTGTCAATGTTCACTGCCAGACATGATTGGAGATATGTCATCCGCTGGTTTTACACAACCAATGACAGAATGGTGGGCAGATGATAGGTTTGGAAGCGAGACACTGCAACATTCTCACGTCCATACAGAAGCGAAACCTGCTGTGTAACTTACTGATGTATTTCATATTGAGAGTGTTGCATATACCAGAGCTAACCTTCAAAAAGAGAAATTGTGCATCAATAAGTATGATGACACCAAACATCTTTTCATTCTGTGTTGTGTATTTTCTTCCCCTAATGTTCATCAGTTTCACTAATAGGAAGATGATCAAAGAAAATAAATGAAACAATGGAAAATCCAGCATGAAATAACGACAATATTATGAAAAGGATGGATTAATGTCAATATTATGAAAAGGGTAGTTGCTACTTACCATACAGTGGATATGCTGAGTCGCAGATAGGCACAACAAGAAACTTTAGTTTTTTTGTTGTGTCTACCTGGGACTCAGCATTTCTGCTATATGGTGAGTAGCAACTACCTTTTTCACGAGATTGACAATATTCCATCCTGGATTTCCACAGTTTGAAAAGGACAGACTGCTGCTCGTTATACAGGGTGTCCCATTTATCTTCACCACGCTAAATAACTGTTTGTCCAGATACAAATTACAAAATGTGTTTCAAGCATATGTTATTTTACAATCAGGGGTACACCAATCAGCAAGATTGCCTTCGTTGTAGTTTTTTGTTTTTGGTTTTTTTTTTTTTTCTTTTTTTTTTTTTTTTTTTAATACTAAGAAATGAACAGTGGTATGACTTTTTTAAATAGCACCCTGTATTTTTTATTCGGTAATTAATTTCCTCTCCTGAAGACTTATTCAAAAATGTATCACAGTGTACCATTCACTGAAACACAACATTATTAATTACACAACACAACACTGGCATTGATGCTTCCAGCACTTAGTGCAGGTACTCAGGATAATGGAACACATCCACGTTCACAGAGGACAAGTGTAAACATAAGTAGAATTCGCACTCGTCATTCCATAAACCATCATCAGTTGTGCGAGTAGAATGTACACCAACAAAGAGAAGGTAGAAATGCTACTCATCTATGGGGAATGCAAGTTAGCAGAACAGTAATTGCAATACTGTATTCTTATGTACACGTACCTTTAGTACAGTAGTTTGATCCTTTTAAATACTGTTGTGTAGGAGTAGGCATACAGTAAAGGCTCTCCTCCTTACAAACTGCATCGACGTAACATTTCTTTTAGTGTTGTTCAAGGTAGGCAAAATGCTATGCAGGCAGCGGAATTGTACCGATAGCAATATACACACAACAAGCCACCTTCCCAATGGATACTTTCTCATCTTGTTGCGACACTTCAAGAAATGGGAAGTTTCAACCCACGACAACGTAACCGTCGCAGCACTCGCACAGACGAAGCTGCCGAAGTTGCTGTTCTCGCTTATATCTCTATGAATCAACATGCGAGTGCACGACAGCTTGAAAACGAGACTGGCATTGCTAAAACCAGTATACATCGTATTCTTACATGTCACCGGTTCCACCCATACCGTGTACACCTACATCAAGAATTGCATGGGAATTATTTCCAGAGTCGTGTACAGTTCTGTAAGGGGGCACAGCAGCAAATCCTCGCCAACCCGCACTTCTTCTCCAATTTTCTATTTACCGATGAATGTTACTTCTCAAACAAAAGGAGATGTAAATACAAGGAACACGCATTATTGGTCCAGCGACAACCCACAATGGCTCGGACAGGTGGGACATCAGCGTCAACGGAGAGTTATCTGGTGGGGGATGCTTGGTACTACAATTATTGGCACTTATTTCATCAATGGTAGTCTAAATGGCACAGCTTATGCCAACTTCCTCAGATGAATTCTTCCTCCTCTTCTGGCTGAAGTGCCACTAAGAGCCATAATGCTTATGTGGTATCGTAACGATGGATGTCCAGTACATAATACCTTGGGTGCACGTTGTGTTCTGAACTGAAGGTATCCTGCCAGATGGAATGGTCAAGGATGAGCAGTTACTTAGCCTGCTAGGATCTCCTGATTTAAATCCTCTGGACTTTTTTTTAGTATTGTCCTTCCATGTAATTCTCTTCAGCAGGCAACACTGGGAGCAGTAAATAATTCTTTCATTCTACGAGTGCACCAGTGTATCGGTGTCCAGGGTCACCACTTTGAGGACCTTTAAATGTTCTAGTCCTGGGCAATAGTACAGGAGAATGAAAGTCAATTTTGTGTTATGTTTTTACTTGGTTTTCATTTGTTTTCTGACAACTCCAGCAAGTGGAGGAGTTTGTGATCACGGGCTCAAAGTCAGTGTTGTATTATGTAATTAATAATGTTGTGTTTCAGTGAATGGTACACTGTGATACATTTTTGAATAGGTCTCTAGGAGAGGAAATGAATTACTGAATAAAAAATACAGGGTACCATTTAAAAGAAGCAGACCGCTGTTCGTATCTCTGTAAAAAACAAAGCTACACTGAAGGCAATCATGCTGATTGATGTCCCCCCGACAGCTAAAGAACATTTGCTTGAAACATTTTGTAATTTGCATCTGGACAAACAGTTATTTCGGGTGGTCAAGATAAATGGGGTACCCTGTATAGAGGAGATACAAGTCACAGAGAGACACAAAATACACTGCTACTCACTATACAGCGGAGGTACAGTGTCATGGAGAGGCACAAAATAAAGAGTACTATTCTTTTTGTTGAGCTTGTCTGCGAGTCAGTATCTCCTCTATACAGTGAGTACCAATCTACTGCTTCCACAATATTTTAAAACAAAACAAACAAACAAAAATCTGTGATATTTTCTATGAGCAGAACCGCGTCAGTAAGCTTTCAATGGTTTATAAAATATTCCACTGCTGCACCATTCTGTTTTACTTGTACCAGGTGGGAATTTCACTCTTTGTTTTGATTCAAAATAAAGTGAACCAAGTGACAATGGTGATCTTCAGCGAAACATGTTTGGGAGAAATTGAAGAAAAAATTGTGTTTGCTCAACGTTGAACCCTTCTCAAAAATTTATTTATTTGAAAGAAAAAGGAACAAAAAGTGAGAAGACAAACAGATAAAGATTTACTCTACACTAAAATGTATAGTGGGTTTCTGCAAGACGCAAGTTACTGGGGATTTGTTCCACAGTCATATGACGGGAGAGGAGAAAGAGGTGGGGAAAGATTTGGTACAGTCGAGATGCTGGATGTGTCCGATTTGGTATTGCAGTTGTGGAGTGATGGTGAGTACCTGAGGTGTGAGGAGTGGTACTCAGGATACAAGTGACTAAAAAATGGCTGATGTAAACAGAGTGCGTGAAAATCACACTGGCTTCTTTCTTTCTCTTTCTTTGCCTGGAAGCAGTAACAGGAATGTGGCACTCACCTGAGTTTCTGTCGCTTCCGAGACTGGAAATTTAGCAGCACACTTGTTACGTTCTTTTGCAGCTGTGAAGCAATCGGGCTCCTGCAAAAGATATAACTTGCTGTAGTGAAACACTAAAAAGGACGATATGTCACTCTGAAAACTGAAATGTAAAACTAACTTCATCTCCAAATGAGTCACACAGTGGTAAAGTGCAGCAATGCTACTAACAAATACACTTTACATCTCTTACACGTACACATGAATATCGTGTGAAGTTTGTAAGTGTACTGAAACTTACTTGGTAAGTGAGATGCAGATGGGAGATAGACGTAGAAGTAACTTAAGGTGTGCCTGAGGGAAGTGTGTTGGCATTCTTGCTGTTAATGTTGTATATTAATGACCTTGCAGACAACACTAATAGTGACCTCATTCTTTTCTCAGATGATGCACTAATCTATAATGAAGCAGGACCTAGTGTCTGAATAAAGCTGCACAAATATTCAGTCAGTCCTAATAACATATCAAAGAGATGCAAATACTGTCAACTAGTTTCAATGTTCAGAAATGTAAAACTGTGCACTTCACAAAATGAAAAAAAAAAAAACCTAGTATTCTATGTCAACAATATCATTGAGTCACAGTTGGAATCTGGTAACTTATGTAAATACATAGGTGCACCAATTTCTGAGGATGTGAAAACAAAATACACTATGTGATCAAAAGTATCCCGACACCACCAGAAACGTACGTTTTTTATATTAGGTGCATTGTGCTGCCACCTACTGGCCGGTACTCCATATCAGCAACCTCAGTAGTCATTAAACATCATGAGAGAGCAGAATGGGGCGCTCTGCGGAACTCACAGACTTCGAACGTGGTCAGGTAATTGGGTGTCACTTGTGTCATACATCTGTACACAAGATTTCCACACTCCTAAACATCCCTAGGTCCACTGTTTCGGATGTGACAGTGAAGTGGAAACGTGAAGGGAGACTTACAGAACAAAAGCATACAGGCTGACCTCGTCTGTTGACTGGCAGAACTCTGACAGTTGAAGAGGGTCGTAATGTGTAATACTCAGACAGCTACCCAGACCATCACACAGGAATTCCGAACTGCATCAGGATCCACTGCAAGTACTGTGACAGTTAGGTGGGCAGGTGAGAAAACTGAGATTTCATGGTGGTGCTTGCAACCCTAGTTGTTTTGCTTGGCACTATCACAACACAGGCCTGCATTGATGGTTTAAGCACCTTCTTGCTTGCCACTGTTGAAGAGCACTTTGGGGATGGCGATTGCGACTTTCAACATGATCGAGTACCTGTTCATAATGCACGGCTTGTGGTGAAGTGGTTACTCGACAGTAACATCCCTGTAATGGACTAGCCTGCACAGAGTCTGTCCTGAATCCTATAGAAGACCTTTGAGATGTTTTGGAACACCGACTTCGTGCAAGGCCTCACCGAACAACATAAATACCTCTACTCAGTGCAGGACTCTGTGAAGAATGGGCTGTCATTCCCTAAGAAACTTTCCAGCACCTGACTGAAAGTATGCCTGCGAGAGTAGAACCTGTCATCAAAGCTAAGGGTGAGCCAACACCATATTAAATGCCAGCATTACCAATGCAGGGCACCACAAACTATTGAGTCATTTTCAGCCAGGTGTCCAGATACTATTGATCACATAGTGTATCACATGAGCTCAGTCACAGCTAAAGCAAGTGACATATTTTGGTTCATTGGTACAATACTAGGGAAATGCAATAAGTTTAAAATGGAGACTGCTTAGAAGACACTAATACCACCCATCACAGAATATTGCTCAAGAGTGTGGCACCCATACCAAATTGGACTCTGAATATCTCTTTGACAATATGACGTTAAACACTAATAGCCTCCTCTTCCTCCAAACAGGACTAGCAGTAGATGTTCAACATGTATGGAAAATGGCATCACACACGGTTGCAGGTTTGTTTGACCGTTGTAGTTTAGATACTATATACAAGAAAATTATTTGTTAGTAAAAGGGATTAAATTTAACCAACAAGGGCAAAGTTATAACACTCCAACCTGATGAAATTTGAACACAGGAAATCAGAGTAAACAAAAATAACTGAGTGTATTGAACAGTAACCCCATGACATCCCCCCCCCCCCCCCCCTCCTTTGTCTCAGGCCTCTTTTGCTAATAAACATTATTGAAAAAGTGTTGGTACTGCTTGGGTTAGTGTGCCTGCCTTGGTGGCTTCTACAGCTTTTGCCATTTGCCTGGCTTGTAATTTCTTTTTGGGCTCCATACCTGAAACTCGAGGTTCCAGTTATTGACAAACAGTTGTAGCAGTGGCTGACATCATGTCACAGACTAGAGCCAAGACTCTTGCACACAAATTTCCAAGTGACTAATTCACAATTAATTCAGTTTTGTCACATATTTCCAACTCATTGTAGAAGTAAGATCATGGTATCAGTTAATGACAGGAGGTTCAAAGACCGGAATATGACATAAAATTAAGTACGAGCATTACATATTCCAATTCAATTTTAATAGTTGTAACAGATCATAGTTTTTAACAAATTGCTCTACTTTCATGAATCAATCCAGTATAATGCTATTACCAAATTTAACTTTTATGTTACATGTCGTGAATTAAAGAAGAGCCTTAGCTTAACATTTGTCTTTGTGAAATTGTTGAAAATTGCTCTCAGAACATCAACAATCACGTCACAGTTTATTTTTCTTGTGAAAACAACTGAGCATTTGCTATCAGATAGTGCACAATGTTGCCATATGGTTAGACACAAACTTCCCATATTCACACAAAATAGAATGGTTTTAATAGTAATTCACAGCATTATGAACTACACACAACTCAATGTGTTTCCAGAGACAATGCTTTCACTATCAGGTTGTCAAATTCAGATAATGAGGTTGAAATTACTAAAAATTCCTGCAACAAATTTGCAGAATTTACAAAATAAAGTAGGTTAAAAACATAATGGATAAATTAGAATGGCTTTACTTTCCTCACTACTTAGCACAAATGACAAGTCTCAAAAACTGGTGCTTCTAATTTAACATCTTACCCTCTTTCCGAGCTCAACATCACACTCACCATAGAGGGATGCTGACGCTCTTGTAGCCCTGATGTCAGTCAATAGCGGATACCGAAAGTTGCGATTCCACCCTTCTACATCAGCCATTTGACGACATCCAGATGGTGGACACACCTGGCTCTAGTACATACAATATATGGCGACCACAAAGCCACTCATTACACTCAAGAACAAACATAAATAACACATGAAATTTTTGCTCCAGCAACAAAATGAAACTAATAGGACAACTGCAGGAAAAATGGAGTTTTGGACAACGACAAACTAAGTCAACAACGATAGAAATATTTACTCAAAAGTCAAGCACACAAAATTGTCAACATTCTACACAAACAAAAAATGCAAAATAGACCTATACACTTCCAAAAAAGCTCTCTATACCAGGAAGCCATGCACAACTCAAAAATCCGGTACTGCAAATTTCACTTGACCTACATAGCTAAACAACAGCGTTCACGGCCAGGAATCCAAATATGAAAACAGAGTATCGAAAATTACACTTATCCTATATACCTCACATGAAAAGCCCCCAATACCGGAGCCAAGAAACCCACACGCAACTCCAAAACCAGACTCGATCAGTGGGGTATTTGTAAACTATATGTAACTGGAAAGAGCAGGTATAAAATTTTGCTGGAGAGATATTTGGTGTAGTTGTAGAAAGCATTGTTTTCAGCCAACATTTCTTATTCTGACATCACGTTGCTCTCTTTTTTATTGTTAAATTTTATTAGTTGTTGAGCTTCTTATGTTGACATGTCTTGCTGTTTATTAGTTTCAGATTTTGGAAAAAAGAAAAATATATTTATTCCACTATTTATTGGTAATTTGACAGTATTTACGGTTTATTAAGTTATGTTATCATTCTCAAAGGAGATTATAATAATGAAATTACTTAATTTCAAGCCAAATAAGAACCACTGCCTGTTTTTATTTACCCCTTAAAAATTTACAAAGTGCGGTAATTGGGTACAGAAACAGGATTGTGTTCTTCCATATTAAGTTATGATAAATGCCAAGGACCTAAATTAAAAGGTTTTCAGATTGTAGTTACACTGCAAATGACATGTCAAGGGCTACGCACGATGTTATAAATAAAGTTAACACATTTAGGAAAGCGGAAGCAGCCTTTGGTGTCACAAAATTAATCATGTGCCATTGAATACAAGGGTAAAAATGATATTTTTCTGGCAGTCCAGAATGAAAGAATAAAAAAGACGTTAAATCTGACCGTTCATACAGGATTTATACGATTTCATTCTATCTACTTCTTTAGATCAGACAGTATCACTGGATAAATTAGACCTCGGGCATCGTCAAAATCTTTCTACGTATACTAAAACTATACTGGTCAACTGTTTATTTGCTCATGCAGAAATGGTAATGTGATAAAGAGGAACTTAGGTCATTGCTACAACAATGTGTTAAACAGTACTCCATTTAAATATGGTCAACCTGGTACGGATGGGTATCAGGCCTTTGCAAAATGCAATCCCTGTATTCATCTACAGAAACCTGAGCACTGTCAGAAGTCCCAAAAGAATGCTAGATATCTATTTGTAGTATTACATATGTAAACTAATGCTTTACTTACAGTTGCGATGAGTTTTGGTTTGGCAGTGACCCAACGATGATAAAAGCTCTTGCGGAGGACCGAATATACGTTGTTCTACTGGGCCAGGAATCAACAACTATATTGGCCTGTGTTGTTGCAGATGATACGTGCCACAACTGATCTTTTATACGGGTGGTGCAGTTCAGACTCGATGGACTTTGGGTAATACCTGTCCGGGGACACATGGTTGCTTCGAAAACTGGACGGAGTCTAAGTTTTGTCACTAATTACCCAACCAAAATGCTGTTTTTGTGTTTGTGTGTTCTGTTTATATATGCTGACAATGAGTACATTACTTACCGCATCAGTTTTAATGCTATTTGATAAATTCCTTTCAAACATTGCTTATTTTGAAATGTTTAATAAATTTCTTTGAAAAATTTTAGTATTTGTTGGTTGAGGTAATTGTAACAATGTTTTAATCATTCAGGAAAATGTTCGTAAGTAATAGAGCACTGTTGCTTTAAAGTTAACCCAGCTGGTAAATGCATAATCAGCCCACACTTTGTGAGGTAGCAGTTTCCATTTACCCCTGACCTAATGGGGTAAATGTGAATACAGGGGGTAAATGTAAACTTATAATGATGTCAGTTAAAACCAATAGAACAATGAATCCAAGAACAGATTTCATATTTCAGCCTGTTATATCTCCAAATTAAGTCAGTCGTTTAAATTTATAAAGCCAGTAATTACTTCAAATCATAGTGAAAACTTCTCAACCCTGACCTATATGGCAGTTAAAATAAAGTCTGCAGTGTCAAAAAGCACTACATTAAAATAGTCAAACCCATTATCCATACCTTCACTGTCCTACCGATCTAGAACTAAGTTCACAGTATAACAAACCAAAACTTAATCATATATCTAATATCATAAATGTAGCCTAACGAACAAAATCCATAATACCTAGCAACCACAGTCCGACCACATTTACCAAACACAAACAGGAAAGACCCCAAAATTCACGAGTACTTGCATCATGATCAAATCTGATATACCCAAACAGCTGTAACAACACATATACCATTCACACTGAAATAAAAACAAAATAAAATCACTTCATACAAACAAAAACTAAAAAACAAGACAAAATCGTCCACTAGCAACACAAGCATCTGTTGCTACTTGATTGTAGACAACATATCTTCAACCAAAGCAATGAACACACACCTGCTTATAAATTTGTCTTATCCATTGCTGACAAAAAAGCAAAAACACTATTAAATTTCCGGCCATAAGAAACAGACAGCACTAATAATACCGAATCACCCATAACACACAAAATCAATGTAACTCACTGGCAAACCAGCACAAAGTCTTTCAATGATAACCTCACACACACTCAACTAATAATGTCAAATCATTGGCTGAGATATCTAACAAATAACTTTGAAACATAAACATCCAACCATAGAATGTGGCTCACCACAACAGGCCATCTACTAACATGACATCACTGTGCCATCATGAAGTCACACAACATAACACAGTTGAAGCAGATGGGTGGAATTGCAACTTTCAGTTAATAATAAATAAATATCTATCATTCCAGATAATGCTTTTACACTATGTTTTCGGTTTCATTTTTCTTTTCTGAAAAACCTTACATCCAAAGCTATGCAATATATAATACCAACACCTTACCCGCTTTCTGAACTTAAAATATCGCTCACTATAGATGCGTGCTGGCTCAATTTTTTCAGGCCACGAAGTGGGAAGTTATGGCAAACAAAACCTAAACCAGACATTCTCATTGTGGTCTGAATGGCAGTGGACAGCTTCTGTAGTGTTACACTACGAAATAACATGTAAGTAGTGTGTTCATGACTGGTACTGAGTAATGTATGAGCAGTATGGCACAAGTGTTATTACTTAACTTTCTTGCAAAGCAGTGCTGTACTCTAAGGGAGAACCACATGACGTCATGCTGTTTTAAGGAGAACCGTCTTGCATTTGTGAAGGTGGATTCTGTCATTTCCTGAAATTACTTCCACATAAATGGCAGGACGGTGGACAACTACCTCTCAAACCCTTGTCAAACTACAGCTGTAAGTCCGTACACACCTGTTTATATGGATTATGTTATTTTTGATGTTCCTAAATTGTATTACTATGCCATATCCACTATCCTTGCAACAGTGGTACAAAGATTAATAGAGGCAATGGAAGCAACCGATTCTACGTGTCTGCTTTGATCCGTAACATAAAGGTGTTGTGGTGTGTGACATCACTACTGTGTGGAGTTTCTGAGTTGGTTGTGTTTGTAGATGTCGCACTGTTTTGTTTGATGGTGCCCTCTGCTGGTGGATGTGCTGAGTTTAACATGTGGTATTGGAGTCATTTAAGTTTTGACTGTCATTGTGCTAATTTGGTTTTGAGTTTAGGTAGTTGGTGCAGTAACATGGGTTCTCTAAGTTGATTCCATTGAGTTGAATTCAGGCTTTTTTTATGTATGTGTTTGGTGTTTATGTTACTTCTCATTAGTTCGGTGTTCGTTGTGTGGAAATAAATATATTTTTAAATAGCTTTTTACTTAGAAATGGATATAGCAATGATGTTCGTGAGTGGGTGTTTTAGGAGACTTTTTAGCTCTGTGCGTGTTTCTGGGAGGGGGGGGGGGGGGGGGGGGGCATGTGTGTGTCCATGTGTGCACATGCTGTGGCAACCTAGGTGGTATTGCCGGAGGCTTTTGTTGGCAAATAATTTTTGTTTCAGTTTTACTCTATAGTTATTCTGCTGTTTTGTCTGTTGTATTTTTATGCTAGGTCAGTTCTGTTTCAATTCATGTTGTGGGTATGGAGCATTTGGGTTTTTTGAGTTGGTGAGATTTTGGTTCCACTTTTTGGTGTTGTAGGTGTTAGTTTTTTTGGTATCTGTAGCTGCAGCTGAGCTATATAGGTCAAGGGATATTTCAGATTCCACTTTTCACCATTGTAGATATTGTTTTTTTGGGTCACCAGAAGCGTCGGCTTTGACACGTGACATAAATCTGCTGTGGTGCGCAACGTCATGATGGCGCGAAGTTCAGTTGACGAGTGTCGCGTGTTTGTAAATGTCTTGTTGTGCTGTCGGTGGTACTCTCTGGTGGCGTGCCTGTAGGTTGTGGGTAAGGTACTGTTGTTGGTTTAGTGTGCGCTTACTATGTGTTTGTAGGTGGCATGTCATTGCAGTTCGGTGGTGCTCTCTAGTGGAGTTTGTGGGTTGTGTGATGAGTGTCGTACTGGGTTCATTTGAGTTCCTAACGTTGACGGCAGTTGTGGTTGTAAGTGAAGAATAGTAGTATACCGTGCAGTGAGTTGATGGTATAATTTTTGGTTTTTTTCTGTGGTAACGTAGTGTAGTATGTGGTTTGTCGTGTTTGTGATTACTTTTTTTTTTGTCACCACCAATTAATTGAACAGATTTCGGCTGTGGGGAATTATGGGTGACACTACTATGTCGCTCATCAATTTTTTGCAGCTGTTTGGATTACTGGCCAAGCTGGTGAAGTGTTCTGTATGTGGCGAGTATATGAGGGGGGACCCAAAAGTAACCAGAATTGTAATGCTGCACATCGTGTACTTGTAGTAGCAGATTGTGCAGCCAGAGGGTTGTTGTAAGAGCTCTGCTGAGTCAGTCTGATATGCAGCGTCACCCGACAGTGAGAAGTGTGGTTTATTTGGCAGTTCTTTGAGTGTGCGTACAGTGCAGACGTGACATGACAAACGGCTAGTCCTTACGAACAACGTGCAACAGTGTAGTTTTAATTCTTGCTCGGCAAGAACGCAGCAGAAACTGTTGTGATGGTTCAGATAGCCTACAAAGACCACACTCTTAGTAAAACGCAAGTGTACAAATGGTTTTCTTGGTTTAAAAACGGAGAAATGGTGGTTGAAGATCAGCCCCATTCCGGTCGACCTTCAACTGCTCGAAGCGAAGACAACATCGTCAAAATCCGTGATCTCATCAGTGAAAATCGACGCAGGACAATTGACCAACTCAAGAACTTGTCCAGGTTGTCCTGGAGCTCAATTCAGCGAATCTTAACCATCAATTTGGGGATGCGAAGAGTGGCAGCAAAATTCGTGCTGAAGCTTCTTACCGGAGATCAAAGGGATCATCGCATTCGAGCCTGTCTTGAAATGAACGACACGTTCAGAGATGATCCATATTTTTTCAACAACATCATTACAGGTGATGAGTCATGGTGCTATGGGTACGATCAAAAAGTACACAAGAGTCATCACAATGGAAGTCACCCGGCTCACCTCGACAAAAAAGAGCTCGACAAGTGAAATTGAAAGTGAAAATTATGTTGGTTTTTTTTTTTTTTTTTTTTTTTTTTTTTTTATGGATCGTACACTCTGAATTTGTCTCTGAAAACCAGGCAATAAACCAACAATTCTATTTGGAGGTTATTAAATGGCTTTGTATAAGTGTGTCGCAAAAACGTCCGGCTTTGTAAGATTCTGGCGTGTGGTTCCTGCATCACGACAACGCTCCCACGCACACAGCTCTCAGCGTTCACCAGTTTTTGGCCTCAACGAAGACAACTACCCTGATCCAAGCGCCCTATTCGCTGGATTAAGCACCCTCGGACTTCTTCCTATTCCCGAGGATGAAAAGAGGCTTGAGAAGGAAGCGTTTTGCGGATGTGGAAGATGTAAAACGCAATGCCTTGAAAGTGCTAGCAGGTATCAAAGAGGACGAATTTAAAAGGTTCTTCGAACACCCGAATGAACGTTTGGACAAGTGTATTAATGCTAATGGAGAGTACTTCGAAGGAGATTAAGTTTGTATTTGAAAACAATAAAGTATATGCTTTCTAGAAAGAAATTCCCGTTATTTTTGGGCCCCCCCTCGTATTAAGTTAACAAAAGTTCCGGCGTCTCAGACCAGGGACGGCTAAATGTGGAGGTGCCAGCGTGACAACATTTGGCACTCCATTCGCTGGGGTACCCGGTTCGAGAAGTCTAGGTTGGGCATGCGTGAAATTGTGTTGATGCGTTAACATTTTTCTTATCAGTCCTCACACAGCGAGCACGATGTGGGCGAGAGTGAGCGAACGGTCCTTGATTGGTATTCTTTTTGTTGGGAGGTCTGTTCAGAATACATTAAATACAGTGGTAAGTTGGGTGGGCCTGGAGTAAAGGTTGAGATTGACGAGTCACAGTTTTGTAGGAGGAAGTATGGGAGGGGTAAGCCCGTGGTTCGTTTATGGATGTAGGGTGCTGTGGTGTCGGGGTCTGGTTCTTCTCAGTGTGTGTTTAGGGTTGAGGAAAATCGTACAAAGAGGGAGTTAGTGGGGTTGATTCAAGATTACGTAGAACACGGGAGTACGGTAGTTTCTGATGGGTTTGAGCCTTATAGTGGGTTGGGTCGGGATGGTTACCATCATTTAGTTGTTAATCACAATGTAGAGTTCAAGAATTATGAGAGTGGGGGCTGTACAAATACTATATCTGTAATAGGGAGGGGAAAGAGGTGCTCTTCTAACCTTCAGGTTCATTTAGATGAGTACTGTTGGCGGAAGTGTGTCCCTGAGGGGTACTGTATTTTTAGAGCTGTTAGTGAGATGTACAGGCCCAGGGTTGTGGGTTAGTGAGGTTAGTGGGGGGGGGGGGGGGGGGGGGAGTTGGTGAGGTTAGGGGACGAAGGTGAGTGGGGGATGGTTGTGGATTTTTGCTTTTGTTGTGCAGGATTCGTTTTGCTGTAGATTTTTTTAGTTGTAAGCTGTTTTTTATGGGTTAGTGTTTGTTTCATTGGTTTTGATTTTTTTGGGGTGGGGGGCGGGGGGGGGGGTTTGGGAGTTGGGAAGTTTGTTTGGTTGTCATTTATTCTGTTGGTGAGTGTGTGAGAGGGGGGGGGGGGGAGGGTCTGATCTAGTAGGCAGTGCCAGAGCTTTCATGTGGTGAGTTTTTGTTTCTTTTTCATGTTTTTATCTGCTAAATGCACAATAATCCTTTTGGTCTATCTATGGTTAACATAGTCATTTGGCTTGCTTCTTTAGGTTTGTTTTCAAGAACATTATCAATAACATTGGATTAAGTTCACTGTGTGCAGCTACTGACTGTACTGTGTTAAGTTCCTAGTCAGTGCCTTCTAATGACAAAAAGACGGTGGGATCATTTCTCATTTCATTCATTAGTTACACAAAGAAAGTCGAATGGAGGATGTAAGTAAGAGTGAGGCACACCCAAACCTGTCGAAGCTCTCACAATGAGCTATCAAAGTTAGGAATTTATGACAGCTCCTTATGTATCAGTGCCACTTAGATCTCAAAGAAAATATCAAGCTAATTACAGACTGCACAGTGGTGTTTAAACAGGCATTCTTATCACATTGCACATGTGAATGGATTGGGATAAACTCTAGTAGCAGATACGATGGGAAGTACCCTATGCCATGCACTCATGGTTTGTAGAGTACGAATGCAGACTTCCATGGCATATTATACGGACACAAGAGCTCCAGGCTTTCAGGTGAGTGACAATGCTGAAACACTCAGGCATTTCAGAACTGCATTCTGGCGAACACGATACAGCATGGTAGGCTATTTCAGTAGACCTATTTCCAAAAGTCTAGAAAGCTAACAGTTTTTCATGTGAACTATAACATTTTCTCTATTAAAGTATATAGAATTAACAGACGAAGTGACTGCAGAGTGGAAGGTGTATTTGAATGCCACGCAAGTGAGGAACAAATGATAGTTAATAATCCAAGTCAAACTGATGTCTTGACTAATAAAAAGTTGTGAGTTAGGTGGCATCCCATGTCCTGATACGCTACACAAGTCCAGTTACTGATTTAACATACTTCATCTAGGAGAATGGCTGAAGTAGTGATGGTAATGTACTGTATGTAGGATTCGGTATTTAAAACAACTATATACTTCGAAACATTCCAGTGTATTAAGCTATCAACAGAAGATATGCATGAACTACTTAATATCTTTCAGAAATGTGCAGCTCCTTTCTCAAAGGAAGGTCTACTTTGTAATTTACTCAGCTAAACTGAGATGGCATATATGTGAATAGGATTTAGCAGTATTGAGCTAGAGCGATGGATGAATGAAAGAAAGAAAAGCATTGGGGTCCATTCTCACCTCGTCAACCGGCGAGAAAGAGTTCAGAGGTTCTTCCTTCATAGCAATACTAGAAAGTGGCACATCGGCCGACGATCGGAATTCTCGGGCATCAAGTTCTTGGAGTCGGTTCGTGTTCCCAGGCACTGCTGGTAAACAACAGAGGGTCGAAAAAACCGCACATACAGCAATACGAACACACACATTAATTAGGCTGATATGATTAATCACTCTTGGATTCACATCAGTTCACATAACTGCAGTAACTACGAATTACCAGTAGACGTGTAAAAATCACAATTTAATTTTGAATTTTACCGAGCACAGCCATACGCGCATCTAAGCCATAAAATATTGTCAAACAAACGATAGGCTTACCATTTTCTACACGTCTGCGTCTGTTGTGAAGCACTTGCTGAAGTTTCGCACCATTGAATATGTTATTGCAGTATATACTTTAACCTACACCTAGCCCACGCACAAACAACTAGCGACAACGGCCCACCAGCACGAGACATAAACAAAACTCCACTCGTTTCGATTAATTTGCAAAACTCATCACTGTTAAGCTACGTTCAACTGTTCTCTCCTTGGTTACGCCTACGCATTGGGAATCAAAACAAACATAGCCAACGTCTGAAGCGAATAAACATGGTCAGTAATATGAATAGAGACGTCATTGTTTAATGTTTTTCTATGACGCACGACACAACGCTTGTTGCTTAATCGTTTGGCTTTTCTGAGATTGGCAACGCATCTTGGTTTGTTTTTTTTCCGCTGTGCCACTAACTAAATAGATATTGTAATGGCGAGCGAAAATTAAAATTTTGTAGCCACCACTGGGCTGTATGGGTCCGTAAATATTTGATAATATAATGGATTTAACCTTGCCATTAACTAATTTCTTCGTGTACAGGTACTCAGTCTCAATCTATCGTCTAAATCAGTGGTCGCCAAACTGTTTTCCTTTAGAGACTGTCGCAAGCTGGGTGTGTTGTACTTGCGACCTCGTTATCGTGTTCATGTTCGCAGTGAGAATAAGATACGCAAGACGTATAATTCTGTCCAACACTTTATTTAGTCAAGAAGTTATTTTTAGCTTTATTTAGACAAGAAGTTATATTTAGTTTACATAACAGCAGGAAAAACATTACGAAACATTTCCAGTGCCACGAATATTGCCACCTTTTTGATAACTAAGTGAGGAAACAGTAACAGTAAAAAAGTGAAAACAAGTTATTACATTCATGGAACCTAAAAATTCAAACCATATTATTAAATTCATGTAGCGCGCCCTGTAGCAAGGATAAAGTAGAGAGCTTGTATAGGGAGAGAGTGGCCAACCGGACGATACGGCGGCCATTTTTCTGCCAAACTGCGGGCGGGACTTTTGAATGGCCAGTATTGGAGTACACACTCACCGAATCAAAAGCACAAGACAATATGGCGAAACCATTCGTTAAATGCCTTTCTTTACAGCTAAAATATACTCATAGTAACCTACTACGTACAGCGCAGGAAAATTGGATACAGTGGCTGTAAAAATTATTCGTTACTTGCATTTATCTCCTTTAAAGTTAGTTTACTAGACATATTGCAATGAAAGTAACGTAAATAAAAAAATTATAGTGTATAGCATTTGTTTTGTATCGGAAGTGCATAACGCTAAAGATCTAACGTACCTGTATTCCGTCAGTTGAATGAAAGTCGTAAGCAGTTTACTTGTGACGTGCAAAAAGTGGCGTCTTCAAACTTTTTGCATGTCACATGTAAATAGATACTGAATACCTCTCGTAGATAACAAACGAAAAAGATTACAAAAATCGGGTAATGTTAAATGTAGGCTAGTGAAATAACGACCAAATATAACAAGAAAACTTCCTCACAGTAAGTAGGCCTATTTAAAAACTGTCTTGAAGAGTACCTACAATTATTTGCTACGAATAATTTTTCAGCAAACACGACAACTGCAGAAAACGTGCTTACAACTTTCCTGCGTCAACAGCCAGGCAATAATACTGAAACTAAAACAATGCCTGGTGTTCTGATTCGGAACGAACTAAAGTTTGTCGCTATAAAGTCGAACGAGCATGGTACAACAATTACAGGAACTTTCCGTTTCCTGCAAGGACTGTCAGATATTGGCTTCAGAAAAGCTTGTGATGCTACCAGCATGCACGAACTGTTAAAGAAATAAGAGCTTAAAAATGCAGTAAATTGTAATAGGCCTACCTGATTTGCGTGACTAAAAATATTTAAAAAAACTGACACCTTAAAATCAGAGTTCTCTGAGCAACTCGTATTTAAGATCGCAAACGCTAATTACGTACTAAAACGTTATACAACTAAATCGAACATGCATGCACAACGCATAACAAGTCTCTCAATGATTCAAATACCTTTTAATCGTTTCCAAAAGTCCTCTGAACTCCAGTTCAACCCAAAAGCACGGCGAACATATGAAGCGCGAGGGACGTTTGACAGAAAAATGGCGCCAAAGCTAATCAACCAATCACGGGCAACTTCACCTATGGCCACTCTCTCTGTATACAGGCTCTCTAGGATACAGCGTTCCTGGCGGTAAGCGCTCGAACCCTGTTGACATGCCCCAGTCGATCAACTGATAAACTGACATCTGTTTCGGATGACGCCCGATTTCGATACAATAGCCTCCTTCGGGAAAGCGGAGCGCTGTGTTGGATTATGCTGGAAGTGACATCCCTGAAGCGTGCCGGGAAGTGTAGCCGACCTCCCGTTTGCGTTTGAACCGGTGATGGCACCGGTGGAGGTTGCTGGGTGGCGGGCGGAGGTTTCGCCTAGTTGCGTTGCAGATGTGAATGTGAAGAGTCTAGTAGGACAAACTCTAGCAGTGGAAACAGTATTCATCTTACCACTGTCGATGATATCAGATGTTTTGTCACTTCTACTGACGAAACGATGTGGACCATTATATGGCGGTGTGAGTGGCAGGGTGATGCCCTCTACTTACTATGATCGTAATTCACGGGGTACGAATGTTTACGATGTACCATGGCGCTATGCTTGTCGCGGTCGGTTCTATGTCAGCCTTCCGCTGAGGTGGGTGACAAATACCGGTGAACTGACATCGTTCAGTGAAACTGCGTGTGGATCCACAAACTCACCTGGAAGCTGTAGAACTTCTCCATATACCAGTTCTGTCTGTGAGGCGTCTAGATCCGGTTTATACATGTTACATAGGCCGAGCAAAACCAGTGGCAATGCGAAGGTCCAGTGTGATTCGTGGCACATTAAGGCAGCTTTAAGCAATCGATGCCAACGTTCAATCATGCCGTTACTGGCAGGATGGTAACTTGTTGTTGTCTGATGCACTGTGCCGCAAACTTTACTTACCAGGAAAGTAGTTGGGGTCGAACAAACACAAATACACCAAAATCGTGTGAGAAATAATGTAAAGGTCTCTCATTGCACTAGTGATACTCCCGCATCTGCAAAACTCTGCAGTCGTCCGTTAGAGGCCTCTGCGTATGCCGAGCCGCATTGCACACTGACCTGCCGGTACGCCAGTAGGGACGGTGCAGTGTGCCTCTGAAGTTGCGTTTTGTCACATTATTTGTGTGTTGAAGCGTCAGATGGCTCGGCGATTGGTAATCAATTTTGCTAAAGTATTGCAATTGGCTGAGATGAAGTTACGAAGAACCCTTCTTCGTGAAGATGGTATTGGTGTAGAAGACGAATCATTCGCATGTTTTCTGGTATCTATTATAGTGCAGAAGCATGAGCATAAGTTAGAAACAGATACGGTTGTAACACTAACAAACAATGATGATGATAGGGATGATAATGACGAACAACTCGTTGTGGGAAGAGGCGATGGAAGCAATGACAGTGAATACCGACCGTCTCCCAAGAAGAAGATTAAAGTTGCAAGTATCATCATGGTGTTTGATGACAACACACTGGAGAACATGTACGATGATTATTACGTAAGAGGTTTCGAAACATACGGCAAGCTTCTGAAAAGATACCCTAAATCGAAGTCTAAAAGCAATATCGAAAACATACTGGATTACGTGGCAAAGAAAAGAGAAGAAAATCCAGTTTTCAAAGGAAATCGTACACTGCTGTTCAAGACCACCGAGGAGTGTGTAATGGCGAATTCGATGAAGCGCGAGAATCCGGTTCCACTGTTCATTATTGGCATTTACAACATTGGGCATTGCATGTGGCCAGAAATCTCGGGTGTACAAACTTTACAGCTTCACTAGGATTTATTGTTGTTGTTGTTCTGGTCTTCAGTCCTGAGACTGGTTTGATGCAGCTCTCCATGCTACTCTATCCTGTGCAAGCTTCTTCATCTCCCAGTACTTGCTGCAACCTACATCCTTCTGAATCTGCTTAGTGTATTCATCTCTTCATCTCTTGATTTTTACCCTCCACACTGCCCTCCAATGCTAAATTTGTGATTCCTTGATGCCTCAAAACATGTCCTACCAAACGGTCCCTTCTTTTTGTCAAGTTGTGCCACAAACTCCTCTTCTCCCCAATTATATTCAATACCTCCTCATTAGTTATGTGATCTACCCATCTAATCTTCAGCATTCTTCTGTAGCACCACATTTCGAAAGCTTCTATTCTCTTCTTGTCCAAACTATTTATTGTCCATGTTTCACTTCCATACATGGCTACACTCCATACAAATACTTTCAGAAACGACTTCCTGACCATTAAATCTATACTCGATGTTAACAAGTTTATCTTCTTCAGAAACGCTTTCCTTGCCATTGCCAGTCTACATTTTATATCCTCTCTACTTCGACCATCATCAGTTATTTTGCTCCCCAAATAGCAAAACTCCTTTACTACTTTCAATGTCTCATTTCCTAATCTAATTCCCTGAGCATCATCCGATTTAATTTGACTACATTCCATTATCCTCGTTTTGCTTTTGTTGATGTTCATCTTATATCCTCCTTTTAAGAAACTGTCCATTCCGTTCAACTGCTCTTCCAAGTCCTTTGCTGTCTCTGACAGAATTACAATGTCATCGGTGAACCTCAAAGTTTTTATTTCTTCTCCATGGATTTTAATACCTACTCCGAATTTTTCTTTTGTTTCCTTTGCTGCTTGCTCAATATACAGATTGAATAACATCGGGGAGAGGCTACAACCCTGTCTCACTCCCTTCCCAACCACTGCTTCCCTTTCATGTCCCTCGACTCTTATAACTGCCATCTGGTTTCTGTACAAACTGTAATTTGAAAAAGGAGTTTAGGATAACATCACGCCGTATCACTATGCTCCAAGCACGAAAAGATAAGGATGACGAAGAAGAGCTGATTGAAAGAGTTCAAACGTTTGTTGCTGACGTCAATGAGCATATCACGAGAGAAAACATCGATATTAGTTCCGTATGGAACTGTGATCAGAGTCCTTTCAACTATGAACTTTCTTGTGACAGAACACTATCCATGAAATGGGAGAGAATCACCGTCGCGATGTTGCAATCAGTTAGCATAGTTACACAATCGATGTTGCTATATCAATGGACGGACGATTGGCAGACAAACTCTATATTTGCTTCCAAGAATCCAGTGGAAAGTTTGGACCCCGCGTGTCAAGGGAAATACAAACGCGGTGCCCTCCAAATGTCGTCGTCGATGCAAATGTGAGTGGGAAGATGACGAAACAACATCTGAAGACGTGTTTTCTGTCAGTTTTGAATCCACATTTGTCGAGAATGTCATTATTACTTTGTGACTCCTGGTCTGGACATAAGGATGAACGAGTACTGCTGGAAGCATCTGGCGGAAAACACGTAGATTTAAAAAGCATTCCGCCTAAAACTACACAATATGCACAACATATGTTTATTTCTTCAGGCAATATAAAATATATGCCAAGGGAATAACAGACTTCATTAAACTACGTTCCAGTAATATGCAGCCGAAATTGCACGGCAGATTCTTTATCACGAATATGCATTCTGTCATTTACAATCATTAATCTGCGGGCGTACACAGACCAATGCTTTGTTACGTGTGGCGGAACGCTGGCTACGATACTGGTGAACCAGTGAATAACTTCAAAAGTGTCACTGACATGGCGTTCAACACTGATATCATAGAATGTGCGTTTTGCAGTCATTCGTATGGCTCGCATTTACATTTATAGTTAAGATTGCAGCATTGCGTATGGCGTCTACAATTACATGTACAGTGATATCTAGAGCATGACCGCAGAGTTTTGCAGAAACACGACACCCACCAGCACATTCAGGGGTACATAATGGTCCTGTAACCAAACGTTCATACAGACCTGTTTGTTCGAGCCCAAGTACTTTCCTGGTTAGTTGGGCAAATAGATCAGATTCGAACTGCCGTCTTCTGTCCGTGGTTATATGAAGCGGACAACCAAAACGGACGATCGAGTGTGGGACAAATGTAGTGGCTAGCGTCTTAGTAGAAACGTTATATACCCGGAATGGCTTTTTGCCGGCGTGTGAATCGATCTCTTATTGTCAGTAGGTAATGTTGTGCTTCTGAAGGGGCAGCAGACCTGCGCATCAATATGAATATGTGGAAATCGTGCTGTTGTGTCTGGAAATTTGCCCACTGGCGCAGAAACATGGCGAGAAAACTTGCTGCATTGGCACTGCACGCATGCCAAAGCCCATGTGTGACAGTCTTTTTTTATCAAGGCCTCACAAAAGGGCTAGTTATTAGTCTAATTCTTGCCTTCACGCCTGGGTGACATAAATTATGTAGACTTTCGAAGACTTGCTTGTGTAGCATCTACATCTACATCTCCATCCATACTCCGCAAGCCACCTGACGGTGTGTAGCGGAGGGTACCTCGAGTACCTCTATCGGTTCTCCCTTCTATTCCAGTCTTGTATTGTTCGTGGAAAGAAGGATTGTCGGTATGTGTCTGTGTGGGCTCTAATCTCTCTGATTTTATCCTCATGGTCTCTTTGCGAGATATATGTAGGAGGGAGCAATATACTGCTTGACTCCTCGGTGAAGATATGTTCTTGAAACTTCAACAAAAGCCCGTACCTAGCTACTGAGCGTCTCTCCTGATAAAGGATATTTCTTTCTATGTATTCGCAGCACATTACACTTGTCTACATTGAGATTCAATTGCCATTCCCTGCACCATGCGTCAATTCGCTGCAGATCCTCCTGCATTTCAGAACAATTTTCCATAGTTACAACCTCTCGATATACCACAGCATCATCTGCAAACGGCTCAGTGAACGTCCGATGTCATCCACAAGGTCATTTATGTATATTGTGAAAAGCAGCTGTCCTACGACACTCCCCTGCGGCACACCTTAAATCACTCTTACTTCACAAGACTTCTCTCCATTAAGAATGACATGCTCCGTTCTGTTATCTAGGAACTCCTCAATCCAATCACACAATTGGTCTGATACTCCATATGCTCTTACTTTGTTCATTAAACCACTGTGGGGAACTGCATCGAACGCCTTGCGGAAGACAAGAAACACGGTATCTACCTGTGAACCCGTATCTATGGCCCTCTGAGTCTCGTGGACGAATAGTGTGAGCTGCGTTTCACACGATTGTCTTTTTCGAAACCCATGCTGATTCCTACAGAGTAGATTTCTAGTCTCCAGAAAAGTCATTATACTCGAACATAGTACGTGTTCCAAAATTCTACAACAGATAAACGTTGGAGACATAGGTCTACAGTTCTGCACATCTGTTTGAATTATTAGCGGTTTGTGAGTCCATTAAAAGCTAGAGTTTTTGTCATTTTTACAGACCATAAACCCCTCACCTATACCTTTCGGGACCATGGGAACGAACGTACGATTTTTCCCAGTTGAAAGTCACAATATATCTTTGCGTTTGTAACTAGAACGTCGATTGGCTGAATTTGAAGGCCTGTCGTGGCATTTTGTAAACAATCTCGAAGTTCCAGATCAGGCTCCTGTGCTCGGGCTAGCTGTGTGAAGTCTACTGTCTTCGTGATATTGCTCACCTGGGATAGACAGTCTGCAACGACATTGTCAATTCTCGATATATGCCATACATCAGTAGTGAATTGTTCGATGACATTTGTCATTATTTTGCCGAGAGGCACAGGTGAAGGGTTTCATCATCATCATCAGCCAATTCAATCATTAAATGATGTGGCCTCTTTGAGTCGTGGATTCAGGTAGGCTTTCAGCAGTCTTCTCCAAGTGGGATGGTCTTGGGCAGTTATCTGCCAGGTGTTACCAGCAATCTTCTTGATGTTTTTGTCCCATCTGTCTGGTGGTCTTCCGCTAGGCCTCCAATGCTCTCTCAGACTCCACTCCAGTACTAGCTTCGTCCATCTGTTGTCTTTTCTTCTTGCGACGTGGCCAGCCCACTGCCATTTCGAGGAACCTATTGTCTCTAAGATGTCATTAACTTTAGTCACAGACCGGATGTCATCTGCCCTATTCCTATTCTTTCTTGTATAGCCCAGCATTGATCTCTCCCTGGCTCTCTGTGCTGTCCTAAGTTTCCCTTTTGTAAATGAGTTCGGTGTCCACGTCTCGCACCCATACGTCATCACAGGAAGAATGCATTGATCAAATACTGCTCTCTTCAGATTTACTGGCATTTTTGATCTCAATACTGCTGAAATCTACCCAAATGCTTGCTAGTCAAGCTTGATGCATCGATAGATTTCTGGTCTTATGTCTCCCTTCATATTTATAATCTGGATAAGGTAGACACATTCACTGACCTCTTCTAATAGACTGTCCTTGACTTTCACATCTCCAGCTGGGACCGATTTGTTGGGCAGTACTTTTGTTTCGGAAAGGTTCAAGTTCAAGCCAACCAGCTGACATTCCGATGCAAAATCTGTAACTAAGTTTTGGAGCTCTGCGAAGTCTTTGGCCAGTAAGGCATTATCATCAGCATATCTCAAGTTGGTAAGGCTTCTTCCATTAATTCTAATTCCCTTACCTTCCCAGCTCAGCTTTGACGTAGCCATTTCCAATACAGCAGAGAACAGTTTTGGGGAGATGGGATCGCCTTGCTTGACACCCCTCATGATGCGGAATTCTTGAGTTGATTTGCCGACGTTAACATAAGCTGAAGAATTCTCGTAGATTTTCCTGAGCACTTCAACGTATGCTGCTCCCACTCCTTGCTCACTCAAAGCTTGGAGGACAGCTACATGGCTAACGGAGTCAAATGCCTTTTCAGAGTCAACAAAGGCAATGCAGAGAGGCAGTTGGTGTTCATTCGCTCTGCTTATCACTTCACTAACGGTCAGAGTGTGGTCAATAGTGCTAAAATTGCTTCGGAATCCTGCTTGTTCTATAGTTTGGGCTAAGTGTAGGATGGAACTAATTCGGTTTAACAAGATCTTTATGAAAACTTTGTACAAAATTGAGAGCAAGCTGATAGGACGGTAGTGTGTTAAAATGACAAAAACTCTAGCTACCAGCTGTGTTCGGAAATATTTAATGGACTCATGAAGCGCCAACAATTTGCAGTCGAAAAGAATGCGAGAGGCTGCCAGGCTCTGTCTGCATATTGTTGCAAGGCAGCACCGATTGCCATCTGGCTAGCGTCTACTACCAGTGCGAGAGGTGCCTCCAAAGCCGGATGTGCAAGAAAGGCTGTGTCTGCTATACTTTTCTTGGCCCCTCCAAACGCGTTTTCCATCGACTCTGTCCACAATACCGGCATTTTACCTTTAACTCTAGGACCAGCTAAAGCTGCGGTAAGAGGCTCAAGGAGTTCTGCCGCATGAGGTAGGTGACGTTCGTAGAAATTAAGGACTCCCAAGAATCGTCACAGTTCTTTAGCAGTTTCTGGCTGTGGAACAATCAATATAGCCTCTGATTTCTCTGGTAATGGCAGTGACGCCTTTGATGAAATCCGGTGGCCTAAAAAGGTAATCTGTGTGTGGCACACTTTCAGGCGTTCAACACTACTCCGTATTCATCAAGACATTTAGCAGGTGCTGTTTGTGTTCTTCTAGGGTCGCTGAAAACATGAGTATATCATCAAGATATGCAAAACAAAACTGCCAGCCTAGCAAAACGGAATCTATAAATCTTTGCTATGTCTGGGCAGCATTACTCAATCCGAACGTCGTAACGGGCTTTCGAACAGACCAAACGGCATTATAATGGCCGTTTTAGGAATGTCTCTTTCGGCAACAGGGATCTGTGTATATGCTTTTGCGGAATCTAATACGCTAAACACCTTTTGTCCACATAATGCGTAATTATAATCTTTCAAGAGGGGAACAGGATACCGACCCGGTATTGCCCTAGCAAACAAGCTTGGTAATCACCACAAGGATGCCACGCACCGTTCTTTTTAGGTACTAAATGGAAGGGTGGCGACCAAGGCCTACTAGACAGCCGTATGAGGCCTTTCTTCAACATTGTATTAAATTCCTCCTCTTCAACAGCGTATTGGTCAGGAGCAAGACTCCTGGGTCTACACGAAATCAGAGGGCCTGCAGTAGTATTGATATAGTGTACAGTATTGTGACGTACCTTTTGTGGGGCCCCAGGAGGCCTTGTGATAGCCAGGAAAATCCTAAGACATTTTGGTCTTATGTCAAAGCGGTAGGTGGAGCAAAACAAAATGTCCAGACACTCTGTGACGAAAATGGTACTGAAACAGAGGATGACAGACTAAAGGCCGAAGTACTAAATGTCTTTTTCCAAAACTGTTTCACAGAGGAAGACTGCACTGTAGTTCCTTCTCTACATTGTCGCACAGATGACAAAATGGTTGATATCGAAATAGACAGCAGAGGGATAGAGAAACAATTACAATCGCTCAAAAGAGGAAAGGCCGCTGGACCTGATGGGATACCAGTTCGATTTTACACAGAGTACGAGAAGGAACTTGCCCCCCTTCTTGCAGCAGTCTACCGTAGGTCTCTAGAAGAGCGTAGCGTTCCAAAGGATTGGAAAAGGGCACAGGTCATCCCCGTTTTCAAGAAAGGACATCGAACAGATGTGCAGAACTATAGAGCTATATGTCTAACGTCGATCAGTTGTAGAATTTTGGAACACGTATTATGTTCGAGTATAATGTCTTTTCTGGAGACTAGAAATCTACTCTGTAGGAATCAGCATGGGTTTCGAAAAAGACGGTCGTGTGAAACCCAGCTCGCGCTATTCGTCCACGAGACTCAGAGGGCCTTAGACACGGGTTCACAGGTAGATGCCGTGTTTCTTGACTTCCGCAAGGCGTTTGACACAGTTCCCCACAGTCGTTTAATGAACAAAGTAAGAGCATACGGACTATCAGATCAATTGTGTGATTGGATTGAGGAGTTCCTAGATAACAGAACGCAGCATGTCATTCTCAATGGAGAGAAGTCTTCCGAAGTAAGAGTGATTTCAGGTGTGCCGCAGGGGAGTGTCATAGGACCGTTGCTATTCAAAATATACATAAATGACCTTGTGGATGACATCGGAAGTTCACTGAGGCTTTTTGCAGATGATGCTGTGGTGTATCGAGAGGTTGCAACAATGGAAAATTGTACTGAAATGCAGGAGGATCTACAGCGAATTGACGCATGGTGCACGGAATGGCAATTGAATCAAGTGTAATGTGATGCGAATACATAGAAAGATAGGTCCCTTATCATTTAGCTACAAAATAGCAGATCAGCAACTGGAAGCAGTTAATTCCATAAATTATCTGGGAGTACTCATTAGGAGTGATTTTAAATGGAATGATCATATAAAGTTGATCGTCGGTAAAGCAGATGCCAGACTGAGATTCATTGGAAGAATCCTAAGGAAATGCAATCCAACAACAAAGGAAGTAGGTTACAGTACGCTTGTTCGCCCAATGCTTGAATACTGCTCAGCAGTGTGGGATCCGCACCAGGTAGGGTTGATAGAAGAGATAGAGAAGATCCAACGGAGAGCAGCGCGCTTCGTTACAGGATCATTTAGTAATTGCGAAAGCGTTACGGAGATGATAGATAAACTCCAGTGGAAGACTCTGCAGGAGAGACGCTCAGTAGCTCGGTACGGGCTTTTGTCGAAGTTTCGAGAACATACCTTCACCGAAGAGTCAAGCAGTATATTGCTCCCTCCTACGTATATCTCGCGAAGAGACCATGAGGATAAAGTAAGAGAGATTAGAGCCCACACAGAGGAATACCGACAATCTTTCTTTCCCCGAACGTTACGAGACTGGAACAGAAGGGAGAACCGATGAGGTACTGAAGGTACCCTCCGCCACACACCGTCAGGTGGCTTGCGGAGTATGGATGTAGACGTACATGTAGAGACAGTGTCAATTGTAGATATACATGAGCTACAACATATATGGGAATTAAGTTTTCTATATCCCGATTACCAATCACGTTCCCATAGAGGCTCTGAAAGGTACAACATCTTTGTCCACCAATTGTGGAAACATGCCACAGAGGAGTTAGGACAAACGAAAACTTATACAATGCACTGAGTTTTATCCAAATTTGACATCTGGGAGAGCATTCTGTAATTTAGTGACTGTTTTCAATGATAGACTGGACAGAAAATGCTTGCTGCGATATTAGGATCAGAATATGAACAGTACTACCTCCAAAAGCTACCGACTTGTACATAGTTTGCTTACAGAGTTAACTGTTAGATTTCAAGGGCAGGGTTTTAAGAATTTCAGGCAGTGACTGTGTTAATTACAAATGTTTGCCACGGATGAACTTTTGTGAACAGTTAAGTCTATGTTAGGTTACTGAACTTGAACAATCACATCATAGGACATAGCCAAGTGTAGTATGTGGCTAACCATTTATCTGTGCATAATTATGGTAGGATATGTTCTGAGGCATCAATGGATCACCAATTTAGTATTGGAGGGCAGCATGGAGGGTAAAAATCGTAGAGGGAGACCAAGAGACAAATACACTAAACAGATTCAGAATTATGTAGGTTGCAGTAGGTACTGGGTGATGAAGAAGCTTGCACAGGATAGAGTAGCAGTCTCAGGATTGAAGACCACATCATCATCATCAATTATGATATATGAGACACAATTTGGCCCTAAACTGTAGGTTATTTAACGCCAAAGTGCGATTACAATGTTTGGACTGTAATCTTGGTGTGTACAACATCATTTAAAATAGTCTACTTTAGACTACCACTCTCCAGCCAGATTCAATAGAGGTACAGCTACTGATACAGGTTAATATGGTTCTGCTTCAGTCTGTGATTAACACAATCACGATGCAATCCAAGAAACTAATTTTTGAATAAACTTTGCTTCTTGTCATGTATTTAGAGTTATGTTCATTGGCCAAAGATATTTAACAAGTTCCCATCAAGCACAAAGCAAGAAAATGGGAATGTTTCCCAAATGATAAAGTAATTGAAAATGTGGCTCGTTAGTCAGTGCTAAAAGTTATCTGAATATACAGGATGATTTTGATACTTGGATACAAACTGCAGGAAACAGTCCCTGAGAGGATAATGAGCAAAAACGCTCACTGGACCAACGAGTATGGCTAGAAAAGCATTCAATGGGAGGTGGAGACCCCAGTTCAGTTTTGCAAAGGGTACTCTATGGGACTTACCCCTTACTTGGCTGACACTAATAATAAACCACTCACCCAGCGCAAAGCCCCAAATGATGAGAAAATTGCAGGTTACACCCGTATACAGGATGACTCAGGAAAAGTTTACAACTAACATGGCATGTCAGGTATACAACAAGGGTTAGAAATCACATAGGAACTGGGCCTCACAAAGACCATTGGGGGCTACTAAATGGCATTGTGGTTGTCACATGCTACAAATGGATGCTCACTACAGGAGATGCTCAAAGTTTTATTGAAGTGCATTTAGACACATCTGACATCAACACTGCATTGAACGGCACACCCTCCCAAAGATACCTGATGTATCACATAGACATCATGCTGCCATAACAGTCCTGTCCACCAGATCCCCCTGTGATGTAACAAGTGTTTCATACATGAGGACCTTCAGAGACATCCCTGGGAAAAGATCGATTGGGGGCAGATCGGTTGACCAAAGTGGCCATCTCACTGGCCCACCATGACCAATCCAGAGGCTGGGAGAGGTTGCCTGCAAATGTGTTCTCACCTATCTGCTATAACGATCGGGATTCATCATGCTGAAATGAAATGCAGCAACGAATAAAGGTGGGAACATCATTTAGCATGTCTGGAATAACCTCTCGCAGGAGTATGAGATACTTTTTAATCGTCAAGTCAGTCTGGGAGAATGTACGGCCCAATTAAACAGTCTCTGATGATGGCAGCCCACATGTTAATGGTAAATTTGTAATGTGAGGCGGTGTATGTGTAGCATGTGGGTTCACATCCACCCATGTATGCAGGGTGTGAATGTTCATCACACTTTTGTTTGTGAATGCAGTCATTAAATAGGATACTCTCTGTGGAACTTCAGTCTCGTAACTTTTGCACCTTCTCATGGCAGTTTGAAACCCTTGTTACTATCTGATTACTGATTCTTGTTGTATGCCAATTGTGAGAAGTCAATTTGTAAACATTTTTCTGTTTCATCCTGTATAAGAAGGGTAAAAGAACAGATGTGCAAAATTTCAAATCAATATCCCTAACATTCTTTCACTACAGAATCCTTGAGCATATTCTCACTTCAAATATAATAAATTTTCAGTGTCAAGAACCACTCATACAAAACTCATCTTACCTTTTTCTCATAAAATATACTGCAAACTATTGTTGAAGGGCAGCCGACAGATTCCATATTTCTAGATTTCCATAAAGCATTTGACATGGTGCCCAATGTAAGACCATTAACAAAGGTACAAACATATGGAATAGCCTCCCAGATATTTGACTGGCTCAAAGGCTTCTTAAGCAATAGATTGCAGCACATGTCTAAGGACATCACATGCACCCATGCCCGAGGCAGGATTCGAACCTGCGACCGTAGAGGTTCCAGACTATAGCACCTAGAACCGCTCGGCTACCCCGGCCGGCTGTATGGTAAGGTGTTGAAACTAACAGACTGCAGGAGGATGTGAGATAAAATCAAACAGTGGAAACTGCAGGTAGAAATGTCAACAATGTAGAAAAAGGACAGATTGCTACTTACCATAAAGAAGATATGTCAGGTTGCAGACAAGCACAATTAAAAGACACTCACATAAAGCTTTTGGCCACACACACACGCACGCACACACACACACACACACACACACACACACACACACAAGCAAGCCTACCTCACACTGAAACATTACAGGACATATTGAAGTATTCGATACTGTAGACTTTTAGGGGATGTCGATACAGATATGCAAATTGTAAAGGGAAACTTTGGTGATGTTTAAATATTGTACTGTGTCAATATTAGGACATTTTGCACAGAAAGAACAAAAATAGAATTAATGTAAATATATATTAGTGTTAGTAACCTATTTTCATTCAATTTTGTAATTATATTTCATTTTGTAAAAGAAAGACTCACTGTTTGCTGTAGCTCTGATTAATTGTATAAATTATCAGTTTTGAGCTAAATTATTTCGTGTAATATGGACAAGATACTTTTAAAAACTCACCAGCTAAAGAGAAAGTCTGTAAATGAACGTTTAATGCACACTTCTGGAACTTTCTATGGAGAAATTCTATATTATGATCGCAAAATTACGAAAACTTGTGAAAACTGTTTCATAACCTAATTTCGAAAGACGATTTGTATCAAGATATATTGCTAAAAAGATTTATTTACGTTTTGAAACACGATTTAAATCATTTTACATATTAATAGTTGTTCTAAATCACTCAAGAAATATCCAGAATCAAATGTGAAGATATTTCTGGAAACATCGTTACAAATCTGGTGAAGGTTATCCAGAAGCTGGTAGAAAAATGTTATAAAATCTATTTGGAAATTATGCTTGTAAGAATTTATATGTACTGATCCTTTTACTTACTTTAATCTGTACTAAAATTCTGTAATGTCTAATTTAGTTTTAAGTCGTGAATTGCTATCATATTGTAAACAAAACATTGTCAAAGACTCTCATTGTTTGGAAAGATATTAATACACCTAGGAGTTGTCAGTGGCCAGTTCAGTTCGGATGTGCAGTGCGGTTAGCTCTGAGAGTCAGTTGTTGAGTCTGTGAAGTCTGTCAGTTCTGTTTGAAAATAAACGTCTGTAATGAAGAATTACTTGTTGTCGTCAATATGAACTCAAGACCTTTTGCACGAAGCAGACACCTCCTAATGCAACGTTTTAATCTGGTTGAGGAAGCTGGGATCGCTATAAGTGCAAACAAATTGAAGTGGAACGTTTTAATTTGGTGTTGAGGAGCTGAAATGTTATAATTTGGTGGAGGAAGCAGAGGATATGACGACCACCCAGTGATTCTTCAAAATAAAATACGTCTCTTCTGGGATCACAAGAAGAAAATACGTCTGTTTTGGGACCACAAGAAGAGGATATACGACGGACCAGTCATTCTTCAGAAGTAAATACGTCGATTCTGGGGTCACAAGAAGAGGAGTGAATCAACCGAGCGAAACCATCCTGGAATTGAAGAAATTTCACAAAACACAGACACCAACGAGCGCCGACGGACACTAATATAAGTACCTGCTTCCTAAAAAAATGGAAAAAGACGCAGATTTCAGTATTGACAGCGGTGTAGCGAGTACACCTATTAGGGAAAGTGCTTCTGACAGTGTAAGAATGTTGGAAACGTTAAAACAAATGTTTTCAGAGTTAAACTCGAAGTTGGATAACACAAACTCGAAGATGGACGATTCTCGTGCCGAATTACGTCAACAAATTGAACAGACACAACAACAGATGGACAGGTCGATTTCGAAGGCTGTGTGTGATTTAAAATCAGAAATAAATTCAAATACAGAACAGATTGCTCACACTAATCAGGTTCTCGAAGAATGGCGAATTACTTTTGAGTCAAACCAAAAAGAACTTAGTTGTCATGTGGACACGGTTGAGAGCAAAATTTCTGTCCTTGAAACTAATTTAAGTAACGAAATTTCAAATAACCAGTCAAAACTTAAAAAAGTTGTTGATTTTGTAAATGAGGAAAATTCTCAATTGAGAAATGAATTTGACCAGACAAAACGATTTTTTTAAAGCGAAATTGAATCTTTCAAATCTGATTCTGACAACAAGGTCACAGAAATTTGTAGTAGAGTAGGTAATGTCGAAAAAACTGTAGACAGAAAATTTGTAGAAATACAAGAAGCTATGTTGCAAAAAGGTTTTAGTAATAGTTGTAATGGGGTATGGGAAATTTTCCCATTAAAACTTATCCCGGTGACAAGAATATACACCCAAAAGACTTCATGCAATTCCGCAAGGAGCAGTTCACGTCCATAATGACAGATAGTGTTAAGATAAAATTTGTAAAGAAATTACTTGATGGCGAGGCGCTTTCGTGGGCCAATCAGAATTGTTCCGCATAAATGTCCTTTGAAGATTTCGAAAAATGTTTTCTAACCAAATTTTGGTCTGAAACTGAGCAAGCTCGAATCAAAAGTGAATTCTTGAATGGTCCTAGTTACAGAGAATCTGATGGGTCAATGAAAGCCTATTGTGAAAAACAGTTGCAAAAATTAGTGCATCTGGATAAGCCATTTGATGAGCTAACTCAAATTGATGCACTAAAACGGAGACTTCCGAAAAGAGTACAATGGGGTTTAGTATATGGTCCAGATGAGTCCATAGAACAATTCTTGAAATATGTGGACAAACTTGATAGAGCCTTTGAACAAAACAACAGATTTAACGACTTTGTAGGTTCATCACACAGAGGGTGGGAACCGAACCGTGGAAATAATAACAATAATAGTGAACGAAGAAACTTTAACAACAACAGGGATAATTATAATAGCAATGACAGAAGAAATTTTGGTAGGAATGATCAGCACTTTAATTCAAACAGAGAATGGGAAAATCGAAACAGGTCCTGGGGTAATGACATGAGAGAAGGTAACCCGAGGCAGGGAAAAGAAAGACACAGGCCTTTAAACGACTAAATGCTCCACTGGGAGTCTGTCAGTTTGGGGCAAGGAATTTTCAAAATCAGGCTAATTTCACCCGGAACAGACAGCACTATAATCAGAGACCTAACCAGTATAGACAGTATGCTTATGATCGATCTGTAGATAGAGGTAATGAAAAAATTAAATTTGACAGGAAATTTTGGAATGTCATCAGAGAAAATACTAGAAACAACTGTAATAGGAACCAGGCTACCTTTGATGAAGTAGGCTTAGAAGATGACATAATTGCAAATTTATATAATCAAGAAGAAGCACCTAATGCTGAAATGAAAGGTACGGATAACTTTGATAATTCTGGATTGTACAAACTTATGTGTGGTGATGTTTTAGATGTAAGTTGTCATAATGATGTTCGTACTGAAGTTTCTGGAAAGCCTGATATTCATGTGGATGTGGTTGGTGAAGATGGTGTTGTGAGTAATGTTGGTGATACTAGTAGTGTTTGTAGTGTAAGCTCAGGCAATGATGATGATAATGTTGGTCTTAAGGCTAATGGTGATTATGTACTAGAAGATTTTGATGGTGAATTGGATGGAATAGTTTATGTTGAAGTTAAGGAGGATGTTATAAGCAATAGTGTTGAGAATAGTTGTCCCAGGAACTCTAACTACATTCCACATGAAAATCAGATTGTGCCAGTTCAGCTTAGTAATACATCAGGAGACAGGGGGGTTGATTGTGCTGATGCATCTGAGATTATTTTGAAATCTGTTTGGGACAAATTTAAAGATTACAGTGATGACAATGATGTTAAGATCAAATTAAGGGAAATTTGTGAACCAGTTTCTGCTTTTAAGCCTAATGAAATCATCAAACGGGGTACTAGTCAGGATGTGTGTGAGGTAAATAGTAATCCAGACATTCCAGTAAATTCCAGTAAACCTAGAAGTTTGAAGAAAGTATTGCCTAATAAAGAAAACTTAAATATGGAACAGAGGTACGATGAGATAGCAGAAGATCTTTTGTATGAAGAACAGGAAGAAAGGGAAAACACCACTATTGGTAGTCCATACATAAAAATTAAAGATGCAGGTTGGGAAGGGTATTGTTTGATTGACACAGGGAGTCCAATTAGTGCCATTTAAAGCAAATTAAAAGATATAATTAAGCATGATCCTGACTTTGTTGAATTACCAGTTGTTGGAATAAAAATTAGAGGCATTACCGGCAAACTGAGCAAAATTGTTAATAGACAGATGTTGTTGTCCTTCAGTATAAATGATGTACAGTTTACTCAAGGATGTCTTGTAATAAGTGACCTAAATGAGAATGTACTGTTGGGTATGGACTGGATATTAAAAGCTAATGCAGCATTTGATTGGGAAAAGAGTTTGTTTACCTTTATTGATCCTAAGACGAGAGTATGTTCCAGTACTGACATGTCGGTTCAAAACTGTGCTGATAAGGGAATTGAAATTAGGGACGTTACATTTTCTGAAGACAGTGGTTATTGTGTAGAGGAAATTACTGAGGATTATGATGATGGAGAATATGGGGATATAGTTCAAGAAAAATTACGGGAATCAGATAATTTGAACCAAGAGCAGAAGGTAGAGTTAGAAAGATTATTATGGAATTACTGTGATGTTTTTGATGATAGACCTGGCAGAGTAAAGAATTATCAGTGTAAACTCAGATTAAAACCACATGAGCCATTCTTTATAAAACCTTATAGTGTACCCATTGCAAAGAGAAAAGATGTAGAAAAGGAACTTCAAAAGATGGAAGAGTGGGGCATCATTGAGAGAAGTAAGAGCCAATACAATAATCCTTTGGTAGTGGTTGCAAAACGTGATGGCAGTGTCAGGCTTGTACGAGATTCAAGACACCTAAATAAGTATCTGGAAAGAGAGACCGATCATCCCGAGAATATAGACGAATTACTTCATAAATTTGAAAGAATGAAATACATGACCAGTTTAGATCTCACATCAGGATTTCACCAAGTAGAATTAGAAAATGATTCCAGAAAGTATACTGCCTTTTTGTATGGGGGAAGATGTTACCAGTATTGTGTGGTACCATTTGGGCTGAATGTCTCAGTAGCCGAATTCATTAGAGCACTTGACTTTGTTTTGGGAAAAGATCTTTTATCAAAATTAACTGTGTATGTAGATGACATTTTGATCACTGGAGAAACTTGGGAAGAACATGTTAATACTTTGAGGGAGGTTTGCAATAGATTAAGGAAAGGGGGAATGTCACTTAAATTATCTAAATGTAAGTTTGGTATGAAAAAATTGAAGTTTCTGGGGCACAGTATTTCTGAGGAAGGTATTTTGCCAGATCCTGAAAAACTCAAAACAATTGCAAAATTCCCAATTCCAAAAACCAAGAAACAACTAAAGTCATTTTTCAGGATGTGCGGTTACTACAGACAGTTCATTAGTACCCAAGCTCTAAATGCTCCAAGTCTTAACAGATTGCTGAAGAAAAACGCAATGTGGGTTTGGGATCAGGAATGTGAAGCTGCTTTTGAAGAAATAAAAACACAGTTATGTAACAGTCAAATTTTGTACCGTCCTGATTTAAGTTTACCTTTTTGCATTATGGCAGATAGTAGTGATTATGGCCTAGGTGCTCACCTTTTCCAAGAAGTAAATATAAATGGGAAAGTAGAACACAGGTCTATTGCTTTTGCTAGTCGAACCTTGAAAAAACATGAGAGGCAATACACTGTTACCGAGAAAGAGCTTTTGGCCATTTACTGGGCATTTTCTAAATTCAGAAATTATTTATTGGGAAACCACGTAGTTGTCTACACAGACCATAAGGCATTAATTTATATTCAAGAACGTAGGTTGCATCATGGAAGGATTACCAGGTGGGCACTCTTGTTACAACAATTTAATTACTCAATAAAATATCTTAGAGTACCCGATAATGTAGTTGCTGATGCTTTATCTAGACTACCTGTGGGGGGTTACTTTGAAGATGACAGTGGGGAATGTGAAAAAGAATTCAAAATTATGTATTTAAGAGGGGTGGACAATGAACAAGAAATCAGAGACATTTGTAATGACATCTGACGGAATAAGAACCACAATGAGAACTGTAAACTGGTCAAAAGTTATTTAGGGAAAAAGGGACATGAAAAAGTGGGAGATTATTACAAAATCTACAAGGGGATTCTATTCAAGAGAAACAGTGTAGATAGCGATGTATGGAAATTATGTTGGCCTGAACAGTACATCAATGTACTCATCAAGTACATTCATGAAAGTTTTGGTTATTGTGGGATTCAAAAGTGTATCCAGAAAATCCAAGAAAATGTGTACTTTAACAACATAGCCAGGAGGGTTAGAAAAATTTTGACGGGTTGTGACAGGTGCCAAAGAGTAAAAGTATCCAACCAAACTTGTCGAGGATTGATGCAAAACATCTTACCAAAAGAACAACACGAGTTAGTCGCTGTCGACTTATATGGACCATTACCGAAGACCAGAGGAGGCTATTGCTACATTTTTGTTATGGTTGATGTTTTTTCAAAATTCATTAAGTTATACCCTCTTCGCAAGGCAAACAGTAAGAAAATTATTTCAAAAATCAGAGGAGACTATTTTGGCAGGGTTGGAAAACCTCACAAAATCTTATCAGACAATGGGACTCAATTTACTTCTGGAGTATGGAAAGCTTTTGTTGAAGATGAAAATATAAGTCACATTCTTATTTCAGCTTATCATCCATCAGGAAACCCTTCGGAGAGATACATGAGGGAAATTGGGCGATTCTTTAGAACCTACTCCAATACTGATCATGCTAGTTGGATTGACTATGTTGAGAAATTCGAAGATGTTGTGAACAGCCTACAGCATTCCTCAACAGGGTTTTCGCCTTATGAAATACAGTATAATAGCAAACCACCACATCCAATTAGTGATTTCATTGATTTACCAGTATGCAAACCATTAAGTACTCAAGAGAGAGAGGATATAGTGAGAAAGACCATGAAATCTCAAGGTGATAAGAGGAAATGTAGACATGACAAAAGATTGAAGCCTACTCAATTTAAAATTGAAGACTTGGTCCTTGTTAAAACACAAGAGAAGTCTAAAGCCATCAGTGGTGAATTAAAAAAGTTTTTTGACATATACATTGGACCTTTCAAGATTCAGGACAATCCTCATCCGAATGCTTACCGTCTAGTCTACCCAAATTCTGGCAGGCTGTTTGGCCTACGAAACGTGACCGAACTGAAATTGTATAAAAAAATGTAAAAAAGTATTTTAGATAATAGATGTTTATAGACTTTTATATGTAATCTTACCAGGATATTTTTGTATACTTTGTTATGTTGTATTTATCTGATTCCTCAGGGGAGCATACATTCTTTGTGTGCTAAGTGTTTGGCGAGCACTAGGTCCCCTAGCTATGCAATTGCCATATTTCATTTTCGTATTCTGGCATTGCATCTTACACTTATTCTGTGATCCTGTATAATCAATTTTCTCCATCTGTCAGTCTATCCTCTCTTAGCTTTAAGAAATTATTTAGAGAAAATTTTCTTGAGTAATTAGACTTTAGAGAATTCAAATTTCTGTGTCCTTAAAAACCGGTCCACCGACTATTAAATGCTTTTGCTAATGTTTAACTGGGTTTGACCACTGTATGCTGTATATTCATAGCGGACTGTGCTATTGCAGCCTGTGATAGCCTGCAGTGTATATGGAAACCATACAGACTGTGAAGATGAGACTGAAATACAGTGTGTGGCATTGAGGTACACCGACCTTTAAGGAAGAAGATCACCGACCTTCAAGAAAGAAGATCACCGGTCTTCAAGAAAGAAGACACCAAAGATATGTGTAAAACTTTTCTGTTTTGTAATGTAAGGACATCAACCCTTCCGTGTTTCACGTGGAAGTGCTGATGGGGGGGGTTGTGTAACATTACAGGACATATTGGGACATATTGAAGTATTTGATACTGTAGACTTTTAGGGGATTTCGATACAGATATGCAAAATGTAAAGGGAAACTTTGGTGATGTTTAAATATTGTACTGTGTCAATATTAGGACATTTTGCACAGAAAGAACAAAAATAGAATTAATGTAAATATATATTAGTGTTAGTAACCTATTTTCATTCAATTTTGTAATTATATTTCATTTTGTAAAAGAAAGACTCACTGTTTGCTGTAGCTCTGATTAATTGTATAAATTATCAGTTTTGAGCTAAATTATTTCGTGTAATATGGACAAGATACTTTTAAAAACTCACCAGCTAAAGAGAAAGTCTGTAAATGAACGTTTAATGCACACTTCTGGAACTTTCTATGGAGAAATTCTATATTATGATCGCAAAATTACGAAAACTTGTGAAAACTGTTTCATAACCTAATTTCGAAAGACGATTTGTATCAAGATATATTGCTAAAAAGATTTATTTACGTTTTGAAACACGATTTAAATCATTTTACATATTAATAGTTGTTCTAAATCACTCAAGAAATATCCAGAATCAAATGTGAAGATATTTCTGGAAACATCGTTACAAATCTGGTGAAGGTTATCCAGAAGCTGGTAGAAAAATGTTATAAAATCTATTTGGAAATTATGCTTGTAAGAATTTATATGTACTGATCCTTTTACTTACTTTAATCTGTACTAAAATTCTGTAATGTCTAATTTAGTTTTAAGTCGTGAATTGCTATCATATTGTAAACAAAACATTGTCAAAGACTCTCATTGTTTGGAAAGATATTAATACACCTAGGAGTTGTCAGTGGCCAGTTCAGTTCGGATATGCAGTGCGGTTAGCTCGGAGGGTCAGTTGTTGAGTCTGTGAAGTCTGTCAGTTCTGTTTGAAAATAAACGTCTGTAATGGAGAATTACTTGTTGTCGTCAATATGAACTCAAGACCTTTTGCACGAAGCAGACACCTCCTAATGCAACGTTTTAATCTGGTTGAGGAAGCTGGGATCGCTATAAGTGCAAACAAATTGAAGTGGAACGTTTTAATTTGGTGTTGAGGAGCTGAAATGTTATAACACACACATGAGCACCAGCTCTAGCATCTTGAACCAAAATGCATTTTGGAATTCTGGAGTTGGCGGTAGTGTGTTCACTAGGTGTGCTTGCTTGTGTTTGTGTGTGTGTGAGGGTGGGTGGGTGGGCGGTGGTTGTGGGTGTGAATGCTTGGCCAAAAGCTTTATGTGAGTGTCTTTAACTGTGCTTGTGTGCAACTTGACATGTCTTCTTTACAGTAAGATACAATTGGACTCAGACACTACTTCTAGCTAGCTCTAAAAGTAGAAAAATATAAACTCTAAAAGTAGAGAAATATAAGTTAAGTAAAATAGAAAGAAACTTCCACATGGGAAAAATATATTAAAAACAAAGATTCCAAGACTTACCAAGCGGGAAAGCATCGGTAGATAGGCACAATGAATAAAACAAACACACACACAGAATTTCGAGCTTTCTCAACCGGCGGCTGCTTCGTCAGGAAAGAGGGAAGGAAAAGGAAAGGTGAAAGGATGTGGGTATTAAGGGAGAGGGTAAGGAGTCATTCCAATCCCGGGAGCGGAAAGACTTACCTTAGGGGGAAAAAGGATAGGTATATACTCACGCACACACACACACACGCGCGCACAAACACACACACACACACACACACACACACACACACATATCCATCTATACATGCACAGACACAAGCAGATGTCAGGACCTGAAATCAGAATCCCTGGAGGAAATCAATGTTCTTTTTGAGGAACACTATTGAGAAAATTTTGAGAACCGGCATTTGTAGCTGACTGAAGGATGATTCTATTAACGCAACACACATTTCACATAATGACGATGGAGATATGATATGAGAAATTAAGGCTCATACAGACACCTACAGAAAGTTGTTTTACCCTAGCTCTATTTGTGAGTGTAACAGGCAGGGAAATAACTAGTAGTTATTTGTACAGTGGCTTGCAGAGTATGTACGTTGATATAGAGAAAAAAGTTGTTCGATAGTGATCTAGATATCATGTAGGTGGCTTACCAGCATGGGATAATCCAATGACCATGTGGAATATTCTCTGTGACACCATGACAGCTGCAACTACCCATGTCACATGCAATGGGTGAAGGACTTATTACTTATGGACTTGCCTCCACAGAAATGCTTTTGTCACTCGATCATCAAGCAGACCACCATGGTGCTTCAATCATCTGTACTATTCACAGATGAGGCTACCTTTGTGAGGGACAGTACTGTCAACCTTGGTGACATCCATCTGTGGGGAACCCCTACAGTACAGTGGCAGCAAACCATTGGCACAATTACAACCTCAGTATGTGGTGCAGGGATTATTGGCAACCACCTCGTGGCACCAGTCATCCTTGCACGACGCCTCACAGACGTCGCATATCTGCACTTCCTGCGTGTGACCCCACCTCCCCTGTTGGAAGAAGTGCCTTTGTTTGTTTCGAGTGTAATATAGCTACTCCATGATGCTGATGCAGCTCCCTGCCCTCTTCAGTATGGAGCAAAAACACTAATACAGACAGAGCATTTCCACTTGCCTGGTGTGTTACCAAGTGAGTTTTCAGTCACTGTAACCCACATTGTCAAAACATCTTTTAAATCCTCCTCCAAGGAGTTCATTTCCATTCATTTGTCCATTTGACCTTTCGTGCTCCTTATCTGCTCAGACATCATTCCCTGCAGTTTGTCCTCAATTAGCAAAATCACCATGTGTAGATGCAAAGACTGAAAAGTTTTGTTATCTGCCAGAAAAAAAAGCATTGTTTGTTGTAAGGCTGCATGACACAAGTGGGGCCACCAATCAGTAATGCAACACATTTTTTCCTGAAAGCGTCTACATCTACATGAGTACTACACAACCCAACTTATGATGCTGTACCAGTACTAATCACGTCCTTTCTGTTCTGCTTGCAAATAGAAAGAGGGGTAAATGACTATCTATATGCCTTCGTTTGAGCCCTAATTCTCATATGCTATCCTCATAGTCCTTACACAGTGTATTTTGGCAGCAGTGCAATCATTCTACAGTCAACTTCAAATCCTGTTTCTCTAAATTTTCTCAGTACTGTTCCTCAAAAAGAACATTACTGTCACTTCAGCGATTTCCATTTGAGTTCCAGAAGCTTCTCTATAATCCTTGCATGTTGTTTGAATGTACTGGAAACAAATCTAGCAGCCTGCTTTTGAATTGCTTCAGTGTCTTCCTTTAATCCAATCTCATGCAGATCCCAAACACTTGACCAGTATTCAAAAATAGGTCACATTAGCATCCCATAAGTGGTCTCTTTACAGATGAACCACACTTTCCTAAAATTCTCCCAATAAACTGGGTAATTCTCCTTCCCTATCTCAATCCTCACACATTCATTTCATTTCACATCACTTTGCAACATTGTGCCCAGAGATTTAAATGATACCCAGATATTTAACACTAGTAATGCTGTATTTGAAAATTAAGGGTTTGTTTTTCCTACCCATCTGTGTTAACTTACGTTTTCCTGCATTTAGATCATCACAACAGCTATAAATTCTAAGTCATCTTGTATGCTCCTACAGTCACTCAACTTCAACACCTTACCTACACCACAGCATCATCAGAAAACAACCACAGACTGCTGCCCACCCTGTCCGACTAACAATTTATGTGTATAGAGAAAGATAGTTGTCCTATCACACTTCTCTGGGGCATTCCTGATGATACCCTTCTCTCTGATGAACGTTTGCATTAAGTATAACATATGGGTTCTGTAACATAAGAAGTTTTCCAGCCACTTGTATATCTGTGAACCTATTCCATATACTCATACTTTCTTTAACAGCCTGCATTGGGGCACTAAGTTAAATGCTTTCTGCAAATCTAAAAACTGGGAAACTGCCCATTGACCACCATCCATAGTTTGAAGTATATCATGTGAGGAAAGAGCAAGCTGAGTTTCACATTAGCAATGACTTCTAAAACCATGGTGAATGATGGACATAAGCTTCTTGGCCTCGAGAAAATTCATTATATTTGAGCTGAGAATATGTTCAAGAATTCCTCAACATACTGATGTTAGAGATATTGGTCTGTAATTTTGCAGGTCCAGAATCAGAATTATATTGTCTCATAATGTACAACTTAAATCATAAGCTTATAACTACGATAAATTATGCAAGGAATACAATATTTTAATATAATCACAATACAATCTAAATATTATTTATTATTAATATTTTTATCCTGCTCAGATGGTTAGATCATTAAAAAATTCATCAACAGAGTAATTACATTTCAGACCAGGGTGCTATACAATTATCTTTTCACTGCCTTGGTTTCGACCTTTCTAAAATTTGTCTTTCAGTCTATTGTATACTTTCATTCCCGTACATTGTGGAGTCTGTGCAAAAAGATTAAGCCTGTGTGTAGGCAGTGTGAAGCTTTCTTTGTTTCTAGTTCCGTAACTATGCTGGAAATTATTTGACAAAGAGAGTTTAGGATTATTACTTGTGAAAAGAATTATTCATACAGATACAATGAGGGAACATGTAGTATCTTAAGATCTCTTAATAATGGTCAACAAGATTCTCTTGGCCTTGCACTGCATATGTTTCTGATCATTCTTTTCTGCAAGGTTAATATTTTTGTCATGTTACTAGCATCCCCCCAGAAGACAAAACCGTATTGCACTACTGACTCAATGTAACTATGGTATACTACATTTTTTGTATCTATGCTAGTGACATTGGTTAAGATTGTCATAACAAACATCAGGCTGTTTAGTTTTTTTAGATAATCTATGGGTGAGGACCATGATAGGTTTCTGTCCAATTGCATTCCTAAGAATTTAACACGCTCTGCTTCATTTAGTTCCTGGCTTCTCTGCATAATGTGAATATCATTTATTCTAGATTGTTTTGTCTTAAAATGCATCAGCTGTGTTTTTGAAATATTTAGCTTTAGGCCATTTAGATGGGCGCAAACATCTAGGTTTTCTAGAGTTTCTATGGCATTTTCAGTAATTTCTTCTGTGTTTTTATTTTCTATCAGTATTGGTGTGTCATCAGCAAATAAAACTCAATGATAATTTATACTTATGGGTAAATCATTTACCTAAAAGTAAAAAGTATTGGGCCCAGAATTGAGCCTTGTGTTATTCCCTGTGAGATGGTTCTCCAGTTCGAGGAGTATTTCCATTTGCTTGATGTTATGACAACCTTTGCTTTCTCTCCATTAGATTTTACTTATACCCAAACTTCTTTTTTTCATTTAATGTAATAGTAACGAGTGATTCACACAGTTGAATACTTTGGATGAGTTACAGAAGATTTCAGTAGCCTTTTGTGACTTGTCAAAATTGGAACTAACTTTAGTCATAAATTCATTGATTGCATGAATTGTACTTTTGCCTTTTTGGAATCCAAATTGATTTTTTGAGATTACATTGTCTTTGTAGGAGAAATTTTGAATTTCAATTGCAAGAATCATTTCAAATATCTTAGAAAACATAGGAAGAAGGGAATTGGACTGTAATTTCCCATAACATCTTTGGAACCTTTCTTAAATACTGGTTTGACTTCTGCATATTTTAGACATTCTGGATAGCACTCTTCTTCAAGTGATTGATTAATTATTTTGTGTAGTGGGTGTGCTATTATATTTGTAGGTGCTTTAACGACTTGGGCAGGTATTTCATCCCATCCAACAGAATTTTTATTTTTTAGGTTTAGTATAGTTTTTTCTGCATCTTTTACTGTTACTTTGTTACATTGAATTAGGCTATCTTTCTTGCTCTGGCTTGAGAATCAAATGTACATTATCTTGATAAGAGTGTACATCAACAGCAGTTTTTGCTACATATATGAAGAATTTATTAAAATTTTCTGATACCTGAGCAGGATGTACAATTATTTCGTCTTGTAACTTTATTTTAGAGATTTCCTGATTGTTAGGTTTGATTCCAAGTTCAGATTTTATTATTGTCCATATTGCCTTGGCCCTATTTCTTTGTTTTTTAGTTAAATTAGTGTTTGACATTTCCTTTGCTGTTTTTGCAACCTACTTAAACAGTTTTTTATACACTTTAACATAGTTTACGAACTCAGGACTCTTATTTATTTCAGCTCAGCATGTAGCTTTCTCTTTCTATTGCTATATATATTTTTATGACAGTGGTAATCCACTTTAGTTTATTTGTTGCCCCTCTTGGGCAAGCTATGGGTGGAAATGTTTCATTGAAGACATGTAAAAAGCTGCTTAAAAACTTATCAAAATTTTGTGATAACCTGTCTACCTCATTTAAACTATAGCAGAATAAGTCTATGTTTTCTTCGCTGAACTGTCTTTTCATTATGCATCTCCTCCCCCCCCCCCCCATTATTTCCCCATTCTCCCCAATCACACTACTTTGTTCATTAAGGCCACTCATTATGTATCACTTAATATAATACAGCTTTTGCTATTAATTACCCTATTTTTATTCACTCATCTTCTGCTGCTGCTGTGGTTACTCCCACTCATCCAAAACCCACTTGTTTACATCAAGTGTGTTGAGTCCAGCAATGCGCTGATTGGCTGCTGCAGATTGCCTTCATAATGACTGCCCCGACAAGCTGGATTCCCGAATGGCTGCTGCAGCTGTCCTCCATAATGGCTGCTCAGACAAGCTTGATTCCAAATTGGCTCCTGTGTCCAACATTTGTAACCGCTGCCTCTGTAACATCAGTCAATGATCTTCTGTTATACTGTATTGTTGATGCATTACTTGTTCACGAGCGATCAAACTTTCGGAGCAGTGTTATTACTTTTCACTGTCAATTATGTGTTCACAATTCTCAGTAATACTGATGCCACATGGTACTTTGAATTCTGTCATTCTATTCAAACTGCACTGTTCACTGTTCAGAGTACGCAAACCCTTATTTATTTTGTCCAAATACGAGAGTTCTCATCCAAAAGGGCACCATATGTGATGTTCGCCTACTTTATTTCTTCATTCATTGTCCTCAGTGTCAATGTATTGAATTGTTACACTGGCTGAAAAATGAGAGATGGAAGTTCAATACTGACTACTGTAAATGACGTAGGCGACAGTTGCACAGTTACATTTCACAGTTCCATAATTTCACTGTTCACAATACCCCAATATTACACAGTTGTATGGACAACTCACTATTGGTAAATATTGATAAGACTCATAAATAGGTTGCAGGCAACATCAGCATACTGCTAGATCTATGAGCAATAACCACACAGTTCACGGTACATGTGACACTATTTTTCAAACAAATTGTCATTAATTGTTCTAACACATGACCTAATTTTGTTACACTTATTCCACTGTTAATCTGATGTCTGAAAATAGGCCGTGGACTGACTGTCTCGAGACCAAAAAACAGTCCTTTATATATCCTCACAATAACAGGCAATGAAACTATACGTTGTTCAATGATTAAGTTACAGAAATTACAATTCTAATATGACTCATTCATTTAACTGAATATATCAAACAATTCCTTCTTTTTAACAATTCCTTCTACCACTAAGGTTAGGCCTAATTATTTGTTTAAATAATGAAATTAACAGATGTTATACAAACAATACTTTTGACAACCTGGTAATTATTTTGGATTTAATTAAGGGCTCACTTTGCTAATATGTTTCAAATAGTGCCAAATAAATACCTTAAGATTGCTAGTAGTTCTTCTTCCAAATGTTTGTAATTAGTACAGAATTTATATTTGTTTATAAGTCATCAATAGAACCTAACTCATGAATCAATTACTGATTTCACCCTACAATGATCTGTAGCAAAAGATATTAACTATCTCTTAACCAGAAGATCTTTTGTGAAGTTTGGAAGGTAGGAGATGAGGTAGTGGCAGAATAGAAGCTGTGAAGGTGGGTCGTGAGTCGTGCTTGGGTAGCTCAGATGGTAGAGCACTTGCCTGTGAAAGGCAAAGGTCCTGAGTTCGAGTCTCGGTCCAGCACACAGTTTTAATCTTCCAGGATGTTTCATATAAGCACACACTCTGCTGCTGAGTGAAAATTTCATTCTGGAAACATCGCCCAGGCTGTGGCTAAGCCATGTCTCCGCAATATCCTTTCTTCCCGGTTTGCAGAATAGCTTCTGTGAAGTTTGGAACGTAGGAGATGAGGTAGTGGCAGAATAGAAGCTGTGAAGGTGGGTCGTAAGTTGTGCTTGGGTAGCTCAGATGGTAGAGCACATTCCTGTGAAAGGCAAAGGTCCTGAGTTTGCGTCTCGGTCCAGCACACAGTTTTAATCTGCCTGGAAGTTTCAATTACTAACTTTCCGATAAAGAAGAATAAAAATGTGGAATATCCATTCAGCTAATGGCAGAACATGTTAGCAACTTTTTCATTCATTTAGTTTCAGAGTTATTTAGATATCTTGTAAAAATATTGTTACTGAAATATAATCTCACATTTTGGCAAGGTAGCCAGTGTAATTTCATAGAAATTATTGTTGTACCTAAACGTCCTCTGCCAAACAAATCTTATTCCCCTATTCAATTATTAATAAATGGAAACCTGTCATTGTAAGTTGTAAAAACACAACAAATAACAATAGCTGAATGTAATTCCAATTATTGTAAATCTATATAGGAACTTTCTCAGAATCCATTTTAGTCAGTCAGTCGAATGTTGTGAAAGGTAAAAGATCTATGTCAACCAAACCAGGGAAATGTATCTCAGATGCTTTAGCATCATTTATAAGTCAAAAAAGGTATTTTCTTTCATCTAAATTCCTTGTTTAGGAGTTTATTTAGTGACTTTTATTGATGATGGATGGTGAATTCGTAATTACGTTCATGAACTGTATTAATCTTCAACATTATTCACTGTGACTACTGAATCAGAATATGAACAGAGTTATCTCTAATAGTTACTTACTGTGCACATTGTTTTTACACTGATTTAACAGGAAAATTTGGAGGACAGTGTGTTAAGAGTTGTAGTTCTAGTTGATTTTTTGCCTATTGATCAGTTTTACAATGATTTTAGACATGTTATGTTGCAAATTTATGCAGAAATAAACAAATTTCTTGGAAATTTATTATTTGATACATGAAATAATTCTGAAGTAATGTTTACTGATAATATTTTTACTCAGTGATATATGACAGCCTGCATTCATTTATGCAACAGTGTAACACACTTAGGGAAAGACTGTAATCTTTTTTTTGTCATACTGCTAATAATAGGAGAACTAAGGACTACATTGTTTAGTTCATCTATGTTAAACTCACAGCATAGAACTATAGATGTAGAGTAGGCATACAGTAAAGGTTGTCCTTCCTACAAACTGCATCGACATAACCTTTCTTTTATTGTTGTTGTTGTTGAAGGTAAGCGAAGCGCTACACAGCCAGTGGAACTGTACAGAGAGCAATATCCTGACAAGATCCCATCTTCCCGATGGAAATTTTCTTGTCTTGTTGTGATGCTTCAGGAAGCAGGGAGTTTTAACCCATGAAAAAGCAATTATCATAGCACTTGCACAGATGAAACTGCCGAAGTTACTGTTCTCACTTCCATTTCTATGAATCCACATGTGAGCACATGACAGCTTGGAAACGAGACTGGCATTCCTAAAACCAGTATACATCATATTCTTATGCGACACCGGTTCCACCCATACTGTGTACACCTACATTAAGAATTGCATGGGAATGATTTCCAGAATCGTGTACAGTTATGTTAGTGGGCACAGCAGAAAAATCCTTGCCAACCCAAACTTCTTCTCCAATGTTCTATTTACTGATGAATGTTCCTTCTCAAACAAAGGACATATAAATACAAGGAACATTCATTATTGGTCCAGCGACAACCCACGATGGCTTAGACAGTGGAACATCATTGTCAATTGAGAGTAAATGTCTGGCGTGGGATGCTTGGTACGAGGCATGTTTTTTAAGTAAAAACCATTTTGAAATTAAAAAAAAGATGTACTAAGATAATGTTACTTTTGCATGAAAGCCTTTACCTTAATCTATGCACTGACACCATTACAGTCTGATTCTTCCCTGTTTACGTTGTGTACTGAGTGTTTAAGATGCCTCCGATAATCGTGAGTCCCACCGACTGTTAAGTACAGGCTGTTATAAGATTTCTTAGTGTTAAAGGCCTAAAAGTGATAAAAGTGATCGATATTCGTCGTGAGATCTGTGCAGTTTACGGACAAAACATTATGAGTGATGGAATGGTAAGAAAGTGGGTGAGAGCATTTAAAGATGGCAGCACAAATGTGCACGGTGAACAACTGAGTGGGCGCCCTTCATTCATTAATGAAAGTTTGGTGCAGGAAGTGGACAATAAGTTGACAGGAAACTGATGCTTTACAATTTCCTCCTTGCAGGATGACTTTCCTTATGTTTCTAATAGTGTTTTGTATGGCTTTGTGACTGAGCACTCGAATTACCGAAAATTGTGCGCACACTGGGTACCGAAAATGTTGACGGATGTGCACAAAACCAAACGTTTAGACAGTGCATTGACTTTCCTTGAGTGGTACCGCAACGACGGTGATGATTTCTTAAGCCAAAGTGTTACGGGCGATGAAACGTGGGTAGCCTACGTCACACCAGAATCAAAGCAACAGTCCACGGAAGTTGAGCAAGAGCATCATTTTGCTACAAGACAATGCCCGTCCGCATGTGAAGAATCAGACCAAAGATCTCATCACATCTTTTCGGTGGGAAACTCCAGATCATCCTCCGTACAGCCCCTGTCTTGCGCCCAGTAACTACCGTCTGTTCCTGCGCTCGAAGAACCGCCTGGGCAGTCAGCGTCTTCAAGACGATGACGAAATCAAAACAGTGGTGATGCAGTGGTCAACTTCTATGAGGAGGGTGTTGAAAAGCTGGTACAATGTTATGACAAGTGCCTCAATATTGACAGAAATTATGTAGAAAAGTAAATTAAGGTACAGGCTTTCATGTAAAAATAAAATTATTGAGATATCTTAGGACGTCTTTTTTTTTAATTTCAAAGTGGTACTTGCTTAAAAAATATGCCTTGTACTACAATTATTGGTCCTTACTCCATCAATGGTAGCCCGAACGGCACAGCATACGCCAACTTCCTCCGATGAATTCTTCCTCCTCTTCTGGATGAAGTGCTGCTAAGAACCAGAATGCTTATGTGGTATCAACATGATTGATATCCAGCACATAATGCCTTGCGTGCATGTTGTGTTATGAACCGAAGGTATCCTGCCAGATGGATCGGTCGAGGAGGAACATTTACTTGGACTGCTAGGTCTCCTGGTTTAAATCCTCTGGACTTTTTCCTTTGGGGATGCATTAATGACGTTGTCTATCACGAAATTCCAACATCTCCAGAGGTCATCAGGGAACACTGGAAGCAGTAAATAATCTTTTCATTCAACCAGTGCATCAGTGTATTGGCGTCCAGGGTCACCACTCTGAGCACCTTTGAATGTTCGACTCCTGGGCAACGGTACAGAAAAGTCACAGCCAATTTTGTGTTATGTTTTTACTTGGTTTTCATTTATTTTCTAACAACTCCAGCAAGTGGATGAGTTTGTGATCCTGGGCTCAAAGTCAATGTTGTGTTGTATAATAAATAACTTCGTGTTTCAGTGAATGGTAGCCTGTAATACATTTTTAAATAGGTCTTTAGGAGAGGAAATGAATTACAAAATAAAAAATACACATTGTCATTTAAAAACTTCATAACACTGTTCACATCTTTGTAAAAAACAAAGCTACAACGAAGGCAATCATGCTGATTGATGTCCCCCTGATGGCTAAAGAACATTTGCTTGAAACATTTTGTAATTTGCATCTGGACAAACAGTTATTTATGGTGGTCAAGATAAATGAGACACCCGGTATATGCCATTTTATTTAATGATTTACCCTCATGATTTATTTGTAATGGTGTGATCAAGCCTTGTGAAGACCTGAACTGCATGTGTTGTGTTTTATCTAAATTCAGTGACATTCCATTTGCAAAAACACTGGTTATTAATTTTTAAGTAAGTATTATTTATATTCTTCATTTGCTGAACTTACCCCATTAGGCTTCATTATAACACACTGTCAGCAAAGAGAACTGTTTCTGCTTCTCAGATTTATGATGGAAGGTCATTTAATACAGGATGATGCAGCTAAGACCTTCACTTCAGGTGCTTCCTAACCATTTAAGGTATTATAATGCTATTTTTGTCCCAAATAAATTCTGTGGAAGTCCTCGCTAAACAGCATACACAGCCGAGTGTCATCATTCACAACTGACCATTTGTGGCAGTTACACTTTGAATTTCGCACGGTACACTCCTGATGAAATATCGGTGGTTGTCGACGATGTTACCTGATGCATTCCTGTAAGTTATTTGAACACTGTATAGGCAAGGTGAAACTCAGGTCTCACATCATATTGTCTCTTTTTGTAGCTATTTTTCAAATGGATCTATACTAATTTCTGCTTCTAGTATTGTAATTCTAAAAGGGACGAATTCAGCAGTGTTTCACTCTTCAGAACCCGATTAGTGATTCCAGAGATATTACAGTATTTATAAGATGGGGTTTATCTGTTTTGAATGTAAAACAAGTTTCTGTCTTACATAGACGTTGGTGCTGTGACACTGACGAGCCAAAGAAACTATTACACCTGCCAAATATTGTGTAGGTTCCCCGTGAGCACTCAGAAGTGCCACAACATGACATGGCATGGACTCAACTAATATGTGAAGCTGTGCTGGAAGGAACTGACACAACGAATGCTCTAGAGTTGTCCATAAATCCATAAGAGTGTAGTGGGGTGGATATCTCTTCTGAACAACACTTCACAAGGCATCCCAAATATTCTCAATAATTTCCATGTATGGTGACCAGAGGAAGTATTTAAACCCAGAAGAGTGTTCCTGGACCCCTGGACCCACTCTGTAGCAATTCTGGTTGTATGGGGGTGTTGCATTGTTGTGCTGGAATTGTCCAAGTCCGTCAGAATGCATAATGGACATGAATGGATGCAGGTGATAGGACAGGAAGCTTACATACATGTCACCTATCAGACTCACATCTAGACATATCAGGAGTCCCATATCACTCCAAGTGCACATGCCCCACAGGATTGCAGAGCCTCCACCAGCTTAAACAGTCCCCTGCTGACATGCAGAGTCCATGGATTCATGAGGTTGAGTCCTTGCCCATAAATGTCCATCCACTCAATACAATTCGAAACAAGACTCATCCAGCCAGGTGACATGTTCCCAGTCATCAACAGTACACTATCAGTGTTGACAAGTCCAGACAATGCATAAAGCTTTGTGTCATGCAATCGCCAAGGCTAGACAAGTGGGCCTTCAGCTCCAAAAGCCCATATCATTGATGTTTCATTGAATAGTTTGCATATTGACACTTGTTGATAGCCCAGCACTGAAATATGAAACAATTAGTGGCAGAGTTGCATTTCTGTCATGTTGAACGATTCTCTTCAGTCATCATTGGTCCCATTTTGCAGGATCTCTTTCTGGCCACAGCAATGTCAGAGATTTGATGTTTTACGGTATTCCTGATATTCATGGTACGCATGTGATATGGTCATACCAGAAAATCCCCACTTATTGTTACCTCAGAAAATCTGTGTCCCATCGCTTTTGCACCAACTATTAACACCTCATTCAAAGTCACTTAAATCTTTATAACCTGCCATTGCAGTACCAGTAACCAATCTAATAACTATGCCAGACACTTGTTATCTTATATAGGTGTTGCCAATGACAGCATCATATTCTGCCTGTTTGCATATCTCTGTATTTGAGTACGCAAGCCTATACCTGTTTCTTTGGTGCTTCAGTGTATATGGAAGGGATGCACCTAACAGAGACACATCTAAGAGCACCTGCTAATAAGAGTGGAATAGTTGGGAATAATTAAATCTAAAACTGATACTAACCACACCTGGCTATGTGTGGGTAGGCCAATACCAGCTGGAAGGCAGAGGGTGTATCATCTAAAGATAGTTCAGGAGTTAACTATGGTAACAGTTTAGCTCTTGCTTCTCTCAGAGACTTTAAAGAAAGGTGAGCTTCAAACATGGAATGGCTTTTTAAAGCAACAAATATCATTTGTATAGTAAAGCAGGTAATGTTAAATGAAATGAAGTGGCTCTTTTTTAATCAAAAACATGTCACAGTATTTATAACTATTAGTAGCACTTGTAAATATGAGTATATAAAAGTCATTAAGGATGCCAATTTGTACCAAATTTGATCCAGTTCAGAGTTATGTCCTACCTGTAACATGCAATATTTATATATAAAAGTTGTTACAACTTCTTGTGCCAGAATTAAAATGTAGCTATCCCTCACCATCAGTCACACCTGTTGATAATAAACAAAGGTGGTACATCACTTTCACAACCTCACCAGGTGTAAGAACTAGTATTTCATATCAATCTAAGAAAAGTATTATTTGGAAATCTCTTGTTTGTCGCCCAATATGATTGTACTTTATATATATGTGCACACACACGTACAGGGAGGAGACTGGCAAAGAGACATACTGCCACTCACCAGGAAAATCATGTAAACATATCTACAAATCTTTTTTTTCATTTAAAACCTGAGATAATGAATAAAAACTCAGTAAAAATGACTCCTTTTGGCGATTAAAACACAGATTGTGATGGTGTATGTGGCATAGTGTTAAGACATAGTTTTGTTTCTTGTAATCAGAGGAAGACAATTCGGTCTTTGTGAGGCTTAATTTCCATTTTACTGAAGAAAAAGACACACACTTCACTCCTCTCCTGTCCTGACATGTCGGTGACACTGCAGTTTGCTGTTGAGTACCAGGCAGCCAGAAAAAAACGTGCAGGAGGAGCCAACAAGTCTGTGCTGCAGCTCGCACCTCCCTGCTCTCAGTGCTATCTGTACCGAGAGGTAGTAACTGCTTGCCACTGCCGACTGCTCCTACCCCCACGAATCACTCGTGCGTGCTACGAGGGCTGTCCACAAAGTACATTACGTTTTCGTCTGTGTCCGTTAGGGGCGGGGCCAGCGCGGCCATCTTGGTGTCATGGCACTCCGCCGCTCAGTCGGCATCCTGCCGTGCTAGTGAGAGGTTCGTGCTGTACTCCGTTGAGTTACTGTGAAAATGCCGCGAAGTGCGTGCTGTAATAAGGTTTCTGACTGCAAGAAACTGTACACAGATATAAATCTATCGGCAGCTTTGTGAAGTGTATGGGGACAACATAATCACTGAAGGTGGAGTGCGTCAGTGGGTCATAAAATTTTAAAATGGCCGAACTAACGTTCACGACGAAGAGCGAAGTGGAAGACCCAGCATAGTGACTGCCGAACTTGTCGAAAAAGTCGATGCCGCGGTCCGTGAAAACCTTAATTACACAATAACGGAACTCTCTATGAGTTTTCCACAAATTTCATGAAGTTTGTTGTACGAAATCATTACCGAAAAGCTTGGTTATCACATGTTTTGTGCAAGATGGATACCAAAAATCTTGACAGAGATTCACAAAAATCAGCGAATGGCTGCAGTGTTAACGTTTTTGGACGCTTACGAGAAATATGGCGACTCATTACTCGATCGCATCGTTACTGGTGACGAGACATGGCTTAAGCATGTGAACTGTGAGACAAAATTGCAGTCGATTAAGTGGGGGTACACAAATTCCCCCCAAAAACGCAAGAAATGCATGCAGACAATGTCGGCAAGGAAGGTGAAGGCGACTGTCTTTTGGCACAGAAAAGGTGTGATTCTTGTGGATTTCCTGGAAAGAGGCACTACAATAAACTCTCAAAGGTATTGCCAAACTTTGCACAACCTCAGAAGAGCAATACAAAACACGTTCAGGGGAAAGTTGGGCTCAAAGGTCTTGCTGATTCACAACAACGCCCGGGCCCACACGGCAAATGCCACTCGTGAAGTTCCTGAATCTGTTAAGTGGGAGTTGTTTCCTCATATCTGCCATACACTCCCGACCTGACACCGATCGACTTCCACTTATTCCCAGCAATGAAGAAGTGGTTGGCTATGCAGCGTTTTGATGACGACGCACAGCTTCAAGAAGAGGTAACCACGTGGTCGAAGGCGCAGGCGGCTGAATTTTACGACGAAGGAATTTCCGAGCTCGTCCATCGCTACGATAAGTGCCTTAATTTAAATGGCAACTATTTAGAAAAGTAGTATTTAACTATGGCTTTCATCTGTATATAATTAAAAAAATTTCCAAGGCTTTATTTATTTTTAATTCCAAAACGTAATGTACTTTGTGGATAGCCCTCATACATAGAGCTGGTCATGTGCAGAATCTTCACTAATACATCTGCTGCGATCTGACATCCCCACAGAAAAACACTATTTAACTGACAGGCAAAGAGAGAAGTGCACACAACAACTCAGATGCTGGGAACACTTTCTTGAATCAATTACAAAAACACAATGTATCTCAGTTACTTGTATAGCAGCCAATGGCCTCGCTGCAGTGGAAACACCACTTCCCGTCAGAACATCGAAGTTAAGAACTATTGGGCTCAGATAGCACTCAGGTGGGTCACCATCCGGGTGTGCCGAGTGCTGTTAGCAAGCAGGTTGCACTTGGCCCTTGTGAGGCCAATTGAGGAGCTACTCGATTGAGGAGTACAGTGACACCGTCCACGAAAACTGATGACAGGCAGGAGAACAGTGTGCTGACTGTGTGCTCCTCCACATCCGCTTCCATCGAAGCCTAAGGGCTGAGGATGACACAGTAGCCAGTCGGTACCGTTGGCACTTCGAGGCCAGTTTGGATGGCATCGCTTTCCTAAAGCTGTATGACCCAATTCTCAAAAAAGTCACAAAAAGTGCCTTTAGAGATTAGAATACCTCCCGATGCTGTTAAGTATAAAATACATTTCATTTATTGCTACAGTCACCAATGGGTAGAAGAGTCATCGAATAGGAACGTTACTGACTCAAAACCCACATTCCCCACTCATTGTAAAATTAAATGTTAATTAACAAATATTTGATCATAATTTTTAATAAAAATAAAACCTGTTTATTTATTATTATTGGTAGTATGAATACAAATTAAAATTTGATAAAGACATGTCAAATTGCCATTTGTTAAATTAAAAAAAAATATATATGGCATTCTGGTCTGAGCTGCTGGAATTGGCAGCCATATGTACATCAGGTGTGCTTCCTTGTGCCAATGAATGGTTTGAGCTTCTCTTTCTTTTTCTGACACGAGATTGTGGCCAAAAGCTTATGTGTGAGTGTCTTTTAATTGTGCCTGCTGCAGCTTAATGTATCACCCTTATGGTAAATAGCAATCTGTCTTTTCCTATGATGTTCATATATCAGTATAGTTTGCAATCTCTAGCAATAAAAGAGGGTTTTGTTTTCTAAACAGTGTTTCACATTTTTCTTCCAAATATCAATTCATAGTGAATATTTTAAATTTTTTTATGGAATTAGTGATTAGAAGTAAATCAGTGTGATTTTTATTTAAGAAATGGGTAAAATTTACATAGTGGACTCCTTTTGCACTTTCATACTTTATGTATGTGGTGCAAAAAAAAATGTGTAACACAAATTGCAAAACACACAGATGAAGATACTATGTTATATGAACATGCATTTGGAAACACATTGCCTAGTATCAAAGTTTTCTCTTAAATTTCTCCTACCTCGGCCATTGCCGTACCTATAAGGCTGATATTTATTTTCGTACCTTCAATGACCCTAAGGCTGATAGATAAACTGATTGCAGAGATTTCCATTGTGGCGCAACAGTGCATAAGGATGCCATTCATTCAAATGCATACAACTATTATAGTTTCCAAAGCCATTGCTGTTACCAAATTGTTGTTCGCATTTGTGTTGTGTTCATTATCATTACAATAGCTAAGCATGGATTGCCCATCTTCAGGAATTAGATATATTGAGTCGAGCACTGAGAAAAATACTCAAGATCATATTTGGGAATGGTTACTAGTTTTCCCTAACATTTGCAGGCAACTTGTTCTTTAAGATTTTCAACACATCAGCATGAGATATCAGATTATTCCAGTAGCGAGTCTTGTTTAGATATGTTTCAAAATACTTTCTTAGCTCCCTGAAGTTTGGATGATGTGGTACTGCGCTAAATACCTTCTGTCTTAATCGCTCTTGGATAGCTGTTGACAAGTATTTATCTAAAAATGCGTTCTCAAATTGAGAATTCCGACATCTCCATAGCCCACAAAAGGGCGTCACCTTCTGTGTGTCCAACCACATATTTGATCTTTTCAGCTCCTGTCCAAGTCCTAGGCAGTACATTCCTAAAGACTCGGACAAACGCTACCGGGTGCGTCCACTTTTTTTCATTTGAGAATACAGGAAACTGTCGGTGTTTTATTAAAGTCTCATCCGTTAACAACACTGTCCAGCAGGGCAGAACAGCATTTACCTGTGGTAATGGCATATCTGTTTCAAAAAAGTATTGCCCGTTGCTCTCGTTGGACGTCGACATGTGGTCACGCGATTTGGGTTGGGCACTGTTGTCTATGCTGCTGATTTCTCTCACCGGCGGACACCTGTTTATCACTCTGCTTGCCGCCCCTGGCAATGATGTTACCATAGTTTGTTTGTTAACTATTTATTCCATTAACCTTTGTGCTACCTGTTTGATATCATGCTCTACCCATCTTAAAATTTCTTCTTCCTTGTCCCCCATTACTTCCTTTACTGCTTCCACATAAGTATGCTGCTCGCATATGCATTTTTCTGTGAACATTGTGTTTTCGTCTTTTGTATTACCGTTTACTGTTTCATAAAGTTGCACAATGTCTGGGTTGATTCTCTTATGTTCTAACTTATTCCCATCTCCAGTGTGATTTTCTCTACATGTTCTCGTAAATTGTCACAGAAAGAATGCAGCTTCGCTACTTTGATTGTACATTATCTATGTTAACCTGCATCTTCTTTTCCATTACCTGTCAATTATCCTGAGTTTCTCTGATTCTGGGTAGCTCCTGTCCATATGTGCATGTGAGTGTTTCAAATTTTTCTTCCACTGTGCCTTTTAATTTCTCACTCGTATCGTGAACTGAAATTTGTACTTGTTTGAAAATTTTCCTATCCACCTACATTGAGATTTGCAAAATTTGCTGTGTGAACTTCTTATCCAAATTATTGATTTTTGTGCACAAATAAATTACCTCGTCTGAAATGTGTGTCATGTTTGTGCTTACCTTCCCAATCTTGGACGTTACTGTGGTCATGTCTGCTTTCGTATTATTCATGTCTGTTTGTATTGTTTCTAAAATCGCCATTTTTTAATTTATTGTCTTCACATCTGCTTTCACATTATTCATATCTGTTTGTGTTGTGTCTAAACACACCATCTTTGAATTGATTGTGTTCATATCTGCTTGTATTGTTTCTAAACTTGCCATTTTTTAATTTACTGTGTTCGTGTCTTCTTTCATATTATTCATGTCTGTATTGCATCTAAACTTGATATCTTAGAATTTATGTCTGTTAACGCTCAAAATTAGGCTTGCATATCTTCCCTAGTCACTTCTGGCCTACGCCTGACAGCATCTGCATCTGTACTACTTTCATTCAAAATATTCCTTTGGCTTGTAGTGTCGTTAATTTTGTCTACTGTAATCAATGTATTACTTGTAATGAAATGTTCCATATTCACGGGCATTGAATGTAACAGTGCCACGTCATGCCCAGCATCCAAATAATCATCACCTGACAGTTCCAAACCACTCATTGTTGCATTTTTCAAAAGCAAGGCTACTACATTGACATTTGGATTTTGGAATGACATTTCCTTCTTGTTTTGTCCATCCATTATAGAAATCCTTACACCTATGTAAATTAATATTTTCTATTTTTGGATTTTACTTCCGCACTATTTCTCATGCAACAGAACACATATACAGCTATATGTAATTGTAGTCTCAATTGTTGTTCACTCAATATGCTTTTCATACTGATAAAGAAATGTCATTCTCTCTATTTGATTGCAATTGCGTTAACCTCTGAAGCATTAGGTTCTGGATTTTAGTAAATAGGTGCTTGGATTTTCTAATAGGTCTACTAGGAACACACTTTCTACAAGCACTGCACGGTCCTACCTTATTGTTGCCTTGTGACTGGCTCTCCCTCTAATGTGCTTTGTTGTCCATTCTTGGTATTGTCGTGTTATTCCTTCTAATTTATTTATTATTTCTCTTTATTTCAGGTAGACTTTTTCCAGTGTTAAATCATTATCTCTGTCATGTTATCACTGTACAGGGAACATAGAGAAATTATTAACATACATGTATATTCATTGGTGGTGGTGGTGGTGGTTAGTGTTTAACGTCCCGTCGGCAACGAGGTCATTAGAGACGGAGAGCAAGCTCGGGTTAGGGATGGATGGTAAGCAAGTCGGCCACGCCCTTTCAAAGGAACCATCCTAACATTTGCCTGAAACGATTTAGGGAAATCACGGAAAACCTAAGTCAGGATGGCTGGAGACAGGATTGAATCGTCGTCCTCCCAAATGCGAGTCCAGGGTGCTAACCACTGCGCCACCTCGCTCGGTTATATTCATTGCCTTAACAATATTAGTACTCACAGTTTTGCCTACTATGTATCGTGCCTGTCACTTGTCGCCAATTTATAATATAACAAAAAAATATATTTAAAAAATGTTTGGATATATGGAATTAATGCTATTAATTTTTCGGCACTCAGACAAGCAAAATAAGCTGGGCTATACCTGTTAATGGATTCATATTAGTTCATATTAGTTCTGCATGAATGAAACATTCTTTTTCTTGCCGCAGATTTGTGCTTACCAATTAATAATACTATGTCCAATCACTGTATTCACCTACAAAATCTTGACCGTGTCCATCTTGCGTTAATCAGATCTTCATGAATATTCCAAAGTACACAGGTGGGCCTCAGTTCTTCTTATTATAGTACTACTTGGAATAACGTCTCATACAGTCTTTCAGTTAGAAAATAATACTATATTCTTTCCTTCAATGCACATAAAAAATACAGACTTTTCACTCATTCACGTAACTAAAATGGCTACCTCTGATTATCCTCTAAAATAACATGTGTCTACCTTTGTTTATTAGCAGAGAGCAAGTCCTTCCTCCTACCGAGGAACACGAAAAACATCTTATGTTTTTTTTTTTAAATCAAAAATACATGACAGTAGATGCAGGCTCTACACTGGGTTACTGCTTCACCTTTTCTCTTTGCCTTTAAAGAAAATTACAACATAAAACCAAGAAATGCAAAAGGTATATCACAGTGGGCAGAGGGTCGCACGTAAGGAGTGTAGGAGATGGGAGGGGGGAGGAGGTGACTGGACAGAGGGGCTGGAAACTATCGAGTGGAGGTCGTGGGGACATCACGTTACCATAGACTGAGGCCGGGTAAATTACAGGACTGGAGAACTCCCATCTGCGCAGTTCAAAAATGTTAGTGGTGAAGGAGGAGATCCAAATGGCTCGAGTAGTGAAGCTGCCCCTGAAATCAAGGTTGTTGCATTCAGCTGCATGTTGTATGATGGAATTGTCTACTTTTGCTCTCAGCCACAGTTTGGCAGTGGTCATTCATCCTGGTTGGTTATCATACCAATATAAGAAGTTGTGCAATGATTACAGCACAGCCTGAAGATGACAAGGCTACTTTCACAGGCAGACTGGCCCCTGACAGTCTAGGATATGTCTATAATAGTACTGGAATAGGAACTGCTGGGTGAATGGATTTGGCAGGTCTTGCACCTGGGGCTATCGCAGAGATATGATCCTTCTGGCAAGGGGCTGGGATTAGGAGTGGCATAGAGATGGGCCAGGATGTTGTGGAGGTTGGATGGGTGATGGAATGCCACTTTAGGATGGGTAGGAAGGATATTGTATAGAATGTTCCTCTTTCAGTGCACAACAGTAGGTTATCGGAGCTCTGGTGAAGGCTGTGGTTTTGTTGTTCCAGTCTCAGGTGCTGTTGGGTAATGAAGGGGGCACTCTTTCAGGGTAATGAGAGGATTGAGGACATCAGGGAAATAGCACAGGAGTTCTGTTTGTGGAATAGGTCATTGGGTAGTGCCTCTCTGTGAAGGCCTTGTTGTGACGCTCAGCATACTGTACAAGGGAGTTTTTGTCACTAGAGATATGTCCGTCCCAGATGACTAAGCTGTATGGGACAGAATTTTGATGTGAAAGGGATGACTTGTTGAAATACAGGTATTGTTGTGGTTGGTGAATTTAATGAAGAGAGAGGTGCAGATGGAGCTGTCAGAGAGGAGGAGATCAATGTCCAAGAAGGTTGTTAGCAGAGTAGAGGAGGACCAGGTGAATCATATGGGAGAGAAGGCATCGAGGTTGTGAAGGGATGAAGATAGGGTGTCTTGGCCTTGGGTCCAGATCATGAAGATATCATCAATGAACTTGAGCAAGGCTAGAGATTTGGTGTTTTGGGAGGCTAGGAAGGTCTCCTCTAGATGGACCATAAATACGTTGGCATAGGAGGGTGCCATGCATGTGCCCATGGCTGTGCTGAAACTTTTGTGTATACCTGCCTTTCAAAGGCGTAGTAGTTGTGGGTTAGGATAAAGGTAGTAAAGTACTTGAGGAATGAGGTAGTGGGTTTGGGGTCTGAAGGACGTTGGGAAATGTAATCTTCAATAGCAGTAAGGCCTGGGTCATGAGCAATGATTGTGTATAAGGAAGGGGTGTTAAAAGATACAAACAGGGATCCAGGAGGTAAAGTGGTGCAGATGGTGGATAGTCAGTGAGGGAAGTGGTTGGTTATCTTTGACATGGGATGCTAGATTATGGGCAGCTGGTGTGAGGTGTTGGTCAATGAGGGTTAAAATGCTTTAGGTGGGGCACTATAATCAATCACAACTGGATGTCCAGGATTCTTGGGTTTGTAGATTTTGGGGAGCATGTAGAAGGTGAGTTTGAGAACTCTCATAGTGGTGAGGAGTGAAATGGATTCAGGGAAGAGGTTCTGGGAAGGCACAAAGGCTTTAAGCAGGGACTGGAGTATGTGCTGGACTTCTGGGATGGGATCTCACTGACAAAGCTTATAGGTGGAGGAGACAGATAATTGGTGGAAACCTTTCACAAGGTAGTCACTGCAGTTCAAAATGACAGTGGTGGAACATCTGTCTCCTGGTAGGATGATTAGTTCAGGATTTGTTTTGAGGTTGTGTACAGCTATTCTTTCTTCTTCTTCAAGGTTGGTGTCCGAGGAACGGATCTGGGGAAGGATGGTAAGGCTAAGTTGGAGGTAAGGAATTACTGGAAAGTGATCAGTGGCAGTAAAGCCAGAGGGGGGAGGATCACTGTTGGGTGGTGGTATGAGCTGAGAGAGGCAGTTTTCAGTATTGGAATTGTGTTGACTTTAGTTTGAGGGATTTGCAGCAAATAAGTGTTTTCATTCCAGGGATCAGGAGACGGAGTGTAGGTCTTTGATGATTCCAGCATGGTTAAATTTAGGTGTGGGGATAAAGGTGAGATCTTTGGATAGGACTGAAACTTCTGTGGAGCTCAGAGTGTTTGTGGAAAGGTTAGCAACAGTTTTAAGGGAATGTTCAGCTCTGGATTTGGTGGAGTGTTGGTAGAGAGTTTTGGAGGATGTTGCAAGTTGCAAAGGTCAAATAGGCAGGCTTTTAGTGCTATAAAGGGTGAATGATCAGGAACGCTGTGGGTAACATAGGGGTGGGAAATAGGTGCCAGTAGGTTAGATAACTTATGGAGGTGGTGTCTGGAATACTCCTCCAGGTCTTGGAGAGAAAAGTATTCAGTGTCAGAGATGTGGTGTATGAAGCAAGGATTGCACAGTAACAATATGTTGCAGACGGAGCAGAGGTGATTCTGTGATGACTGTGCCATGGAGATGTGTTTTTGCAGTACCTGGTTTGTGTAGTGGAATCTGAAAATGTGAAAGTCATTCTGAAAGGAGGGGTGGGATCCAGAGAAAGGAAATTTAGTGGTTATATTTGTGAGGGCCAGTTCCTACATTGTAGAAATAATGTATTTTAATTGTAAGCAAACATATTTGTTAGACAAATGCAAGACATTAAAAGGAATGTAACAATTAAACAAATTTAGTTTATACAAGTATTTAAAAAATTCCATATGTGTTCATTATACTATTGTCAAATTTGGTACAGGTGCAACACATAATATTTTAAGGTACATTGTATGAGTATTTTGTAAGCAATGTCCTTGGTAGGCTATCCACAGGTTGTGGTCTAATGATTTGCACTGCTGCCTCTAGACATGAGGATCTGGGCTCAATTCCTGGCTGTGTTGGAGATTTTCTTCACTCAGCGACTCAATCTGTGTGTTGTCATTACCATTTCATCTCATCTTCAACAGTGCACAACTTGCAGAGGATGGTGTCAACCAGGTAGACCTGCACCAGGTTGCTGAATAACCGCAGATGATGTCCCCAAGTCAGTAATGGCACATGGTCATTTCAGAGTCATTTTGAGTGCTTTGTATGCAACACGTCAACTTTGGAATTCGATTTGCAACACTTTTATATCTTACTGATGTGAATGGTAAGTTTTCATTACTGCTAGCTTCTGCCCTCAGCCATATATCCCACCCAACACGCTCTGTGAAGGAAATTAGCATACCTTTTTTTCCATGAAGTGCTGCGAGAAATATTGGAGATGTCCCACTGGCGGTCAGGTGACGATTACAGTCGCAGCATGAGAGTGCCGCACCACACATTGCCAATGATGCCAGTCGACGTTTCCCCTGTTGTCAGATTGAGAGGTACAGGTCAGTGCCAAATCCACCACATTCTCACAACCTCACTCCTGTGGAGTTATTTCTGTGCAAGGAAGATGGAGCGTTTGGTATATGGGACACTGACAGGCATCCCAAAACAGTTGGAGGGGGAGGGGGGGGGGGGGAAATAGACAATCATTACCACACAGATGCCCCTGGTGCACTAATACAGGGATGACATTTTCAGCAACAATATTCATTACATGGCAGTTTGAACAATGTAACTGAATGTCACAAACTTCAAAATGTTCATGATTCCTCAGCATGGAAATGGTGCACCTGGACATTTTTGGCACATAGAGAAAACAATTCTTTTTTTGTTTCACATAACACTCTGTAACAATGCAGATGGATTCTTTCCCCTGTTATATTTTTCTTCCCCAAAAAACTCTTTTTCCCATGCAGATGTCTTCAATATCATTCTTTATGACATGTGCACAGTATCAAAAATCATGAATATTAAGGCTTAGCAAAATTAACTCTATTACTCTTTTGGTTAATTGGAGCTCATCATAAGTGGAATTACTTTAGCTAAAAACTGTACCAACTGCAAATGCCTGCCATATGAAGCTTCGTTATAAGTATTCAAATGCAAACATATACCTAAAGACTAACTTCCAGATAAAGAAGAGTAAAAATTTATATAAATAACTGAAGTAACTATCCGCATCTACATTTATACTGTGCAAACCACGATGAGGTGCATGGCAGAAGGTATTAGGGCTTCTTGAATGACAGATTGAATGCCTCTGTGCATGCTGTAATTATTCTAATCTTATCCTCACAATTTCTATGTGAGCTATTCATAGTGGGTTGTAGTATATTACTAGAGTCATCATTTCAAGCTGGTTCTTGAAACTTTGTAACTCCACTTTCTTGTGGTAGTTTCCATCATCTTCAAGAGTCTTCCAGTTCAGTTCCATCAGTATCTCTGTGACACTCTCCTTTTGGTCAGACAAACCTGTGAGCATTTGCGCTGCCCTTCTCTGTACACGTTCAATACTCCCAGTTAGTTCTATTTGGTACAAGTCCCACACACTTGAGCAATATTCTAGAACTGGTTGCATGAGTGCTTTGTAAGCAATCTCCTTTGTAGACTGTCAGAACTTCCGTTGTTGGTGTTGTGGTCTTCAGTCCTGAGACTGGTTTGATGCAGCTCTCCACGCTACCCTATCCTGTGCAAGCTTCTTCATCTACCAGTACCTACTGCAACCTACATCCTTCTGAATCTGTTTAGTGTCTTCATCTCTTGGTCTCCCTCTATGATTTTTACCCTCACTACAGTAAAGCTGCGTGTCCTCGGAAAAAATTACAGCTGCAGTTTCCCCTTGCTTTCAGCCGTTTGCAGTACCACAACAGCAAGGCCACACGAGCTAAAAAGTAATGACGAGAGGAAATTTAATGCAACTCAATCTAATGAGGAAATTTAATGCAACCAATCAAATGATGTAGTAACATGAAATAGAAGAAGCGGAATAGCATGTATAAAGTACTGGAATAATAACAGGAAGCAAACCAAACAACAGTTTAAAGGCAATAACAACTCTATTAATGAGAATAAATCAACTTTTTTTGTAATATTACGAGAAGACAAAATAAAAATACCTGTTAATAAATACCTATTTGTATTAATTTGAAAAGCAAGAAACAATGAAATATGTAACAGTGTAAATACTGAAACTTGGCAAGAGAGCCTATAGTATGGCATTAAAAAGTATTTCAATGTACGTTTACGTTGCTACCGACCGGAAATAACTGAAGAATGATCTGAAATAAAGACGCAAATAAATATTGAAAGAAATAGCTATCTTCACGTAAGAAATTACGGACCTCGCCGAATGAGATAATTTGAAGAATGTTACAGGTCTGAAAAGGGATTTACTCGAAGTGTATTACGTACGCTATCTACCTACCAACTGTTAGTGAGCAGTTAATGCAATTAAACGACTGTAACAGAAAATGAATAACGTAACCGTATTGCAGAAGTCATAGAACTTTTAGCAAACTACTGTACTGAGAGAAATTCAAATTAACTAAAGCGCCTGAGCTAACTGAACGAAAACATTATGGAAGTCAGTAATAGTGCGAAAAGTACTATGATTATTTCGTAAAGCACCAAAGATTTCCATCCCATAGCTTCTAGAGGAACACGCAGCTACAGTAAATAGTCAACAGTTGATCGGTTCATCCAAGCGCGCTCGTCGCAACAGATGAAGGTCATGCGTACCAACTTGTGACAAACAATATAACGTCATAAGTAAATCGTTACGCTTCCAAATTTTAATGAAAGCATTGTTTTGACATATACGCCATCGATTTTCACAATTAGTACAATTAGGAAGTTTGTGCACAACAGTGATTTACTGTACTATAATGTTGCTAATTCAGTCGCAGTGTGAGCAACATAACTACTTTCGTCAGAGATGAATTTACAATGCACTATACAACGGCAAAGACAATACTGAGATTCAATTTGTCATCTAACCTGAAATTGGAATTGGGAGAGGAAGCCAATGGCCAGGTTGTATCCAGCCAACTATGCAATCCGATGCAGGTCGCATGGATTAAGGGCGTTTTGTCTAGGCCCACTTATTAATCATAAAACTATTGTAACATATACATACTTACTTATTGAGTGAATCAAAATGTGAGTGAATTCACAGGGACAAGTACACTATCCTATCAAAATGCACAACAGATAGGCCTGTTCCATCTGGAACCCTCTTCAAGACATCACAATCTGAGGGGGGCATAACATTACAGGTTGGGACTGATCTATGAGGTCTTGTATATCTTATTTGTATCTGTCAGTTGGTATGGGGAAATTCAGATTTGGGAGATTTCTTTACATAGTTTTGCGTGATTAAGTCCTGACGCTATGCAAAGTCTTCATTTAGTTACGTGCGATTTGCAATCTGTTATGTGTTATTTTCTGATAATAAATCATATTTTTTCTGATTACCGTAAAAATATATTTGAGATCATTTGGAATAATATTTTAATAACTATGTAGATGATGTGACGTCATTCGTTTACTCTTAGAAAAAAGAGTGTTAATTGTGCATTTATGGACGGTCAGTGTCGGGATCAGTGATTACAATTCCAGAAATAATTGATTGGAGGAAGTTCAATTGCACACAACCGTGAAGGGCGAACTATGACTTTGAAATTGGTTGTAGATGCATGCACGTAGATTAGATTATTTTTTCCTTCCATAGATCCGTGTTGAGGAGATCCTTGTGGATGTGGAACATGTCACGTTTTTTTTTAAAAAAAAAGCTGAAATAACAATACTAATAGTCTGAATATATACATCATTTGTTTCTATTAAAATATTCGTCAATGGAGTAGAAGGAGTTGGCCACTAGTAAGTCTTTCAGGCTCCTTTTAAACTCATTTTTATTTGTAACTAAATTTTTTATGTTTGCTGGCAAATTATTGAAGATGAGTGTTCCTGAGTAGTGGACCCCTTTTTGAACTAAAGTAAGTGCTTTTAAGTCCTTGTTCAGATCATTTTTCTTCCGGGTATTGTATGTATGAACTGAGCTGTTTGTTGGAAAAAGAGATATATTATTTAGGACAAATTTCATTAAGGAGTAAATATACTGAGAGGCAGTAGTTAGTATACCCAGTTCTTTGAAGACATCCGTGAATTTACTCCACAAATCATACATATTACACGCTTTTGGACTCTGAAAACTTTTGTTTGACTAGAGGAGTTATCCCAAAATATTATACCATATGACATTATGGAATAAAAGTATGCAAGCTTTTTCACTTTTATGTCGCCTATGTCTGCTAACACTCTAATTACAAATACAGATTTGTTAAGGCGTTTCTGCAGTTCTGTGGTGTGCTCCTCCCAACTGAATTTATTATCAAGTTGTAATTCCAGGAATTTAAGACTGTCAACCTCTTCTATCTGCTCTTCCTCGTACTTTATGCATATGCTGGGTGGAAACCTCTTACAGGTTCTGAATTGCATATAGTGAGTCTTTTTGAAGTGTAATGTCAGTGAGTTGGCTTTAAACCATTTATTAATATCCACGAAAATATCATTAGCAGATCTTTCTAGAACTACACTCGACATACTATTTATTGCAATACTTGTGTCATCTGCGAACAAAACGAACTCTGGTTCTGGCAGTGTAACTGATGAGAGATCATTAATGTACACGAGAAAAAGCAATGGCTCTAAGATGGATCCTTGTGGGACACCACATGTAATTTCTTCCCATTCTGATGATGACTGACGACTTAATTCACTAGTCCCTTGCACTGACACCCTTTGTTTCCTGTTAGCGAGGTATGACTTGAACCATTTTACAGCACTCCCCGTGACATCACAGAATTCTAATTTATTTAAAAGGATGTTGTGGTTTACACAATCGAATGCCTTTGACAAATCACAGAAAATACCTGCTGCTTGTAACTTGTTATTTAATGAATTAAGTACATTTTCACTGTATGTGTAAATAGCCTTTTCGATATCAGAACCCTTCAGAAATCCAAACTGTGTTCTTAATAATATGTTATTTGTGGTTAGATGGTTGAGAAGCTGCCTGTACATTACTTTTTCCAAAATTTTTGAGAATGCTGGCAAAAGTGAAATCGGTCTGTAGTTTGATGGCATCTCTTTATCCGCTTTCTTGGATAGAGGCTTAACATCTGCATATTTCAGCCAGTCAGGAAATGTCCCAGTTATAATTGATTGATTACACAAATAACTTAGAATTGTACTAAACTCACAAGAACATGCCTTAATTAACTTTGTTGATATTTCATCGTAGCCACTAGAATGCTTTGTTTTTAAAGATTTTATTATGTAAGTTATTTGTTTTGGTCGAAGTGAGTGACATATTCATGTACCTGAAGCTATTTGTAAAGGCTAGTTTCAGATATTCAAGGGCATTATTTACTGATCCTGACAATCCCATTCTATCAGTAATGGATATAAAGTACTTGTTAAATAGATTTGCCACACTATGTCCATCGGTTACTAATGTGTCATCTACCCTTAGTGCTATTTGCTCCTGTCCTTTTCTGGTTCTACCAGTCTCCTCCTTCACTATATCCCATATTGTTCTTATTTTGTTCCCTGACATTGCTATCTTCTTCTCGTAGTGCATTTGTTTAAATATCTGAATTACTTTTTTTAATATTTTACAGTATTCCTTGTATTTAGCTAAATCATTACCATTGGAGGTATTCTTGGTCGACAGATAGATTTTACTTTTTGTCTTACAGGAAATCTTTATTCCTTGTGTGATCCATGGTTTTATTGTAGACTTCTGTTTAATTTGAGTAACTTTTAGAGGAAAACAGACTTTCACGCCGCTCATGGTTTGCTTTTAACTTGCGAAATTACAATTTACGCGAATTCTTAATTATCGCGACAGGTTAGAATATTTGATGAGCCATTGTGGAGGACGTAAGTTTGGATAGAAAGATCATTTTCAAAATCCAATATAAACCCTGTTGATCGAAGTAGCCTAGCAACCCAAAAGCTCATACGTGGTTATTAGCAGAAACAGTGTAGTATTTTTTCATGCGCACGTTTACACTCTACATTGAGGTGTGAATGATTTATGTGCGCAAAACAAACATTTGGAAGCATTTGATTAAATAAAAGGAAAAATATAAAGAAGTTGATTTGTATATTTTGTTATTTCATGAACAGTGATATATGATTAATATTGTGACAGACTGATCGTAAGTGCTCTCGTTACAAGTCGAGTTTTGGGCCTGATTAAGAATATCTGGTTCTTGAAGTCTCCAACGTTAAGTGAAGAATAATATCACGCTTAAATAATGCCGTATCGAAACCCACTATCCTTATTCTATATTAAGCTAACTATTCCGCAATCAGGTAATACCGTGGCCGTGTAGCTGTGTGTTGTCGGCAACAAATAGGTAAACACTAACATAAACATTTCTCATGCTCTGGTATCGACGAGGGAAATAAGAGACGACAACGACGACATACACGTATACATACACAAACGGTATACGTGGCGCCTTACAATACAACAACACAACGGACGAGACGGTATATTGGAACCAGAAAACTATGGTATTGTGTTTGTGTTTCCTTTATTGTAATTTTAAAACCTGTACAACAGGCAGGCTGTCAGCAGCGTTCTATGCTGCTCTTCAGCCAGAGGATACACAATGAGAAAATACAGACAGATTATACATAGGTTACAGAATGGTGGGAAAGAAAACAGTTGACACAGAAAGACAAACACGGAGCCGTTCACACTCGACGAGAATCCACACTTGAAACTGTTGATACGACGCACAAACACTGAAGACGACGACGGCACAGGTGAACGATGGAGTGCGACGGTGAACACTGAACGCTAAACACAACGGCACACACGAGACACTGATGGCGATGATCTCCGGCGCGCGAAAGTCCACGTAGCGTGTGCGAGACCGGGGACCTGCCAAGATGGGAAGAAGGGTGGGGGAGAGGGGGGTGGAGAGGGGAGAACAAAGACGCCAATGGCTGAGAAAATGGGAGGAGGAGTAGAGGGACAAGGGAGGGGAAGCCCGGGGGAGGAGTGGGGAGAAAGGGATGAGGGAGGGAGGGTGCCCAAAGGAAAAGAGACAGGAAGAGGGAAGGAGGATCAAAGTAGGTAGGAGGGGTATATGGAGAGAAGGAGGACATCATCAGGGAGGGGGAGCTGGCGGAAGCCACCTTGGGAGAGGGTAAGGAGGGTAGAGAGATGGAGACCGGGTGGGACGTGTGTGTTTGTGCAAACAAAATAGACACTCCGCACAGTGGCTGATGGGAGCGACGGTAAATGGGATCTGCCTTTACGGTCGCACCCATCAGCCACAGCGCCGAGTGTCAACTTTGTTTGAGCGTGTAAACAACATTAAGATCTGTAGTCGACATATCAATGAACAGTTATTGTACACTAATTGCGTGAAAATGTAACTTAAAGTGGCAACTCAAATGAGAAGTAAAAATTAAGCGGTACGAAATGTTATAATACGACACACCAGATAAGTACTGGACATTTATTTTTTTAATTACGTGAAAAATTACAGTAAACGGCCTTGAGTTCCGTACTTCTGAAAAAATGAGAAATTCTGGTAATAGGTAAGAATGCATGGTTAGCTGTTCTCGAGGCAATTACAACGAGCAGCCGGCCGGGGTGACCGAGCGGTTCTAGGCGCAACAGTCTGGAACCGCGCGACCGCTACGGTTGCAGGTTCGGCTCCTGCCTCGAGCATGGTTGTGTGTAACGTCCTTAGGTTAGTTGTGTTTAAGTAGTTCTGAGTTCTAGGGGAGTGATGACCTCAGAAATCAAGTCCCATAGTGCTTACAGCCATTTGCACAATCGTTTAAAAGGCAAGAATAACACTCACCACACCGCTGGGGCTTACTATTCTGAAAGTCACGCATTCTCACAACCTAGACATTCTGTTAATAACGTAGATCCATCATATACGATCTAGGGATCCAAAAATTAATTTCAAATTTGTTAATAATTCACTAAATGCTACGTTACATACTATATGTATTTTATACGGTGATTAGAACAAGCAAGTTTGAAAACAATTACGTTCGCAACTTATAAGTACATACATTTTATTGGATAATTTTCTCAACCAAATTTTTGATTTCAAATGAAAATTATTTCGTATGTTTCCTTCGGTCGTCACAAATATCGAAATGACAATTATTCTGCTTCTGCCACCAACAGCGCATAGAGAGCCTACAGCGCCACGAAGTGGCAGCCGACTCAACTAGCTGTGTTGAGCATCGTCGCGCTGGCAGCTGTCGTGACGTAACGTTTTGTTGTGGAGAACCAGGGCGTCAGGAACTTGCAGGAGGTTTCGCAAACCTCGCGTCCGCCATCTGCTGGTAGCAGTGCGTACTGCTAGCCACCACCGGCTGCTGCTGCTCTCTCGCGTCAATTCTGTGTACTGCGTGGAGCCGGAGGAATGGGAAATCGTCGCCACCCTCTGCAGCTTTCTGACTTCCTGGTCCCTCACAACAAAACCCGACGTAACACGGAGCCCGGAGAAGAAGTGCACAAAAAAGAAGCAAGGGTGCTTCAGAAGCAGTGGTGCTTCTTTTTCATCGCCTCTTTTTTCGGATACGCTTTTCCCCTGTAATTCACAACCGTCAACCTTGCGTTTCAAGGCAGAAACGCATGGAACCCTTTACAAAGCTAACGTTCATATTCTTGGTGCCCATCCCAATTTGCGTAATAACAACGGAAATTTAATACGAGTGAGTCAGTCCTTCCCTTCCGAGTAAATAGCACTTTAAAATACTGGTACTGTTGTGATATTCAGATCAAAGAAGTTATCCATGCTGATCTTGCTGTGCAAAGCCCCCTCTCTTCTATTAACTACTGCAGCCAATATTCTTCTGAACCTGCTTACTGTATTCATATTGTAACTCTACCACCCTCTCTTTAATAAAAAAATATCCAAAAGTCAAACTGATAAGGTCCAAGCGGTATTTCTACTGTAATAAACACAGATTTTAACACACTGAGCGGTATCGAGATTAGTGGAAATTACGCTAAAATGACACTTAACTTTTTTTTGTTTTTGTTGCTGCCTCCACTTTGTCGAATTCTTCTTCTGTAATTTCCCTGATTCTGTATTTGCATGCGGAAACGATGTAAATAAACGATTAGGTGTATATTCAATTTTATCGTAATTTATTTGTTTTCCAGATGATATAGGCAGCATAAACAGAAGACCAACTGTCCAAAGTACATCAAGTCAAAACACTGAGACACAGCGCTAAGACTGCGACAAAAAAAAACTAAGACAAGGCAGTGCTGCTGCGTTTCTATATATAGCATTTTAACAATGAATTTCAAAATAACCCATTATTAAATTGGTAAGATTTCCATGCTATAATTAAAATTTACAAAACGTAAAGAATTTGATAACACAGTCGAATATGGTATAAAATACAAAATCGAATGACATAATTCTTATAGTATCGTCTGTGATTTTAAATATGAAAATAAGTCTCAACTTTAATTGCAATAATGTCATTCATATTATTTTAATTTAGTAATTAGTTACAGTCTGGATTTTGTTGCTAACATTTATTGACAGTGCAGAACTCGTGCTTTATGTGACTACTTACGTAAAACTCACAAATATAGCTTCAAATTATAGAAATAGGAAAGTTGGGTGGTGTAAACAATGGAGAGTTAATTATAAATGTAATTACAAAGAACATTAATAACTAACGAATGAAAATACATCGCATGGTAATAACCTTTAAGCTGTTTCACAAAAGTAATTATGTTTTCTGTTACTGGTATTGGATTATTATATTACCATTTTGCTAATTAGAAGTATTGATTTTTCATGCTAAGATTTCTGCAGTCTCTAATTATTTACTGTTGAAGAATGGTAACTACAGTTTTGCGAAATGCGACTAATTTGGTGTAGGCACAGGATCTGATTAATAGTGTCAATCATTTAACAATTAGAAATGTACTTGGTGACGAAACTGGAATGTTACATTTACTTATATAGACTTTAGGATATATAGAACTATCCAATACTCACTTAACTATTATATGAGATTGGACTGGTATCGTAATGTTGACTTGAATGTTTGACTGCACCAATATAATCTACATTCCCCCTCTACGATTTATACCCCTACACTTCTCTCCAACACTACACTGTTGATCCTGTGAGGTTTCAGAATGTGTCGCTACCAACCGATCCCATCTTTTAGTCAAGCTGTGTCACAAATTTCTTCTCTACCCATTTCTGTTCAGTTCCTGCTCATTATTTATGTGATCTATCCATCCAATCTTCAGCATTCTTCTATAGCACCACATTATCCATGTTTCAGTTCCATACAAGTCCACACTCCAGACGAATACCTCCAGAAAAAATTTCATAAAATTTATATTCGATTTTTACGAATTACTCTTGTTCAGAAAACTTTTTCTTGCCATTGCCAGTCTGCGTTTCATATTCTTTCTGCTTCAGACATCATCAATTATTTTACTGCCCAAATAGCAAACCTCATCTACTACTTTATGTTTTCTTTACTGTTTGCTTGATGTTCTGATTGAATAATATCAAGAATACGCTACAACCCTGCCGCACTCCCTTCTCAACCATTGCTTTCCCTTCAAATGCCATCTGGTTTCTGTACAAGTTTTATATAAGTATTCCCTCTCTGTATTTTTACCCTTGCTACCTTCATTACTCAAAGACTGTGTTCCAGTCAACAAAGTAAAAAGTTTTCTGTAAGTCTACAAAAGGTGTAAAATTAGGTTTTTGGAGGATAAGTCATATGGTCAGTATTGCCTCCCATGTTCCTACATTTCTCTGGAACCCAAACCGACGATCCTCGAGGTCAGCTTCTACCAGTTTTTCCACTCTCCTGTAAATGATTCGTGCAAGTTACAAGAAAGGAAAGTGCGAAATTTGTCAAGGGGTTATGGTTTCCTTGGTAGAGAGATTCAGACATTTCAGGAAATGATGAAGTTATGTGCAATTATCAGATGTGTTCCCATCAGCCAGATCTTGTGGACGTGACATCTATGTTGACTGTAACTCTCCCCAGACCACCATGTTGTTGTTGTTGTGGTCTTCAGTCCTGAGACTGATTTGATGCAACTCTCCATGCTACCCTATCCTGTGCAAGCTTCTTCATCTCCCAGTACTTACTGCAGCCTACATCCTTCTGAATCTGCTTGGTGTATTCATCTCTTGGTCTCCCTCTACGATTTTTACCCTCCACGCTGCCCTCCAATACTAAATTACTGATTCCTTGATGCCTCAGAACATGTCCTACAAACCGATCCCTTCTTCTGGTCAAGTTGTGCCACAAACTTCTCTTCTCCCCAATCCTACTCAATACTTCTTCATTAGTTTTGTGATCTACCCATCTAATCTTCAGCATTCTTCTGTAGCACCACATTTCAAAAGCTTCTATTCTCTTCTTGTCCAAACTATTTATCGTCCATGATTCTCTTCCATACATGGCTACACTCCATACAAATACTTTCAGAAACGGCTTCCTCACACTTAAATCTATACTTGATGTTAACAAATTTCTCTTCTTCAGAAATGCTTTCCTTGCCATTGCCAGTCTATTTTTTATATCATCTCTACTTCGACCATCATCAGTTATTTTGCTCCCCAAATAGCAAAACTCCTTTACTACTTTAAGTGTCTCATTTCCTAACCTAATTCCCTCAGCATCACCCGATTTAATTTGACTACATTCCATTATCCTCGTTTTGCTTTTGTTGATGTTCATCTTATATCCTCCTTTCAAGATCCTATCCATTCCGTTCAAATGCTCTTCCAAGTCCTTTGCTGTCTCTGACAGAATTACAATGTCATCAGCGAACCTCAAAGTTTTTATTTCTTCTCCTTGGACTTTAATACCTACTCCGAATTTTTCTTTTGTTTCCTTCACTGCTTGCTCAATATACAGATTGAATAACATCGGGCAGAGGCTACAACCCTGTCTCACTCCCTTCCCAACCACTGCTTCCCTTTCATGTCCCTCGACTCTTGTAACTGCCATCTGGTTTCTGTACAAATTGTATATAGCCTTTCACTCCCGTATTTTACCCCTGCCACCTTCAGAATTTGAAAGAGAGTATTCCAGTCAACATTGTCAAAAGCTTTCTCTAAGTCTACAAATGCTAGAAACGTAGGTTTCTCTTTCCTTAATCTTTCTTCTAAGATAAGTCGTAGGGCCAGTATTGCCTCACATGTTCCAACATTTCTACGGAATCCAAACTGATCTTCCTCAAGGTCAGCTTCTACTAGTTTTTCCATTCGTCTGTAAAGAACTCGCATTAGTATTTTGCAGCTGTAACTTATTAAACTGATAGTTCAGTAATTTTCACATCTGTGAACACGTGCTTTCTTTGGGATTGGAGTTATTATATTCTTCTTGAAGTCTGAGGGTATTTCGCCTGTCTCATACATCTTGCTCGCCAGATGGTAGAGTTTTGTCAGGACTGGCTCTCCCATGGCAGTCAGTAGTTCTAATGGAATGTTGTCTACTCCCGGGGCCTTGTTTCGACTCAGGTCTTTCAGTATTCTGTCAAACTCTTCACACAGTATCGTATCTCCCATTTCATCTTCATCTACATCCTCATCCATTTCCATAAGATTGTAGTCAAGTACATCGCCCTTGTACAGACCCTCTATATACTCCTTCCACCTTTCTGCTTTCCCTTCTTTGCTTAGAACTGGGTTTCCATCTGAGCTCTTGATATTCATGCAAGTGGTTCTCTTTTCTCCAAAGGTCTCTCCAATTTTCCTGTAGGCAGTATCTATCTTACCCCTCGTGAGATAAGCCTCTACATCCTTACATTTGTCCTCTAGCCATGCCTGCTTAGCCACTTTGCACTTCCTGTCGATCGCATTTTTGAGACATTTGTATCCCTTTTTGTCTGCTTCATTTGCTACAATGTTATATTTTCTCCTTTCATCAATTAAATTCAATATTTCTTCTGTTACCCAAGGATTTCTACTAGCCCTCGTCTTTTTACCTACTTGATCCTCTGCTGCCTTCACTATTTCATCCCTCAGAGCTACCCATTCTTCTTCTACTGTATTTCTTTCCCCCACTCCTCTCAATTGTTCCCTTATGCTCTCCCTGAAACACTGTACAACCTCTGGTTCTTTCAGTTTATCCAGGTCCCATCTTCTTAAATTCCCACCTTTTTGCAGTTTCTTCAGTATTACTCTACAGGTCATAACCTATAGATTGTGGTGAGAGTCCACATCTGCCCCTGGAAATGTCTTACAATTTAAAACCTGGTTCCTAAATCTCTGTCGTACCATTATATAATCTATCTGAAACCTGTCAGTATCTCCAGGATTCTTCCATGTGTACAGCCTTCTTTTATGATTCTTGAACCAAGTGTTAGCCATGATTAAGTTGTGCTCTGTGCAAAATTCTACCAGACGGCTTCCTCTTTCATTTCTTAGCCCCAATCCATATTCACCTACTACGTTTCTCTCTCTCCCTTTTCCTACTACCGAATTCCAGTCACCCATGACTATTAAATTTTCGCCACCCTTCACTACCTGAATAATTTCTTTTATTTCATCATACATTCCTTCAATTTCTTCGTCATCTGCAGAGCTAGTTGGCATATAAACGTGTACTACTGTAGTAGGTGTGGGCTTCGTATCTATCTTGGCCACAATAACGCATTCACTATGCTGTTTTTAGTAGCTTACCTGCATTCCTATTTTCCTATTCATTATTAAACATACACTTGCATTACCCCTATTTGATTTTGTATTTATAACCCTGTATTCACCTGACCAGAAGTCTTGTTCCTCCTGCCACCGAACTTCACTAATTCCCACTATATCTAACTTTAACCTATCCATTTCCCCTTTTAAATTTTTTAACTTACCTGCCCGATTAAGGGATCTGACATTCCACGCTCCGATTCGTAGAACGCCAGTTTTCTTTCTCCTGATAACGACGTCCTCTTGAGTAGTCTCCGCCCGGAGATCCGAATGGGGGACTATTTTACCTCCAGAATATTTTACCCAAGAGGACGCCATCATCATTTAATCATACAGTAACGCTGCATGTCCTCGGGAAAAATTACGGCTGTAGTTTCCCCCTTGCTTTCAGCCGTTCGCAGTACCAGCACAGCAAGGCCGTTTTGGTTAATGTTGCTAGGCCAGATCAGTCAATCATCCAGACTGTTGCCCCTGCAACTACTGAAAAGGCTGCTGCCCCTCTTCAGGAACCACACGTTTGTCTGGCCTCTCAACAGATACACCTCCGTTGTGGTTGCACCTATGGTACGGCTATCTGTATCGCTGAGGCACGCAAGCCTTCCCACCAATGGCAAGGTCCATGGTTCATGGGGGGGGGGGGGGGGGGGCAGACCACCATATGATTCTGATTCTGGGTTGTGACACAATTTTACAGCTGTAAGATGGCTTCACCATCGGGGAAGACATACATCGATGACTGATGCAGTTGGTCAAAAACAATGTTAAGTGCTCCATCTCTGTAATTGTGCCTGTGATACCCACCACAGATACCATAGGAGGTAACGGGAATTTCTGACTTTGCACAATGCTGTCCCTACTGGCCTGCGTCTATGAAAAGGTTCATTTTTACGAGGATGGTTTTGGTAAGTCTGGTAAATTTTCGTGAAAAAATGGAACATTTTTCTTGCACATTCCTGGTTGGCAAGCTTGATTACTCCAAGGATCGCATGAACAATTTCGTCAATGTACAGCAGACACTTGGTTGTTGACAGCTGTGCGTCACTATAATTGAACGTGGAGAAAACCAACTTTTGCACTGTTATTAAACATTTTTATCTGAAGGGTGGGACTGCCTCATGAATCAAAACAGAACTGGATGAAATTCACGTGTGATTCTGCACCTTCAATAAAGACCATTTGCTTTTAGATTAATACATTTAAATATGGCTGAACATTCGATGAAGACGAAGCATGCTACAGCCATCCAATTGTCACCATAAAGTAAACCAATGATGAAATCGATGATAAAAATTCGTGAGATTGCAGGCATCCCAACTGCGGAAGTGCATAATATCCTGCATGGAGAATTGGCTACGAAGAAGGTTTGTACGAGGCAGGTGCTATGATTGTTCGTCGTGGAACAAAAGAGTATCCCACACAATATTTCGACACAACGTGTGGCGATGTTTGATGGTTATCCACGAGATTTTTTGCGCCGATTTCTGACTGTTGATGAAACCTGGCTCCACCATTACACACCAGAATCCAAATGACAGTCCAATCAATGGACAACAACCTCTAAAAGTTGCACCGAAGAAGCCAAAGGCAATTTCGTCAGCCAGATGGCTATTGTTTTTTGGGATTCCCAAGGAATAATCCTCATATATTACTTAGAAAAATGCAGAAACATAACTGGATTCTATTATGCTTCGTTGTTGAATTGTCTGAAACTTAACATTGGCTGAAAAAGAGACAAAGGTCGGCATCCAAAATGTGCTCAGTCTTCAGGATAGCACATATCAGCGATAATAACAGCGAAAGTGCATGAATTGGACTTTGAATTGGTTCCTCATCCATCCTACTCAACAGGCCCAAGGGATTTATTCTTGTTTCCTAACTCAAAATGTTATTTTGCAGGGAAGAAACTTTCATCAATTCAGGAAGTGATAGCGACAGTCAATAAGTATCTTGCAGAGTTCGACATACTCTATTTTTCAGATGATGTGTGAAAGCTAAAGGATTGCTCGACAATTTGTATATCCCTCAGAAGAGACTCTGTCAAGAAATAAGGTGAGTTGTTTACGAAACAAACATTTTTCCTCGTCTTTTTTATCAGATTTATTAAACCACCCTCATAAAGCAACAGTTCATTTAGGAGATGGAGTATTCTGTCATGACTACCGACATGATCTAACAAGAAATGTGTTTCACCTGACCAGGCAAAATGTTTCCTTCGATTCATGGTCCAATCTTGAAAATCCAATGGGCACTGAAATTGTAACTGACAGTGTTGTCAGATCAGCACAGGAACATGTAAGGGTCATCTGCTTTAGATCCGCACAATCGACACTATGCTCTGAATAATGTGCTCCGAACCCACATATACCTGCACTGGCGTTGCGCTCTCTCATCAGATACGCCACATATTGCCGCCTATCCTTCTGTACATCGAAAGCAAGGAACATGTGGCAGGTGTATAGCTAGACACGGAAAAAGCCTTTGATTGTGTGAATGTTGACATCTTATTGGACAAGCTATGGAACATGAGCATTAGAGGCTGTGCCTATGACCTAATAAAGTGTGATATGACCAATAGAAAACAGTTTGTACTGCTTAAAACGGAAAGTGGTGTCTACTTGATCTATGTGAATGATATTAATTACTGTACTGTAAATTTCAAAATTGTTCTGTATGATGATGACGCATCCATTGTATGCAAAAAGGAATCGTGTAAAGAACTAGAGACCGAGTGTAATAATGTGACAAAAGAAATTGTTCAATTTTTTAATGAAAACCACTTAAATTTAACCTCCAATAAAACATGTTTGATGGAGTTTAACAAAAGTAGTTTGAATAATGACATTAAATTATACATTTGCAACGAATCGGTAAAGAAAGAGCCTAGTGTAAAATTCCTTGGCATAACAATCCAAAGCAACCTGAAATTGGACACACACATTGGCTCCCTAGCAACTAAGTTGTCAAAAAATATATTTGCAATCAGTACTATTAGCAAGATTCGTAAAGACCTTGTAGTTCTAAAGACTGCATACCATGCTCTTTTCTGCTCTCACTTGAACTACAGTATTGAAATTTGGGAGGGGGGGGGGGGGGTGGGCAAATACCAAAGCTAATCTAGATAAGCCACTCATTCTTCAAAAAAGGGGTTGTGAGAATAATCTGTGGAGCAAAATATAGGGAATCTTGTCGCAACTTGTTTCCAAAACAGGGGTGTTAACTGTTATAAACACATACATTCTAAAAGCCATATTGCTTGTGAAAAGACTGCACCCAAACACTTATTCAGATTTCCACCAGTACAATACTAGCAATAAAGAAAGATTTTACATTGGCTGCCACAGCCCTTTACGAAAAGGGGCGTCAATACGCAGGTATAAAATTAGCTAAATGCACTGCCTAGTGCAGTCATGGCTCTTCCTACAATTAAACTGAAACATCAGCTTCAGAAATTTTTAATAAAACACCCTTTCTACACATTAGAAGACTACCATACTTATATGTAGAACAATAAATGCTTTGTGAAATTATGTGAATAGAAATCAGTAAACATCTTATTGTAATTTTAGTGTAAATTAATGACGTATTCAGAAGAATGTGTCTTGTGTATTGTACAAATAACTTTAATCATTACTGTTTCTTTGTACATGTGCAGTGTACCATTCGATGTTGAATAAAGCTACTATTATTATTATTATTGTTATTACAGAGCGGACAAGCCTCTGGCCTCCACGTTCTGTGATGAGGCACGGACACCCAACATCTTGTCGCCTACTCATGGTTTTTCTGTCACCTAACCACTTTCTTTGAATTCTCACGACAACAGCACAAAAACAGCCCACCAGGTTTGCCATTTCTGAGATACTCACTCCCAGGCTTTGGGTCACAACAACCCGCCTTCTGTTAAAGTCACTTAGGTCAGAGCATTTGCAGCCTCTTAGTTGCTAGAATGATTCCTCACACATCTCTGCTCTGTTTATACAGTGTGTTTCGAAGCTGTTCATTGAGATTGGTACAGGAGTTAAAGAACACCAAAAGAAATATATTTCGATAAAGAACCAATGGTCTCTGAAGTCAACTTGTAATATGAGTGCAATGAAGTACCAAAGAAACTGGTATAGGCGTGCATATTCAAATACAGAGATATGTAAACAAGCAGAATATGGCGCTGCAGATGAAAACACCTATATAGGACAACAAGTGTCTGGTGCAGTTGTTAGATCTGTTACTGCTGCTGAAACACCAGGTTATCGAGATTTAAGTGAGTTTGAACTTGATCCATCCCACTGAGCAGTCCCAAGTGATTTATTCTTCTTTCCTAACTCAAAACGTTATGTTGCAGGGAAGAAACTTTCATCAATTGAGACGTTATAGTCGGCACTCAAGCGATGGGACACTGTATCTCCGAGGTAGTGATGAAGTGGGGATTTTCCCATACGACTGCACGACTGTTTCACGAGTGTACTGTGAATATCAGGAATCCGTAAAACATTGCTGCAGCTGGGATAAGATCCTGAAAGAATGGGAACAATGACAACTGAAGAGAATCATTCAGCATGACAGAAGTCCAATCTTTCTGCAGATTTCAATGCAGACCATTCAATGAAGCATCATCGATATGGACTTTTAAAGCTGAAGGCCCTACCATGAATCCTTGATGACTGCATGACACAAAGCCTTATGCCTTGCCTGGGGCCGTCAGCACTGACATTCCACTGTTAATGACTGGAAACATGTAGACTGGTCCGACGAGTATCATTTCAAATTGTATCGAACAGATCGACATGTACAGGTATGGAGAAAACCTCATGGATCCATGGACCCTGCCTGTCATCTGGGGCTGTTCAAGCAGGTGGAGGCTCTGTAATGGTGTGGGGCATGTGCACTGGGATATGGGACATCTGATACGGGTAGATACGACTCTGACATCCTGTTTGATCATCTGCATCCATTCATGTCCATTGTGCATTCTGACAGACTTGGGCAATTCCAGTAGAACAGTGTGATGCCTGATATGTCCAGAATTGCTACCGAGTGGCTCCAGGAACACTCTTCCGAATTTAAACACCTCCGCTGGCAAACAAACTCCCCAGACGTATCTGGCATGCATTGTAACTCGCTGTTCAGAATAGATCTCCACTTCTTCGTACTCTTGTGGATTAGGCTCAAAATTAGTATTTAAGTGGCAAAAGAAAGCCATAAGGTCCTTAGCAGAACTTAGCCCATATGAATCATGTCCAGCTTATTTTAAGAAACTAAATATAATGACAGTGCCTGGTGTGTATATTTACAACTGCCTTGTATTCGTTAAAGAGAATTTGAGTAAATTTGACTTAAAGAGAACAGTTCATGACCATAACATAAGAAGTGGACATACAATTAATATGCTGTATGCTAAACTTGCAAAGACACAAAACAGCTACAAATTTCTTGGTCCTGTCTACTTCAACAAATTACCTGAAAATGCCTACATAGTGCCAGTAAATAAATTCAAAACTAGTCTTTCGAGGTGGATAAAAGGTAAAGTAATTTACTCTGCTCAAGTCTTCCTTGAGTATGTGACAAATGACCCAATTTCCTTATGAGAATGAATTATAAATTAACTGCAGACTATACGTATGCCACATTGTCCTACTATTTTATTACTGTTTCATGTACTTATCGTTAGTCATCTTTTTAATTATTTGTCTGTCATTCACTAAACTCTGTAGTTCATTTATCTTCTAATTGATCTGTTAGGAAATTTCTTGTTGTTACTGACAGTTGCACAAATATGTATTGTAGCCATCTTGGATTATTATATTGTTGTTAATAACATTTGTCATGTTGAAGTTTAAATTATTATTATTGTTATTATTATAGTGTTAACACTGACAATACTAATTGCATGTAAATATCCTCAACAGTGGAATAAAAGATTTGTATTTGTATAGACAGCCCTGCAGGATTTGTGGTGTCATTTCCCTCCAGCACTACTTCAGACATTACTTGTGTCCATGCCACATCTTGTTGTAACACTTCTGAATGCTCTCAGGAACCCTACATGATATTAAGCAGGTGTACCAGTTTCTTTGGCTCTTCAGTGTATTATCGAGCATTTTGCTACTGGTGACAATGTAAACTGTTGTGTTGATGTTGCTTACTGGGAATCTCCTGACACACAAAACTGCTCTGTATACAGATGGTGGACTCTGAGGTCTGCTCAGCAACACGTCGATTCATTTGGTAGCAGCACTGCTTCGTGACGATGACGAGTATAGGTGACTGGACTGTACAGTCTTCCACTCGGCATAAACAGACAGAATTACCGCAGCTTCCTGGAATATGTATCCCCAGAACTGCTGGAGGATTTACCTCTGAATGTCAAGTTCAGGATGGGTCACCAGCCCTTTTCAGAACTGCTTTCAGGGTCGAGGGATCGGCCGAATAGGCCCCGTGGCCTGGCCACCCAGATCACCTGAACTCACATGTCTGGTCTGTTTTCTCTGGTGACATACGAAGCCACAGGTGTAGGTAATACCTGTGGAAACAGTAATAGACTTCGAAACTTCCTGGCAGATTAAAACTGTGTGCCACACCGAGACTCAAACTCGGGACCTTTGCCTTTCGTAGGCAAGCACTCTACCAACTGAGCTACCCAAGCACGACTCACACCCCACCCTCACAGCTTTACTTCTGCCAGTACCTCATCTCCTACCTACGAAACTTTACAAAAGCTCTCCTGCGAACCTTGCAGAACTAGCACTCCTGAAAGAAAGGATATTACGGAGACATGGCTTAGCCACAGCCTGAGGGTTGTTTCCAGAATGATATTTTCACTCTGCAGTGTAGTGTACACTGATATAAAACTTCCTGGCAGATTAAAACTGTGTGCTGGACTGAGACTCAAACTCAGGACCTTTGCCTTTTGCAGGCAAGCCGCTGCAGAGTGAAAATCGCATTCTGGAAACATCCCCCAGGCTGTGGCTAAGCCACGTCTCCGCAGTATCCTTTCTTTCAGGAGTGCTAGTTCTGCAAGGTTCGCAGGAGAGCTTCTGTAAAGTTTGGATGGTAGGAGACGAGATACTGGCAGAAGTAAAGCTGTGAGGACGGGGCATGAGTCGTGCTTGGGTAGCTCAGTTGGTAGAGCACTTGCCCGCAAAAGGCAAAGGTCCCGAGTTCGAGTCACGGTCCGACACACAGTTTTAATCTGCCAGGAAGTTTCATATCAGCGCACAGTCCACTGCAGAGTGAAAGTCTCATTCATTAATAGACCTTGCCTCTAGAATTGCCATAGTTGCTGGTACCACTGCATACAAGCCAGGAATCTTCAAATGAGCATACAAACAATGGTCTTATGATGCACTGTGTGCTTATGTGCCTATGGTCCCGCATTCCAGCAGTTTCTGTGAATTCCACTGCCATAGTTACTATGCTAAACTACCTTGTGTTTAAATCGTCCCATCTTAAATTGCTACATATATTTGTTTTGATGTTCTTTACTTGCCGTATTAATTTGCATGAATAGTTTCAGAATGCCCTGTGTAGTTTACTTACCACATCACGTGCCCACAAGACCAGCAGATGGTATGCAGCCTTATTGGTACATATACGAGGTAAAAGTTAATAAAGCCAACAAATTGCTGGTACAGGTTCCTGAGGGTAAATGGAGGAAAAATGTCCTATGAAAATGTGTTTGGAAATGGAAGATGTGAGATCCAGATCACAGTACAGAGCTTCATTGCATCCAGTTCATACCAGATGTTCGAAGCGGTCTCTGTGCGATTGCAGATGATAGGGATAGTAATGATTGTTCGTCTTAATATCCTGTAGAAGTTGGTCCTACAAATCTGGTGTGCTCACAGTCCATCACCTCCTTGTACATTTGTCTGTCTGAAAGGATCCATGATCTCACAAATTCCCAGAATGGCTTGATATGTGTGATGTGGTTGGCATCTGTGAGGGCACTTATTTTGGTTTAACCATGCTGCCTCTTGACTGTTTCCAATTGCGTGGCCGTACACAAACATAATCTCAGCTTGATCCTGACATGAATACAGGACCATTCTGCTGCTTACTGTATGATGTGTCAATCACACAGTCTGTAACATGCAGGGAGTATATGGCAGGCCGTCAAAGGAACTTCCACTCATCAGCACTATCTACCGTGGAATAAATTTTGGCCTGGTTCATTTTTCAAATTATAAATTCCACCTCTGAAGATATTTTTGCATACATTCGATCACTAAAACACTATTTTCCCGATAATTATTATTTTTCATACATTTCACAACATTGATTTTGAACCACGAAAATTAGTAATTGCAATTGCCATATCAAATGATCCAGGAACTACTTTATGGTAAATATAGTATTATTATGCTTCAATATTCATACAAACAAAAATTCTGTTTTCATTCATAATTTTTCTAATTTTACTGTTGACAATGAGGGCAATATTTCACAAAGGTGGGAAGCTGTTAGTTTTCAGATTGTCAAAATTTGCAAACTTTGTTATTAACTTTAGATGCATAAAGCTTCACGTAAATAATTATTTCAAGAAAACATTATGCAAGTTAAATCTGAAAAGGAATTTCAAATGAAAATCAGAATAGTACTAAATTGAATACACTCTGTTTTAGAAGGTACTAAAGCTGTGTTCGTAGTGTATTCATAAAAATGTTGCCACCAACTGCATCAGATAGCCCCAGACAGCCTTAGGAACATACGCTTATTTCCCAAGCAACAAAATCTTTCTGAGCAAAGATTCTCACTGTTGAAATCAGTCAGAGGGCCACAACACTCAATCCTGAAAGACTCTACATCAATATCTGTGATTGAAAGTATGCCAATTGATGTGAGGAAGGCATTCACAATTCTGACACAAATTTCATGACTTTTCATTTACCTCGTTGGCCAAAGCTTTGTAATCTACATTGTAATCACAGTCTAACACAAACTTTGGCTGCGGTCACAACGGCACCAATGTCAGTGGACTCTGCTAACGACCAACATCGGCCAAAGAGGTTGATCTTTTCAAATCGGTACTCTGGAATATAGAGCTGCTGGTATGAATGACCCATGTCTTGTGCCTTGATCTCTAAATACCTTTTTGCCTTTAAGTTTCCTTTGTTTTTATGAGACTAGGTGGAACTAACACCAACATCAGGAGTGAGATTTTTGTTACACTGCAGGAAAGAGTGTACAATTACACAGCTGTTCCTTATCATGCACCCGGTGTCAGAGATCAAAGGACACCAGGCAAGACAGTGTGGCAAGGAAACTGAGAGTAAAACAGTAGTTGAGAGTGAAAACCCAAGAAGCTGCAAGTACGAGGCACCTGCCTCCTCCTATTCCCACCTTATCTGCCGCTTGCAGTTCATGCGAAAAGTGTTTTGTAGCTTCTTACAGCAACACACCACCATTCTCACTGGACATAATTACCCCACCAGCCTAGTTCAAAAGCAGATTTCCCAGGCCATCACATTCAATCCTGGTACTGCTGATCCCCCCCAAAACAAGTTGTATTATCCTGACCTTGAGTGTATTGGTCAGCTACTTTGACAAGGCTATGCCTTCCTAAAATCATTCCCTGAAATAAGGTCCATTCTGTCTCAGATTTTTCCCACCACACCTGGTACAGCTTTTCATCACCCTCTCAATCTCCACAATATCCGTATCAGACCCTACACTCCTGCACCCACCTTCTTACCCCAATGGCGCCTACACCTGTGGCTGTTGCTGCTGTAAGGCTTGCCCTAAGCTCTCTCCTACCACCACGTAACCGACCTGTAACTGGCAAAACACATATTATCAAAGGGAGGGTCACCTGAGAAATGACATTTGTCGTATACCACCTGTTACGTAAACACTGTTCAGCCTTTTACTTTGGCATGACTACTGTGAAGATTTTAATTTGAATGAATGAGCATAAACAGAGGGTGTATACTGGCAACACACAATACCCTGCCGCAGAGCAGTTTCCCAGAACTCTCCAGGTGGGAACTAATTTATTTTATTTATTTATTATCATCCCAATGATCACATTTGTGATATAGAATTTGTCAGGATACATTTTAACAGCTATATAATATCTTTACAAAATTTGTATCTGTGCTGAATTCATATTAATCTATCTTATGTTTAATACAACATACAACTAATGTGTTTTTATAACATAATTTATTATGCACTGATGTAATTTCATTTGTCACATTAACTTAAACATATATTTTATACAGTTGCGCAAAGATATTCACTTATGCTGTGATAGCATTTGTCAAGCATGTGGTTCTTTAGAACAGTTTCAAATTTATCCTCATTTTCCAGCTCTTTGATATGTTTTGGTAGTGCATTAAAAAGTTTGATGCCTTGATTACATACATGTTTCTGGCTTTGGGTCCTTGTTGCAGGATGCAATGGACTGAAAATAGCCAAAATATACTAATCTGGTACAGTCATTACTACAAACTCTTGCAATTATTCTAAGCACAATACATGCTGAATTTAGTTTTTGTGCTAAGTTCACCACATGGTTCTTCCAATTAATCTTCTCATCACTTCTCATCAATGTGCACACCCAGAAATTTTACACACTGTACTCTTTCAAGTTGTTTGCCCTCCATGGTGGATGGTGGGATTTAGGTCATCCTGTTCACTTATTTTTCCATATTGCACATAATTAGGTATTTTTTATTTTTTTATTTTGCATTCAGCGTTAGCTTGTTAGCACTAAACCATTTTTGTATATCTTGTGGGACATGGTCCACAGTACTGTGCAATGACTGCTTCATATCACTAACTATTAAACTAGTATCATCAGCAAATAACGTGATTCTAGCTTTTCTCTCTAACACGTGAATATCATTAATGTAAATGAGGAACAGGAAGGGGCCTAATACACTTTCTTGGGATACTCCTACTGTGACCTCCCTTGGATCTGATCTTAGTTTAATTTTTTGGTTAATATTTGGTGCTGTAACTTCAACCACCTGCATCCTGTTTTCCAGATAAGACTCAAACCACTTTTTTACCAGTCCTCTGATACCTGCTTCAAGCTTTTCCAAAAGTATTCTGTGGTCAACAGTGTCAAAGGCTTTTGACAAATCTAGATTTATCCCAACTACACTTTTTCCCTCTTCCAATTTAGTGATTACTTCTTTTGTGTATTCTAGTACAGCTGTTTCGGTACTTCTCCCAGCTTGGAATCCATGCTGATTACTGTTTATCAGATTGTGCATATTAAGATAATGTGTGACTCTATATTTCATTAGTATCTCTAAAACTTTAGAGAAAGTTGCGAGGAGTGAGACAGGTCTGTAGTTTTTTATTTTAAGTTTATCACCCTTTTTCAACAGGGGAATGACTAGAAATTTTCAGTTTTTGTGGAAACACGCCCTCAGCCATTGACAAGTTTGCTGTGTGCGCCAATGGTTTCACTATCTGATTAGCTGTTTTCTTTACTAATATTATTGGCACCTCATCTACTCCAGCTGACATCTTGGACTTCAGACTTTTAATCACTTTTAAAACTTCCTTTTCATTTGTTGGAACTGCCATCATACTGCTGGCTGCCTTGGGTGCTTCAATCTTAATCTGCTCCCCAAAATTCCTGCTTAATCTCTGGGGTACATTTAAAAAGTAATTATTTATATAATTAGGCATGGCATATTTATCTACCATTTTATTCTCCTCATCTTTTAGAATAATTTCCTTGTCTTTGGTAGGTACCCCCGGTTTCTTTTCTCACAGTTTCCCTTGCTATTTTAGTTTTATTTCTGAACTGTTTTATTTCCATATTATTACTTAATAACTTTGCATTTGCAATTACTCTGCGGTATATTTTCCTATACCTCTTTACATATTCTATAAAATCAATATATGTACACTCCCTGAACTCTGAATTCAGTTTTTTCATGTTTTCACATGATTTCTTAATTCCAAGAGTCATCCAAGAACTTGACTTTATGTATCCAGTAGACCTGATTCTGGTCAGTTTCTTTGGAAAACACATCTCAAAGTTCATCATATAAATCGATACAAATACACTATATGCCTCATCTGTACTTGACTGTTTCATAACATCTAACCAATTTTCATTTTATAAGATGCCTATGAACCGATGACAGCTGTCCACAGAGAAGTTTCTTTTGTAAATATTATTTACATCTTTATCTTCCTTTGACCTTAAAGGGATTTCAATGGTGAGAGCATTGTGGTCAGACAATCCTAAATCTATGTTCGTTACCTCTATGTCAGTTTCTGAAATATTTGAGAAAATTTTATCTATGAGGCTATTGGAGGCGTTTGTTATTCTAGTTGAATTGTTTATGTGTGGTGACATTTTGAATCTCTTTAATATATCCAACAATTGCCTTTTTTGTCGACTTTCAACTAGAAGATTAATATCGAAATCACCACAAAGAAAAATCACAGTTTCTTTTTTGTAAATAGTATTTAGCAACAATTCTAATTTACCAAAAAAGACTTCTATGTTTCCACATGGTGACCTATACACTGTTATGACTATGACTTCTTTTATCAGGCCACACAGCTGGACAGCACCTGCTTCAAAAAACTTGTCCTTGGTCATCTCCACCCACCAGGACTTAATTTATGTTACTTGCTTCAGTCTCAGCATTTCTTCACAGTAACTATCCCTTTCGTCACTCCCTTTTAGTTTTCTATATTTTTCATTTCCTGGACTGTCCATTTTCCACTGCCCTCCCCACCTCTATCAGATACAATGCACTTAGCTTTACATTCTCATTAACTCCTGCACAATGTTTTGGCAGTAATCTCTGTTCATGTATTATCCAATATTCCATCTTTAAACTCTCAGATTTTCAAATTCTTTACAGTGCAACCCTCAACAATCTCAGTCTGTCCCATAAATCTCCTCGTTTCTCAGTTCTGGGTGACTTTTCCAAATTCTACTCCTTCCTAAACCTCAACAGTCCTTTTTCTTCACCCTGTTCCTTCCCCTTCAACCCTTCTGCTGGAAGAAGTACCAACTGGCTCCAAATGTCTCCAAACTTTAATGTCTTTATATGTATTTCATGCATTTGCTGCTACACATTTCATGCCCAAAACACCCAAAAATTAGCTTGACATGAGACAAAGGATACGACAACATCGTCAGCAACCTCTCTGATGCTGATTCAGTGATTTTCCACAACAATTTTCCTTACTACTTCCACACTGTTATAAGTAATTGATGTGCTAGGGCATGCAGAGCAGTTGTCATATTCAACGTCTTCTTGACACATTTTGAAATGTTTATAGCACTCATGAACCCTTGTCTTACTCATAGTAAATTCACTAAAAGCTGCAGTCAACTTTTTTAATGTGGTGCAGCACTTTATTACATTTTTCAAGCAAAATTTTATGCAAATTCTTTAATTTATTTTCTTTGAAAATTAAAATTGAAACTTAAAAACACATATAACCTCTTCAACTGTTAATAATAAACTAAATATTCACAGAAGATCAATGGTTAGCAACCAAATAAATAAGCTCATTGTCACTAATTGTGTGAAGTTAATTTGTGATAAATACACCGGAACTTGAATTACACTCTTCCTTTTTAGTGTATGAGTTATTTTGTTCATCAAGATCACAAGTTTTTCATAATTTTTGATGGCTGGTGGTGCACAAAACATGGACAATGGTCCGTTTGGGAGGGAGGAGATCCCTCCTCTGATGTTGAAATACACGTTCATGAGCTGCAGGGGGCAGAGGCTTGAGTAAGTTTGAGTATGGAGGTAGACCAAACATCGAGACTGGCATCAAAGCATATGCTGGACCGAAATAAAGACCTGATGGAGACAGGAATGGTGATCCCAACTTATCTTCATCAACAAACAAACAAGGTATTGAAGCAGACATTACTCAAACCTGATATTACTGATACTTATTCCTTGAACAAGCAGACAAGCTCCGTTTTCTGATCAGAGATGATAGCTCCGCCACTGGCGATTGATTCAATCAGAGTAAAAGCATTGAGAGAAGCGCAAATCACTCAGAGACATATTCCAATTCCTCAAAATGTGTCTACTATCTATGATCAAAATAAAACCAACAGATGTCAGGCTGATGCTCCAGGTCGTTTTTATGTGTGTATTGGGAAGTATCGTTCCATGGCTTTGAGAAAATTTTTATTCACTATGACAAAATAAAAATAGTTCTTTGTATACCCCCCCCCCCCCCCCCCATGAACCATGGACCTTGCCATTGGTGGGGAGGCTTGCGGACAAACGTGTGGTTCCTGAAGAGGGGCAGCAGCCTTTTCAGTAGTTGCAAGGGCAACAGTCTGGATGATTGACTGATATGGCCTTGTAACACTAACCAAAACAGCCTTGCTGTGTTGGTACTGCAAACGGCTGAAAGCAAGGGGAAACTACGGCCGTAATTTTTCCCGAGGGCATGTAGCTTTACTGTTAGACAGCAAAGGACTTGGAAGAGCAGTTGAACGGAATGGACAGTGTCTTGAAAGGAGGATATAAGATGAACATCAACAAAAGCAAAACGAGAATAATGGAATGTAGTCAAATTAAGTCGGGTGATGCTGAGGGAATTAGATTAGGAAACGAGACACTTAAAGTAGTAAAGGAGTTTTGCTATTTGGGGAGCAAAATAACTGATGATGGTCGAAGTAGAGAGGATATAAAATGTAGACTGGCAATGGCAAGGAAAGTGTTTCTGAAGAAGAGAAATTTGTTAACATCGCGTATAGATTTAAGTGTCAGGAAGTCGTTTTTGAAAGTATTTGTATGGAGTGTAGCCGTGTATGGAAGTGAAACATGGACGATAAATAGTTTGGACAAGAAGAGAATAGAAGCTTTTGAAATGTGGTGCTACAGAAGAATGCTGAAGATTAGATGGGTAGATCACATAACTAATGAGGAAGCATTGAATAGGATTGGGGAGACGTTTGTGACACAACTTTTCTAGAAGAAGGGACCGGTTGGTAGGACATGTTCTCAGGCATCAAGGGATCACCAATTTAGTATTGGAGGGTAGCGTGGGGGGTAAAAATCATAGAGGGAGACCAAGAGATGAATACACTAAGCAGATTCAGAAGGATGTAGGTTGCAGTAGGTACTGGGAGATGAAGAAGCTTGCGCAGGATAGAGTAGCATGGAGAGCTGCATCAAACCAGTCTCAGGACTGAAGACCACAACAACAACAACAACATACCAAATCACAGAACTCATCACCAGAAAGTTGTAATAAATGTAGACCCTAATCTGTCAGAGCTGGACATGGAGGAAGATATTCAGTCTTCAGTCCATATGACTCATGTATCCAGAATGTTCCAAAGAATAAATCACTCAGATACAGTAAGTAACATCCCTCAACAAACGTGTGTTATCATGTTCTCTTCACAGTTACCAGAATATATTACAATCTATGGTATGCAATGTTCAGTTAGTCTTTACATTCCTCTAGTTAGACAGTGCTCCCGTTGTCTAAGATATGGCCATTTAAGTAATCAGTGCCAGTCAGAGATACCGTGTAATAGATGTGGAGGTAACCACGAGGAGTCAACGTGCTAAAGCCAAACTGCATGCTGTGTGCATTGCAAATGCAATCACATGTTAAGAGACAAATATATGAAATAAAATCATCATAACTTGTGAATGGTTTGTGTTAGGACATTCAAACTGCACGGTTGGCCGATGGGCATGATGTGCAGTATGGTTTGGTTTAGTGATGAAACCCACTTTCATTCATATGGGTTCATCAATAAGCAAAAATGGTGCATTTGGGGGACTGAGAATCCATATTTCGCAATCGAGAGGTCTCTTCACTCTCAATGGCTGACTGTGTGGTTTGCAATGTCCCATCATGGAATAATTAGTGCAATATTCGTTGATGGCACAATGACTACAGAATGGAATGTGAAGGTTTTGGAAGTTGGTTTCATCCCCATCATCCAAAGTGACCCTGACTTCGACAAGCAGTTGTTCGTGCCAGATGCCAGCTCGACCCCATAGAAGCAGAAGGGTGTTTGATGTCATGAAGGAGCACTTTGGGGACCGCATTCTGGCCCAGCAGTACCAAGAGGCTACTGGCATGGGCCTCGATTGGACGCCATATTCTGTGGGTCTGAACATTTGCAACTCATTGTGGGACTATATTAAAGACAATATGTACAGCAATAACCCCAAAATGATTGCTGAGCTGAAAACAGGAGCTCATTAACAGCATTGATATTCCAATATTTTGATGGATCATGCAGAACTTCGCAGTTCGTCTGTGCCACATCATCACCAATGATGGTAGTTGTCATTTATCAGCTGACATGCCTGCACTGCACAGCCTTTTACATTGGTATGACAACAACTAAATTGGCTGAGCGCACGAACGGACACAGACGAACTGCCGCCTAGGAGATGTCCAATACCCAGTAGCGGAACATGCCCTCCAGCATAATTCTAGGGACCTAGGAACCTGCTACACCGTATGTGCCATTTGGCTTCTCCCACCCAACACCACTCCCTCTGAACTGCGGAGATGGGAAATGCACTCCAGCACATCCTTTCATCCCGCCATCCCCCTGGACTGAACCTACGTTAAACAACCTCACTCCCATTTACTTTTCAGTCTTCTCCTCTTTCCCTTTCCTCTTTAGCCATTCATGCATCTTTTCATCCTACATCTTTGTACTATACACCTCTTTACTTCTGTATGCATCCTGGCACAGTACCTACAGTAGAATATCTTTGGCTTCCCTCTGACAACCATGCCTCCATCCTTGCTACCTTCCCTGTTTTCCTTTCCCTGTTGCTTCATAACCTGGGTTGTGAGTAACTAAATCCACTTTCCCTTCTTCCCTTTCTTTCCCCTCTCTCGTCCCTGATGAAGGAACATTTATTCCGCAAGCTAGGAACTTAAATTTTCGGTTGTTTTTTGTGTTTCTATCGGCTGTACTGAGCTGAGGTAAGTACTGGCCAGCCCCTCTATCTCTTTCTTAGCAATTGTTTCACATCTTTATATGAGATTTTCCATTAATTAGTTAGATCACCCATATTATTAATTAACACAGTCTAACAAATTTATTTCTGGATTCACCTACAAAATAATGATATATTTTAGTGAAGATTCTTCTTTAGTCAAGAAAGTTTGTAAACTCTTTTGTTTTGTAAACTCTTTGGAATATTGTGAGTGGCACGAAATGTACGTAGTTGTCATGCCTCTATGGAATCAGACATGTTTTTGAGTGTGTCACTAATAATGCAATTTATGGTGTGATAAAAGTGAAAATTGTAAAGTTGGTGTGATTTAGAAGAATGGGATAAAATAAAAAGATATTCATAGCAACAGGCAAATCTTCATCACTTATTCAGTTATCAGGAACCTGTTAAATCAAAATCTCAGTCACAAGAATGTACCCCTAGGCACAAGACTTGGAGCCAACAACAACGAGATAATGAAGATAAGTCAAAAGTTTTTCTTTTGTATATCTTATGCCTCTTGAAGCTTTTGAAAGTTTTATAGACAGAGAAATATAATGGTAATGTGTAGGAGGGTAAGATTAAAAATGTGGGTGCCAGCCATTATCTGTTGACTGATAATAAAGTTTTGTCTGTTGCAGAAGAAGAAAGGACAATTATTTGTGTATTTTTACATAAAAATAGAAATGAACTTCAATCACTCAATGAAAGAAGACCCTAGAACTGCCCAACATAGCCATATGACAGACCGGATCCATTGTAAGAGGACTTTATGACTACGACGAAGGACATCAGAAAAGATAAATACAAACTTTTCTTTCCTTTTTTTTCCCTTGCCTGATTGCTAGGAAAATGAATAGAGATGAGGGTAGTGGTGATGAAGTGAAAGCTGGAGGACATAGCCTAGATATGTTTGAACCAAGTGAAAGTGTAGTCAGCAAAGAAACGGTGAAAAATGAGATTTTGCAGTTGATTGTAGTACAATTAGATGAAATGAAGATGGACAAAATACACTCCTGGAAATGAAAAAAGAACACATTGACACCAGTGTGTCAGACCCACCATACTTGCTCCGGACACTGCGAGAGGGCTGTACAAGCAATGATCACACGCACGGCACAGCGGACACACCAGGAACCGCGGTGTTGGCCGTCGAATGGCGCTAGCTGCGCAGCATTTGTGCACCGCCGTCGTCAGAGTCAGCCAGTTTGCCGTGGCATACGGAGCTCCATCGCAGTCTTTAACACTGGTAGCATGCTGCGACAGCGTGGACGTGAATGGTATGTGCAGTTGACGGACTTTGAGCGAGGGCGTATAGTGGGCATGCGGGAGGCCGGGTGGACGTACCGCCGAATTGCTCAACACGTGGGGCGTGAGGTCTCCACAGTACATCGATGTTGTCGCCAGTGGTCGGCGGAAGGTGCACGTGCCTGTCGACCTGGAACCGGACCGCAGCGACGCACGGATGCACGCCAAGACCGTAGGATCCTACGCTGTGCCGTAGGGGACCGCACCGCCACTTCCCAGCAAATTAGGGATACTGTTGCTCCTGGGGTATCGGCGAGGACCATTCACAACTGTCTCCATGAAGCTGGGCTACGGTCCCGCACACCGTTAGGCCGTCTTCCGCTCACGCCCCAACATCGTGCAGCCCGCCTTCAGTGGTGTCGCGACAGGTGTGAATGGAGGGACGAATGGAGACGTGTCGTCTTCAGCGATGAGAGTCGCTTCTGCCTTGGTGCCAATGATGGTCGTATGCGTGTTTAGCGCCGTGCAGGTGAGCGCCACAATCAGGACTGCATACGACCGAGGCACACAGGGCCAACACCCGGCATCATGGTGTGGGGAGCGATCTCCTACACTGGCCGTACACCTCTGGTGATCGTCGAGGGGACACTGAATAGTGCACGGTACATCCAAACCGTCATCGAACCCATCGTTCTACCATTCCTAGACCGGCAAGGGAACTTGCTGTTCCAACAGGACAATGCACGTCCGCATGTATCCCGTGCCACCCAACGTGCTCTAGAAGGTGTAAGTCAACTACCCTGGCCAGCAAGATCTCCGGATCTGTCCACCATTGAGCATGTTTGGGACTGGATGAAGCGTCGTCTCACGCGGTCTGCACGTCCAGCACGAACGCTGGTCCAACTGAGGCGCCAGGTGGAAATTGCATGGTAAGCCGTTCCGCAGGACTACATCCAGCATCTCTACGATCGTCTCAATGGGAGAATAGCAGCCTGCATTGCTGCGAAAGGTGGATATACACTGTACTAGTGCTGACATTGTGCATGCTCTGTTGCCTGTGTCAATGTGCCTGTGGTTCTGTCAGTGTGATCATGTGATGTATCTGACCCCAGGAATGTGTCAATAAAGTTTCCCCTTCCTGGGACAATGAATTCACGGTGTTCTTATTTCAATTTCCAGGAGTGTAGTAAATTTAGTGCAGTTAACGATCAGATAACAGAAATAAAAACATTTAACAATAGAAAAGTTCGTGCAGTTAATGAGCAGCTAACTGAAAAATTTACTTCACTACGAGGACAACTGTCCTTCAATATAGCTTTAAAAAGAGTTGTGAGGATACTCAAACTGTTACCGGGTGGGGTCCTCCAAGAAAGCAAAATTAACGTGTTGGCATACACAGATGACATAGTGCTCATTAGAAACAGTGAAATAGAGATTAGGCAATTATTTTTGGAGTTTGCAACAGAAGCATCAAGACTTGGCCTGGAAGTAAAAGCCAAGAAAATTAAATACGTGATAGTTCAAAGATGTAGAGATCAATTGGATAACCAATCACATCTAATAGTTGGTGAACACAAATTTGACCATGTTGAACAATTCAAATTTCTGGGATCAGTGATAGATGAACAAAATCAGACAGGTAAAAATAAAAGCAAGACTGCAAAATGCTAACCGAGCCTATTATGCAATACAAAATCTCTTAAGGTCCAAACAGCTTACTAGGGAAACTAAAATAAAGTTCTATAATACAATCATCAGACCAGTTCTAACCTATGGAGGAGAAACATGGAGCCTAACTAAAACAGAACACCACCATTTGCAAGTGTTTGAGGATAAATTTATAGAAAAATCTTTGGTCCATACTACGACAATGAATCACAATACTAGAAGAGAAGGCACAACACAGAAATCCAAGAGCTATCACAACAACCAATGATAATAAACATAATAAATCTAGAAGACTGCCATGGGCTGGACATATGATGAGAATGAAAGAAGATCAAATTGTGTTAAGAATATTCAGGGAGAATCCATATGGCAAAAATTGGGGGGGGGGGGGGGGGGGGGCAGGAGTACTTGGTGAAATAAAATTGACTGCATATGCGAAAGATTGGAAATAAATAACTGGCAAGAGGCAGCACAAGACAGGAGCAAATGGAGGAATCATGTGAGATTGGCACGGGAGCTAAAAGTCCCTTAGAAGCCTACTACTACTACTACAAGGACAATTAAATGACCTAAAAAGCGAAAACAGTGATAAAATGGATAGGGTACAATACCAAACAAACCAACTAAGTAATCAGATTTTGGAGCTAAAAAATGGGTTGTCAGATGGGTTAACAAGTGTGTATGAAAAAATTCGATGTATTAGAAAATAAATTTATTGTTTTCGAAAATGAGTTAGTTGCACAGTCTGTGCAAATCTGGAGAAGAATGTTAATGAGGTCAGAGTTTAACAGAAGGTCATAGAAGAAGGAAAAAATGGAACAGAACTTTGGTAGTTTAAATCAAAAACTTTTAAGTGTTGAAAACAGTATGCTAACTAATGTAAATGTTTTACACCAAAAAATTTCAGTAGTTCAGGAAAAGTGCATTCATAATAATCTGTATGCAAATAATGGTATTAAATGGTCCAACATTCCAATCAAAAGTTTTCCATCAGACAATTTGCAACCAGCAGATTTTCTGCACCACTGTAGAGATAGTTTTTTTCAGGCAGAGTGACAACCAAAAGATCAAGTTTGTTAAAAGATGTCTAGAAGGTAAAGCTCTGTCATGGGTAAATATAAATTTAAGTCATTGGGAAACATACTAAAGTTTCAAAAAAAAGTTTTTTAAATAAAGTTTGGTTGGGAGCTGAACAAGGGAGAATTAAAAGTGAATTTTTGAATTGTCCAAATTATAGGAATTTGGATGGTACACTGGAAGAATTTTGTAATAATCAACTTAAGAAATTAGGACACCATGACAGGCCATTTGATGAAACAACATTGATTGATGCACTGAAAAGGAGATTATGAGAGAGGTTGCAGTGGGATTTAGTACACAGAACCATGTACCATAACAATCAAAATGATAAGAGATCACAATGGTAACAACTACAGAAACAGAGATAGTGGTAATTTCTATCAGGGTCAAAATGGTAAGAGAGACAGAAATTTTGAACATCAGCAGAATAGGAACAATAACTATGGGCAGTTTAATAGGAGGAACAATCATAGAGATACCAATTCAGAAAACGGCAGCCTGCCTCAACGGAGGTCCACGGTTTTTGGGCGACGTAACACAAGAAGTACAGGACTCCCAATTTATACTTACATTTAGACAATAATAACAGTATTAATAATGTAGCACAGGTATCTGAAATTGAACAGAAGGAACATCAGATTTCTCATTTATATTTTGATCAAAAGTTTTGGAATACTATGTTTAATTGCATTGATGTTGGCACTTATCACAAACCAGAATGTGAGAGTAATGAGAATTTTAATGTAGTGTGTACTAACAATTCCTTCTCTTGGTCAGAAAACAGTATTATTGGTGTACATAAAACATGTGATGACTGTATTGGATCTGACTTAGGTGGTATTTTTGATGTATATGTTAATGAGAGCTGTGAAATGACTGAGGTTGGCAAGTCTGAGACTGGTAGCTTATCACAAATGACTGAGGTTGGCAAGTCTGAGACTGGTAGCTTATCACAAATGACTGAGGTTGACAAGTTTGAGACTGGTAGCTTATCACAAATGACTGAGGTTGGCAAGTCTGAGACTGGTAGCTTATCACAAATGAATGCAGGTGAGGAGCGTGACTTTGACGGAGATGAAACTTGTATTGATAATGATGTTATTGATGAAGTATTTTTTGGAAGAATATGATGTTAATGATATGATGAGAATCAGGTTTTTGTGGAGTTTAAGAATAATGAAGTTTCAGAGTTATTTGTGAATACAGATAAGGTAAGTGATGTTTGTGATGATGTAAGTGAGAGCCATGGAAAACCAGTCCAGTCAAAGCAGTTTTTCATTAATGTCATGCAGAGTAATGATCCCAACAGTAAAGGTGAATTACCTGTATGCCTAGAGAATAAAGGTGAAATTTGTTTGGGACCAAATTGATGATAACGTAGATAAATGCGCATTCTGGAGTAAGTTGTCTGCGGTTAGTCACAATTTGTATCTGAATTGATGGAATGAAGTGAAAGATCTAAATAGGAAATGTAATTTTGACAGTAATATAATTTATGTTCCTTCTGTAATACGTGATGTTGGTTATGCTATGGAACCTATTCAGTGTATTCACTCTTTACCTGACAACATCTGTAACAAAGTAACACTATGATACCAGTAAGGATGATAAACCCCTGCAAAAATAATGTGGATGTAGCATTTCATGGAACTGAAAGTGATCTCTAACATGAAGCGCCTAATAGCAGACATGATGATTCACATTTTCGATGTCCTCACATTAAGATTAAGATTGATCAGTGGGAGGGAAACTGTTTGATTGATATAGGTAGCCCGATTTGTGGTATATCTGAACAATTTAGAGTCAAGATCCAGTATATTAAGAATGTTGTGGAAATGTCCATTGTAGATGTAAAGATAAGAGCAGCTACTGGTAAGCAAAGCAAGTACGTAAAATACCAAGTACTGTTAACATTTAATATAGAGGACAAGATATATGAACATGCATGCATACTGATACCTAGTCTAGAATAGAATATTCACTATGTCTGTAGATTTATAATACTATGTAATTGTGTTTTGTTTGCCATGAATGTAGTATGTAAAATCATGTAATTTCTAGAGATCTATCTTATGGCTGAGTTTAAATCTATGTGTATGTGCATAAGACCAGACATCTGTGTTTTGTTTGTCTGAAAGGAATATTATCTGAGCATATCTGTGTGTATTACCTTATTAGTCCATTCCTTTCATTGCGTCTAACTCTGTTTATTAATGTTTCGCATGTGAACATTTTTTAATTGCACCTGACATAAATCCCATATAATGGACTGTGATAAATGACTAAGGAGAACATATCTCGTGTGATGTGAAGAAGGTATTGAACAGCATATTTAGTACACAAAACAATGTTTCAGAATTTGATGTGAATGCTAGACAGGAAGTTACGTATCTGTTGGAGCATGTGATGAGAACTCTAAGGAGGAATTTGAAAGATGCAGGCAGATCCACTCCCCACACTGCTGTATGGCTGTACCCTGCTGGACCAGTCAGCTTGTAAGAGATCGTGGGTGCTGGGTAATGTACTCGAGCATATGTCAACTAGATCTGTGTTGTGACTGAATTTGTGAATTATTAGCCAAGAGTGCTAAAGACAGTGTTATTCAGCGTAAATGCATGTAGGGGGGCTTGACTTTCCAATACATTATTTTTGTTATTTTATCAATTGTAAATGAATCTTTTAGGTCTTTATGTACATAGGTTAGATTGTATGGACTATTAGCAAATAATCTGGAAGACATTTACTAGTATGAACAATATAACAAGATGTATACATGTCTGATTTCACACACTGATTTTGGTTCTCAAGCTACTGGATTGCGTCATCATTCAAAGCTATTTATGACAATGTTGACCTGTACTTATCCTGAATATTGCAATATTGTATCTAATTGGATCTCAAGATGTAGAAATACTCATGCTTAGCTCTGTTTTGGGTAACCCTAGTCATGGCTGCGGTGAGAAGAGCCTACATCCATTGACTGAGCCTAGATGCTTCTTACAGTTACTCTTTGCATATAATCGGACTTATTGATGTGATCATGAGCTTTATTCATTTTGTTGTGTCAAAATATTTTTTGCTGGTTTGTACCCAGTGTGGCTTGGATTCGTGGGTCAGGCACACATCGTACACTCGGCCCTAATAATTTTCCATTAGTTTTATCTTTCACGAGTCAACATATCCGTAAATACTATGGATTATATGGCTGATGGATTCCTACTCATGATTGTACCGGTCGTTGTGAGGTTTTCGAGTCGGCTCACTCGTCGAACACTTTTCTCTCTTCTTTTCTCAAGATTTTGAAGATTTGATTGTATAGATCTTAACTTAAGTTTATAAATTCTGGTAATTTACATTGTCTCTGTAAGTATTTCTATAGTTTAGTGCTGTATTGTTGTAGTTTTGACCTTGTCTTATTTGTCTTGTGACATTATTTTCCACAGATCTGTTTGCTATATCCTCATATATGTACAGATTATGATTTATATAGAACATGTTTTTCTTATGTTTTCTGTAAAATGTTATGTATTGGATATTTCTATACATCTATCTGCTATCCTGGGCATCATTTTGTACACCCTTTGGCAAACCTTATAGTCTGTCACAAAATATTGAAAACATTCTGTTTTCAAATTTTTTGAGGGGGATATTGTAATGGGCCACCCTCCTCTAACATTATCTTTTGATATATAACTAATACCATGTATACTACGATTCTTGTATAAGTGAACATTACATCGGCTGTCTAACTGAATGAACTTCATATGATTTTGTATACGATGTGTCATGTTTCAAGCTAAAATATATAAAAAGAAATCAATTTATTAGTACTCCCTACATACAGTTAGTATTATTCTTCTTTTAAAAATATTTTAAATTATGGAATTTCTGGTATACTTAAAATTCATATTATTGATTGCACAATCGAACGCAAATTATTAAATTTATCTCTGGATTCATCTACAAAACAATGACGTATTTTAGCGAAGATTTTTCTTTAGTCAAGAAAGTTTGTAAACTCTCTTGTTTTGTAAAATCTTTGGAATACCGTGAGTGGCGCAGAATGTAAGGAGTAGTGGCCGTGCCTCTGATGGAATCATACATGTTTTTGAGTGTGTCACTAATAATGTAATTTATGGTGTGATAGAAGTGAAAATTTTAAGGTCGGTGTGATTTAGAAGAATGGGATAAAATAAAAATATATTCATAGCAACAGCCAAATCTTCATCACTTATTCAGTTACCAGGAACCTGTAAAATCAAAATCTCAGCCGAAAGAATGCATCGTTAGACACAAGACTTGGAGCCAACAACAATGAGATAATGAAGATAAGTAAAAAGTTTTTCTTTTGTATATCTTACGCCTCTTGAAGCTTTTGAAAGTTTTATAGACAGAGAAATACAATGATGACGTGTGGGAGGGTAAGATTACAGTACCTATCTGCTGCATCCTCAAACTGAAACATCTGTGTTAGCTGTGTTGCATCTGTGGCTCCTGAACAAGGGGTGGGGGAGATGGGTTGCTCATTGTGGAATAGGCAAATGCATTAAACAGACATAGCAAAAACACTATAAGAGACACTATTAAAAACATGTAAACACACCCTGCAAAGAAAACACAATATAGAATTAAGGCACAAGCAAAATACAAAAGCCTGAGACTAAAGAAAACTGTGGCAGCTAGGTTCTGGGTTGTCACTGTGGTATTTGTCCACCTTCTCATCACCAAATACGTGGTGTCTAGGAAACCTGCTTACTCGGTTCACCAGACAAACACTCAAACAAATCATATTAATGAGCTTTACTACAAAAAGAAATTTACAATACTTGACTTTTGCAATTACACAGATGTATTGCAAGCAAAGGGCAACCTATGAAATAATGAATCTTTTTCAGTACAGACAAATCCAAGTCTGTGCTACACAGAGAGAGCAAGCAAAAAGTGAACAGAGTGGTTGGTGCTATACAAGTGCCTAATCTTCGAGATGCTATTCAACTGGTGTCACCAGTTGGTCGTGGCACTTGTTCTCTTCACATAGGGGCCACTGCTGTCATCCTGGAAGGAGCTCCAGTCAGCATGCAATTGGCTGACTTCTTCTCACAGCCATCTCTTCTCTATAATTTCTGACTGGCATGCCGGCACTCAACTTTACGCCATAACACTCAGTCGTGCACAGATCTCCATATTTCGTTTCATTGTGGTTTTTGTGGTTAATATCAGTTGTTTTTTGTTTGTTATAAATTGTTTTGTTTTGTTATTTCTTTTGTTAAAATTCATAATAAATGATGAAAGATTAATGGAAGCAATGAGGCAGCAGTCTGATCTGCACGACAGGAGCTTACTAAATTGCTTGCCCTCTATTGCACTTACAAAGTGGATTTTCATACATACCGGTACAGTATTTAATATTTTACAATGAAATGCATTGCAGTACGGCTGCAACTTGATGTGAGAAAAGTACTGTGTGTAGAACGAGATTGATTAGTAGATGGAATTTATTTGTACATTGCCATACTTTTGAGGTGAGTGTTTCACAAAGAAATGAACTGAAATCTTAAGACACTAAAAGTTGTTTGTTTAAATGTGTGTTTGTGGCAGGCTTATTTATTGCTAATAGCTCTCTGTATTTGTGTGAAATAGTGTGTGAACAGGCATTAGTAGTCAATATTTATGTGGTTTCACTAGCTAAACCAGTAAAAATAAGGCACTTGAACTATTAAAAGCGAAATACTAGCTGCAAAGAAAACCTATAAATCTTGAAGAAATAGATACTGAGGGAGGTATGACTGTTGTTGTTGTCTTCAGTCCTGAGACTGGTTTGATGCAGCTCTCCACGCTACTCTACCCTGTGCAAGCTTCTTCATCTCCCAGTACCTACTGCAACCTACATCCTTCTGAATCTGCTTAGTGTATTCATCTCTTGGTCTCCCTCTACGATTTTTACCCTCCAATGCTAAATTTGTGATCCCTTGATGCCTCAGAACATGTCCTACCAACCGATACCTTCTTCTAATCAAGTTGTGCCACAAACTTCTCTTCTCCCCAATCCTATTCAATACCTCCTCATTAGTTACGTGATCTATCCACCTTATCTTCAGCATTCTTCTGTAGCACCACATTTCAAAAGCTTCTATTCTCTTCTTGTCCAAACTAGTTATCGTCCATGTTTCACTTCCATGCATGGCTACACTCCAAACAAATAGTTTCAGAAACGACTTCCTGATACATAAATCTATATTCAATAGATTATATATTATATCCTCTCTACTTCATCCATCATCAGTTATTTTACTTCCTAAATAGCAAAACTCCTTTACTACTTTAAGTGTCTCATTTCCTAATCTAATTCCCTCAGCATCACTCGATTTAATTTGACTACATTCCATTATCCTCGTTTTGCTTTTGTTGATGTTCATCTTATATCCTCCTTTCAAGACACTGTCCATTCTGTTCAACTGCTCTTCCAAGTCCTTTGCCGTCTCTGACAGAATTACAATGTCATCGGCGAACCTCAAAGTTTTCACGGCTTCTCCATGAATTTTAATACCTATGACTATCATATGACTATCGCACAAAAATTTGCACTGGACTGGCAACTAAACAAATTTTTACAGGATGTGATGCCAGCTCGTCACATTGTGTTCCATTTAGTAATTCTGATTGTCCTTTAGCTCCTTGTATAATGAGCAAAATTCCCCTTCTGTATGATTAATGACATTTTTGGATCCCCCCCCCCCCCTTTAACAGACAAGCTATCCCTGCAAGATTCAAACCATTTGAGTCAAGTAAATAACATTTCTGTACAAATGTGGGCTCCAGCATCCACATATATAAATAATACAGAAACAAAACTATGTTTAATTTTGCTTTTTTAAGGATATCCTTAGATTGACACAAATAATAGTTCTGTTTTATGGGGTGGAAGTTGTGGCACACACCTAGTTCTAAGAAAGCTCACCAAGAATAATGTGGAAAGGGAAATTGTGTAATTTCAATATTTTGTTTACATGTTCACTGCGTCTGACACTTACAAGCATTAGGCTAGTGACTTTTGTCGATGCTTATAAGTGTCAGCAGTAGCGAACATTTAACTAATGCATTGTTCTAGGACAGTTATACATTTTCGGAAACAGAAATATCGCATCCGGAAAATTGTAACATGAATTCTGAAAGGATTTCATTAGTAGGATAATCCCACCATACTGTTAAATCGTCATGTAGTTATTGCTGATTGTGGCGAAACCACCAAATGTACAAAGTTCATGGTCTCTGCCATCAATGTGTTTTCATTCCTCAGCGACATTGGTGGCCTCACAAGACTAGGGATAACCAGAATTCTTTGCAAGAGAGGAGGAAGAAAGCCACACATGAATCACCATGTAAGTTGACTAATGTGTGGTCAATGCCAGCCACAACAAAACTGGCATCTACAGTAGATCCTTGACGTTAATATCATGTGCTGGTTATGCATGGCAGTGTCTTAATACAGGCACCAAATTGAGGATTTTTCATTGAATTTTGGGTGTGTCCAGATTCTGTAACTAACCATGAATGCAGACACAGATGTAAAAGAACTCCCCATTTCTAGTCAGAGGTATGAACTATTTTTCAGTTTTTTAGTAAAAATTATCACTGAAAACTCAACAGACACTGTATTCAGAAGTGTGGATACAAATTTTATTTGGAATCTTAACTAATAATTGTGTTGTCATTTTTCCATGACATTTTGCTTCAGCATAATGGCTTGACCCTGTAAAAAATATTTCCATCAACAGTGAGGTACTAGTATGTGTTGGAGGAATATGGTGTGGTAGCTATCAATTATTTCTATAAAAACATCACCTCCAAAAACTTAAAGAATGAAACCTTATGGATTTATAAGCTTGGGAAATATTGCAAACAACACGTGAGCTGGTGTACGTGCTAACACATAGGCTGCAAGAAATTGTATTATGAATACTGTCAGAAATGTTATATAAACCAATTATTGCAGTTGTTTGTGCTTACTTTCTTTCACACATCATGTTTTGTTAATCCTGTAGTGAAGGGGAACAAGCCAATTCGCTTCACAGATGGAAAAGCCACTACAGGCTACTTGTCTAATGTACAGTCTGCTTCAAAAAGAGTTACCAAATTTCACAGGACTAAGTCTTCTACACAGATGAAGCTAGAAACTTAAGATGAATTTATGCCACATACATAAGAGACAACAAAGATTTTATTTTGGAAGAGTTGTCTTATTTCACAGGCATATATCTATGAATGCACATACTTTGATAGTTTTTGGAGTTATGTTGTGGATCAAAGTTCTCATTTACCCTCCACCAGAAGCACGACAAACACTGTGACAGACAAACTCATCCTGTACTTTTGTGAGCACGTGTGGAGTTACAACATTCAGTACTGCTGCTACGCTGTGTTGCTGTTTATCTGAGGTGGTTGGAAGAGGAGGCTGAGAGAGACTTTCACAAATGCTGAAAACAGCAGTAAAAATCTCATACCTGTGAGCCCCTTACTACAGATGTGTAGCAAAGGAAGCATGCCAACTTCATGTGTCCTTGGGTAGTAAATGTGCTGCATCCAACTTCCACTCTTCCTTTCTTTCCCCTTCTAGCCCAGGCAATTAACTAAACGTGTGGCACCTGATGGTAGCATGTACTTATCACTTGTTACTCTTTCCACAACCTCACAGTATTTTTCTGCACGCGATTGAAGAAAGCTCTTTGTTGTTTGCGCTTACTTCATTCACACGTTTTGTAAATCCTGTAGTGAAGGGGAACAAGCCGATTTGCTTCACAGATGGAAAAGCCACTGCAGGCTACTTGTCTAATGTACAGTCTGCTTCAAAAAAAGTTACCAAATTTCACAAAACTAAGTCTTCTACACAGATGAAGCACAGCTTCTTGAAATAAAGATAACTACTTCTTTTTAGTAATATTGCAATAGAATGAGTTTAGAATGTGCTAATAAAAGTGTGTGGATAATGTCATTGACATTCAAAACAGCTTCCAGTCACCATGGAGTGGATAAATACATGTGCTGTATCATTCTCAAAGGAATCTTATACCTTTCTTCCCATAAAATAGTGACAAATTCAGGTAACAGTGATGGACGTGGATAGCAGTCACACACCCTTCTCTCCAAAGTAGACTACAAAGAATCAATAATATTGCGATCTGGTGCCCTCAGTTCAGGGCGTTGCAATCCTGGACGATGTGACCTGTGGCACCTAGGGACCTGTCACCCTGGAACACAGCATCATGACTCGGAAACAAATGTACCACGAGATGGACCCTACAATAAAAATGGTCACATAATCCCTGGACTTAATGTGACATTGCAGACTAAAGGCCAGCTCACACTGGCCATCACATCACGGAACTGTCATGTCGAGGTGTGTTCACACAGTCTATCACGTCACAGCACATCCAAGTCAATTCAAGTCAACTGATCTCAACTCCCATGCCTCTCCTCAAGTTGTGGTTTTACTTTCTTTTTTTTTTTTTTTTCTTCAATGCGAACTGCAATCTTCATGAGATAATTTTCTATGGTTTTTATGAGTGACATAGCTCAACTCCAAAGCGGATCCAGATGCACCGGCACATACGTGAGGGATTAGTGCTGCATTAGTATATTTCTGACTGTGCACAGTAAATACGGAAACTTGAACCACGATAAAGTTATTACTAAATTCATCCAAGCAGGGCAAACTCAGTTATTCTTTTCTTGGCTACTAAAGGACAAACATCTGTAGACATCCATCATCAAATGAAGAATGCAGAATGTGCACGGGGCAGCACATCTGTCAAAAACCACTGTTGTGGAATAGTGCTCAAAGGGATGTTGGTGCTTCATAACAACGCATATACCCATATCGCGAATGTCGTACTGTGCATTATCTCAAGTCAGAGACACTCGATCACATGTCCTAATGTCCCAATCTCTTCCCGTGCATTTACCACGCATTCGGTCCCTCAAAAAAGGCCTCAAAGTGTAGATACGTGTCGGACGAGGATGTGCAGCAGGCAGTTACGCACTTCTTCACACAGCAGGACACTGTTTTACCGAATGGGTACCTTCAACCCAGAGTGTTGGTGGGACGATTGCCTCGGTGCTTGTGGCAGTTTTGTCCAGTGAGCATGCCAACTCTGGACTGCACAGCCTTCAAGCAGAAGCTTTTTGATTGCCCTTTATGTTTATGTCTGATGGCCAGCAAATAGTGTAACAGTTGAACTGTTTGTTTATTGCCACATGTTAAAACACTTCCATCCACTTGGGCAACATAATACCAATTTGTGGCAACACAGTAAACTGCCTTTCGGTGCAATAGTGTGTAACTAATGTCCGGTCTGAGAGAAATTCTTTGGATTGCTCCTTTGAGATTCATAGATTATTAATTAGGAAGATAACAGTTCAAAAAAATTGTTTTTTAGAAAACTTCACTTCTGTACATAAAGTCGAGGAACACTCAATGATTTTTGTACAAGAACCAAACTCTGCACAGATATCATACATGTCATTTTGAAGAGAGACCCTGAAAGTATTTTTTTTCCATGTATACTGCCACGGTGTAGTTTGGTAATTTGCCGATAGTCAGCGCTAGGCGCAAACATGGCGACTTCTACAAAGGACATTTACTCCTGATACTGGATTACTTCTGTCACTGGATATTCCTACCTACTACTACGGGTTGTGTGTGCCCAGCTAAGAGAAGCAGACGTCCCAGGGTGAGTGAAGTAAATGCGGAGCGTGTACGAGAGAAATTCGTAAGGAGTCCAAAGAAATTGGTGTCTCGTGCTGCTCGTGAACTCTAAATGGCTCCAATGACAGTGTGGAAAGTCCTGTGACAGAAGCTGTCTATTCGAGTTCTGTTCACAGTTGCAACGGCTGAATGAGGATGGTGATGGCGTTGTTGATCGCTTAATTTTTAGTGACGAAGCCACTTTTCACACTAATGGGAAAGTGAACAAGCACAATTGTAGAATCTGGGGTAAAAACTATCCACAAGAATACATTGAGTATGAGTGTGATTCCCCAGAGGTAAATGTTTTTTTGTGCCATGTCATGTCGAAAACTGTATGGGCCATTCTTCTTCGCAGAAAGCACTGTCCCTTGATATTCCTACCTAGACATGTTGCAGCAATGGCTGATGCCTCAAATGTAATTGGACTCTCCATTGATATTTCAGCAGGATGGGGCTCCACCCCATTTACATCGTTAAGTTTTACCTGAACACTGAGCTGCTGCGTCGGTGGATCGGCCATGCTACAGAAGGGGACAGCTGTTTCACGAAATGGTCTCCCCGATCACCAGATCTCATTCCGTGTGACTTTTTTCTGTGGGGCACATTAAAGATCTGGTGTATGTACTGCCTCTACCCTGGGATGTAGCCGAGCTCTGGGAGAGAATACAGGAAGCGACTGCCACAGTCGACAATGCCATGCTGGGACGGGTATGGCAAGGATTCGATTACCGTATTGACGTCTGCCGGGTCACTCATGGTTCTCATATCGAATGTATGTAAAAAAACTTTGTTTCTCTTAAAAATGCAGTATCTATGACATCTGTACAATATTTAGTTCTTGTACAATAAATAATTGAAAGTTTTCCTGAGCTTTATGTACACAATGGATTTGTCACTATAGGTCTTGTGTAAAATCTGCTTTCAGTCGACCAACCAGTAGATAAAACCTCTGAAATTTGTTGTTGTCACGATTAACTGCAAACGAGCTACAGTTAATGTATCTGCAGCAAGCAGCACACAGTTCCGTGGTGTACCCTATACTGATGATAAAGGAAATAAATATCCTGAATGTGTCTGCCATCACTGTAGATATTTTGTGAATAATGCAGCCTGCATCACTTAATATTTATGTCAGTTTGGCTACTGTCATCATAAGCTCTACAACAGAAATCAAACATAAGAATGAGGTGTTTATTATAAGTCATCAGGCTACAAAATATAAATGCATTTTTTTTTTAATGTTCAATCATATTTTGGAAATTTTAAAATAATGTTGGTTACAGTATCAATGAAGCGTATGCTCAAGTTGGGTATGAATTGTCAACTCAGCTCAAAAATTTTTTTGAAGATTAAGCACTTGCCTAGAGATGGCACTAGTGTTAGGGCAATGCCTTTAACTTTAGCCCCTTTGCACATCACAATTCAAAATGACTGTTTTTAGAATTATAAACATGCAAAGCTAACTAACCATAAAGCACAAATCAAATGAATAAAGATGCACGTTAAAAAAAATAATAATAATCACGCAGCAACAATGTCGTGCAGAGTTCATCAGAATTGAAAAATACCAATTAAATTTGTTTTACAGTCCTACATATACACAACAGCCACCTAAACTCTGGTATTAAATATTTTGCCTCAACATCTAAACAGGTTCATATCAACTAGCACTTACCTATTATTGAAAAAAAATTTTAGGCAAGTCGATCATGAATGGCCCACTTGCTCTGCTGAATGAACTTATTAAAACATTTTTGTCTTTTAATTTCTCACCTCTACTAGTCTGAGAATGTGTAACAAATACCTCTCACCTTTAGGTTCTTTTAATTCCTGAAATAGATCTGACGGTGATAGTAGCCACATAAATAATACAATAAGTGATTTAGGTGACTTTATCCATGAAGTCTCCTGGAATATCCCCTTCACTAAATTGAAACCGATGTTAATGATGACAAATGTGGCACTATTTCGTGAGGCCTGACAATTTCTGTGATTACGACTGAGTTCCTCAGATGAATTATTTGGAGTGAGTTGTTGATACCCCTCCTTGATAATACTAAAAATGAACAGTCCAAACATTGAGCTGAATCAAGCTGTACAGCTTGTTTATGGTGACAATGAAAAAAGTTCTGAGCTTACTCTCACCATCACAGAAGCTTATAACAACACCATAATTGATGATCATTTCCTGAGCTGAAATTTCTAAGAGTGGTTCAATTAGGCACTGCTTTTTTCACTGTGTAAGATTGACAGCATTTTCCCACTCTTCTGACATGACTGTCGTAACAGCTTTGTTGGATAAGGGCTTTAACTGCGAGGCAAGTAATTTATTATAATCACTATTGAAAAAATAATCCTCTATTTAGCCCCATATCAATCCAACCACGTTGAAATGGCAGTGGCAATGAGCCAGTGTGTTTTGCCAGCTATTTCATAACTGGGAAACGGTGGCTTATGGAGAGACATTAATTCCATAAGCTCAAACATTTTAGGATCACTTCTTCTACATTACAGCACACTGTCACAGTTGGCAACTGTCAGCAACAACAGAGTGAGTGGAAATGGAACAACTGTCAATGGTGTAGGCACGTAACAAGAAAACTCATTTCTCTTTACTGACCTCATACAGCAATCCCTTAGCAGAGAGAGGTCTGTGGAACTTCTCAAGCAAAAATTACTTTCAACAAAGTTGCTTTTAACATTATTCCGTATCACACAACAAATAATAGTAATAACAGATGAATTATTAACTAACAGAAACAACCAAACAAAATCTTATCATGCAATGAATGATCTCTTAGATGACAAGCTGCCTAAGGCACTGTGCCAGTGACAAGTCTGGGAAGTCTGTTGCTGCAGCCACATCTTGTGGGATCAGCCAAATGCATAGAATGCCTCACACGTGCCTCACCACACCACGCTCGTCTTAACTGTTGACCCCAAATTAATTTTAAGCAGATTATAACTTTTCTTACCATCCATTTGCCAAATAAGATATTCTGCTTGCTGGAGAGCAAGAAACAGCTACAGACCATTTAGTTAAACACAATTTGACAAGATTTTTTAAAGCTAACTGCGAGCTCAATATTTGGTTTGTCTGTACATGTAATTCCATTTAATATCACCTTCTAGCCTCTGTAAAAATGATTAGAATGCATGTGTTACCACCTACAAATGTTGAGCAACAGGCAGCAGCACAATTTCTTCAGTGTCAGGAAAACTGGCAGGTGGGAAACGGGAGGAGGTACTGGGAAGAAAGTGGCCAGTTGTGAACAATCAAAACATTTGCAAGTTAACTAGAATAATTTAATATTTCTCTTTATGGTAGAAAAAGGAAAAAATGCAGGCGTGTTCAATGGACCACTTGTTTACAATTTTAATACAATATCTATTCAAACTGATTTTAAGATATTTTACTTTTTTAAAATTCCTTTTACAAACTCTCAATCAAACAATCATTCCAGACAAAAGTGTACAGCACCTTTTGTTATAAAAATGTAGCAGGCAGGCAAGAGACTTTCAACACTGTGAAAATTCACACGGGGCGACAGCCGCGAGTTGCCTGTACGAGAGAGCTTCCAGACGAATATGGACAGTCTACGAAGGCTATGGTACATTTCTTGTTGAACCTGATTGTTTAATTGGATGTTACGACACTTTACACTGAAGTATAGTAAGATCGGTAAAGAAACCCAGGAGCACGTCTACACAATTTACTGTCAAACATAAAACGTATGTGTACGGTGACATCCAGGTAAGAAAGCTTGGAGGGAACAACATGATATTTAGATACAGATAAAATATTTCCAGATTTGCATTTGAGAAGCAGTACAGAAACAATGTAGATATATCTCAAGATGTGGGCCTCGACAGATCTCCAATTAATTTTCGCTCAAATTTCGAATACAATTTTCCAGGTCGCTACACTCTTGCTGCCAGTGTACTCGCTACACAAATCTAATTAAAAATAACTGAGGCACATGCGAGTCCTGCCCCCACACGTGCGCAGTCATGTTTCAAACTTTGTTCTTTACTCGTTCAGCTAACAACCACTTTAAGGAAAAGTTGATAAAAATGACATCACAGCCAAGTTCTTACAGCCTCTTACAACATACTTGCAAGGTCTAACAGCCATTACACAAAATTTTACAAAATTCCATCATTCCTCTCTCACACTCAGATCACGACACCTTTTTACCTATGACAGGTCGAGACAGTACCCAACCAGTACGCGAAATCAAAATTGTGCAGCAATGGTTTATCGGTATACAGAATTGAGGAACAAGGTTCCAATTACACAGAAACAAACTGAACAGAGAACGGATTCTAAGCATTTCCGCACAGAACTATTTTCGAATATCGGACCCAAACCCTGAGATAACTGTTTCTTTACAAACTGGCTGCCTGGTAAAGCAGACAAACATTCGAGCAATTTCTGAGCAGATAAGATAGCAAATTGGGCACGGCAGCAGCTCGCAGACTCCCTGAAGTGTAATGAGGTAGACAGGCAACCTTCCACGAACTGCGGCTCGTGCAAACTAAAGAAAATCAAAGTGCATATGGAGTGTGAAATCTGGAAAATGTGGCACACAAACAATGCCCAAATTTCCATGGAGCAGAACTGTGCCCAAAACCTTTTGTCATCTGCCGTACAATCCGAGCACGTGTCCTTGACGGAACTGTCGTGCCGGACGTCAGGCACGAAGCGGACCTCACGTCGGAGAGAAACTGTACACAAACATATTAGAATATCAGCTGCCCATAAAGCGCCAGAAGATACACGTTTCAGCTCTCAGACCCCACAGCCAGAAAGCATCTCACAGACCGACGACTATCACAGTCAGCGAGCTCCCACGCCCCGGTCAGCCGGGAATGTGGCCGGAGTCAGCTCGCAAGTATCACATTGAATGGGGCTTCCAAAAAGGCACAACTCGCTTTCCGGCGCGGGTCCGCTCGACCCGAAGAGCATTGGCAGATTCCCCCCCCCCTTCCCAAATGGCCGGTGCGGAATAATCAACGAGAAACAAGAGACCGCAACGGTGGTAAGAGACGTGGCGAATTCTGAACTCGCCCTAGTGGCAGCGTCAACACCTCAAAAAATATTTACAGTAAATGCGCCACTCGGGTGAGGCAGATGGGGCGAGAGGGGAAACTGCAATAGGAAGCCGGGCTTCGAGAAAAATACTGGCACACTTTCGGGCAGCTCCTCGGTTTCGATAACAGACAGTAAACCCACGTGCAGAATTCACGGGATAAGAGTTAAATTTTTTTTTTGCTCAGCCAAAAAGGTGAGCTCAGTGACACGTGCATTTCATCTTGTACAGTACTGATCAAATGGGTTCAAACTAATATTTGCACCCTCCAAGACTTTACTTTTTATGATCCTGAATATAGGGGAAAAAAAGGGGGGGGGGGGGGGGAATGAAGCACACAGTTGCACTGTTAATACGGAGCTTACAATTGTGAGAATTTTTATCACAGGAATCGATAATCGTTACTGTTAGGGTACAAGAATTGTGAGTACTCTGAAGGGAGTGCTCGACACACACAACCGGCAACACCGAATTTTACAATCTAGCCAGCTGGGGGGTGCGAGAGGGCGAACGGGAGCCCTGAGCACTTTAAATGTGTTAACTGCACACATCCCCACCTCACAAATACAATCGTAATAAGATTATGTGACACATTAACAGCGCACAACTGCATGTGTGCAATTGCTGCACACAATACTCTACGGAGGCTTCACGTTAATTTGGGAAACTCGACACAGGGAAAAATTTACTGAAGAAATACATTTTAAGTTTATCGGTACAACTGAAATGCCTTAATTATGAACTGTAATTACCTGCATATCAAATCCCTGATCTACAATACTAACAGAATTGAGAAAAAGAAACGGCTCATTCTATGGATAATAGCAGTAAATACAAGCATACAAACAGTATTCTGAGTATGGTACATTATGAATACAGCATTTAAACTTTTGTTGTTTGCGTTACCAATGTGAAAGCATTTTTGTTTTTCTCCGAGTCTACAATTACAAATTTGATTCACCAAACACTACATTCCCAAACACACTAATATCGTATAATTTTGGAAAATTTTCTATTGCGCTCATAAAACTTGCTCATTTTGATTTGTAGTTGTGGAAGCAACATTAAACAGACAAGATTTCAGAAACAAAATTACATCGATACATTTAAAAATGCCAACAACAGAAGAAAAATTTAGTACAGAGGATCAACATCCTTTATTCGTACCAAATAAATTCCAAAGTTTAAAAAAAAATTCTAAATGAGGTAATAGAGGAGAGCTTAGTTCTAAAAAGAACCTGATTTACATTCCTGAGTTAGTTTGTACGAACAGCACCTTACAATATTTCTTTTCGTACATCCTTTCCAATTCTTAACATATTTCAGTATGGCACCTCCAAAATTGCTTGAAAAAGAATGAAAAATACACTGGTGGGTGCGAAAAATTCTAAATAACAAAAACTAAAGCAGATGAATTTTTGTTTCCGAAAATTAATTGTTGCCATAACTGCCCTGGCAGTGGAATGACAGACCAGCACAATCACTAACAAGCATAGCAACTACTAGAGTATTACATTTGCATCTGGAGCTATAAATATATTATTTTCCTTCCAACAATGCCCGTGTCAAAAGCCAGTTCGTTATGCCACTGCCAAATTTTCGACCCTAAGTTACATCAGAAAGAGGAGCATATGAAAATTTTCCTTTACAGCAAACAACAAAACACATTTCTCTATTAACTCTTTTATATCTTAAGGAATAAAATCAATCATAAAAAAACGTGCGGGGTACATTGTTTAGTTGAGTGCAAGCAAGCAGTTTTGACATTACATTTTCAAAAGGTAAAGAATTCATTTCCACAAAGTCAAAACTGCATGCTTCTTATGTGGACTTTGCTTTACAATTACAATTAACACATATGTAACGTACCAGTTACAGAATATTTGGAAACAAAAACACTAACTAACTGTACCTCGAGAAAGGCTCTTGTCAACCAAAGCATGGTCAAATTCGACAAAGCAGCAACTGAACCAGAATTGCTTTTACTTGCATAAACAATTACATTTGTGTTTGAAAAATTGGATACTGCTTTATTTCACTTTTACTATCAAGTCATCAAATCAATTTGTACCGAATGTACAGCTCGAGGTAGTGTCAATAGTCGCACCCTACACACTAACTAGTAAGGTACACTGTCTCGAAATATTTTCAGAAAAAAAGTGGATAACTGAAATAAGTTCACTGAAAACTACACAAAAATACAAAGTGTGCCACAGCAAATTCTGTTAGGGAACATTTTTCGTCTATGGTATTCTTTACTCCAGCTATTGATTACAAAATTATTCCAGCAGAATCTGCCTGCTGTGGAGGCAAAAATATTCTTATTTAAATCTGTACTTATTACCTATGCAAATACCCCACTGACAAAACAACAAAAAGTATATATATATATTTTTTAAAGCACCCCGTTTGTCACCATCAAAAGCGTGGAAGCTTTCTGAGACGTCTCCGTCATTGTCAATGTAAAACAAGTAATACTTTAGCGAAACTAAAAACGCCGCTCGAAGTAAGTCCTACAAATGAAAAGGCTCGCACACAAAGTGGTTTCGCTTCTGCTCGCACCGAGCTGCGGACGGTCAGAAAAGCGTAGCTACTGGCAGGCACCGAGAACATCTCGCATGAGGTACTGAGAGGCATTTTCCAACGGAAAAGCTCACCTGAGTGGTCATTACACAAGAAAACCGTCAACAAACAAAATATTGTTCTGCTACATATATTCAACAACAGTTATAAGCTAAATATATAATCTTAATATATATATTATGTGTATGTGTGTGTATATAGATATATATTATATTCATCCTCATTATATAAGTATACAGAAAAAATAATCTGTCGATTATTGTACACAAATCTGACCGTCCGATTCTACGTACGAGGTGCTGCCCCCAAAACCACTTTACATCTGCGTCCGCGGCAGACAAACGGGATGCTTGTTTCGGAGCATTTAACTATTGTATTATTTTATAACCATTAAAGTGATAACTGCTTAAAAGTTCTTTTGCTTTTCCTTTAACAGCTACGGAATATAAATTGAGGTATAAACCACTGAACCCGTCGCCACTCGAACAGGTGGCACATGGTCTTTGTTAAACATTTTCCACCAGGGGCAAAACAAAGAGGACAGGAACTGAAATGTCAGATGTCGGGAAAAACCTGTCTCGTGTTAACAAATAAAAGAAAAACAGTTGGTGGAAGTAACCGAAAATCTATCTGAAATGTAGGCAGAAAATGGTTCTCTTTCATACCCTAACAATATTGTTTGGTTCTGTAATGAGCCATGGGTATATAAATGGATAAGGTATAAATGGTTTTTCTTTTAAACTAAGGTACATTCTTCCCCACTGTATTAATATCCTGCAAACAAAGAAAAAGCTTCTATCTCCCTTTTCTCCCCTCCTGTGAAATTCACTTTTAACTATTTATCTATATTAATAATTATTACTATTTTACTTAACCACTGCAGTTTACACATCGGCAATCGATTATAAAGTTCTCATCTCAAAAAAACTTGCAACGGATCAAGAAAAACAAAGAACAACACTATAATTATTTGAGTTAATGGTTTTTATTCTCTTAACTGTGGCAGGGCAAATATGAAAAACTTAATTCCCAGTCTTTTACTGTTTCATATCGCATTGTCGCCTATGAAGTTAGCATTCCCTTTAACTTTTACATTTTTCTTCGGGGGGGCTGGCTATCATTTCATCTTTTTTTGTTTATTTTTTTCCTTTTTTCCTCAAATATATTTCTGCTTGTGTTTGTGTGTGTGAATGTATTTATGCACAAATGTGTATACATATACTTGTTCCATCTTGTGTTACTATTTTGCAAAGAGTGCAAGGGTACTGTTTTGTTGATGTAGTTTCATTTCAAACATTGTAAATAGTGCCCACCTGCATTAAAACATATGCCCATGCAAAATGCTATTGCAAAATATTTTCAGTAGTCCTAATCTGGGTCAACTTACAGACATGCTGATGCTCAGTGAAAAAGAAAACAAACTCCCCAGCTTCTTACACTGTTCATGAAGCATCATCGGTCAATAACTGCTTTTTCTTTGTTCTAATTGGCTGTCACTTCCAACTGTGGAGGCTCTTAACTTTTGTACAAACTGGAGACTTGGCGTAATTTGAAATGCTATATGGGTAGCTGGAGAGGTGCAACTTTATTGCTACCAGTTACAAATTTTGAGTGCTGCTCCACAAAGGAAACCGAAGTCCATTTACCTCTGCCATCGCGACAATAGTGAAAAGTGGAACTGTCAACTCGCGTTCGTCGCAGACATTTTCCTTCGCGAATTTTGTAATACGGTCACTTTTCTGCAACTGGAGAAGGTTTGCATTTCACTGCGTGAAAGTCCACTGCCATATCTAATCAGGGGAGGGATCGAATTTTCCCGGGAAAGTATTAGTCGGATGCCAGAAGCCAGTTTTGTCTTTCGTGAACTGTTGAGGCAGTAGTGAATACGAGACAAATGAAGTATTAACGACAGAGCACTAATTTGACACTGCTACGCTGCACAAATGATTTAGTAAAGACGAGTCATTTGCTAATAAACAGCTTTTGCTTTTCCATTCACTCTCCATTTTCCCTTCCGCACACAGTCCAAAAAATTCGGACAATGCCGGCAATTTTTTTATTTAATAATTATTATATTAAAAAATCTAACAAAATTTTTATCCAACAATGTATCAAAAATAAAGACTTTGTTTTAAATAACTTTCAGTTTTTTTATAAATGAAAAAGAAATTAAGATCACAATATATTATCACAAATTGTGACCATTATTCTGTCTAAAATGTCATTACTTTTTCATTTTTGTACTAATGAAAGGTGACACAGGTCACATTCCCACCTCCACTTTGAAGTCTGACCTTCCTTGTTTAATTCTCTCTACACCTGTCATTATCCACGTCTCCGTCCGTCGAAAGCATTTCTCCTCCCCCACAACACGCCTCACATTCGGAAGGAGAAACGTGCGTGTCGCCAATAGTGGGTCAAAAGTGTGTGCGCACAGAGCCACCCCTTTTTTTTAAAGTCCTGTTCGTATAAAAAGTTGAATATGTAAAAAAGAATCTAAGGAAACTAAAAGATTTAAAGTCTCGTTGGGACCGACGGATTACGTTTGCCACGACCGGAATGACTGAGGTATACTTTTCCTCCGCGTCTGACAATCCTCGGTCCCAGAGGTACAAAATGCCACAGAGCAAAAATGTCCGAGGCTCCAACGTAGTGAGAAAAACTCTCGTTTCCCTCTAATGCCACAATGGAAATATAACACGGTACCATATACAAAGTAAGGCAGACAGTGGAATTTTAAATCTTCCTAATTTATTTTCCAAATATTCAAAAGGAAGATCGACGGACCAAAGGCAACTAAACCCTGGCGAAGCTTCACCTCCAGATGAAGAAATAGGTCTGTACATCAATTCCAGACTGTCACGGGACACAGAAACACACGTCCCGAACACAACAGGAGCGGTTGGCAAAGCACGATTTTGTGACTGGGATAAATTGGTAAAGCCGTAGAGGATGGTTCGAGAGGTGGCACGCCACTGTATATTACCTTTGAGCCCCAAGTCCCATCCTTCCCGTTTCCACTCTCCATTTACCTCTAACAACAACAGGTAACAGGTAAGCGACATTACCTAACTAAGTCTGCACTCCGGGGCAGGTAGCCGTCCGAGACCGGTGGCGCCACAAAATACAAATATTTAACAGCGAACGTAGCACGTGTCCGCCGACACGGAAGGGCAACCGGGCCCGGAGTGCAACCGAGTCGAAACATCACGATTCGGTCTGGCAGGGAGAACCCCGCCACAAAAAGAAGTAAAAGAAAACTGCACCAGACGGCCACACCGCCCACTCGACGCGAGGTAAATTGGCAGACGGCGGAGTGGACACCCGGGTCGGACCGGATGGGAAACGGACAGACAGAACGCACTCTCCTGCGGACGGCACCACCCGCACTCCCACTGTAATGTTAACAGGTGCTGACGTCACACTCCTTAAATCACTAATTCAGTTTCAGGAACTCGGGTCGCCGCCACGCCCCCGTGGCGACTCAAAGTCCGTACCCCTCGCACGTCCTCTCCCTCTCCACAGTCGTCGTCTCGTCTTTCTTTGGTATATCACAACACACGTACACAGTCACACGCTGCCTGTCGGCGCGTCCGCGTACATCCCGTCGCTGAGGTATATACGTTGTATCCCCGCCGCCGGCCGACCCCCCCTGGCGACAGCCCGACCCCCCGCCCACGTGGCCCCCGAGGCCGGGGCCGCCACTACTGCTGCTGCTGTTGTTGCTGCTGCTGCGGGGGAGGCTGCTGCTGCTGCTGCTGCTGCTGCTGCTGTTGATGCTGCTGCTGTGGCGGGGGTGGCGGCCCGTCGCGGCGCTGCCCACCCGGACCCCCGCCCCTCGGGGGCATGCCGCCGCCTCGGGGCTTGCCGCCAGGTACCAGTGGTTGAGCCTGCATCACCATCGCCCGGATGCGGCGCTGAGCCGACTGAAAGAAAGGTGCGTGTTAGTGGTGTGGAGGAGGGTAGCACTGCTACAAACCTTTTGTTCTTTAATTTTTAACGAATTGTCATATCGTCAATTGAAAACTGTGACCTTATAAATGTTTATATAAAAATTTACACTGACATCACCGCATTACTACAGTACTCACACCTTCAAAGATATGACAAATAATCCTTAAACAATTCAATTTGGATACGTAAATTCGAGCTGTAACATCACAATACAATATAAAATACGAAATATACCTCAAGTCATTAAGCAATGTGAGAAACCGTTTCTCAATGTTCGATGTAGGTATAACTCAATTTCACGTATCATGATGCAATTATTTTTGTATTAATTGTGACAACTGAAGATGGGAAACTGCGAGAAACAATAATGTGAATACCACAGCAATTAAACAACCTCGACGATATAAATAATTATACACTTTTTCGTACTGACTAAAGACAGTGGCAATGTCCATTGCGAAGTTCACAAAGCAAAGTAAATGACTTATTCCCTTCTTATGTATTTACCCACTAAGTTGCACATACTGTTTTTATGTTGAATTTCTATCAATCTCGAAGCCTCGTAGTTTCTCACAAGAACCTTCGTGCCTAACAGTGCAGGAATTGACGAGTCTGCAACACACACGGCTGCTCAGAAATATGGGACCACTTTAATTAATAATTATTCCACGAAATACAACTTGTACGTGAAAAACCAGTGTACGGTGGTAATTTTATGAACACTAGTTATAAATGTTAAACATGATTCCTGAACAACAAATAAATATAAGGTAGCCAAACTTGTCCCGTATAATCGATACCACCAGTCATGAAGTTCTGCAGGTCGGCTAGCGGTGTCTGTGGAAGCGGGCCAACTTCACGAGAAAAAGTCAGATAGTGCGATATTGTAAGATCTCGGCAGCTGGGATGTAAGGGCCTAGCTTCTCTTCAAAAATGCACAGATGTTGAGGTGCTGATTGGGCAAAGCCCTGTGTTGTCAAGAAATGAAATCTTCCGTGTCTTTGGTATGTTAAGCAAATAAGTGCATTCTTCAGTTCATCTCACACGCTCTTCTGACACAGTTGGCCCCCATGCTTTGTCCTTTACAGACATCTCGTTCACCCACATTGCTCGAACCGACTGACACGTAGGTTAGGGTGTCAGGGAACTACAGAAAGAGCATCTGTCTAAAAGGGGGGAGGTAAAACACAGTAAGTTAGTTGTAGAAACTATCGGTATTCCAGTTATAATTTGTCATAGCTGTGTTGGAAAAGAACCAGAGGTCCAAGCCCTAATAGAAAGCACTGAGGCTCAAATAGTTATAGGTAGAGAAAACTGGTTGAAGCCAGAAATAAGTTCAGCAGAATTTTTTACAAACAATCTAACTGTGTTAAGGAAGGATAGACTAAATACAATTGGTGGTGGAGTATTTATTGTTGTCAGAAGTAGCTTGCCTTGTAGTGAAATTGAAGTAGGTAGTTCCTGCAAAATAGTACAAGTGGGAGTAAACTATTAATTGGATTGCTCTACTGACCTCCGACTCTGAAGATATAGTTGCTGAACAGTTCAAAGAAAACGCGAGCCTCATTTCAAATAGGTACTCCACTCTCACAATTATAGTCTGTTGTGACTTAACCCTCGATATGCTGGAAAAATTATATGTTCAAAGCCGGCAGCAGACACAAAAATGTCTGTCTGAACTTTTACTGCATGCTTTCTCAGGAAATTACTTTGAACAATTAGTTTATGAGCCCACTCTAAGCATAAATGGTTGCTAACGCATACTTTACCTCTTAGCAACAAATAATCCTGGGAAAATAGTATCTTTACGAATACAGCGATTAGCGGCCACAAGGCAGTAGCTGCTAGGCTAAATACCGTCAACTTCTACAAGCATCAAAAAGGAATGCAAAGTATGTGTCTAAAAAAGCTGATAAAATGCTCTTAACACCATTTTAAGTGACAGTCTGCACTACTCCTGATATGATAATGTAAGTGTAAAAAAGTTGGGCTGATTTCAAAGAGATAGTATCGACAGCACTTAAGAGATTTATACCACAAATTAATGAGCGATGGTACTGATCCCTCATTGTAAACAAAAGGGGCAGATCGATGTTGCAGAAGCAGCGGAAAAAGCATGTCAAATTTAAAAGAATGCAAAATCCTCAAGATTGGCAAAGTTATGCAGAAGTTCGGAATATAGCGCGTACTTCAATGTGAGATGCTTTTAATAATTTCCCCAACGAAATTCTGTCTCAAAATCTAGCAGAGAACCCTAAGACACACTGGTCATACATAGCACACCAGTGGCAAGACGCAATCAATACCTTCACTGCGCAATAATGGTGAAGTCACTGATGACAGTGCCACTGAAGTAGAGTTATCAAACACGATTTCCCGGAACTCCTTCAGCAAAGACGAAGTAAATATTCCTGAATTCCAATCAGGAACAACTGCCAAGATGAGAAATATAGAAATAGATATCCTCGATGTTGCAAAGCGGCTTAAATCACTTAATAAAAGCAAGGCTCCCGGTCCATACTGTATACCAGTCACGTACCTCTCCCCGAGTATGCTGATACAATAGCTCCATATTTAACAATTATATACAACAGCTCTCTCACAGAAAAATCCGTATCTGAAGTCCAGAAAATTGCTCAAGTCACAACACCCAAAAAGGGAAGTCAGAGCAATCCATTGAATTACAGGCCCGTATAACTAACGTCTATTTGTTTGCAGTAGGGTTTTGGAACATGTACTTCTAAGGAAACAATTTATTGACACAATCAGCATGGATTCAGAAAATACTGTTTCTGCGAAATACAACTAGCTCTTTATACTCACTAAATTACGAGTGCTATCGACACACAATGCCAAACTGTTTCCCGTATTTTTAGATTTCCAGAAGGCGTTCTACACCGTTCCTCACACGTGTCTTCTAACCAAACTGCGTGCCTATGGAATATCACCTCAGTTGTGCGACTAGATTCATGATATCCCATCAGAAAAATCACAGTTTGTAGTAACAAACGGAAAGTCATCGAGAAAAACGGAAATACTATGTGGTGTTCCCCAAGGAAGTGTTATAGGCTCTCTGTTGTTCCTGATCTATAGTAATGGCATCGGATACAATCTCAGTAGCCATCTTAGATTGTTAGGAGATGATGCTGTCACTTACCGTCTTGGAAAGTCATCAGATAACCAAAACAAACTCCAAAATGATTTAGGTATCTATATGGTGCATTTGGGACAACTGACTCTGACCCTGAATAAAGGAACGTGTGAAGTTATTCACACGAGTACTAAAAGAAATTCACTAAACTTCCTTTACGCAATAAGTCTCACATATCTGAAGGGTGTAAATTCAACTAAATACTTAGAGATTACAATGTAGGAAAAAAAATAGATAATGTTGTAAGTAGAGCCAAGCAAAGACTGCAATTTACTGGCAGAACACTTAGAAGGCGCAACAGATCTACTAAAGAGACTGCTTACACCACACTTGTCTGTCCTATTTTGGAGCATAGCTGTGCGGTGTGGGATCTACATCGGATGGAACCGACAGATGACATTGATGAAGTACAAAGAAAGGCAGCTCTTTTCATTTTATCACAAAGTAGGAGAAAGAGTGCCACAGACACTATACACAAATTGGAGTGGCAGCCATTAAAACAAAGGCATTTTTCATTGCAACTGGATCTTCACAAAATTACAATCACCAGTTTTCTCCTCCAATTGCAAAAACATTCTGTCGGCACCCACTTATATAGGGAGAAATGCGTATCACGATAAAATATGAGACATCAGGGCTCGCACAGACATTTTTCCCGTGTGCCATTCGAGAGTTGAACAGTAGAGAGAGAGCTCGAAGTGGTTCACTGAACCCTCTGTCAGGCACTTTATTATGAACGGCAGAATAATCACGTAGATGTAGATGTGAGAAACAGAATTATAAACAGAATGGCCTCCGCATTAAAGTTGGAATCTCGCTACTTCTAAACTCGAGAATGGAATGCAGCAAAACTTTTAGTGCACAGTAGCTACTTTACTGTCACGAACTGGCTGTATGTCAAGGTGAGCCCTCTAGTGGAGGTTTACACAACTGTCAGTGCTCTGGTGGAGGTAACTGAAACATCAGTTCCTCTTCTATTCCACTAAGTGCAGCTTAGGCAGTGTTCCAGAGCTTAAGTAAAGGTTAGGAAGTTCATTAGGCAACACACTACGGTACTTTTTATGAGTTTCGTCCAGTAACTTTTACTCAAATTAACACCACACAACTAAATCATTCAGAATTCTAACTTACAGTTCCAGTGTCAACTTTCACGTCCAGCAGAATTACCGCAGACTTGACAAAATAAAGCCTATCTTCTGAGAGTTAACTACCACTAAAACAAAAAGACAACGTGACAGATTAATTTGTTAGCAAAACCACGGACTTTGAAACAAGACTAAATCAGTTTGCTGTCTTATTTTTCACGGATTATATTAATGCCATTCTTTCCATTTCTATATCTACTTTTGGACTACAGCTGCACAGTAAATACCTTAATTACTTCGCAACAGTATTAGGCAAAGGAAAAGTACTTACCATAAAAATACTCACCATAAAGACGACAACGAAATTAGTCACGCAAATAAATTAATCAACTGACGGCTATTTGAGTTTCAGGCACGCACAACTGATAGACGTGTCTCACATTGAGCTTTTGGCAAATGGCTTCTTCGGAAAAGAAAGAAAGAACGTGCATTACACGAATGAGCACACCTCAGACGTACATGCTCACTGGTCGGAGCTAGCAGTCGTGTGCACGAGGTGTGCTCGCTTGTGAATGCGTGTTTTCTGAAGAAGGCTTCGTCTGGAAGCTCAATATGTAACAGTCTTTTAGTTGTGCCTGTCTTCACAATGAAAGCAATCTGTCTTTTCATAATATTATCAACATTTGAACCTGGACTTTCCACTGTTAGAATTACTTCACAGTAGGTTTTCCCAACTTTTATCATTCAGACAGTGATTCAGAGGTTCTGCTGATTCCTACATGTAGTTTGTTTCGTTATGACATTTTTATTTTACAGAACTTTTTTCCTTCTTCAGAGTACTAAACTCACTAAAAACCACCCCACTAAAACTTTTGTTGGAACATTTCCCTGTATCGAGTTGAAGATATAGATATCAGTTTTTTCTTAATATGCAATCATTTGGAAGTTATTTTAATTTTAAATTATAACTTCATAAACTTTATATGCAGGCTGTTAAAAGAAAAAATTATTCAGTATTTCAGGGGATGATTGTGTGCATCAAAACAAGAAAAAAAGTGTCTTATAACCATGGGTCCAACAAAGCACACAGTCTGAAATATGACCACTTGTTCACATGAACTGCTCAACACGATGTCCATTTCTCTCAATGTATGCCTCTTCCCTTTGGCGTAAGGTCTCTCACACTCCTTGAAATTGTCCCGGTCGGTTCTAATGTGCCGAGATGCACAGAAGACAATTGTTTAGTGTCTGCATACCATTTATTGGAGTGGCACTTACCAAGTACTTCACGTGTCCTAATGAGAAGTCTAGTGGATTAAGGTCCGGGGAATGAGCAGGCCGAGGTATGGGACCTCCATAGCCAATCCACCAGTTTTCAAATTTCCCCGTCAGGTGTCGAAGTACAATGCAGAGAAAATGTGCTGGTGTGCCATCACGCATGAACCACATCTGTAGTCTGTCCTGACATGACACATCCTCCAGCAAGATAGGCAGTGCATTCTTCAGAAGTGCTGATAATGAGCCCTTGTTGATCTCTGTGGTAGCAGAGATGACCCTAGTAATCTATCAGCAAGAATGCCGATCAGTACACTGATTGAGAACTGGTCCTCATGCCTCGTTCCGTGAACTGTTTGGGGATTGTCATTAGCCCACAGATGCTATTACGGAAATTTATAATGCCACCTTGTGTTAATTGTGTCTCATCAGTAAATAAAATCTTGGAGGCAAATTGTGGATCTGCACCACAGTGACAAGAACCATTAGCAAAACTGCACTCTGGCAGGACGGTCTTGTGTCCTAAAGGCCTGGACATACTGAACACAGCACAGATATAATAACTGCTCACGAAATACTTCCCCGTCCAGAAGATGACGAAAACCTTCAGCTGCTGCTATTCGTCGCACACTGGTTCCAAGATTGTTGCCCACTGCACCTAGAACACGCTCCTCCATTTCAGGCAAGCAAACTGAACAGGGCCTTCCACTACTTTGTTGGGTGCTATGGAACCTGTTTCCCCAAGATGCTGGAACAATCAGCTAACTAGCTTAACAGACGGTATTTTGCCTGCTGGATATCGTTCAGTGTACAGGTTAGGGGATCTCTAACTCCATTTGCTAAACCGCAGCAGTAAACCATGTATGCCATTTCCCTAGTGGAATGCAAAGCCTCCATTACTAGGTCATCTCAAGAGTATCAGCAAGAGAGAAAATATGTTGTAATGTACCACAAAAATCTCAACAACATGCTCTTTAAACGTGACCTGTAAGTAGGCGGAACATCACAGCACACAGCTGGAGTTAGTACAAATCTACGAGAACGAACATATGTAACTATACTATAGTACAATGGCACAACATAAACAGAACAACTCACTGAAGGCCACAGAGCAAACTAATGTTTACATCAATACTGCACAGCAGGATCCCATCACGCAAAACCTCGGTACGACACGGAGCTCAATGCACCAAAGGTGTTCAGTATCTGCAACCACATGTTCGTGATGCCTTCCTACCTCACAATATTCCATGCCAGGGGTTGTAATTAACATTATTTACCAGGGAGACATCTGCAGTAGGACAAGCAATGCATTGACGTGGATGAGATCACAAGAGCACTTCCTATGGACACGTGTACATATGGCATATGTCATAGTGCATGCTTTGTAGGGTCCTCAGACATTTCTATCTTGTTTTGATGAATATCATCATCCTCAGAAATATTGGATGATTTTTTTAACATGATAATGATGACTGATACATTCCACTCCAAAAGAATAGGGCCTAAATAATATTTAAAAGGCATACAAATTATCAAGACGTAGAAGATCACACCTCAATCACATCGTTGTTTTATACATTATGAGATACTGATTCCAATATGGACAGGCTCCAATTTGAGACATTTTATAGAACTCAAACACAGTGAGGTGAGAGTTTTTATTGTTAGTAGCAGCAAGTAATGTTCAGTACTTGGTACTTTCCACAATTTGTTAAGATTAGGTCAAAACTTTACATTAGAGTTTTGTGTAACAACTAGTGATACGTAAGTAATATGATTGTTCTTAGCACGCATTCATTACTGAACAAATGATTTTTCTGAACTCAAACACAGTGAGGTGAGAGTTTTTATTGTTAGTAGCACAAACAATGAAATTTATTGACACAATGAAATTCCAACAGGAACTGAAATGTTTGGCCACAACATTAGAAACTGCCACTGGTAAGTTTTGACGGCCATTCCTAACCTGAGTGATTCAAATAGCTAAGTTACAGAATGTTACATAACTGAGGGCAGGGTCATGCGTGGGTGGTCGTTATATCACTGTGTGGACAGTGGACAGTTGTCATGCTTGGCAGCAGAGATTGGTCAACAGTTTTATTGATGCAAACCGGCTGACAGCCCGTGATGTCTTGCAGTGTTGTTTTAGGCCAATTTTAATGCTCCCACTACCTATTCTATGGCACTATTTCCAGATAGACATACAGCAGTCTCTGTTCACTTCTGGAAGTCTTGTTGGGTTGGTTAATATTATGTAATGTAACGTCAATAAAAGAATTATTTTACAAGTTTAATGTGTGGAGTGTCACATTAGATTTTCACAACAATTTTTGTATACTAAATTTTGACTAACAGGGGATTTAATGAATGCAACTAATATGGATTATGTAATTTTTAGGGACAATATACAGTATTTCCACACTGCTCCACTACAGAATGAAAAACTGTAGCTGAAGTGGCTTCACAACTATTTACAATGAAGTCACTAACTGTGGGGAGCCAAAGTTTACAAAGAATATTGAAATTGTAAAGACAGTTTGTGGAAACTGAAATTATTCCCTTCTGTGGGATGTAAGCAATTTGTGCTGTGAAATGCCATCAGTAATGTTTAATGAATTACATAGTGTTTTACGTACTATTATTCTGAGTCAATAGGTGCTACAGTACACAATTTGCATCACTAGCATGAGAATGAATAGGAAAGCCACTTTTTCCACTGAACAGCTGTTATATTGTGATTGTAGCAGCTGATCTACAAACATTACTGAACTTATTCATTCAGAACCAACACACTGGGTCTCTAAAGTTTCTACTGATGAATTTTTAGTATGCTTTTGGTGACTAATTGGTATAACGTCTAACAGTCAACAGAGCTCTGGTTCCGTCTTCCATCAGTTCACTTTTCGTAGTTCACTGTTACACATTACTACTACCCTGTCACTAGAAAATATAGATGTTTCGTTTCCAAACATCAGCAACAGTGAAATTGTTTTTCTGATTATGTTTTAGCTTTCCTAACTATCAGTGCAGAAATATGTTTTCAATATTTCGCCAATGTAAAGATTCTTGAGCACAGTGTGTTATACAAAATACTTAGACGTTCAAAATTAATGCAGCAAATGGAAATTTTGTAAGGCTGCATTCATTTTGCCACAAAACAGTGTAAACACGTGATAGTAAAGTACAAACAATGTAAAGAATACATAACATAATCAACTGCAACATGAATTATTATTATAGCTTTTTCCCCAACAAACGAATTTGCACAAACATTCTGACAACTGGTTAATGTGCTCAATATAGGATGTGACTGCCTTTGGTACAAATACAGGCCTAACAACAGGATTTGCTGTGAATGATGTCATCAATCTCGTATTGAGGCAATAGCGCGCTTTCTTCCAGCATTATATTCCATCCACACAAAGTCTGGGCCCACAGCACCAGTTACAACAGCACATAAGGTCCCAAGATTTCTTTGTGGTACACGACAGCAGTATAAGCTTGCCGTTTCACCTGTACAATTTCACGAAGAGGTGTGAGTGGTGAACATAATCCCTGTCCACACCACATTAGGAACCCTCCTCAATATCAGCCTTTTCACGATGTTTGGGTCCCAAAATCGTGTTCCACATGCTCTCCAGATGCAAATCGATCGAGAATCCCTCTCCAGATCAAACTGGGACTCTTCTGTGAAAAGAACACTGGCCCAATGTTCGATCATCCATGTGGCATACTGACAGCTCCGCTCTAGACATTCCCCTCTGTGAAGATGCCAGAGGTAAACAGACAGCAAATCCTCACCAATAAAGGCCACTCTGCTGAAGGTACAACATTTGCCTTGAGACAACATGTCCAGGGGATGCTTCAAGGTCAGATGCAGGTTGCAGTAAGGCACTACCTTCATGACCTTAGAGTCAAATAATGATCCACTCTTTCGGATGTGACATATGGTGGGACCTGTCCTGGTCTCTGGGATACAGTTTCAGTCTCTATAAACTGTCACCTCACCCGAGAAACAGAAGGATTCACATTAAGCCATCAGGTCACATCAGTTTGTGACTCCTGCTTCCATTCTTCCTATGGCCCTCCATAGCAGAGTGTCCAGTAGGCGTCTTCTCTATGCCATACTGCACTGTCTGAGACTGTATACACCACGATTATGGATGTCATACTGCTCTGCAAACACTACCCCCTAAATAGGTAACGTGACATCACTGCTGGCACGGTTGTCCATTGATCAGAATGACATCATCTGTGCAGAACACAATGTTAACAAAATCTGACAGTTTGTATGATTATATCATGAATTAGACACAGGATGGAAACAGAAGTTTGCTGCTATAGTTTTGGAAACCAGTTAACATAATGTGGAGACAAAAACTATATTCATAGATTTGATTAAACTAACTTCTAAGATGAATATCTCTACAGGAGAAACTAAAATTGCTTAAATAAAACAAATCAAACTATACCTGCAGAATGTAGAGAAAGCTATAAAAATTGGTGTATGTCTGACATATACACTACTTCACGACACTGTTCAGTATACTTCGCATTAAATGTATAGCCACACAAGAATGTTGTTCGCTTTAGCTACATACCAAATAACACTAAGCACTACTTTGGTGCTGCTTATCAGATCAGTGTCTCATAGCCACTAGGCCAAAATTTCAAATTTGTACACCCCACACGCAGTCTGAAAAAATCTTGGTGGCCACCCGATGACTGCCAACCCTCTCGCTGTACAAGCTCTGTAACGACGACAAACCACAGGGTAAGTGGATTCATTTGTCGGTGTTATGGCTTGCCACAAAAACACAGTCGTATACACAAACATTTTTTTCTCCCACTTTACTGAGAAATTTGTTCCCGTGTGACAATGAGTCCTCTAGCTGCTGCCATCAAGTTTGTTTGTTGTCATTTATCACTAACCTGGTGCTTAGAGTTCGAGGTGTACTTGCTACTACCAGACCCCCACTACTGCAATGTACTAACATGAAACTACACAATTAGAACAAATAGTGAGTACCTTTATGTGTTACATTTGCAACACCTGTCTGTCTGACAAGGTCAATGCCCTATACGCCTAACTAGGTGGTTGCAGCCAGACGAGGTAGCCACCACACAGTATGTTTACTTAATCAGCTCTTCGAAGTGCAAGCTCCCAATACCTCACATCAGAGAAACCCCGCAATACTGGGGGAGAGGGTTATTTTATGCCCACATTTCGAAAATATTGCAATCAAGTCATGCATTTTATACCATAAAATTTTGAAAAATGTTTATTTTTAATGAAGTCTTCAACCAAATTCCTAAAGTGTTTGAAATTTTTCAGTTAAACTCAACCTGAATTTTTTTGTCTTATTAGTAGATGTGACTTTTTACAATGAAATTGTATTCAACAGGTTCTGGTTTAGGACCCTACTTCGAGTCAATCTCTCTTTGAAATGTATGCTGTGAGTAAAAAGAAATTAACAATGTTAATTACTGTTCTTTAAATTTTTTTCTGCAGTGGCCTTTTAAGGCGCCCTCGGTACTACATGTTACTGAAAGTGCGTTAGTACTGCTAAGAGAGTGCTAAAAGGTACTTTCACATTCTGTATTCTATTTGTACACCAGACGTCAACAGTATGTTGTTAACCCTTTCACTGCTGTGGGTGTACATAAACAACCCCTCAGGTGCTGTGGACACACATACATGCACTGCTTGTATTTCCCTGCATGTTACAGATGTTTGTACACATCCAGAGCTGCCGACTCGTGGCGAACGAAAAGTTTTGAGTGTGCTACCATTTGCAAAAGAACCTTGTTTTTGAGCTACAATTGTTACAACCACACAATATACGATGTGCAAGGACGTCAACAGGTGCATTGCATACAACAGTCCTTCGGATATAAAACTTGACAACTATAAATGGAATAACATATCCTTCTGCTCTCAATTCTAAATAAAATTTCGACATCTTACCTACATTTCATTCGCTGCAATGTGCAAGCTAAAATCAGCCCCATGCTAAGTTCACGCAATGCTTTTTACCTCTGAAATGCATTTAAAATTTTGGCCAACCTTTTATTTAATTTGGTGCAGCGCAGTAAATACAGCATGTAATGTAAAGAAATTCAGTCCTCTACCGAATGAAAGCATCTGACTAAGATCAAACATTTTCCCCTGATCTTTTCAAAAAATCAGGTAGTAATTCATATCAGGCAGAAAGCTCCCTCTCAACAAAGGCATCAGCATCTGGCAACAAGTATAGCCATAACACAGACCACCACCAGTACAGACTGTAGTGAAGATGTCCATAGCAGCAAAAGGGTTAATATCAGTTAATAACAATCAAAGATTGTTCTTTTTACATTTTTTTAAAGTGGGCAGAAAGTAAAAATGTGTGTTACTGACAATTCACACACACACACACACACACACACACACACACACACACACACCTCAGAAATGTCTTCACTGTTGCTGCCCTACACTCTGCTCACTTTCAAGAGGCTGAAGCAGTTCCTTCTTACTCTCGCAATGTTTTTACTCCAATCTCCCCCCCCCCCCCCTTCCCGCCACCTGATGACATGATCTCCCAATGGCACTTCATGCCACTTTCTTTTCCCTAATCTTCGTTAATTGTGATTATCTTATCTCCCCCCACCCAATACCATTGCTCCTCCCCTGTCCATTGCTGCTAGCACTCACAATTCGTATTACTTGCCTGAAATTTGCATTTATTGTGGTATCTGTCACGAATGACTATCTGTACTATTTATGTTACAGTAATTTCCAAAATGCTGGATTTTTATACAAAATTTTAACACGTGATTTAATGAATGTAATATAAAATATAGATTTAAGAGAGCGCCAGACTGACCAAATCTAAGGATAAATAAGATCACATATATTTTCCTCAACCTCCTCCTCTACACATTCCTCATATTATTACCTCCTAAACACTAATTTCTCATCCGCCCCACTTCCAAGAACTACATTTCACTTGTTCACACCTAGCTTTTTTCACATTTTCTTTATTCCAAATTTCTGTATAATACAAAAAGGTTCATCGGTGAGGTTTAGTGGAAACTACATCACCACACGCCAATATGAGATTATTATTATTATGATTTACATTGTATGGCCTTCATTGGAACACTCTAGCCAACTTTGTATAAAGTATTTTTGTCAGCCCAGTACTACTTCATTCTCTTGGCTAACTACCTTCAAAAGTTAACCACGGAAAGGTCTTTAAGGAAAAAATTTCCACTGTCCTGTCCAAGAACGCAGGAGAAGGATACATCAGATATGGTGGGTAGCCACCTAGAAGGCGTCAATGAGTCGGAGCATTCTTATGAGAAAGGGTGATCTCCGATGAAGAAAGAAGGATGAGAGCTGAGAGAATATTACAAATGACTGAAGTGATTTCATAAATTCACAGTACCTACATTGACATGTCACAAAACACTCTTATTGCAAAACACACAAGGTTTCATACTGTTGCAGCCACACTAAGTATTTCTGCCAAAAGAGCACAGCACTGAGGAGATGGCGAGACAGCAACAGGCAACGACTAATCTTTTACTGTGCTCAAAATGTATTCGCATAATTCTGCCACAACAGAGCAATGACATTTCAGAAAGAAAATCTAGTGATTGTATGCACGGTTTAAAACTTCGTAATTCCTATGAGGGGATATCGACAAGTAAGCTTGCAGTGACTGAAGAAATGGGTACAGCTTTCTGTACTTGTACCGATAACAGACGTAATCTGGTGCATTAACATATCGTATTTACACTGCACATACTGGCTATTTAATCAAATGTTACACGAAGGTCGCGGCACGTGACAGTTTCTCGAAAATGACAGTGAAAATTAGCTAATAGCACACTCAATAAATATGTTACAGCCTATGACGACATTTCTCCCTCAAAAAGTACAGAGGCCAAATTCAGAGCAACCAGTACCTGGACCGAGAAGAAGGGCCCGATGATGTGGACGGAGATCTCGTCGTCCGGGCCAGGTGGCGCGCCACCGCCGCCCTGCTGCTCCGGCAGCTTCACCACCGAGCCGGTGACGCGCTGCAGCTCGCGCACGTTCTGCCCGCCCTTGCCGATGATGCGCCCCACGTGACCCGCTGGCACCAGCAGCTCCACCGTCAGCCGCACGTCATCCGTGCCCGCCACGAAGCCCTCCTCGCGCATCTTCTCGAAGATGAGGTACTGCGCCTGAGGGACGGGAGTGGGTAAAGTGGTCAGACGCCCGGACAGACTTGGGACTAAAATTCTGTCCCGAGAGATAAATCGACAGAGTTAAGTCCGGCAATTTGCAGTGTTACAAATGCGCGAACGATAAATGCTACACATTAGTATCGACTGCGGAACACGATCCACTACGTCGCTAGGTAAATCGATCCAATAAAACTCAGTACAATAAGCTACATTATTATTTACACCACATTTACATATCGAATAATAGATAAACGTGTGTGAAAATTGTGTTTGCATGTAAGTTATGTTCATTCACAATTTTTCAGTTTGTGCAACTGATTATATCTGCAGTAATTGTTGTTAGCAATTATTGAAATATTCGTAAATGCTAAATTGAAACTGAATTTTACGCAAAAAATCACACTGGGTGAGATCAGGACTACATGCCAGGAACCCACGGCCCTTCTACTTCTGTCGGTGTAATTTCTGCATTACAACATTTGCAATATAGGGACTTGCGTTATTACAAAGACAGCAGCACCCTTTGTCACACCAGGTTTTGTTGCCTGCAACAGTGTGTTTAAGGAGCATCAGGTGCTTTACGTGAACAGCCAAAGACGAGGCCGGCCTCCCAGATCGGCCATCGTCTCATGTCAAATCCCGACCGCCACAGAACTTGACGCACCGTTTTACTACATCGGTTTTCAATAGCGGTACTGCCCCCAACACACTCCATTCTCCGACAGATGTCTACCGGTGTTTGTCATTTGGCAGTCGAGAAAATAATACCAGCACACCAGACCCATTTGAAAGCTTTTGGTAATAACGTCAACACAGTTCACCTTTACCGCACACGAATGCTGTGCCAATCGGCAGTCTACCTGTCACTACTTACATGCCTGCATCAGTCTCACTACATTGCATATACGCTGCAGCAAGAAGCTCTAATAGAAACATTTTGATTGCCCAGTATACTGCCGGATAGTTCTGAATCTCGACGTTTTAAATAGCCAGGAAGTCTGACGCTGATGAATTAATAAACACTAAATACAGTACCGACATCAGTTTCGATATGAACACTGTCAACTTAACAGAAGCAGCACTCGCGTACTGCTACTTCTGGATGCCCCATCTGATGCTCCTGTCAATTTCTACCTTTCAGGACGTGTGAGGGAAGCATTTATAGATAGGGCCGGAAGCGTGTGTGGCAAAGCAGTACGAAAAAGTCTCGACCCACGGTGGACGACGCTGGCAATGCCTCGGCAGCTGTCTGCGATGGCCCGCTCTGTTGGCTGACTCGACTCACAGCCAAATGGCAGCTATGTCTACAGTGACATTGTGCAGGCCACAGATTGCCATAAAATAGGGCACCGTAAATGCACTGGTACTGATAGGTGTCAAGTAGCAATTGTTTCCCTAATCTTACTCAGACAAAAGGTCACTGTAGAAATGTCGCAAACAACAGCACCCATCTACAGTAAGTTCTTGACGGTAGCCCAGCTCTGTATGGCCTGGAATCTGCCCTGCAGGTGCAATCTTCTGATGTCAGACAAAGTCAATTTTCATTTAGGCCACTACAGAAATGACCACAAATGGGCTCGAGTATATCCAGTCAACTGCAACAGCATCTATTAGACAGAACCGAAGTTATTTTAACGCTGCAACCACTGTATTCTAGGGTAAAGGGCCCTCAGTCTTAAGATTTAACAAGACTTTCTGTGCTGAAATCTGATCGTTGACTGGTCGTAACTCTGTTGCTTGATGTACTTCTCAACAGGACGGAGCCACCTCACACGCGGCCAGACAGCCTACAGCAAAGTAAACTGCTCCCAGAATGAATTTTTTGGTTTCCAGCAAAGTGCACACCAATATGAAACTTTCTGGTATATTAAAACTGTGTGCTGGGCCGAGATTCAAACTCGAGACCTCTGTTTTTCTCGCACGAGTGCTCCGACAGCTATCTGAGCACAACTGAAGACATGTCCTTACGGCTTTACTTAGGCCAGTACCTTGTCCCCTAAACTGCAAAACTTGCTGGAAAGCTATTCCTCTACAGCATTTTTCTGCAGACTGCACAGTTTTGAGGAAGGCTAGTATCTGTCGGCAGTCTTAATCTACAGGATCATCTGAAGAGGTATCATTTATCACACGGGGGCTAGAACTCTAGCTCAGTTTGATAGACTGAAATGGAAACCGTCAGCATCCCACATGATACAGTGCCACACTACGTAAAACTCAGTGACGAGTTGCTCAAAACATGTGGCAAAATTGACAACATTTAACTTATGAGTTTTAACCTTCATTTTTTTTCCTGGTTATTTAAAATTTTCCAATTCTCTGTACAACATGAGAAATATCTTTTAATCTAATCCAATAGAGCAAATACCACAAAAGTAAAACTAAAATTAGAATTCAGAATGTTTAGAAGATACATTTTGCACTGTCAAATATTTTAAAGACAAGAAAATGTATCTAAGAAAACCAAAATATGTATCTATGAAAGTCACATTATCATTTCTAAAATACGCATGTGAAACCTTGAATGACACCATGCCGAGGAAGCCCTCAGGATATGTAACAGGAAAATAACTGTGCAACTTATTCGTAGATTCAGATGTGTCAAAGATGGAAGCTGCAACGATTAAGTAATTTGGTTAGATAATGAGATAATTAGAACATAGATGTGTGAAGACTGCAGTAGAAAAGGAGGAGGAAAGAAGATTACAGTTACATCCCCATCATCAGTGCAACTATTACAGACAGAGCTCGAGCCCAGATTGTTTTGGGAATGGAGAAGGAAACTGGCCACACCCCTTGCACCGGTAACATCCAGGCGTTTGTATGGAGTAATTTAGGGAAATCATGTAAAATCTGAAACTTTAAGACCAGATGGGGATATCGACCATCATCCTCTGCCGGAATGCAAGAACAATGTGTACCACCCCACTTTGTTCCCAAAAGATTACCAGGTTTACCAAAAAAGAGATCTCTAGATTGTGTGGGAATGGACCTATAACCTTCCAAATTTCTTCTGGGAGACAACATGCAATATCAAGCTAGCTTGTCAAAATATTGTCAAGTTGGTGGCGATGAACTTCCATAGCTTTTAACAACTTCTTAACAAGCTTTAGCAAAAGCTCTTACACACAAAAAACTGATAGATGGGAATTGCAACCAGAATAACTTTTCCCCCCACAATCAATAAAGCACAATGATAACCTATAGACTTCCACTGCTATAACAAAATGCTTTGCAAGTTTACTAACCTTCCACTGAGACTCCGGCGAACCGATGATCGTTACCCTGCGTTCCGTCAGCTGGTCAACCGGTTTGTCATGTTCGAGTGGGGCTATCTTCACAGAGGCACCGGAAAAGCGGATGATGTTGCGGATGTGTGTACCTTTCGTTCCAATGATGGCACCAACAGCATTATTTGGGATGTAAAGGTAAGTTGTTTCCTGTGGAGCAGAAAAAAAAGGTCAACTAACTTCTGCACTAAATAAAAGTGTATAATACATTGATATATAGGATCTATATCTATTCCACGCAAGGACTGGTTTTCAAATAAAATTGTAAATGAGGGCTTTCACAATGGTTGTCTTAATTGGTGGTGAATCATCTGGGTCATATTGCCACGGTCATTATACCTAGCAATAAATTTTAAATGACCAACTTGCAAAGTGGGATAGCTCAACAAATTGTTATTTTTGACAGGGCAGCAGCAGCATCAAAAATGCAGTAGGCATGCTGATGATGAGCTAATGAAGATATATATACATACTGTATTTACACGATTATAAGACTGTGGTTTTTCCCAAATTAGTCATTTGAAAAATATGGGGTCGTCTTATATTCTTATTACTGCCGAGATAAATGTTTTCGCAGTGTTTAATAGATTAATATAGGGATCATCTTACATTTACAGATAAAACTTCAGCTATTGAGGTTTCACACAAATTTATTTTGAAGCGTTCTGAAGGGTAGAGATTAGCAAATGGTACTTTCATTTGAGGAGGTACTGAACAGATTTGGTGAGAAGAGGAATTTGTGGCACAATTTGACTAGAAGAAGGGATCAGTTGGTAGGACATTTTCTGAGGCTTCAAAGGATCATGCATTTAGTACTAGAAGGAAGCATGGAGGGTAAAAATCGCACAGGGAGACCAAGATGTGACTACACTAAGCAGACTCAGAAGGATGCAGGATGCAGTAGATACTGAGAGATGAACAGGATTGCACAGAATAGAGTAGCACAGAGAGCTGCATCAAACCAGTCTCTGGACTGAAGATAACAACAACTAGCAGCAGCTGGATCGCTTAAGGTTAAGGAGGAGGGACAGAGTACGAGAGAAGCTTACTCACCGTGCCGTCACCGGCCGCTCCGGGCTGGCCCCCTGGCTGGGCAGGCACGCCTCCCGGGTACATCGAGGGGTACGGCGCCGGGCCCGAGCCGTACAGTCCCCCTGGGAAGCCAGCACCCCGGGCGCCATACCCGATGCCACTCGTCGCCATCATCGCCATCGGGTGCAGTCCGGGGAACATCACGCTCTGAGGCTGGAAGTAAAAGTGGGATTTAAATGCTGGCTTTGACTGGATATGTTTGGGACACTTGAGATAATACTTCAGACACACAACTGTACCATCTGTAAAACTTCGAGGTTCCTATTAATACTGACCGCAAAGTCATTCGTTTGACTCATTCCGTAGATCCCTCCGACGAAAACCTTCGGAAATGTGGCACGACTAGATATACATGACGTTAAACGAGGAAATTGTAGGAACTTTATGTGTACACAATAAACCGTCACTGTGCCACTTTATGTTAGTCACACTTACACTACCTAAATGTAGTCGAGTAAACCAGTGTTGCCAAATGCCTAAAAGAAAATACTGCCTGAAGCACCACAACCTAGTGGTTCCGACATCACTCTTTGAAAATTCTCTGCTGATATTGTCAAGACATTTTCAATTAACATGCGAGTACTGTCTGCTTGTGTATACGTACCTTAAACAAAACCAAATAAATTAACACATGAGAAGGTATGTCTTCTTACTAGTTCTAGTCAAAATTAGTGGCTGTATCGGAAACTCCCATACTCAAGCTGTCGATAAATGAACAAGTGTGAAGAATTTCACATATGAGGGAAATCTGTCAAAAGTTCAGTGAGATCATCTCCTCAAGAATTAAGGTTAACTTTATTTTCTATCAATGTTACTTGAAATCACATTTTATTTTTCTCTCAGATATTCATTTAGGTCTTCGTGTGGCAACCAGAGCAGAAGAGCCACGCCCGACATCACAAGCACAGCAGAAAGACCGCCAAACTGTAAATTAGGGAATATTGACGACCTAAGTGTAGGACAGACAATAATGTCAACTAAATTGATATATTCTTTTTAATTTCATTTGTTTTATTAGTTAAATGTCGAGACTCAAAATCAGAATTGTCGAATGTTAAGAGAAGACTAAATTGTGCATTCCATTCATTTTCAACTTGTTGGACTGCTCCCTTAGTGAAGCCAAAAATTAACAAATAACAAAGTAGTATCTGTCAGGAGTTGACGTCACATTCCAAATACAGAAGAGTGTGTGTCACAAACTCCCGCACAGCGAGTGACCACTGAATCACAATGTCGAATGTGAGAAACTTGCTGCTGGGACACAACACTACGGACCCATAGTGAGTTAACGTGCAGAATACCCTGTTAAGTAATACACTTTTGGCATGTCAGTCTGCACCTGGACACCATCATATTATTGTAATGTATCAGGTGTTTTCACACCTTTACCACTTCCAACTGGCAATCTTTTATTCCTTCACACACTTCTAAAGTATTGCTCTTTCTTATACAAAAGAGCTTCAAATGTTAAGTATTATATATTTAAATTAAAACATTTAAGCGAGATACATTTTAGTGAAGGTTTGAAATTATGCTTGGAAGTCACGAAGTGTTCTCATTCTCTAATACTGGATGCATATAGGGTGAATATTTTGCACACCACGAGTTATGCTGCCTCGACACAGTTACTACACAGTATTTGAAATTTTCAAATACCGTTAACAATAACACAAAATAGAGAAAATCAAATTTTTTGTTACCCTAAGAGGCGTTAGACAGCCAACCAGCAACTGCACCAGGATCTGCAATCACTTAGTAACAGACTAATTTAAGAAAAATGCTACTCTGTGATAAAGGCTGGTGTCTCCTGTTTTGCTGCATAGTTGATTATGATTTACTTGATTATACTCTCAGTTTTCATGGAAAACCAGTTTTGTTTGCAGGACATTACTACTACTCACTCAGCTTTATAACACTACCAGTTTCGAAATAGGTAAAACTGTTCCAGCCCTAAATCTCTATACTGAGGTAATTCGTACAGAGGCCAGTTAATGGGTAATGGTTTTAATTTTCTTTCAAATTACTATGGTTACCCAATTACTTCATATTAGAAGCCACTTGCAAAACTTCCTGCCAGAATGTATAATTTTACTACAAAACCTAGACAAGGAGGCAAACTAAATTCCAAAATTATTCTCATGTTTCATACCATGTCTATGTAACTTTCAGATGAGTTCCAACAGATTTTTAATACTGGCAACAAAAACTAGTAAGCAGTAAATGTAATGAAAAGTGAATAAGACTTCCAAGATCCTAAAACAGCTTTCTTGTGTTAAGTGAAAACATACTTTCCCTCAGAGTTGAACACAAAGTTTCATCCAATAGGCAGCACTTCCCAGCACTTTAGCAAATGAGACCCAACAAAAGTACACAAGATATTTGATGTGCGACAACACTTGCACTGCATATTTACGTATTATGAAACTATAAACACAAATTCCATCAAATACTGCACAGCATCTTCTGAAGCATTGAAGTCAATATTATGACACTTTCGTCAGTCAATTACAGCTGATGTCAGGTCATCTCGCCAACCAACGATGGCAGATATTCTGGGAACAGGTTATGTGATGTACTCAGCCAGTAGCAACATCGCTGTTAAGAAGTGTTAACACACAAATAAGAAAACTTAATGGTTTAAATCAATATGCATACAGCATAGCTCCAAGAAAAGCTAAGGTTTCACATATAATATATTTCTGACAATCACAATTTTAGATTTCACTGCTGTACACTGAAAATTTCGTGGATTACCTGGCTTCAATACATGTTCCATCAAGCACTTACTTTTCCATAAAAAAGCCCATTATATGTGAAACTTATCGTGAACTCACTTCACACCTTTGGTAAGGATAATTATGCTTTTTGCTATCATTATTGCACAATTTGTAAACTATGAAAGAATTAAAACAACGATGAAGAACTAACCCCTTTTTAGCTTGTGTTACCCTTGTCACAGAGAAAGATACTACTAAAATTAAGCAATGGCAAAAAATTTTAATGAGAGTCTAAAGCTCCATAATTTAAGAAAATCATCACACATTCTCACACTTAATATAATTCATCTTGTATAATGGAATTTATTTTTAACACAATGCTTCCAAAACCACCATTCACAATATTTTCCCGCAACCTGTCAACACCCCCGCACACATGCAACAGATCGCAGTGAACTGTCGCACGCAATATCGCTCGCCACATCATCCCACAAATGAGCAATCTGCCAAGCAATTGCAATCAATATCATTAGCATCACTGAGTTGAGAAATTCTAGTATGGAAAATGAACTATGTTTCCAGCAGTTGCAGTTGATTTCTGTGCCCCACGAACACTTGCAGAACATAAATTTAAAACGGACTATAAATCTTCGATCTATACGTTACTTTACAGTATATATTACATTCTCCACAAAACGTTTCAGCTTTAACTAGTCCTCAATTCCTTTTTTATTCGTTAGTCTTATTGTTTAATTGCAATCTATATACATATACAATTTACTCTATGTTTCTCTAGAGATGTCAACAGCAGCACTAGTGATAATTATATCTCTCGTTATAAATTGTATGAAGGGGAGCTGGGTAACACAAAATGACACAGGAACTGATTATAACTGTATAATAGAAGTACACTAAACATTTAAATTAAAATGTCCTTAACATTACAGTAGGTACATATGTCATTTCATTTACAAGTTAAAAGCTTTAATAATGCATGCAATTACTACATAAATAACACAAACAAGCAGGTTATCATGTCTTCTCCTTTGAGTTCCCTTACATACACTATGTGATCAAAAGTATCTGGACCCCCCCCCCCCCCCCAATAAAGTTTCGTATTAGGTGCTGCCACCTACTGCCAGGTACTCCATATCAGCGACCTCAGTAATAATCAGACATCATGAGAGAGCACAATGGGGTGCTCTGCAGAACTCACGGACTTCAAATGTGGTCATGTGATTGGGTGTCACTTTGTGTCTCACTTGGGTCGTATGTCTGTTCGCAAGATATCCACAATCCATTACCATCCTGATGTCCACTGTTTCCTATGTGGTAGTGAAGTGGAATAGTGAAGGAACACGTACAGCACAAAAGTGTGCAGGCTGACCTCGTCTGTTCACAGACAGACCGCCGACATTTGAAGACGGACGTAATGTGTAATAGGCAGACATCTATCCAGACTATCACACAGGAGATCCAAATTACATCAGGATACACTGCAAGTACTATGACAGTTAGGTGGGAGATGAGAAAACAGATTTCTTGGTCGAGCGGCTGCTCGTTAGCCAAACATCACGCTAGTAAATGCCAAACGACAGTTCGCTTGGTGTAAGGAGCGTGAATAGTGGAAAAATGTTGTGTGGGGTGACGAATCACGGTACAGAATGTGGCGATGCAATGTCAGGGTGTGGGTATGGCAAATGCACGCAGAATGTCATTTGTCAGGGTAGGTAGTGCCAACAGTAAAATTCAGGGGTGGTGGTGTTATGGTGTGGTTGTGTTTGTGTTTGTCATGTAGGGGGCTTGCATCCCTTGTTGTCTTGCATGGCACAATCACAGCACAGGCCTACATTGATGTTTTAAGCACCTTCTTGCTTCCCACTGTTCAACATCAATTCAGGGATGGCGATTGCTTCTTTCAACACGATTGAGCATTGCGTTTATAACACACAGCCCGTGGCGGAGTGTTTACACGACAATAACATCCCCTATAATGAACTGGCTTGCAAAGAGTCCCGACCTGAATCCTATAGAACACCTTTTGGATGTTTGGCACGCCGACTCCATGCCAGGCTTCACCGAGCGACATCGATACCTCTCCTCAGTGCAGCAATCCGTGAATAATGGGTTGCCATTACCCAAGAAATCTTCCGCATTTGATTGAACATATGCCTGTGAGAATGGAAGATGTCATCAAGGCTACATGTGGGCCAACACTAATTCCAGCATTACCGATGGAGGGTGCTACGAACTAATCTCAGCCGGGCCACAGATTTTTCAGTCTGTTTTAGCTTAGTCTTCACCTCACACCAATGAGGAACCCCCAGAAACAATGTGTGTTTTGGATTCCTCATTAAACTGTAGGTTAAACAGTTTGAAACTAGGGTAGCTCAGGGAAACGCAAGTCGCCGAAGTGGGGTCCAATGAACACTCACATAGGGCCACAGAAAATAATTATTCTTGCCATGTCACGACATTATTCATGTCATGGGCAGTGTCATTTCAGTTGCCTGAGACTGCAGAGAGAGAGAGAGAGAGAGAGAGAGAGAGAGAGAGAGAGAGAGAGAGTGTTGAAGGTCCTGTTGAGCAGAAGTTCAATTTCTAACAGTCTGTTTTGCCTATATGCGACTCAGCATCTCCGCTATATAGTGACTACTACTGGTGACTTCCAATTCCCACATCAGTTCTCAGCTACTTATACTTGAGAACATCAAAATTTCGCATTTGCTTTGAATGCAAATACAGATGTGGACTCACCACAAAATTCGAAAACATGAAATTATCTAATAAATCCTATTTTTAGCAAAATTTCATGCAGATAAACTATTTTATCAAAACATAAGCAATTTTCAGGTACCAGTATTGCAAGACATCTGGCGAAGTGCAGTTTGGATAAATTTGTGTCAGAAGTAGTTGGCAAAAATAAAGAACACACCTGTGCATCATCATTGCACAGACACAGTGCACTCTAAGCTCCAGAGCCACATCAGCTGTGGGCGACTGGACCGTGTCTATAACATATACATCACATATGGCAAGGTAGGACACTACCACGGAACATAGGATTTAGAACAGAGAAATGTGTACTTTTGTCTGGCAGTTACACATCAAAATTTGGTATAATGTTAACACATTAATGTGGCAATCTTAAATGCTGCAGGAATTGGGCCTGAACTACCTCTTTTACAACACTGCAAATGTCGGCAAGCTAATACACAGTAGTTGTTACTGAATACTTTGTATACTCTGCATTGCTTCTCACTCTTCTTTCGAAGTGAGAGAAGAAACTACTACTTTGCAACAGCAGAATTGACCGTACTGCTTTTTCAGGTGCTCAGAACATGGGTGTAGGTTGGCAACGCTGATAAATATGGGTTGAACAGCTATTTCCACAAAAGACGAAGATCTCTCAGAAGCAAACATGCCAGTCCAAAATTCATATTATATAGAGTAAAATCTACTTATCTCATCTTGTTATACTCCCACTCATAACTTTTTACTCAATCTGAATAATAAAAAAAGAGAGCAATTTCAACAACAGTAGATGTCACTGTCAAAAATAAATGTCATTTTGCCAAAAATAAACATACAATTTCATGTCCCTGAGTTTACTGTTTTTAATAATTGGAGAGAATCTGATATGCATTCTACATTGATCTCTGTTGTGAATATTGTCATTGTCAATTTCTAGGTGGTTGATGTCATACCTAAATATAGTTGAAGACAAACAATGACAGTTGAGTCTGGACTCTTTTGGGCACCTATATCACGCATTCTCCAACAGCCAAAGAGCATTCAGTAATGTTCTGAGAGCTACGCTGTGAATGTCATACCCAATGCAAACACTAAATGCGACCGTATCAAGTTATATAGTGGATTTTTATTACATTTGTTGCGAGTTGTCATAGGTGATGGTGGTGGTAAACGAAAAATTCTACACAAGCAAGTGAGACAATTCGCACTATGCATGATTACGCCAAGCACAAAGCACATATACGCATGCACCACAACTGCTGCAACCATGCAAGCCCTCAATGTTTCTTGACCTGCACAAACCACCACGATTTGTGGATTGGATTACAGCTGTGTCCACTTGGTGTTAAGACGTTAGATGCCCTCCCCCTAGACACTGCTGAAAATCCTTTATGTGAGTTTACAGCTCATCATCCACTCTTTGTACAAACAAAGTACTCTAATAATACTTATCAGTTTAAGGAGACTATTGATGACTTGGTCTTCAGTCTAAAGGCTCATTTAATGCATCTCTCCACACTAGCATATCCTCTGCACGTCTCTTCATCTCTGTGTAACTATTGCTCTCTGTATCAACTCAAATGGGCTTATGTTTAAATCAGTTTTTGTCAGTCCCTCTTCGATGTCTCAAACTAACTGAATGTTTCAGGATGTGTCCTGCCAACTGATACCTTCTTTTAGTCAAGTCCTGCAACATGCAATAATGTTCCACTCTTCCAGACCCAATTCAGTAAATCTCTATTAACTATCCATCTACCCCTCTAAATTCCCATGTTTAACTTTACATCTCTTCTGTTCCATCACATTTCACAAGCTTCAATTATCCGTACAATTTATTGTGTGTAGATTAAATCAGTCATTTAATTGTTAGTATACTTTACAGAAACTGCAAGCAGTGGCCACTTCTGCCTGTTAACATACACTGACTCATTTCACGACTCTCAACACGCCTGAAGATTTCCTCCATTACGGCATTCAAGCAACACTTGTGTGAGTGAACAAAAGGCTCTTTGATATCTATATTATGTTCGATTAAATCAGGGACTTACAGCCATCGCCTGCAGGTCGTTCTCGTAGCTCTGCCGCAATTTGGCACTGATCATCGCCTCCGCCTTCGACATGTTCTCGATCGTACCCTTCACAGTTATTATCCTCTCCAAGTTGAAGCTGTTTATGTCATTTATGCTGGAAAACAGAAGAAACATGATACATCAGTAAATACAAACTGGAGAAATACTAAAGCAAATCACAGTAAGAAGCCAGCCTAATCATAATATGGAGCTAAACCAAACATTTTCATGAAACTGACCTAACGGGAATACTAACAGCACTATGTGGAAATGCTGTGACACTAACAGTTACAATTTAGCAAAATAGGCTCTTCCTTCCTGAAGAGTTAGCATCAAAGTGAACATATATTTTTCCTGCTTGCAATTTATTTTTGTACAACAATCCTATAAACCTACACAAATGCCCTGCAAAACACTGACATGCACAACATATTGTATGTCCTATAATACTAATGATAACAGTTATTAGAACTGTTTCTTGTTCTGTTCACATGTGGAGTGTGAACAGAACTGCTTGAACTCCTCTGTGCGTGCTGCAGTTAGTCTAATCTTTTCTTCATAAGCCCTACAGGACTACTATGTAGGTCACAGTACATTCCTCCATTTGCCATTTTAAAGATATTCCTTGAAACTTATGTTTTGCTTTTATCTTCAAGTGTCTGCAGTCCAGTTCCTTCAGCATCTCTGTGACACACTCCCACTGGTAATAGAAACCTGTGACCATTGTGCTGCCCTTCTCTGCCTATGTTCACTATTCCTATTTCATATGGGTCCTACACAGTTGAGCAGTATTTATTTTTTGCACAATCCATTTTCTAGACTGGTTGCATTTCTCTAGTATTCAATCAAAGAACCAAAGTCTGCCACTTTACCTACAACTGAGCCTATGTGATAATTCTATTTAATATCCCCACAAACTGTTACACACAAGTATTTGTGTGAGCTGGCCGATTCCAGCTGTGACTGAAATTGTAGTCATAGGATACTACATTCTTTTTTGTTTTGTGAAGTACAGAACCTCATATTTCTGAACATACAAAGCAAGTTGCCATTCTTCATACCACTCTGAAATCTTATCATGATGTGACTGTACATTCGCGCAGCTTTTTTCAGAGTAATGCACTGTAAGTAACCGAATCACAGGCAGTAAGCCCAGGGTTACACCCATGAATAGCAAGGGTCTCAGCACATTTTCTTGGGGAATGCCTGACATTAACTTCCATTCCTGTCAGCAACACTACAATAATGTGTGTCCATTGTACCTAGAAATTCTCAACCCAGTCACAAATTTTGCTTAATACCTTTACAATTTTAGTTCTGCATTTACATCTACATCGAAACTCCACAAATCACCATGAGGTGCATGGCAAAGTGTATGTTCCAACATTCCAGTTTTTTAGGTTGTCTTCCTGTTCCACTGAATGCCTTTGATTGTACTTCGCAGTGTTTTACCAATAAATTAAAATCTACTATCTGCTTATCCATGACTGAACCTATGTGATCATTCCATTTCATATCCCTACAAAGTGCTATACACAAGTATTTGTATGAGTTGGCCAATCCAACAGTGACTCACTGATATTATAGTCATAGGATACGTTTTATCATTCAGCAAAGTACAAAATTTTACGTTTCTGAACATTTACAGCAAGTTTCCAATCTCTACACCATGTTTAAATCTTACCAAGATCTGACTGAATATCTATGTAGCTTTTCTCAGATAGTACTTCATTATAGATAACTGCATCTGCAAAAAGCCTGATTTTACTATTAAGATCATTAATATCCAACATGAACAGCAATGGTCGCAACACACTTTCTCAGGGCACGCCCGAAGTTACTTATACATCTGACGACAGTTCTCCATAAAAGATAACATGCTGTATCCTCCCTACCAAAAAGTCCTCAATCCAGTTACAAATTACACTTGATACCCCATATGATCATGTTTGACAATAAGCACAGGTGTTGTACTGAGTCAAAAGCTTTTTGGTGTTTTTAGTGAAAAGGGATAAACATTTTCAGTTTAAAAAATTTTGGGAAATCCATCTTTGAAACACATCTGAAAGAGCATGCCCATTCAATTACACATTAAAGACAACCTTTAGATTGTACACATTGTCAACAAAGGAAAAAAAAAAAACGAATTTGCTTTGATGAACTTTGAATTTACATCCAGAACAACTCATCACATACAATCCTCAATGAGCAACCAAACCTAGCAAGTGACTTCTCACAACCACCAAACATGAAACTTGTGTTATTAGACATTAGAGAACGGCCAGAAACGTAAGATTTGATAATTCTTTATTTAAATTTGTCACAGTTCTGTGTAATTTATGCTGAGCCATTCAGTTTCAAACCAGACCTGCGCTAAAAGTGCTTAACAAAGCAAAATTCCCATGTCGCAATTGCGCAATGTCCACAATGCCCACACAAAACAGTCTTACTAGGTCTGTTCAAAAACTTCCAGAAGTTTGTCCGCAAAATTCTTCTACGCTTACCTTTTAGTTATTATGCATGGTCTTCTTCAAAATACTCTCCTTCACAATTGATACATTGCCCCCAACACCATTCCCACTTCTGAAAGGAGTCTTGGTACACCTCTTTCTGGGCAGCATGAAGCACCATCTGCAAATTTTCTTTGGTCTCTTCTATCGTTGCAAATCATCATCCTTTAAACGAGGTTTTCAACTTTGGAAACAAGAAGTAGTCTGCAGGGGCCAGGTATGGAGAGGATGGAGGATGAAGTAGCACACGGATTTCATTTTATGTGTAATAGTCACGCACCAACAGATATGAATGTGCTGGTGCATTATTGTGATGCAAGAGCCACGAATTGTCTCACCATATTTCAGGCCTTTTTTTTCACAGGCGTAGGAACACCTGCCAACAGTAGCATTGATTGACAGTTTGTCCCTGTGGCACACATTCATGATGAACTAATACTTAAAAGTCAAAGTAAACTATCAGCATGGATTCAACATTTATCCTGACATGATGAGTTTTTTTTTTTTCTTCTTCCTGACTCACTGTGAACCTTTGTCTCACCATCAATTATGATTCTCTTAAGGAACATCACAGATTGCAAGGCAAAGGTATTTCTGGTCTCAACTCATGAGCCATGGGACAAACTTGACAGCAACACTGTGCATTACAACATGCTGTGTCAGGATTTCATGGTGATCCAACTGCAACTTTACATTCTTCTGCAACTTTACATTCTTCTGCAACTTTACATTCTTCTGCAACTTTACATTCTTCTGCAACTTTACATTCTTCTGCAACTTTACATTCTTCTGCAACTTTACATTCTTCTGCAACTTTACATTCTTCTCAGACAAGCAATCTTCGATTGGCATGCACAATTTCACCAATGCTCCTGACACAATCAACATCAGTGGAGGTCGAAGGGTGTCCCGAACGAGGGTCATCTGTAACTTCCGTCCGGCCATACATGTGAACCATTCATAGCATCGAGTACAGATTAATCACTCATGACCATAGACTTCCTCCATCATTTAGTTTGCTCTGTAAAAGTTTTCTTGATTTTATAGTAAAATTTAATGCAGACACTTTGTTCCTCTAACTTTGATCTACTACATTGTACTCAATACAGCACTGAACAATAACACACATACAACAATGAAACTTCCGGCAGTTACACACTGAACAAAGGCGTGTGCAAAGATGCCAATTGCATTTTGCTTTAAAACACCATTGGTGCAAAATTACAAATGTTCCAGAATTTTTTGAACAGACCTATACATCAGATACACAGTGATCTTATTACATGTTTGATACATTCAACAGAGGAAACTATTAAATGTATCAAGCATGTAATAATATTCCTCCATATCTGTTGTATGATTGTTGTGTAGATGTTAAACAAGTGTTCAGACTTTAATTTCCCTTTGACAAGCACTTTTAGGGCCTGTCTTGTTTGAGCATGAACAGGTATGTTAGAAGCCAGTAGTCCATATAAATTACACACTACAGTGGTGAATTTAAATAAGGAATCCCCTGAACATTCAACTTCTTAATACACATTACTTTATATTACCAGCCCCATTTTTAACTTGCTTATATAGCAGATAATGAACCGAATGTTGTTTGGTTGAAACAAAACAAAAACTGTCTTTTCCTAAGTACCAATAAGAGAATATGTAACACAGCAAAATGCATCGACAGTGAATATATTTGCTGCTTTTTTCCAAACTGACCTTTGTTTTCTTCATCTGGCAGTATTTAAGTTTTCAACAAATGGCAAGCCTGTTGAAAAGCAGCCAATGAGCTGTACACATCTCCAATTGAGGTCTGCATCGTTTCCCACCCAATGTGATGATCACATAAAAATCAGAGTATTAATTACGACCTCTAGTGGCCATTTTCATGACCGTGCCACCCACACTCGACAGCACTACAGTTAGAAATGATAAGCCACTTGGCCATGCCGTCAGTCACGTATAATTTGTTTCTTTTCCTTCATTTTCATCTCCAAAATTATACTGAATTAAATTATAATAAAAAAATTTATCCGCGAATCTTAAATGGATCATTTTTAAAATGCCTTACTCTCATTACACGCGAGCTGTAATGCGAAAATTAGAATCTGAAAATTCTTTAATCAGCAATTGACGTTCCTGTCATTTTATTACAATTTATACCAATAATGATTTGTTCTCAATACATTCGCCATCCTGGTGCTTAGAAACAGCACATATTCTTAAGAGTTTAACATATAACATAAAACCCATTGAATATGAGCTTCTGCTGAACACGACAGATACAATACCTATTCACACTTATTACTTATTGAATTTTTTGGCCAGAAACAATACTGGAAAGACGCTCTCACTTCCAATTTGCACGTACAGCACATGTGACCTTTCTGTTCCCAAACTTAGGGAAAATCCTAAATGGCTGTCATTTTACAAGCACATACGAGTTTTAAAAAACGCATAGCTGTAAGAGCTATCCGAAAAACCAAGTTCCTGAAGTGTTTTAATGACTGGAAAAATTGCTATCATATGTGTAGTACCTAATGCGAAGTATCTGACAGAGAGTAATATTGACACAGACAAACTGTGAAAAAAACTAGATTCTTACTACTTTTCTAACAACTTTAATAATGTAGAACAACAAAATTTTGATCTGAATACTCTACTACCGCTGTGGGGGAAAGGCAAGTATCATGACTAATGTTCTGAAGCGTCAAAGTGAACTGAGATTATATATATTTTCAATCCAGTGAAAATAATTACCATTAGTAGCAGTAATTGTCAAGAAATTGACTTACTGACAAACATCAGAAGGTATATTGCTCCACAACTCACCTGGAGACGGTAATCTTCGTGTCGGTGTCTTGCATTATTCTCTTAATTGTGTTGCCACCCTTCCCAATGATTCTGCCAATAAGGTTGTTGTGAGCAAGGATTTTCAAAGAAATTTCCCTGCAAATCCAATTCAAACACACAAAAATTAAAACACAGCTAGACTTATTAAGACCCAACAGAGTACAGTAAGATCTCAATCTGACATGCTCCGAGATCTGTCCATGCCGGATATCAAGGTCAGTTTTAAAAATGGGGATATAAGCAGAACCTACAGTTTTAATGTAAAAAAAAATAATTATTTGAAACTACAGAAAAGAGTACAGTATAAAAAATTGAAAGTATGTATTACTGCTCTGTAAATACAAAATTGAATCTAAAATCTAAAACCTAATACTGTACTGCTCTATTAAATCAGTTTAACACTCAAAGTTTCAGGGAAGTTAAACATCCATAAGTAAGTTTTTGTATGCCAGTTAAAAAATAAAGTAAGCTAACCTGATTTGAAAATATCTATCCTCGTGAAAGTAACATGTAATCTGTTAATAGCTCTCCCTCTGCTCTCTTAGCACTGAGCCACTTACACAAAACTTCGTCTACAGTTTCTAACTTAAGTGTTTTAGCGTTTGCCAAACATCCAGATTTTTAACTGAAGCAGACTGTGATATAAACTTCCTGAGGTTTTTGTATTTTTTTGATATTGTATGTAGGTGAAGATGCAATATTAAATTCCTCATAATATTGATTCAATTCTCATCTGTTTCAAATCTTATGATGTCCAGTTTTTGACACACTGTCAATGTGTCATGCCTTCTTAGGCGCATTTTTTCTCCGTTTGGGAAACATATTCCCTACACATATCAACTTTTTCATGTGTGTCAATTTGACAATCTTACAAGTAGCTGAATAATGATTTATTTTATTGTATTTATTTAATAACTACTAAATAAAACCATGCAGCACTGATGCAAATGTAATTACTGTAAATTTAGGCCTAGTGAACAAAGAATCATTAATACTATCACAAAGCTAACAATACAACTGGCTTACCTTGGCAAGAATATAATCACAAAGGCAGATAATATTGTTACTGACGACATGCCACGCCAAAAAATTCTGATGTTTCTCAAAGGCACCAGACTGTACCGTCAACCACACTGAACTAAAAAGATGGGAAAATTTCTGATGCGTGCTGGACTATTGCGCCTGCCAGATTATCCAGTACTGTACTATCAGTTTTACTGTACCACACTGCATGGCACATAAAAATTTTGCAAAATATGGCCCAGAAATTTATTTAGAAGTGATTGTAGGTATTTTATTATATGCCTAAAATATTGTAATCATTAATGAAAGTTAGAATAAATTGCAGTGTTTCACGCATTACCTCACTCCGTTCTGTGAAGACAAAGACTGTGGCACACTGGGGAAAAGAAGGAAGATAGAATAGAGATTAATGACCTGTCGAAAATGGGTCATTACAAGTTCAGATTGATTAAGGACAGGGAAATAAATCGGCAATGTGCTTTTTGAAAACACTGCAACAGTACCGTATTTACTAAGACGAACTTTTTTTTTCCTGTTTTTGTAATCCAAAAAACTGCCTGCAGCTTATAATCGAGTGCAAAGCAAGCGGAAGTTCTGAAAAATGTAGGTAGGTGCCGCCACTAACTTCTGCTGTTGAATATATGTAGCACTACACAGGCATGCTTTGTACTTTGTAGGCACAAAGATAAATACTGGCGCCAAAACCCCTGCGACAGTAAATAAATTTAAAACAAGGTGGTAAACGAGCTTTTTTTTTCTCCGCTCCGAGTTTCTACCACTACATTTTCGTACATAATCCAACGAAGTAAATACAAACTCCGTATTGTTCATCTTCGAATGTAGCAGCATTCCAATGTACTACGAAAATCCGACTGGCAAGACTGTTTGGCATGTTTGTCAATATGGCCAACTGTACATTCTGAATTTTTTCCTACCTGTGAGAAGAGATGGTTGCTAATAGGAACTTTTATGAAATGTGAATCACTTGCAGTATTCTCTTCACCATAAGAATAATGTGAATATAAACATTTTGCCATGTATTCTTTCGTGTTTGCTGCTATCTCATTTAAATCCTGTCTGCCTAATAAACTACGACACTAGTGTGAGACAACAGCAAATGCGGAAGAATATACGTATCGTGTCATGTTTATATTTGTATTATTCTTTTGCCTAGTAGTGATACAGTCAGAAATGAAACACGACAACTGATTAGATTTTTAACTCTAAGAAAGCAGAAGTGTAAGTAACAACAAATAGCAGTCTCTTGCCATTGTTTCACTAATGAGACGATTCCTCTCTTTTTTTCTGAATTGTAAGCGGCGGTAGCGTGCACAGAAGCTAGCCATGCCGCGAGTGGCGACAGTCCGTAAACACGCACTATCAGAATGCATGACACAGTACAGTAATGAATTTTCAGCTTAGAGTGATGTAAACACGTATTACAAAGAAAATGGCACTTATCAGATCAAAGCAAAATAAGCAATCGACTGAAACCAGATGAAGTACGTGAAAAAGGAAGGGTACGCGTATAAATACGAACGGAGCGCCTGATGCATAGCAATGGATACCTGGCAAAGCTTAACTGCTAAGCTTACGACTCGAACCAAACTACTGTAGGTGTATCGTAAATCATTCGACCTAAATTGTGTCTCATATTACAATGGACCAACGTTGTTTTGATTTGTAGGTGTGACCTAAAACTTTTCTCTCTCTCCTTGCATTTCAAGTCTCAAATTTCAGGTGCGGCTTAGATTCAGGAATTTTTTTCCCCTTAATTTCGGGTCTCATTTTTCAGGTGCAGCTTAGATTCGAGTAAATACGTTTTTCACCTTAAGCGATTCAGGGAAATCAAGAAAAATAAAAATTATTTTGGGTCTGAAGCTAAAAAAAAAGGAGACAGGGACACTGAGAAAGATACTTGTGAATTGTCAAACAATATGTGATATTGTACACCACACACTATTTTTAAAGTGTAACTGGAAACATAAAGATTAATTTTAACAAAAACAAAGAAAACAATGACGAGAGTGCAGATCTGTGGAATGAGCACACTCAAGAGTGCATAAATGGGGACAGCTTCCAGCAATGGAAGTGCAAGCATCTGATGCAAAAATGTGAGAAAGATGCAAACGGGTGGAGACGTGTGAAGAGGGTGGAAGTAGAGTTTCCAAGAGCTGATTGGTGATATATCGCTATATAAAGAAAACAGTGTGGAGATCCACAAAGATGAAGGAAAAGTCAAAACAAAATGTGTCTCAGGCTAAACTTTTGAATGGTGTAGGCTCTCACCCATGTCTGATATATCTTTACAGAGTATGTAGCCGGTGAGAATGTACTGTGGTTGGAGACAGGAAAAAATCTTTCATTTTAAGGGAAAAATCAGTGTTTTTAGGTCAGATCAGTGTTATTTCTTGCCAGATTCTGTTTTTTCTTAGACAAGTTTGGTGTTTGATTATAATTTCAGTGCTAATTTTTTCAAATTTCAGTGCTAGTTTTGAAGTCATATCACATTCAGTTATACAGGAAACGAAATAAAATTTAAGAGCAGGCATATACACGAACCTCAACTTTGAGGAAACAAGAGGTCAAGAGAATCAAAACCATCAGATACAATATTGTTACACTGTCACCCTCAGATATATAACTTGGTTTGTGTGCTTTTTTGTGAAAATTTCTTGTCCCTAACTACAAAAAAAGATTGCTACAATTCAAATCACAATTCTATTGTTTAATAAAACCACTATATTAAAAGAAACATTTTATCTATAGAAAACTACAACTTCGCAATCAACACTTCACTGTGGTAACTAAGTATTTACTCAATACTCCGAAGTAAAATGTAGTATAGAGCAATTCAAACAAAATGTTACACGGATACAGCTGATACAATGCAACCGAAACAAATACAAGGGGCATCCATAAAGTAAGTCTTCCGAAATTGTCTCCTTTAAACTAGACTTATTTAGCCAGGAACTGCACATCATAACAGATCTATGACATATTCAAATGGAGTGTCTTATTCGTTCTCCCAACACCTGTTAGGTTCGATCAGTCAGAAGTTTCCGTAATGCACAAAACACATCATCCATGAAAATTCATCAGCTCTGTCAGGTCTAAAGGCCAAACATGAGCAAAGTGTGTTGGCAGTGTAGGTATTTTTCTAAAGACCATCAAACTATCTACAGTTAAGAGCACAATGTGCAACCATCCCTCATCAATCATCACCCGGTTGAGCTGGTGCGGCAGTGCATCCTCTTTACGATTACGCAAGCTCACCAGCCATTTTCTGGTGATATCGCAATGCTTGTTGCATGAAATTGTCCCTAAGCACCTGCTGTTCAAGAAATTGTGTGCCAGGTGGGTGCTGAAAAACTTTACACTCTAGCATAAAATGAAATGCCTCAGTGCAGCACTGACATTTTTGCAGCGGAATCGTGCCGACGTCGAGTACCCAGTGATTTACATCTTTCTTGCACCTCAAGAAATTCCTATTATCCGGCCAGAGTTTCAACAATGACAAAGAGCAGAAGACGACTGTCACAAATTAGTTCCATTCACAGAAATTCAAAAGTTGAGTCCACAATATGACAAGGGTCTCACTTCCTCTGCTGACTATGATAAAAAAAATAGCTCAAACATTGCTGTACCTGTTGCCTATAAAGTTTTCCAAGTAACGATGTTGTCTTTAAATACAGGGATACTTACGTTTTGGATGTACCTCTCACTCTCATGAGGTGTTAAGCAAAGGTAAGTCCAAAATTGATTTTCTTTCTTTCTACTTCTGACACTGGCACACTTTTGTATTCTCTCCATAATACCATGTTGGCTTTTCTCATCTCCGTGTTCTTTTATGAGAGCAACACTATTTATAGTCTAGGCAATAAAGTGGTCTCCAACATTTACTTTTTCTTTGTAGACTTCACATTTCAATCACCCTCTCAGATGAAAATTCCCAGATAGTTCGGTGGCCGAGAAACTTCAACATTTCTGCGAATGCACCTACCGAGCAACGTTAGGTTTACACGACATGTCACTCTATGACTAGAATGTGTGAAGGCCACATCACACTAGTACATTCCCTTCCTTGCAGCAAAGAAATCTCTTTCATTTATACTGGAAGCTCATTTTCAAGAAAGTCTAGATAATACGCCCAAAAACTGTCAACACCAGATATGAGCAAAAAGCAGTCTTCAAAATGCGTTCCCATAAGCTACATGGGTCTGTACCGCCAATGAGAGTACTATTGATACTATCAAGAGTGAAAATGGCTTCGACAATCAACAGTATTAACATCCATTATTCAGCAATTTGCAAGTAGTCAATGACAAAATTTCAACTGCCTGCCCTCATCTCCTCCTCAAAGGTCTCCGACTTCTGTAAACTTCCAGGGTAGAGGCCATGAATACAAAAGGCTCACGATACTTGTGTGTGTCAAACAAAGATAGGTGTCGACTTCCTGTGTGTGCTTATTGAAGAACTGCATTCTACCTCCTGAATGTCTTATACTTCCACTCGTCCTGTTCATCTGCACAATCTGATGACATAACTAGTGGGGACTGCACTAGTCACACAGTTTTAACAAAAATGAAAGTAAACAGCTGTGAATCCGGTACTCTAATTACAAATAGTCTATTGTATTCTTTACAAACAGCAGCAATGTAGCCATAACAAAGTCTGCACACAAATACATCATTCTCGAGGCACATTTAAATGATGCAGTACAACTGGAAAACGAACCACACTCAACTGAAAATTTCAATTATGTCAACTTAAGCACATTTTCACAACTTCAAAACAAAAATGACAATAAATAAATCTCTATAACTACAGGAGCAACTTACAAACTAAACTTATCTCTGCAATCCCCTGTATTAATTTAACCAATAGAAACTGAACATATGAAATGTTTCATTCTGATTATTCTATGCTACCATGTCCTAAAATATTTACAATTCCTTTGAAATAACCTGTACATTGTTGAGATCTGCTGCACCTTTTCCACATTTTCTGTTTTTCTTGTATATAAGAACAACTAGGAACAGTTTAATGAATCTTTATATTTTTTTGACCTAACATTTCACTTAATTATTTAGCTATTTTCAGCAGAATTGTAGTGAAACATGTTTCTCAAAGGCAAAATAAAAATTCAATTGCAAAGGCCAAGTAATATGTTGCTATTCTTTTTAATCAGCATATAGAGTTACTTGAGGGACACCTCAGGTTATATCAAAGTGTACAGTATAGGCAAACGATGATGAGCTGTATGCCCAAATATCAATCTGGCAAATAATCACATTTGAAATGCAGAGCACAGTGCATGTCAAGATGTCTGTTACGATTACAGTGCAATGGAGGTTAAAAGCTGATTACATAAGCTGCTGGCTAAGAATTTGTGAAGCATAAATGGCTACTATAGTTATAAGGGGGAGATAGATCGAATCAGGGGCGCGCGCGGCCGCGCCCCCCCCCCCCCCTCTCACACACACACACACACACACACACACACACACACACACACACACACGTGAGGAGAATAGAGTCATGTGTTAACAACAGACCCTTTGTTGGTGTTGTTGGCTTCCTGCTGCATTACTTCCAAAATCCTCCTGCAGGCGTTTGTGCAGTTCTCCGGGTTGCCGTAGATAGTTATCGCCTTCTCCAGAGAACCAACATTGTCCTTACGGTGAACATCCACACTATACAACAAACAATAAAAAAGTTATAACAACATATTATGCACCAACAACTACAAAAAGAAAAAAGAACTGTAATTGGGGGTAGAGAGGGAGACCAACCTTCCCATGCATTGAACAAATCATTATTTCTATTTCTGATAACACTAACATATCCAACTGCATATGCAAAGCAGTGGAACTGCTTTCAAAAAGTAATAGATACTGTGAGAGACAGCACCACAACCTGTCACTTAACCCATGAAACTTTAAAGTTGCCACAGGACAACATTGGTGTCCAGTAGCCACAGTGCAACATTATTATTTAATGGGTACCCATTGTACAGGCACTGACACCAAAAAGATTTCAATCAATAGAGTTGCTCTGTCATCCACTGTCACAGTTGATAATGAATGTCATTAGTTTTGTATTTTTCCAACAGAAGGCATGTGGCAGAAGACAATCACACAGGTTTTGTCAATTCCCTTTTACAAAATAATAATATACACAAATATTCTTCATAGATTGAAACTCTTTGCTAATCTGGGACTCATACCCACAACCCTTCATAGAGCAGACAATTGCTCTGCCAACTGGGACCTCCTGGCACTTTCCACGACCTGCACACACAGCTTTACCCTGAATCCTCATTTGATTCCAACTGCACAGAAGGGCAAAGAGTGTTTTGTACTACTACTGAATGGACTGTCACATAGTTCTGCAACAAATAGGGCAAATACATCAGGGAAGGTAACTACAAGGACACTATCGGACAAAATACTGTCAAATAAGGAATCACGAGTGCATTCTTTTCTAAGACTCAATACATCTAAAATAATTCTCAGCCTCTTTACAGGTCTCCTACAAACTCAAAACAAAACTGCATCGAAACAAATCTCTAACAGAGTCATCAGCGTGTGCCGATAAGGGCTAATTGCTCACTATCAATTTTTTTTGTACTGTACATCATCATTCCCTGATGTTAAGCAATGGCATAGCAGCCTCAGTACACGAATGGATACAAAGGCACCAGTCACCAGCTCCAGAGTGCATCACACCCAAGGTTTATAAGCACACTTACAAGCAAGCTGTCACCAGCACTTGCTTAATACCCTGTTGCTTTTGCTTTGGAGTGCAGTGGAGACTGTGCATGGCACGGATTTGCCAAATTCTCACTAGGCTTTCAGAGATTTGTGGTACCAGCTGCCTATGCACCATGTGGAAATAGCACCAGACAGCATGACAAATGTGTACTGTGTTTCATGCCCCACAACACGGACAGATATCCTGTCAAACGATGCCACTGTTACCTCATAAGACATACTAATAACAGTGACAGCAAAGATGGTCAAAACACTACCACAAGGGACAACATTCTGTTATTCAAAGTTGTCAGACAGAACTTCACCAACTGCTGTTCAAAATAATGCAGGACAGGAAGAAGCGGATAAAGAGAAGATGTCCATGTAAGGCCAGTTCACGGAGCTGCCTGCCCCTGGAGACAATACACCTCTGAATGGTATAGTACGCACCCTCTGAGGGGGCAAGGAGGGGGGGGATAATCCTTACTGTGCGATTCTACATTTGGAAGCCCATATTACCACACAATTAAGTAAAGTATTACAAATCCGAATTTGAAATGCCTGTCATGCAAATATTTATGCTATCATACATTACATTAATTTAACCATCTAGTGGTCTTGGATTCACACTTGTTTCCAATCTTGGTTTGCTTCAATCTGCAAAAACTTCATTGCTAGAGGTAATGAAGTGAAATCACACTTCAGTACCTTATGCAGCTAACTTTATTTCAATCTAGAAGCAAACCATAATTGTAAATGAAAATCATACAATGAAATAGCTGTGCACATTTTCATCATGCGATAATAGTAGTTTGAAATAGCGTACATAACTAATGGGTGATGCATGTGCATGGAAAGCTTATACAGTTGCTTACAGGACAGGAAGATTTTTGAAGGTGGAGTTCCATATAGGCATGCTCAACAGTGGTTCGAACGAAAAAGTTTCAGTAACAGCAAGTAAAGGAGAGTATAAAAGCAGCCAGCTGCATATTCAGATAGTTTATACAGAATTACGAATGCTGCATTAAGAAATTCCAACACTGTACTGTAGTTAACAGGGTATTTTATGAAATACCCCAATCCAATACTGTTATTCGTAACCACTAGACGACTGCAATAAAAGAAAATTGTTAAATAGTGTATAAGAAAGGAGCAGATACAATGCACACCTGCTGCGTCTGTACAGAGGGTGAACTGCAAAAAGGGCAGCAGTCGGTGTTCACTTGTTGTGCGAGACTATGCATATGCATTGGCATTCCTAGTTGGTGGTGACATCGATGCCTCCGAGTAAGAGAGGCACCAACAATTTCAATGGGGACCCAATAATAAATTAATCACTTTTATGTTAAACAGAACTTTGATGTATGGCCTAAGGATAAGACAGTGTATCAGTAGGTGTTAATGTTTGATGCTTGGTTAAACTACTTTTGAGTTTTAATTATTACAATCTGTCATTGTGAGACTTGAAGACTTTAAATATAGAGAAGTGCAAATAAGAGTGAAGCTTATTCAGCGGCTCGAAGTAGCAGTCACGATCTGACATTTCAATATAACCCAAAAAGGACCAAAATCCAGAAGAAAAGCAAGTTCATACAAGGCAGTGGAATGGAGTAGCTCGTGGAACAGAATTTCTGAAGGCAGTCATTCATCAGCAGATTTATAACAGGTAATCCAAAGCTGTAAAAATGTAACAAGTGCAGACAGTAGCAGAAGTATGTCAGTAAGGAAAAACCTACATTTTCACTGACGTACACAATGAAGCAGTGGAGCCTTCATTGGGCCAAAAAACATAAAATCCTGAAGGAGCGAGATCCAGGCTGTAGGGTGGATCAGGAAGTACAGTGCAATGAAGTTTCGTGAACTCCTCTCGAGTGCACAGATTTCGAGACCGTACACTCTCGTGGAGATGATGAAGCTAGTATGCATTTTTGTGACAACGAACATACTGAAGTTTGTTTCTTCAGTTTCCTGAGGATAGCACAATGCACTTCAGAGTTGATATTGCACCACAACAGAGCACACCAAACACACGTTAGCTGTTCAATAACACAGATATTTTGGGCCAACTCCTCATTGTAGTACAAAGCGTATAATTAGGGGAATATGTGGAGTCTACTGCAGCACAGCTCTCCAATTGCTATTTAAATAGTTTTACATACTGACAAAAGCTTCACAGTTCATTTACACCCTTATGAAGTTTGTTGTAAACAGTCACAATTTGAAGACTAGAATAACATTTGTACACACAATACTACAAGGAGAAATGACTTACACTATCTACCACTCACCTTCAGTGCACAACAAAAATGATTGGAGTGTTCAGGCATCTACTCAGTGAAGCTCGTAATTTAATGGATAACAAAATTACAGTATCTCATTTCCACACTCACCGCGCACGTGTCTGCTGCGTGATCTGGCGGATGGTAGATCCCTGGCGGCCGATGATGGCACCCACCATGTCGCTCTGCACCAGCATACGCAACGGGAAGTCCGCCTGGCGACCGCCGCCCCCGGGCCCACCGGGGCCGCCCCTGCCGCCGCCGCCACCCCCCCCTGCCCCCGCGACCACCACCGCGGCCCCCTCCCCGCTCCATCGCCAGGTCCGCTCTCAGGGTACAGCCCTGGATCTCGTAACCATTCAGTTGCTGCACAGCTCTGGAACGTAACAACAACGGTACAGTCAGTATCCCAGTAGAGACTGCAATTCTGGCACTACAATAAAAATGACCACGTTACTGTAATCTACACACGTTGAGGAGGAGATCATTTACAATTTTTGAAGATTTTTGAAACTATGGAAACTCCAGATTTGAATAGCAATGGTGTAGCAAATGACAGACTGCTACTTACCATAAAGATCAAATGATAATTTGCAAACAGGCTTGATTAAAAGACCCTTACACATAAGTTTTGGGGCACAGACTGTCAGAAAAACAAAGACAATACACACACAACTCATTCACACAAGCAAGTACACCTCTAACAAACTCCAAGCTGCCAAGGTTAGTGGTTGTGTGCGCATAAGATGGGCCTGCTTGTGTGAATGAGTGGTGTGTTTTTATCTTCCTGAAGAAGGCTGTGCCCTAAAGCTTGTGTCTTAATTGTGCCTGTTTGCAAACAGTAAGCTCCAATCTATCTTTTCTTACATTTTTAATGATCTTTATAAATCAATAGCTCCACTTCACTTCTGGGACAGCACATATCTAATATAAAATTTAGACCTCTTAGTGTCAGATGTTTATTATGTCTCATTGCTTGTATGTACCCACACATTAAATGAAGTACAAACACTATCACACTCTTTCAATGCAAGGGCGATTTGTTTTTCAGATTTCAAGCTAGCAGTATTACGAAACTGAGCTGTCCGTAACAAACTTTGATGCTAGAAAGTTAAGCTGACATCACTGCAATGGCTTTAACTGGATATGCAACAATGCTGTAACACATTTTTAAACATGCACATGCACACACACGTCTCACTTTTTCTGGCAGAATTGTGTTTTTTGTTTGTGTGTTTACAAACAGTGGTTTAAATTACAATATGGAGATATAATGGATTCTCGAGATACAAAATAAATAACATTATATTACATAAAAGAACAAAGCTTTTAATGAAGAAATGTCAAATCAGTACTTACTTTCATGACCAGAGCCTAGGTATTTAACTAAGACTTGAGTTACATATTATTAATCTTATGGCATAAACCTTGGAAGAGTCCTATAGTCCCCTGTTATTTTATTTGCTTCCCAGAGCACATTGCATCCTACAGACTGAGCTATGATTCAATCTAGCCATAGCCTATTTCTTTCTACAATTTACAAGCATCATATGGCTGTTATGTTGGTTCTTTTCAGACTTACAAATGTGTCTATAACGCCATTGTAAGTCTTCCATGTTTTTATATTTAACCCAACTCACGACTATGAAAACGCGAGGCTAAAAGCTCCCCTCTCACTGAGGGGATGCTATTCCAAAACTCTATGACATACATGAGTGAATAAATGAATGTTGGTGTGTTTCATTTTGCTGTACAGTGGTTTAGTCTGCTGCAGAGAATCAGCGGTAGCCTTACAGAATGCCAAAACATAGTAATTTTCAGGTAGGCAAAGAGGTTTGCTCTCCTTGTGTGAAAGTTGCCAGCATTAGCTTGGTGGTGGAAGCCTCATCTCTGGGTTTTCCTGGCTGCAGGGTTGTGCGGGAGAAGTTTTAGTGTGAGATGGGCAGTCCGCTTCCAGCTCTCCAATGGTCTGCAGCCAAGGTCTCTTCAAAGAAAGGTGAGTCGATTTAACCTCATGGCACGACGTCTCAGCGAGAGGGGAGATTTTAGCTTTTGGCCTCGCATTTTCTCTTATAAAGATTGTTTTGCTGGGTCACAGCAAGGAATGCAAAGCTTTTGCAGACTTTCATTACTTTTATTTTAATGTCAGATAGCATTTTCATTTGAGTCTGGCTCTTTTAGCCATCTGGATATAGCTCCACACATTTCATAAACACCTCGTAAGTGCACGTCACTTACAGCCAGATATTTAAGTAATATCAGTTACCTGAAATCGATAACTGCATGGAACTGTTTCAAGCACACTTCTGGCAAAGTAAGTAAAATAAAAGCAGCACATTCCAGCCACATTAACAATGGTTTCTGGAATTTCACAATTATACCGGGTGGTTATAATTAAAATACAGCTACTTACCGAGGTCTAGTGTGGGCTGTAATTATTGTACAGCAGCAAAACTTTGAAGATATTCAACTATATTACTGCAAAACTGATTTATGCTGGAGAAAGTAAGTTCCAATTTTGGGACCAGGTGAAAATCTGTACAGCACCCACCATATTTGCACTTGGTGGCCAAATCTGAACTAGCGTAAATCAATTCCAAATTAACGCATCAGCATTTCTGCCATATCATAATTGCAGTCCATACTGGACTTCCGTGAGTAGCTGCAATTTAATTATAACCACCCAGTCTCTTTCATTTAATTTTTTCCCAGAAAGGAAAGGAAAAACCAGATTAATAGGCTCCCATCCTAAAGTCAATGCATAGGTGCCACCAGTAAATATACAAAGCTTAACGTGCCTTACAACAGTATAAGCTACAATACCTAAGATTTCAGGGTTTAGATGAGGTTTTAAAAATGGAAAAGCTGGTTCCTTGGGACAAAGAATCTCAACTTAAAATTTCATAGGTTGATGGTCCTTTACTAGCAAGTAGTACACGCTCCTTTAACGATTTTTTAAATATTGAACTGGGAAAGCAACCTTATTCAATTTTGAAATTACAGTATTCCTTCGTTGCAATTCATAAGAATTGGGTGCCACAAATTGTTTCTTAGGGAGAAACTTAAGAATTGTTCAAGTGTCGTGATTTCATTTTGAAACTGCCTTTGTAAATGTGCTTTGGTTTAGTAGGTGGTATTAACAGTGCCCCACATCCATAGACAGCACTGCACATCAATATTAAAATCTGTCTCGTGACAGCACACATCAAGATTTTTTCTTTTTTCTGTTAGAATGTGCAGCAGGCACAGCAATTTGGAAATCTTGTTTTTAAATTAGGTAACTTTTCTTTGAAAGTGAGAACAGCTTTTACCAGAAAACATTTAATGCAATATTGCATTGTCCTAAGCAGTCAGAAGTGATGACGTACCAGGACTGTCTCATCTTGTACTGCAAATGAATAATGTTTAGCAAATGTTTGGGGAAGTTTTGTGTCTTATGGTATCTTGTATAATCTGAAAACTATTTCTATGCCAAACATGAACAAACAACAAACCGATATCAATCTTCTATTTTCAAAAGCAGCTTCAGTGATGACTGATGTCATCAGAAAGCATGTAAACAACTTCACACGTGCTCAGCAGGTTAAGAGTATCTTTCATACATTGTACATGCATTAATATCTGTACATATTACAATTGATTAACTATCATAAAATGGTAGGAAAAAACGTACAGGTGTGTCTGAAAGAACAGACACTTGATGGTCCACAGTTGTACGAAATACTTTGAAAACAATTTGCTGTCTTAGATATAGACTTGCTACCTAACAGCGAGACAAAAAAATATGTACCGAACGAGAACTCTTAATCCCAATTTTATAGTCTCTGATGTAAGGATGACACGAGGAAGTCTGGGGGAATGTTCACAGATAGCAAAGCAGTTAAGGTGACTGCTCATGATATGTAGGCTATCAGGGTTCGAGTCCCAGTTTGGCAGAAATTTTCACGTGCAATATTGGATAGTAGATCTACACCTAGTACCACTGACGTCAAGGAATTCATAGTCGGCAAAATAATTTAGAGGTAGAATAAAAACTACAACGAAAATTCCATACTTGTTAATTGCTGATCATTCCCTGCACCTGAGCTGCTACAAAAAATCAGAATGGTGCAAGTAGCATGAGATTTGTAGTCAATTTTTCTTTTTTTTCAATTTTTTTCAAAGACAAACGAATTTCTTTTGAGACTAAATAAAAGGTGTTTATATCAAAACAAAATATTTGGATTTTTCCCCGGATTTATCTTCTAGTAATTTTTTTTTTCAATTGGGCACAAAATTAAAGCACAACTGGTAGAGCTACAATGTGATGTCAGAATCACTTCTGTGGCTTCAATAGTTTCGGATTTGTACCACAATCCACTCCCTCAAACACGTGGAAAATTAGTTTATTATAGACTGACCCTCCTTTATTAAAATTGCAAGTTTCAGTCAAACAACAGACCATGGCAGGAAGTTGATCATTAATTACAGGCCACACATACCAACACAATCTTTTATCTAGACAGGCAGAACAAGTCCTACTGATGGGGTGGCGAGATAAGCCCACACCGTCTGTGCAAGTATAGAGGTAGCAGAAAGCTCCAACTCTACACCACCGCCACCTTCGTGGGCTATTTGGTAACGACCGATGGCTGTATAGTCGTCCACTAAATGCACCACTCAGATGCAGCTAGGACAGGGTTACTGTGCTACACTCCCGGCAGTTATCGGCTTCGAAATCTCCGGCTAGTTCTCATTCGATTACCTCCTCAATTGCAAGTGGACGCCATTCCAGTCCTCTCACACTGAGGCAAAATCCATGACAATACTGGCAATCTATCTATAGCAATCTAACCCAGGTCCTATGTGCAACAATCAGTAGCGACCATAAAAATTCTCACTTTGCAGATAATGAAAATATAGAAGCAAAATTTGCCTCAAATTGCAAAATTCCTCAATACACCTTATTTCATAGTGAATTGTTTCAAGGTTGACTATATCCAACAAAATAGTTTGAAACTGCTTTAATTTATGCAAATATCAGATATATACACAATTTTCCATTATTGGTATCATCCATCTCGTGAAGTCCAATTTGGAAAGAATGTGCACAAATGTGCATGAACACTGTGATATATCGGTGCGCTTGATGCTGTGGTGCTGTACTAACTACAAATGGTTGAATGGTCTGCATAAGATGATACTACAGGCTAATGTATGAGCGATTGTGAAAGGAGGTACAAATTAGCCATCAAGCTCATAATAAATCATGCTGATCAGTATAAACGATAGTGTACCTTATCTACTGCTTAAGTCACTTAATGTTGCAGTTCTGTGGGAGTTTCACACACATTTGTTTGTTAGCTAAGTTCAAAAACTGGTAAGCTTGGGACACTTCTAATGTGGCAATCTTAGGTGATGGGTGTTTTGAACTGTGTTCATGTCAAATATCACCCATGTACAATACTCTGCAAATCTCACCAAGCGACTACTGTAGCCAGTACCAAGTGCTGTGTCATTTTGATTCTGACCCTTACAACACCAAAAGGCACCAACCAATTCCTTTGACAATGCATCAGTCTTAATTCACAAAACCCAAGTGCAAGCTGCTGTACAGTGAGAGGAAGGCAGGACTAGTTTTTCCACATCATTCGTCTCTCCTCTGGCTGTCACAGTTCTAGTTTCTTTGCAATGACAGCCATTTGCCAGTATATAGTATCTGGCGTGTGCACTAAAGCAAATGGGAAACAAAACCTGTCAAGTATTCTGACCACAACAAAATTTTTCCCCCATGTGCCTCATCAGTTCTATCCGTACTGTCAATTATGGGTTATAAAATTTAAAAAACCACAGAATGTTGAAATTAATGTTCTGCAGATTTTGTAATCCTCAGATTGGGCGGGTAAAGAAAAATAAAGCCAGGAAACACACTAAATCAGAGATGCATTCACTTCACCAGTGGGAATGTTCTGCTTTCTCACCACATAAAAATAACATTTTGGTATTCCAAATACAGCCAAAAGAAGAAAAAGGCCATCTCAGTAAAAAATCTTGCAAAAGCAAACATTCCAGCAAAAGTTTCCCTTCAGCACTTTTCAAACAGTCATGTAGCATAGCAAATGCTCAATTTTGTGAATCTAATCATTTTGGGCATGGGGGGAAAATGCAGATATTGATAAAAATATATGCGAATTTTGACAAAAACAGATGTTATGTTTTCCAGACCCTAGCAATCAGACACTTACAACCTAGCTACTGGGGCAAACTATCTGGAAAATGGCAACTAAGAAATGTGGTTTGAAAATTAACTGGGAGAGATGCTCCTGTTATCCTACCATTCATTTCCCATTTTATGCATACAAGAGGACCCCTTTCCCTCAGCTCGCAACTATGAATCTGTACAGTCATCACAATGTCATTTCATCGAACTAGCATCACAGAGCAACTGCTATCGAACAGATAGCAATTGCCGACATGTTTTATGTGGTAAGAGGCACTCGGATCACACAGCTGCGACTTACACATATCACTCACATACAACAAGTGTGTTCTCACCAATAGTTTGGATGGTTTGCTACGCTATTGTATGATCTCCAAAGTCATCAAGAGGCTGTCATATGACTGAGTGGTTCCGATTTCTGGCAATTTTTGTCCACTGAACTCTGGAGAGATGTTACAGTGGAGAAAGAGAGCAAAGATGGTGGAGAGGGTTGTTTTGTTTGATTTTAGGGGACAAAAACAACTGGGGTCAAGTGCCCAAGTCAAAACTATAGAGAACATGAGGACAGCAAGGAGTTAAAAAATGACGATACATCAATCCCAAGAGATTTAAGATAAGACAGCTAAAAACAGCGATTTGGAGAAAGGGCTGAAAGACTACAAACAGAAACAGAGGTCGAGAACTAAAAATTAAATGACATTCGCCATATTGCTATGGCAGATCAAAAGTAAAATGCGGCCGACCACCCATGGGTCGTATGTTAAAACTGCCAATAACTCAAGACAGCAAACCCAAGCAGGAACGTAAATTACTAAGAAATGGGCATTCTATCTGGAAATGGCAGGCAGTTAAAACTTGAACGGGGGAGTGCCACTTAAATGACGATGGTTAAAAAGGCAGCTCCCAATAAGCAACCGAATTAAAATTACCTTCTCCCAGTAAGAGGGCGCAGAAGAGATCTCCCAAGTTGCTATGAGAGGTTTAATTATCTGGAGCTTATTCCCATGAAAGGAGGACCAATGGCGATGCCAAAGTGACACCACCTGTTGACAGATGGCAGCACAGAGATCATTGGAGGGAATATAGGAATTAATGGGCTGAGATACAAGGACTGCAGCCTCGGCAGCAGCCTCGTTTCCTGGCAGACCGTCATCACCAGGAACCCACATAAACATAACAGTGGCTCCATAAAGAGTGAGGAAGTGACAGTTTTCCTGGACCCATTGCACTAAGGGATGTGCAGCGGACAGCGCACAGGGACTTTAAAGGGTGTTGAGTGTGTCGGAGCAGAGGACACAACTGAAAAGTCTGTTTCCCGGATGCACTCCGTGGTCTGATACAGGGCGAAGAGCTCAGCTGTATATACTGAGCAGTGTGCCAGAAGCAGATATCTAAGAATGTCGGCACAAATGATGAAGGCAAACCAGACACCACAGACAAAGCAGTCAGTGTACAAAAAGGTACTATCGCAAAGTTCCATACGAAGGTCATGAAATTGAAGGCGATGAGCGACGTTGGAGTGTTGTTTTTAGGATGTGAATGGAGGTCAAGGAGAACATGGGTCACTGCACGAAGCCAAGTTTGTGATGGGTTAACACCCACTGCGAAAGTTGCAAGTAGTTTGAAATTAAGCCACCATAACAAGTGCTGACAGCAGACTCAGGGAGGTAACAGAGAAGAGGGATGCGCCCTATGGAGAGGTATGTGATTTATTGATCCCACAGACAGCACTTTTGCTGTTGCCATTGGCACAACATGCTCTTCAAATAAATAAGAATTCAAGAATAAGCTACCTGTGCCTTATGGGAAAAACAATGCTTCATTTTATTAAACGTACATACAAAGTTATTGGATTCCTTAATCTGCATTGAAAAAACTTACATAAAGGCAGTTTTTAGTCATTCTGGCACGAGTGCAGTATCACTTCGTTGTTTCCATGTGTGTCCTACTGGATTTTTTGACACTGAGCATGCTGTGCATCTCTCCTCTTCAGATAGTCATGCCTGTACATAGTACATTTATGCAAGGTTCTTATCAGGGAGGTCACATGTTGCTTCTTCCACAATGAATTTTATTATGGAAATAATTATTGAGATAAAGACTGCTTCATACAAAATACTTTCAAAGTTAACTATAAAGTATAAAGTAGTCAGTTTCAAGCATTTTGATGAGATTACAATAGAAACATGGTAAAAAGGCTTATAGACAAGAAAGCGACATAACCCAAACACGTCAATGTGTGAAGATACATTCCTTTTGACAACAAAGAAAAAACTTCCACATTGGTTTGCTATGGTGCTGGTACTTTTGCTATACCACCTCATGGAGAAAAATGCTGTCAAATTCTAAATTTTATAAGTGACATTTATTCCAAAGTTTACTATGGAAAATGGGAAAGGTCAACTCTCGCACATAAGAACTATAAAAAGAAGCAGTAACATCCTACTTACTGTACACAAGAGCAGGAACCTGGGAAAAACAAATCAGCAGTAAGATTATACACAGGGAGAGAAAATTCATTTCCCCAATACTATGTTTTTTACCATGTTTCTATAATTACTGTGAGTACAGAAAACACATGGAAATTCTAAAGCACAAAAACAATTTAACAGCAATGAAGGATCAAAATTAGAAAAGTCAGTGGTAAGTCAAGCAAAGAGCACCAAATCTTCACCACTACAACAAGCTTGGTAGCAAACGTCAGTGCACTTTGGTCCTAAGTAGTTTGATGACTTTGTGAATTGACTTTTAAACAGATCAGCTTGCTGATATAAAGTCAAAGCTGTTACCAAAGTCTTTATAGCCCCTGATCATATCTCCAGCTGCTGTTGCTGCATCTGGAGGGCACTCAACATGTGATGATCAGCACCCGTACACTGAAACGGTGAAGCGAATTGAGCTGCAGCACAAGAAATGAGGATAGTTTGAAACAACATAAGACTACATATGCTCCCTTTTATTCCTTTTTACATGAACACACCCGATTTCTCTGAACGGTACAATGGAGCAGTTGAGTCAAGGCAGACCATTGCAAAAAATGATATCTGATCTGCACAGCTGCTACGAGGTAAGTCCAGAAAAGAAGGTTGGTGGGTCGTAAAGACAGGAACTGGACGAGCCAGTCGTTCTATAACATACTAAAAGCTTCAACCTGAGAGCTTAGGTAGAAGAGAAGACAAAACAAAATTCTGAAACACACGTCACATTCAGTTCATCACCACCTAAAATTGAGGGCAGATATGTTTTTTAACCAAACTGCACCCTCTTATTATATAAAATGCAGTCAGCTAAAATGTAGCGAGCCATAATCAGCACACCACATGCATCACGAACATGCAGTTCTTCATGACTGAGAAGGAAACCACGGGGCAGGGGGGCTGTGACATTTGAAGTCGCATTACACAGCATCACCTCGAACTTGTCAGAAAGAGGTACACTGTGGCCTCAGTCCCCTTTATTGAATGTCTTCAGCACTGGAAGATGAATCATGAAGCAGAAAAACATGCATCAGGCTACATCCTAATGCAAAACAAAAACAACAACCACCTTGAGAAAGCCCGCATTGTACGATAACGTGATAACACTTGGGAAAAGACTCTCTTCCAAAGGAATCATCAAACAGAAATCTGTAAATTATGGACCTGCGAACAACAAAAAAGTAGAAATATACACATATTTTGCAAAGAAATGTTGCAAGTGGCACACATCCTCACCCCTGGGCTTGCTCGTGGGTGTCGTAGGTGACGTGCACGGAGAATGTCGTACCATCCCTCGAAGTGCCCACCTTCTCCAGCTGCTGGACGTTTCCAAAAGGCACGAGCAGAGGCTCCACGTCCTCGAGGCACAGGTGGCCGGGCAGGTTGCTCACCACTACCTTACCAACACTGAAACACACACGAGTGACCAATTAGCAATATCCCAAAAGGCCCTATGAGAAATTTGAAACAAATTTATTAAACAAATACTGCCTTTCTCACTTCCACTAAACTCAACTGATACTAATGGAGCCTCACACAGGGTGACTAACTATATGAAAAACATGTTAATTGGTTACAAACATTTAGATGTCACTACAGACATTCATACTTATGTTATGACACACTCAATATGCCAGTCATCATTGGCAATGACGTGGCACAGACGAATAGTGACATTCTGCATGACCTGCTGAAGTGTCAATATTGATGCACTCTACGACCTCAAGAGTGGTTGTTTTCAACTTGCCAATGGTTATTGCTGTACACCTTGTCTTTAACATAGCCCCACAAAAAGGCATCATGTTTACATACCCAGAGAATATGGTGGCCAATCTGGCCAATTGAGGCCCTTGCCAGTGGCCTCTGGGTACCCCAGGGTGAGAATGCAGTTTCCAAAGTTCTCCTCCAGGACATCAAACACTCTCCTGCTTCGATGGGGTTGAGCTCTTTCTATCATGAACCGCATCTTCTCGAAATTAGGGTCAATTTGGATAATCATCTTCCAAAACCTTCATGTGCCGTTTGGTAGTGTGTGTTATCAAGGAATATATCACACCGATTATTCTGTGGCTGGACATTGCACACCACATAATCACCCGTTTGGGATGAAAAGAGACTTCTTAATCACGAAATACGGATTCTCAGTCCCCCTAATGCACCAATTTTGCTTACTGACAAACTTGTCCGGGTCAAAGTGGGCTTCAGCATAAGTCGCAACACGCTACTTACCAATAATACATTCATACATACATCCAATGACTAACAATAAGGATATTGAGCGGCATCAAACAAACATTTATATATAAATTTCAAACCTTTCTGAAACAATTTATGACTTAATACTCCCACAAATCATGGAAAGAGGAAAGTTTACGAACTACTACATTCTTGCTATTTGTGCAGTAAAACTTCAGCATCAAGTATTACTTCAGTTAGTACCAATCCTATTTGCAACACAGTTTACCAGTGCCCACATATATCACTTAATGCATCTGCTATTGCTCTATCCCGGAGTCTCCATCGCCTGATATGTTTACAACTAATACTGTGGTTGTTAATTTAAGAGTTCATCGGAGTTAACCCTTCTCGCTGACCAAGATGGAGCACACGTAATGAGTGTAAGAATACCTGTCTACCTTAAGAGGGTTCTGCAAGATGTTCACTCAATTTTTTACAATATTCACAATGCACACTAAAGAATATTCAGTTGTACTGCAGGCAAACACAATGAAAACAATCTAGTGACTGCCCATTAATCTGTAAAGTACTTTTGGACATTTGGAATTTCATATATTTGGCTTTAAACGATTAAGAGAAATACGAGAATATGCTCGCCGGCCAAACTGACAAGAAAGGAGAATACAAAGATTTGGGGCAGAAAACTCAAGTATATAGATGGAGCTAAACTGTAATACATTGCTGAAAGCTAATTGCATACCAAACTGTCTACCTTCAACTGACTCTCTGAACAAATTAAGTACATAAAATACAACTACCCTATCCCAGAATTGGGCTCATTCTTTGCCAAGCTACACAAATGTCCCAAAGAATTCGACACTCTCGAGTGATCTGGGCTTTGCTATATCTCAGTTATGTTTTGACCAATGACACCACTGTTGGCAGGAATTTTTGAAACAGATGTTGTGATGACTAATGTAGCACGTCGTCTCAATAAGGCTTGAAGATAAATAGTTTGGTTTAGAGTCAGACAAGCCAATAAATGTGTCAATATCTTTTTTTAATTTTGTGCATTCTGTGACACGAGACCAAAGTGTGCTGCTCTTGTCTCATTTGCCAATATTGGAAATCCCTTGATGTCAATTGCTGCTAATTAGATGGTAGTATACATCAGCTAATGAGAACCACAAATCTAATATACAAATTAATTCCACTTCTTTTCAACACAAGTGGGAAAAGAAACTAAGTGTGCCGACACACTGATCTGTAGCATACCCGAAGACTAGCTTAGGGCGGAATGTGATAATTATGCCGAGACTTGGTGAAGCAAACTAATCTTAACACGAAAATTCAATTTGTGTCCAGCTTAGCTTATGATATATGTTCATCATAGCAATAACATACTTATATGTATCATGCCCGTGGCTCACAAATCAGTGATTAGGCTCACTGCCTTGTTCATGGGGTCCTGGGTTTAATTCACAGCTGGCTTGGGGATTTCTTCACTTGTGATTAGGCATCTTTTGCCCTAAACATTTCATCTCATCTTCATCAAAGCAAGTCTCCAAAATGGCATCAAATAGGAAGACTTGCACTAGGCACATGAACAATCCCAGACACACTCATTTTTGGTATGTCTTACCAATTTTGCTGAAAATGAAGACATGATAAAATTTTGAACCAATAGAACTTTATTTACAAAACTGCATTCTGGGTGACTGCCAACACCTGACTCACAGTTTGTCGTAATCAGTTCCTGTCATTTTATCGTAAGGGTTGTCCACAACATTGGCATGTGATCCAATGGTCACAAGACATCAGATAACTGCACTTTGACTGTTGACACGCCTGTTTCTATAATTTTGGTATTTCATTTTAAAGTAATTTCAATACACCAGAAGCTGTAAATAACACGAACATCCCTAAAAAAGAAAAAGAAACCTTTATTCCTCCATGAGCCTCGCTACTAGATATGTGGTTGGACAATGTTATACATGCTTTAGTCTTTTTGTGACACTAATGTATTCGATGGAAGTGTCGTTGGGCTAACCCGAAGGGCTACAAAGCATTCTCACAATTTCCATTAAATTACAATAACCATTTTGAAGTGCATATTTGCGCACAATGGTTCCTCTATACTACAGCTTCTTCAAGGCAAAGGGTGACGAATTGAGAAGGCTTTCGTTAGTTTTTTTTTAATCGAAATTATCACTAACAACACAAATACTAATTGCCAGTTTTATAATAAATTCTTTTTAGCATTAAAGACTTACAATTCTTAATACTTGTTTCTATAGTTGCTTCCCTTCATAACAGCTACTTGAAGTCCTAACTTTTAAAAATGAGAGTTGTTTCTTAAAGTGAATTTCACAGTGACCTCGGAAAAATTGTTTACGTTAAAATTTTATTTCGGTACCACCTTAACTAACCAAACATATCATTTGTTAAAGGTCCTCAAGTGCTTATTTCCTTTGAAATCCACAACAAATGACACACAAAATGAAAGTTATCACGTGTAAGTCTACTGTTCCACTATGTAAACAATGTCAGTACTGTAAACCTAATAAATCTTTGCACTAGGGATAAACAGAGTATGGACTTCTGAGTTGGTTATCTTAATCTATACAAATTATAAAAGCTACTTCCTTCCTGCACTTGTGAACTTACGAAATTTCATAGTTCTGCTATACCTTCAAGGGCAGATTCCACACTGTGTGAGAGGCAAATGCAAAACTTGGCAAAAGATTTGCAAGAATAGGACTGAAAGAACGATGTTAAAAAATTTATAAAGCACCTTGAAAAAACTACAAGACAGAGCAAAAATTGTGCCAAGGAATAACTGAGGCTATGTAGCAACTTTAACATGGGTGCAAGCACCACCATTTTTGGGAGCATTACAGGAAACACGTGGGTAAAAGTATATTATAAAAGAATTAAGGGCAGGAGCCAATTTTAATACAGTGGTCAATAATGTTATAATCTGTACATAAACTAAAATAACTACGAAGACAATGTACAGAGGCTTCACAAAGACTGGCTTGTATCTAATTATCAGCTTACACAAGAAACAGAACCACACGTTGCTGGAAAGTGCCAACCTCACAACACTTTAGTGCATGCAATGTTCTGGGTTGATCTTTTGGGCAGAGTGGGTAAGGCAATTTTAAAGCTAAGGCAACCACGTCTAAAGTAATTATACATGATTGATCAAGCATTCACGCAGATGATAAAACTTTTAAATATAAAACTGAATGAGACGGTCAATATTCCACAATAGGTGTATTTATTGCAGTCAGACACACTCACACCTCGTTTCGCAACTTGCATCTTCTAGTGTATATGTCTGTACAGAAATTTAACAAATTAATACCTTAATAATGGGGAAAGAAAGCTATCCACAATATTTTCAAAGTGCTGATTGAATAGATGTAAATAAGGAAGAAATTATTATGCATCTGGTTAAGAAACTACACGTGTGGATCACATATGCACAACCAAGAACAGACCTATTCATTTATAATAAATAAAGTTCATAATTTCATACCAAAAGATGGTTACTTATAATGCTGTCATAAGGTATAGGGAGCAATCACAGAATGCCACAGAGTAACAACTAGTGTGGCTGCAAAGTTCTCAGCCTTCAACTGGTAAAAACCATCATCAATGATGTCCAGTCTATAAACACAAAGAAATTGAATTAGTAATCAGAAAATGACTAAAATAGAAGAGTTTGGTGCTGTCCCATTTAACATGAAACAAATGACACGAACAGGACTGGTGTGTGTTAATATGTTGATGAACTGTCATCACTTGACTGATTAAAATATGTTCCAATGGGCCCATGTCAATTAACGGACAATGCCCCTGGTAAGTGTTATGCAGGAAAATATTGGTTCCTGGAGTGACTGGAGAATTAAAATAAACGCAGTTAATGATGAAAACTAATAAAATTAATGTGTAAAAACACACTGAATGAAATTGTTAATGTTTTGCACCCACCACTTATTGAAAGGAAGAAGATTACGCTGTCGGTTGAACTTGCCAGAAGCTGACATGCTTACATGTGTTTCTCACACACCAGCCTAATTGAAGAACTTTTTCTTAAGATACTGCACAGAAATTAACACACACTTAAAAATAATTATGACTTTAATCGAGCGATGTGTAAAACTACATTCAAAATATTAATTTATAAAAATTTCTGTATAGACACCGGAAGATGCAAGTTAAAAGCTGTGGAACTGCTTGTGAGAGTTTTTAATCCAATAAATATAGCCATTGCAGACAATTAATCTATTCCATTCAGTATTATATATTAATTATATTAACACATAATACTGAAAGGTGATGATTATATTATCACCTTTGTGCAAACATCTGCATGTTATAGTGTATGAATGATGTATCTGTTTGTAAACAGCATACATCAACTACACCTCAATACTGCAGGCATGAGACTATCTAGGCTGTGTGAGAGTTAGAGATAAGAGAAAACATTCACCAAAGACTTGTTTATTACAAAATTTAGGTTTATATTTACCCTGTAATTTTAGCTTTTATAACAAAAAATGCATTTAATATGGTGAGAACGCAGGCATCAGGCTACACTACAAATCAATCTGTTACCACGATCTTTACCCCATGTTCACATTTATTGGTTGCTTCAACTCACAACCAAGCACTTGTCTTGCAAATCTATCTGAGACTTCCACCTATGGGATAAGTCAGATCAGTACATGGTGGGATGGGGAGTCCAGAACTACACTGTAGCCTAACTGCTGTGCAGAGCTACAAAACAGACAAGTCTCACATATTTGGCAGTTTGTGGTTGATGGCCTCAAAGTCTGCTCTCAAGTTACTGCACAGAACTCAAAATAATTATGATGTAAGTCAAGTGATAAGCAAAACTGCAACCAACAGACCATACAAGCATATTTTATTGATCATTCTTTATCACTACAAACACTAGATTTTGTTATCTCCAATAAATCACTTCACCTTAGAATCCAATCAAAATGACTTAACAAGGTAGTGCACAGTTAAGCATTCACAGACATAAGAAATCAAAGACTGTTCAAAAGACTTTGCAGTTTTTTTTTTTATATATAGTGCAGCACTGCAAGGTTTTGGCAACAGCTCAATACGAAATGGATAACGTACTGAAACTGGTTGTCTAACATTCCACACAGCAACAAAAATTGCCCAACAGAATTTTATTGAAACACTACATACTAACTGCAGCAGTACACAGAAGCAGGTAATTTTATAGCACCTAATCTATTTTTATTGTCATGCCTCAGGTAAACAGAGATTGATCATTGGTCTCCCACAACACAGTGCAAAATCTGCCTTTTCCCCCAAAAAAATACTTACAAGTGTGTCATCTCACCACCATAATAGCTCATACAAAGCAAGAGAACACTTCGATAAACCAACCTACCCCATTTCAAAACACACACACACACAACCTAGTTGAGTGCAATTAGGAGTGTACTGTGATACAAATTTAGCAACATTCAAAAAAGCCATTTTCTGCCCATCTCTCATCAGAAAAATAAGATTTTAATTTCTACCAATCCTAGAGGCTAGCTTGAAGTTTTGCAGATAGTATTAATTTAGAATAATTCGTACCACTCACAGATCATAAGAAATAATTTTATGGGGGTGGACATTAAGTGTCATTGTCATTATTCATCAAAGCAGAAGGAAGTAAAACTTATTAACCATAGCGAGGTTCTGGGAACATTTTAAAGTGCCCATATAAAGAATGTCAGTGATTATTAATTAACAGTTTTATTCGTGATAATGGGGCCACAATTACCCACAGGCAATTAAAGAATTAACAAAATCCATAGAACTGAAAAGGCAGTCAATGTATATCTCTTAAACGTATACTACCATGAAAGAGCTATTTAAAACGCGAAAAAAAAGGGCTGGTAAAAAAAAGTGCCGCTAACTAAAAATACATGTCATCCCCCGTTATAACAAGTGAGACTCGCCACTGTTTTCAGAAACTTAGGACTGACAGTCACTTCCCTGCAGTCAATGTGCTCTCTTGCTAAATGTTTTCTATAGGAAAACTGCACGCCTGAGATCTGCGATGGAAAACGAGACCATCTCGGACATTTCTGAATGTCACCACAAAGGGTGGTACCCTGATGTCATTCTTTCCGACTAACGAGAGCCAGCAAAATTTAATGGAGAGCTGACAGTAGTTTTGGAATTCTCTAGACATAAGTATCAGCATGCACGTTCCATAACTTATGTTTTATTTATGTATTTAACTTATTGTCCAACTTCACTTAAATTTATGTAGATGAATGAACTGGACAGCCCCCCCCCCCCCCACCGGGACAACCCATGCACGATACCAGTATGAAAAGCAATTAAGGGACACTAGGGCAAAGTGAGGACTGATGAACCGGCATGCCAACTTCCTGTTACGTAACGGCGAGTTCCTTGACCTCTAGTTGAATTCCACAAGATGCCGAATCCATTCAAAGCCCCGCCCATACCCTGACTACCGGCACATTGTATACCTTGTACCACCCGAGGCATTGCATCTTGCTTCGACTACCATGGTGCAGATTAATATATATAAACGACGGTTCATAAACCGTATCGGCTGTACTTTTACATCATATAACTCTATTGCAGGCTGCAAGAGAAAAATCATGAAATGTAATGAGGTCTGCAGATAAGTTACTTCATTGGTGAATTCGCAGGGTTACGTTACGTGGCAATGATAGCGATGCATTATCAACTCATTAATACTGCAAAATTCGTCAGTGACAATTAGAAAAAACGACAACGCGCTGCAGGAAATGCATTTTTCGAACGTGACAAAAGACACAGGTCCTTCTGAATCAGCGTTTTATGTTCTAAAGCAACAACACCAAGGTCACGCCCTTTACGTAACGGAATTCTTTCCCGATACCAGATCAACAGGCACTGAAATTTATGTAAAGTGAAGTGTTTCCATTCAGTTGGCGGAGGCAATGTCCAAGAGAAATAATACGACATCATTTGCAAAACGAGGCAAAGCTTTCAACATTTCCTGAAACACGCCAGTGGTCTGCTGAAAGCTAGGATGGCCACGTGACAATCCTACACCAACATGCAACTACACAAATGCCTGTAAAAAATCTTGGCAGTTACCACACGATAACATATATAAACAACTTAGTCCTCTTAGTTACCGTGAGAACGAATTCCACATCCCGTTTCGTCATCGCCGTCCAAAGAGGTCCGAAGAGAAAAACATAAAAAAGCAGCAGGCACCACGGCGAGATAAAGAAAGAGCCTGGCACCCATACGCACAGTGACGTACAAAAACTAACACAGCACCCAACGAGTGAACACTTTACTGGAAATGTACATCCCCTAGGAATGCTCGTACAAAAACTAATTGGTGCTGTCGACGTGTAGAAACGACGAAAAATATAACCTATAGCCGGCAGCAACACAGGACGGAAGGCACTTAGCGAATGGCGTGGCGCCGGCAACGCCGGAAACAAAGAGCATGAAAGGCGCAGGCCGACCGCACAACCGAGAAACTCGCGCTGCGCTGGCTTGTGTGCTTTGGAGTGCCGCGGCACTGGGCCAACGCAGTGTTCTAGTAGGAAAGGTAGCCCAAAACGCACCTGGACCGTTTCGGTGGCGATGACGATTCCTTGGAGCGACTGCCCTGCGTCCCGTTCTCTCTTCTGAGCACTTTGCACGCATGCACTCACACACAATCACACACGCACACACACTTGCACGCCCAGGGTCCTTGCACAACTCCCGCCGCAAAGTCTGAATAGCAGCGCTGCAGGCGGGACAGCCAGACGAGGGGAAGGGGTGTAGGTGGTGGGAGGTGGGGGGCAAGGTGCCAGAGTACAACCCCGCCGCGCAGCACACGTCACAAAAGCAGCGTCAGCCGTCTGTCATTGGTGCGCCATCCGACCAATCCAAAACGCGCGCGGGAATACAAGTAGCTTTTTTTTCGCATTAATGGTATTCCGTATACCGCATTAAAAGTTTCATTAGTACTTGCTAAATTAAGAGCGTGTATCCACTAGCAAGTAAACTTCTGCTAATCGCATGCCTAAGCTACTTCTGCACGTTCTTTCATGTGAAGCACTCCCAGTTAAGTAGACCGCTAAGGAAATATAACTGTCCACCGCCGACAAGATAGTGTGAACATATTTACCGATTACTTTGTACTAACAGAAAGGCAAGTTGAATGACAGTACAGATGTCTTTAAATTCTACGGATACTTTCACATTTGCAGAAACATAAATACATTACATTTATAATAAATCTAACAAACGCTGTTTGCAAAAATCGAAGAGCAATTAAAAGATCGGTGATACAGTTTGCCGCATTTTTGTATCCTATTTTAGAATATTTGACTGTACAACAGAAAAGAGATGTTCGAAACTTACATATTTCGCTGTCAGAAAGTTTTTAATCCTAGCAAAGTTCTCTGATTTCACTTCGTTCCATAGTGTCTTTTGATAACTTAAATGTGTACGCCTCTGTAACCACTATTTCACCCAAACATTTATTCTTTTCTTAACTGTGCTTTTCGTAACTCACCTATCGCACGAAGCATGTAGTATCCAGTAGCAGTTAACTTTTACGCGTACTTGTTAAAGTGTTTATATTATAACAAATTCCTGCGCAAATTTACTTCTGCAAGTCGCTTGGGAAGCCTGTGTCTTCTGTCACGTTCGAAAAAATGCATTTCCGGCAGCACGTTGTCGTTTTTAATCATTGTCATTAACGAATTTTGCAGCATTAATGAGATGATAATGCATCGCTTTCATTGCCACGTAACGTAACCCTGCGAATTCACCAATGAAGTGAATTATCTGCAGACCTCATTACATTTCATGAAGTAAGTGCTTACAGAAGCATTCTCACTGTAGATCTCCATCGTGAGATAGTCAGGTGGAAGTTTCCAATATCGTGCCTAGAAACCAGATTCACTGTTGTCGCATTATTATTATTATTATTATTATTATTATTATTATTATTATCAATGAAACGCTATTACGCAAAACCAAATTTAATAGAAATTTTATAAACTAATAAATTAAATGATATTTAATGGAAATAAGTGTTTGGATGAAGAAGTGGGTACAGAGGCATACATCTTGAAGTTTCAAGAAAAGAGAGCTCAGTTCGGGTTTTTTTTTTCCTTTTTTGCGTATTTCGGGATTTGTTGCCTCAGAATCTGGTGCAGCATTTTCCAGCGTGTCCTGCTTGACAGCCCCATGCTTAAAATCGACTCGCTTCGTATACCACAACACTGGAAAGCACTCTACTTTCTGAATTAAGAATTGCATTCTTTCACGGGTTCGGTATTGAACCCACAAAACTTCTGCAAGTTCGAGAGAAACTTCAGTAACTGCCGAGTTCGGAAAGTAAACGCAGCAAGTTGTAACAAACAGTTTTCACTTACTTGTGGAAGATACTTCTGGAAGTTGCCAAAACTAGGGGAAGTCAAATTGTTAGAGGCGTTTCCACGTCAAAGGACTTACAGACTTGCAAAAGTAGCTTCTACAAGTGGCTCGTAGCAGCTTACTAGCTAACGGACACACACCTTTACGATTAAACGTGAGCACTTGTAAAGAGCGCTTCTTATCCTATAGCTTGCGGAGACACCAGCCAAAGTAATAGGAATCAAACAAAATGACAGGGTTCTTGCATATCGCCACCCCTCCCCCTCACATCATTCTAGTTTTACAGTGAGCAAATAGTAATGAGAACTAAGAAGGAACATGGAAAGGAAATAAAAGTTCAGGGAGTAGAAACAGAAAAAAATCGGTATAATGATGGCGCAATTCGGCAATAGACTTGCAAGATCAGTTGAACGGAACAAACAATGTTTTGAAAACAGGTTACGAAACGGTCATCAATAGGTAAAATAAATGTAACGGTGCGTCGTCGAGGTAAATCAGGTGAAGCCGAGGCAATTAGATTGGGAAATGCAGCACTAGAAATAGAGTTTTGCCATTTTAGGAGCAAAATCAATGGCAGTGAGAGATGTAAAGAAGGCATGAAATTTCGGTTGCCAACAACAAAAGCAAAAGAGACATTTGTACGGTCCAAAAAAATATAGGTTTTAGTATGTCTTTTCTGAACGTATTGGTATGTGAAGCGTCAAAGAAACTGATATAGGCATGCGTATTCAAATACAGAGATATGCAACAGGCAGAATACGGCGCTGCGCTCGGCAACGCCTATGTAAAACAAGTGTTTGGCGTAGTTGTTAGATCGGTTACTGCTGCTACAACGGCAAGGTATCAAGATTTAGGCGAGTTTCAACGTGGTGTTACAGCCGGCGCACCGTGAATATCAGGAATCAGGTAAAACATCAATTCTTCGACATCGCTGAGGCTGGTAAAAGATCCTGCAAGAACGGGATCGACCACGATTAAAGACAAACGTTCAACGTGACAGAAGTCCAACCTTTCAGAAAATTGCTGCAGATTTCAATGCTGGGCCATCAACAAAAGTCAGCGTACGAACCATTCAACGAAACATCACGGACACACCCATGCCCGAGGGAGGACTCGAACCTCCGCCAAGACCAGCCGCACAGTCGATGACTGCAGCGCCTGAGACCGCTCGGCTTATGCTGCGCGGCCAACACCCATACTGGGCTCATTTCAAATTGTATCGAGCGGATGGACGTGTACGGGTATGGAGACAACCTCATGACTCCATGGACCCTGCATGTCAACAGTGGGCTATTCAAGCTGATGGAGGCTCTGTAATGGTGTGGGGCGTGTGCACTTGGAGACATATGGGCCCCGTGATACGTCTAGATACGACTCTGACAGGTGACACGTACGTAAGGATCCTGTCTGATCACCTGCATCCATTCGTGTGCATTGTGCATTCCGACGGACTTGGGCAGTTCCAGCAGGACAATATGACACCGCACACGTCCACAGTTGCTACAGAATGGCTCCAGGAGCACTCTTCTGAATTTAAACGCTTCCGATGGCCACCAAACTTCGGAGACATGAACATTATTGAGCATATCTGGGATGCCTTGCAACGTGCTGTGCCTTGCAACGATCTGCACTCCCTCACAATCTTACGGATTTATGGACAGCCCTGCAGGATTCATGATGTCAATTGCCTCCAGCTCGACTAACGAATCCATGCCATGTCGTGTTGCGTCACTTGTGTGTGTCGCGGGGGCCCTACGCGATATTACGCAGGTGTACCAGTTTCTTTAGCTCTTCAGTGTACATCTACAGCCAGTCTTTATTAACCACCACAAGGTGCGTGGAGGCGGGTACCTTGTACAACGACTAGTCGTTTCCTTCCTATTCCAATTGCAAATGGAGCGAGAGAAAAACGACTATCTATAAGTCTCCGTACCAGAGCTAATTTCTCATGTCTTGTACTCATGGTACTTCCATGGAATGTTCGTTGACGGCAGTAGATTCGTTCGGCTGCAAATGTCAGTTCACTGTTTCTCAACAGTGTTTCGCGATACTTAACGTCGTCTTCCTTCCTGGGATTCCTATTCGACCTCGCGGAACATTTCCGTAATACTCACGTGCTGGCCGAACCTAGCCGTAACCAAATCAGCAGCACGCCTCTAATTGCTTCGTTGTTTTCCTTTAACCCGAGCTGGAGGGGAATCAAAACACTCGAGCAGTATTCAAGAATCGGTCGCACCCGGGTTTTATACGCGATTTCCTTTATATATGAGCTACATTTTGTCTCCCAATGTACCGATGCCTACCATTCGCCTTCCCTACTACCGACCTTACGTGTTCGTTCCAGAATTGCTGAGGAGACCAAAGAACAGTCAGCGCCGGATGTAGGGGGGGAGGGGGGTCTAAAAAAGCACTGAAGGAGATGAACAATGTTGGGTCTAAAATTAACCGCAATACTTCACTGTTTGTTGTACTTAACAGTATCCTGAAAACATTCATTTAGTAAAACTTTTGGATTTTGAAAGTACCTAAAATGTCATCGAAGAATGCTCTGAATTAGTATATGCGTGTAGCGCGATGACATTTATGGCACTTATTAGATTCTGGCCACAAACAAAATCAATAAAAATAATCAAAGGCAGTCTGTTATGGAAGAAATGGGTATTGAGAATGAATGAATGAAATAATTCTCCATCTTGTAACCCAGGGCGGCCATACGATAGTTTGTAGGAGGGAGGTAGGGGGGAGGGTGTGGTACGTAGCATCTGTCTCTCTCTCTCCCTCTCTCTCTCTCTCTCTCTCTCTCTCTCTCTCTCTCTGTGTGTGTGTCTGTCTGTGTGTGTGTGTGTGTGTGTGTGTGTGTGTGTGTATAAATGTAAGTCCAACAAACTGTGAAAACGATGCCATCGCCATCTGGTGGAACTCTATGGAAGTACAGTTCTACACAGTGCGGCGTAGCTCTGTCTAACTGCGGAATGATTTGTGGAGAAGTCCCCCACGAAAACCTTGCCCCTTTCCGCGAAACACTTAAACAGCATTTAATGGTTGGGGACCCAATTATGAAGAAAACAATTATGAAACACTGTTGCAATATAAGAGACTATGTCAGGACAAAATAGTTTCGAGAACAGAAATCAATAAACGACAGCTAGCATAGAAACATCATTCCATTATTACACACCGGTTCCAGGCGAATGTTTCTAAATTACTTCAAAACAAAAATGTCCAAGAATCGAGGCAAATAAAAGTAAGTCTTTTTCTCTTTTTGAATTTGGCGATATTTGTGGTAGATGGCGGCCGCATGGACTCCCAGTAGTCACACACCCCCCCCCCCCCCCCCTACCTCTCCGGTGAGGAGGAATTTCTGCGCCACATCTGTCTGTGTCTGCTGCTATCCATGTAAAAGTGCGACAACTTTTCCGAAATCTGTTGTGTGAGTACGCCAGTATCGGAAGAAACATATCGAACCCTTTGCAATCTATCACGAAGACGAAGCGAAGAATACAGTAAAGAGTAAGAAGACACAAAAGCACTATTGTACAATAACATTGCAACTCGGCGACAGTTTGCTATAACTTGTGACACTGCCGCAGTAGCTGCAGTGGATTCACTTGCCGTGAGAATCTGCATCTACATCCACGATGTGCAAAAACTGTGAAATGAATGGCAAAGGGCACTTTTCTTTGTAGGCTGTCTCTGAATAGTTTCCGTCCGTCCTCGTGTATCTACCACTCCAATTTCTTTGCCATCTACATCCACATCCTTACTCCGCAAGCCACCTTGCGGTGTGTGGCGGAGGGTACTTTGTGTATAACTATCCTGTCCCAGTCACAACTAACGATTACCGGTAAACTAGTGTGGGCTCTAATTTTGTCTTCACGGTGTTTCCGCGAGATGTACGTAGAAGGAAGTAGAATATTGTTCCACTCTTCTAGGAACGCGCGCTCTGGAAATTTTAACAACAAATCGCGCCGCGATGCAGAGTGCCTCTCTTGCAGCGTCTTCCACTGGAGTCTGTTGATCATCTATGTGACACTTTCGTGCGTACTAAAAGAAATCTGTAGCGAAACGCGCTGCTCTTCTTTGGATCTTCTCTATTTCCTTTGCAAGTTGAATCTGGTACGGAGCCCATGCTGACGAGCATTATTCAAGCTTTGTTCGAACGAGTGTTTAGTAAGCTCCTTATTGACGGACTACATTTCCTAAGGATTCTTCCAATGAATCTCTGTGTCACCTGCCTAACTCGCGAATAAGTTTATGCAACTGTTCCACTACAAATCGCGCAGTTCTGCAATTGTGTAATCGTACAATGAAGAGTCTCTCTGGCCATGTATTCGTAAAACGTTTCATTTGCTTATGTTGAGGGTCAGTTGCCTCTCTATGCGCATGTTTTCAGCATTTCGCTACGATATTCTAGCGTCGCGACTGCTCTTGGTACAAAGCATCATCTGCGAAAAACCTTATGGAACTTCATACGTTACGTACTAGGTCATTTGCATATATTGCGAGATGTAATGGTCGTATAACATTCCCCACCCCTACTCTCTGGACCTGACCAAAGTTACTTCTACGTCAGAGGACTTACCCGTTCAGAATGATATGTTGTGTCCTGTTTGCCAGAAACTCTTCAGTAATATCATACAGTTGATCTGATATTCGGTACGCTCGTATTTCGTTCTTTAGGCGGCAGTATGGAACTGTACCGAACGCCTTTCGGAAGTCAAGGAACACGGCACTTAAACCCGGGCGCCTCCATCTACTTTTTTTCTGGGTCTCGTGGTCGAACAGAACGCGGTTCGTTTCAAACGACCGTTGTGTGTTTCCGTCCCACGGGTCAAAAACTCTTTGTACTACTCGTGCTTCCCTGCTCTGACTACGTTCAATATGAGCTGTCAGTCCTGTTGAAACGTCCCCTTAGAAAAATTATACAAGACTGTGCTTAAACGGACACACAATATTTTTAGCGCAACGCAATCTGACTTTCAATAATCCCTACAAAAGAATGGCCCTGACTAACATTAACCTATACCTTTCACAAATCACCTACCTGACAAAAATATTCGTTATTCAAGCTACTGCACTACAGCGAGCGCCACTACTGCCAGCTAAATAAAAGATTTGAACTACTGAAGGCACTAACTACTGATAGGCATAGTTAGCGAATGAAAGATTTTAATAGAGAACAAACAATGCATTTACCTTAATAGTCCTAATATATATAGCAGTTCACGACATCCGTTCTTACAAATTTCAAAACTCCGCCATCTCTCTCCCCACATCCACCACTGCTGGCGGCTCACCTCCAACTGCGCAACGCTACGCGCTGTTAAAATCCAGCCGCCCAACACTACAATGGCGAATATTACAACAATGCCAACCAGCCTCAGACAGCACGCAGCACAGTCAGTGATTTTCATACAGAGCGCTACGTGGCGTTACCAATATAAAAACCTTAACAGCCTACTTACACTGTTTGGAGTGGGTTCCACACTCTTGAGCAATATTCTGTGATGGCGAAATGGCTGTTGACCTACACAACATAAAAACCTAAACGTATTGCCTGTTTGTGAAAGTGTACAAAAATCTAGAACGTATGTGCTGCAGAACGTTTGTAGTAAAAAACAAAAAAATATCTGACTACTGAAGATGGTTTAAAGTGGCACTGAAGATGGTTTAAAGTGAAATGAAAAGCGAACGATCGGCGTAATACTTTTACTGGAGACGCAAAAGACGATGTTAACCTGTATAACTTGTATAACGGCGACGGAGGAAGAAGAGGCCGAAAAACAACGAAGGCATGTAAAGTTAGGTGCATCCATTCTTGCTATGAAATAATTCTAAAAAATGCAATCAAGCTGTAAGCTCATCTCCAGTTTATTTCGTAGGCTACCGGTTCTGTGATATAATTCCCCATCGTCGAGTCTTACAACATTATTAATAACAAGGCCTACATAGAATAAGGATGCCATTTGTAGCTAAATGAAATCACATTTGCCACCAATAAATAAGATAGGGGTAGGTTTGCAATATAAGCCCACCTTGTACGAATGTTCCACAGGCTGTCTTTATTATTTAGATACAAAATTAGAAGCCTCCAACAGCGGCCAAACTGTTGATAAAATGTATGTTCCAATTATGACTCCAAAATGTTAGAATGACAATAAAATGAGTAAACCAAAAGCACGTCTGAGGGTTGTTGTATTAATTTGTGTTGTGTGTTGTACGTTTTGGTTATTGCATATCACAGGCTTCTTCACCGCTGTGAAAGTATTTATACATAAACAAGTGTGACTGCGATAAGAAATCGAATAAATCATAATTTCATTATTATTCCCAAACGAACCGATGGAGGGTATCCCTGAACAGCTACTGATAGTTTGTTGGTGGACTTCTGCTTCGTCCTATAACGTGTGTTGAAGGCAGTATAGCGTGATCTCAGAGAAATATTTTTTTGTTTGCCGTTGTAAATCTCTACCATGACAGTGATACATCATCCATGAAATAATAATAAGCAACGAGAATGATCGGATGTTTCGCGCATGTTAACTGTAATCTGCGTATTACATCCATATGCGTATTGATTACTTTCAAGAAAATTTATTGTCTTTTTCCTTTTAAATAAAAATAATTACAAATATAGTGATTGTTCATTTCATTCCCGCCTGATCCATGCATCTCGTGTCCCAAATATGACGTTCCAGTGCTTTGACCATTCTCTAAAAAAATACTATTTCCTTTCCTTCGTATTTGTGCTGTCGATTTCTTGAATCCCAGAAATCTGACATCTGTATTCTTTTATCGGCAACATTACATTATTTTCAGAGCATTCAGTCGCTAACGCAACACATCAACAACAGAAGAAAGCTTTCTATACCGCTAGCATTGAAGCGGGGAGGAAGGGAATTTACTTTGATGGTGCGCTAATAGACCGTCAAGCAGCGGAACACGCAGCAAAACAAGCAACCGCTCGCTCGCCGTATCTCAAAACTGAAAATTTGTACAGGTCATACCATTATCCAGGAAAGGAAATAAGAGTAATCCGATGAATTAGATACCTATATCAGTAAAGTCGATTTGCAGTAGGATTTTGGAACATCATGAATTGTGTTGAATAAAACGATTTACTAAGACACAGCCAGCACGGATTCTTGTGAAACACGAGAAGGGTGGGAGTATCGTCTCAGCAGTGATCCGTGGTAATGGCCGGAAAGGGATTGAGTAAAACAGAACTAATATCTGGCGTTCGCCAAATAGGTGTCATAGGCTCTTTGCTGTTCCTAATCAATATAAACGATTTTAGGAGGCAATCTGAGCACCCATCTTATATTGTTTTCGGATGAGCTGTCATTTACCGTAAAGTCACTAGAGGATGAAAATCAACTCCGAAATGATTTAGATACATCTGCATGGTGTGATATATGGCGATTGTCTGTAAATATTGAATAGTGTTAAGTCATCCACGAGAGTACTAAAAGTAATCAGCTAAATTTCGGTTACACGATAAATCACCTACATCTAAACGGTCCATTTTAACACGGGTAATGTATCACGAAGCAAATACCGTCCGCACTGGCGGAATGTTACGTGATACCCGTACTTATACGTTTGTGACTATTACAGCGCCATCTATCACAAACCGAAAAAAGTGGTCCAACTGAAACATTCATATTTCTTTACGTACTACTCGAATATGTAATAAAAAATGGGGGTTCATATTTTTAAAAAAACGCAGTTGATATCCGTTTGACCTATGGCAGCGCCATGTAGCGGACAAACCATAGCGCCATCTGGTTTCCCCCTTCAAGCTAGACTAGTTTCGTTCTTTGTAGTTTTTTTGTTTGATGCTTATTTCGTGAGATATTTGGCTCGATCACGATCAATGGACCACCCTGTATACAGAATCTAGATGGAGATACCCCTGTTTACTTTGCACTATAACGCTGGAATGTAAATGATGCGCGTACCTGCACATACAGTACAATTTGACGTTTGTGGAATGTGAATGGCTAGCATAAAAAAAAAAACAGGAAAGGAGAAAATGGTGCTGAGTTGGTGCTGCAGTGGTGGGCACGGTGCCTGAGCACTGTTTACAGCCGCGCGGGGCGTTTCTTGATAAGATAAGCGCCTGGCGGCCAGGTGCTCCTGTCTGTGTGGCTTCTGATGCTCCGATAGTGCCGCTCTCACCCAGACTGCTTGCCAAGCGCTTTTCTTCTCATTACTGTTGCACAATCATATAACATACACCGGGGTGACAAAAGTCACGTGATACTGTTATGGTCACACTGGCTTCGCGTACACAAAAAAGCCGTGCGTTGGCTGTGCTGTAATTGTAATCAGGTTATTCTTGTGAAAAGGTTTCCGATGTGGTTATGGCCAGACTACGTTAATTAACAGACTTTGATCGCGGAATGTTACTTGGAGCTACACCAGACCGGAAATCGTTAGGGAACTCAGCATTCCGAAATACATAGTGTCAATTCGGCGTTGTCCGCGGTGAGAGGTAATGGAATTCTGGTTCAAATGGCTCTGAGCACTATGGGACTCAACTTCTGTGGTCATTAGTCCCCTAGAACTTAGAACTACTTAAACCTAACTAACCTAGGGACATCACACACATCCATGCCCGAGGCAGGATTCGAACCTGCGACCGTAGCAGTCGCACGGTTCCAGACTGCGCGCCTAGAACCGCGAGGCCACCGCGGCCGGCAATGGCATTCTGGCACAGATGCTGACATCCTTCACTTAACGACCGAGAGCAGCAGAGTTTGCATAGAGCTGTCAACGATAAAAGACTTGGAAGTGCAACAGAGTGTAATGGAAAGATTATAACATGAACATCAACGAAAGTAAAACAAGATTAATTGAATGTTGTCGCACTGAATCAGGGCGTTCTGAGGGAATTAGATTATGAAATGAGACACTAAAAGCAGAAGGTAAGTTACTCGGTAGAAGTTGTTTTGACACAACGTACTAAACGAAAGCGCTATAGACAGTTTGCTTCCCTCAGGTAGTACTCGCACGATAGTTATCGTCTGATAGGTACTCGCGAGTACTTTCTGCAGCTGCCTCAGAGAACTGCGAGAGATGATGTCGAACCGCTTACACATAGCAGCGTGAGAGTGTCTGTGAAAACTGAGGCATCACTCTACACAACATTTATCTGCCGTATTTCTGTGGGTAAGAGCGAGTTTGAGATGGAATAGTGTGGGCTGCAATTGCACATTTAATACTTTTCGTGGCAAAGACAAAAACGCAAACGACAGCGTTCGCCTTGGATAAGAGAGGGAGTAGGTGGCGGGATCACTTTCAAACATGCAAGAATCTCACTGCAGAGGCTATGATACATTAAGAGGACATTACATACGTTGCTGTAGCTCGACATGACTCTGGCTAAGACTTGTACATCGGACTTTATTTATGTTTAGCTGTAACCAACATTTGCGTTCCTGGAAACAGAAAAGTTTGAAAAACTTAAGTTCTCCATTTTTAAAATCTTCATCGGCGGTGGCTAGATATGAAAAATGTCCGTACTGTGCTCGAAGTTAGCAGTATTTAAATAGTATGCCATCTTCAGTCACAATTGTGATTTCAACCAAGGTGCAATGCTTTTCACATTCAGAGGCGGACGTAGCGCACTGCAGGTGAGTTGCGTTCGCACGTGCAGGTGTCCCAGCTGGTTCACAGGTGTCTCGCAGGTCCATGCGCGCTCGCACGCACACACACACACACACACACACACACACACACCTTACAACGGAACTAGTATACACCCTGCATTTTGGTATAGGTGGAAACCTACACAACTATATTTACGCAATCAAAATTCATAGACTATTCATATAGAAACATTAGCGTATTTACTGATGCAAACACAGTTTCGCTGCCTATTGAAAATGCTGCCGAATTCACTTTCTTTTCCGTATAGGAACATGGAGCGGTTTTCTTTTATCGCACTCTTTCAGTTCAGTAGGCCCTAAAACCAAACAAAATTATATGGCTGAGAAGAGATTGCTTGTGTAAAATGATCACTTTAATTCGTCTGAAGACACGTTAAGATTTTCTGAAAAGGAGCCGTATCGATTTTTGTTTTTTTAACCATTCAGCTAAAATTTCATACAGTCAGTGTTGTTACTGACCGGGGGATTTCGTAGCAAAATTTATAGTACAGTGCAAAAATGGTTCAAATGGCTCTGAGCACTATGGGACTTAACTTCTCAGGTCATCAGTCCCCTAGAACTTAGAACTACTTAAACCTAACTAGCCTAAATACATCACACACATCCATGCCCGAGGCAGGATTCGAACCTGCGACCGTAGCGGTCGCGCGGATACAGACTGTAGCGCCTATAGCTGCTCGGCCACCCTGGCCGGCAATATAGTGTAATAAATTAATAAATGACTATAAACTTGTCAGCTTGTTTGGAAGCAATATCATTAAAAAGCAAGAAGAAAAGTAATTCTTGATTATTTTGTACGCTAGCAGCGTTGCTAACGTTATTTCGCAATCGAAACTGGCATCGCTTTTATTTTTTTACCGACACTTCGCTGAAATTTACTGTATCGTGCGCATTCATCGTGACAGTAAATATGAAGTGTAGGAGAAGGAACGGATGTGGGGCAAATAGTGACAGCTAGCAGCACGAAAGATGAAAAATTGTGCAGTACCGGGACTCCAGTCAGGATTTGCTACTTCTCATGAGCGGTTGCCTTAATCGCTTAGGCCATCCGGACACGGTCCCTGGCCGACTCAAGTTTCCAACTCATCGTATGCTGCAATGCAACGTGCCTCGTCCATTAAACTGTCTACTAGCACGTCCTGATTCCCGCAGCAGTCCGAACGCTATTTGCACATTCTCACCGAAACAAACGTCGGCGAGCCTTACCCACTTTTTCGGAAATATATACTCACAACCCTGACAACGCCACTAGACGTTTATAGAACATTTGGTTGCGGCGTCTATTTCGCGCAATGGATAACGCGCTTGCCTGTCATCCGAATTAACGTAGGTTACAGTGTCCTATTTGATACGTTTTTCCCGCTTTTATCACTTCTATATAAGACGAGGGCGAATCGAAAAGTAAGTTAAACTTCCAAGTTATGACCATTTATTAAACCACACACGAAGGCAACACTGCTATGACAACATACAATGTAAGCTCACTTTTTCTCATAGTCACCAAGAGACATCTCTATTCACGATGCGTGGAAATCACCTCCTGCGTTATGAAACCACCTGGATACAGCTGCTTTCGCCTCCTCATCGTTTAGGAATCATCGTCAAACGAGATCCTCTTTCATTTTACCGAATACATGAGAATCGCATGGCGCTCGGTCTGGACTGTATTGCCATTCCTCACACTCGAATCTGACGTTTCGCGCGACGAGAGCGGTGTTGCGTTATCGTGTAACAAAACCACACGGGCGCTCAATGTTCCCCGCTTTTCTTTAATTGCCTTACACAACCGGTGCAACGCTTGACTATACGAAGCGGAGTTGATTGTCGTGCCTTTAGGCATAAATTTCACGTGAACCAAACCTTCCTTCTCAAAGAAAACTGCCGCCGTCACCTTTCCTGCTCAAGGTTGGACCTCAACCTTCTTTCGATGTGGTAATGTCGTATGCATTCACTCCATCGATTTTCTCTTTCTTTCGGTGGTGAATTGGTGGAAACACATTTCATCCCCTGTGATGATTCGCCGCAGAAACTCGTTGCCCTCCACAGAATACCGTTCCACAAATGTGACGGCTGGACCCGTCGTCCGTGAGCAACCATGGGACCCATCTCGCACACAGTTTACGATATCCTAGGTGCTGGTGAACAATGTAGAACATACTGTCATACGAAATGTTCACCTAGCTGCCGGTTTCCTGCAGTGCTATGCGCCGATCCTCTCTAATGATCACATCCACACGCTGTACGTTTGCAACGGTAGTAGCCGGCCGTTGTGACCAAGCGGTTCTAGGCGCTTCAGTCCGGAGCCGCGCGCCTGCTACGGTCGCAAGTTCGAATCCTGCCTCCGGCATGGATGTGTGTGATGTCCTTAGGTTTAAGTAGTTCTAAGTTTAGAGGACTGATGACCTCAGATGTTAAGTCCCATAGTGCTTACAGCCATTTGAACAATTTTAATTGCAACGGTAGTGGACGTTGCGGACCTGCCTCCGCGATACTCGTCAGTGGGATCCCACTTTATAATATCTGGGCGAGAGACGGCACGCTCACCATATCAAGCAATGATTTCACGATGAAAGTCCGTGCAACTGAGCCATTTAGTTCCAATTTGGAGTGAACATCCAGTTGACGCACCATTTAGCCTAGCGTGATCTGCACATACGACAGGGCGGGGTACCCCATGACGCGTCCTATCGTTCGTGTTATCACTTACCGTCGCGTGCTGCATATTAGCCACGGACACGACAAACAGCATGCTCTCGCGGCGAGCTATAAATCCGTTCACCATAAGAATAAACCTGATGTAAACATTGCATTATGTATTCTTGCGCGTTTCCTGGAATCTCATTGGATTTCCGCTCCACGTAGCACAATTGGAGCATCTGAGGATATCCTAACGAAGGACCTGAAGATAATGGGTGAATATTTCCATAAGTGGACAGTTCAACCAAATGCTTCGAAAACAGAGGTTAGTTGCTTCCATCTCAACAACAAACTCGATGGAAAGGAACTCGACATTCGATTTGAAAACACCGTTCTCAGGCATAACTCCGAAGTACTTGGGCATGACGCTGGACAGAACACTATCTTTTTAAGAGCACCTAACAAAGACTTCCGAAAAATTAAAGACAAGAAACAACATTATTCAAAAGCTCTGTGGTATTACCTGGGCAGCAACTGCCTCCACTCACCGCACCTCTGCTTTAGCAATTGTATTCTGGACTGCCGGATAATGTGCTCCGATTTGGCTAAACAGCCCACATGTGGATGTCCAGTTGCATAACACTCGAAGGATGATTTCTGGAGTAATTAAACCCACTCCAACGCAATGGCTCCCAATATTAAGCCACATCCCGCCGCCACACCTACGACGTACTGACGCCCTTGTACGTGAATACAAAAACATCGTGGAAATCGAAGCCTGCGAATCCACCGAGACAATGAGGCTGCAAACACTAATAGGCTTCGATCTAGGAACCCGCCAACAAGAACAGCAAGGAACTGTGTACAAGAAGGTTTCAGTATCACAAAGGCATAGTCTGAAAAATGGAACGCATGGCAAAATCATAACATGCCTTGCATCACACAAAAACCACCTGGTTTTGACCTACCACGCAAAACGATGTCCACTCTAAATAGGATTAGAACTCGTCATGGCAGATGTGCTTACACCCTGTATAAATGGGGTAAAATACTATCCCCTCAGTGTGACTGCGGAGAAAGTCAGATCATCAGCCACATTGTTGAAGAGTGTTCCAGAAGAGCCTATAATGGGAGCCCTGGCGACTTCCTGCTCGCAACTCCAGAGTCGATAGATTATATTCATAGCCTTGATGTTTGTTTGTAATCCTTAAACTTTGTTATATTAGTAATGTTTGTTTGCAATTATTAACGTGTTATATTAGTGATTTGTCTCTTTCTTTCGTATCTGTCTGTAATGCCATACGATAAATAAATAAATCCGTTTCACGCGGGACTGCAGCCAAGTACTGCAGCCGCGTACTGTCAAGTACGATAATAAGGGTACGTTTTGTGCCGTGCGTTGGGCGTACATCGACTTTTTTTTTTTTTTGGAGACAACACGGGACAACAAACAGCTTTAGCGGCGCATTTGACTTGGACAGCACTGGCCGGTCAGCTGGTACAGCTAGCCCGCAGTGGCGTGGCCAGCTGCAGTTCACACGTAGAGAGAGGCGAGCAGACAAGCAATACAGCTTCCAATGTCATTTAATTTCTAAGCAGCATGAAACAATACGCTGCAGATTTCCCACAATACGCTTCTTAGACGACTAGACGAAAACCGCAACACGTTATCGCTTTTCGCAAACGTACTATTGTAATTAAAAGCAAGAATGATGAAAATTCCCGACTTAACCACAGGGTAATTTTTCTGCATAAGCTGTGTGTAACGTAAGAGAATATTGAACCATTTCGCCGTGTAGTTAAATATTGAAGCCACTGAAGGTATTAATTACTATCTGTCGTCTGGTAATCTCTTACCTCCTTCCTTATCCGATACAGAGAAATACATTTCAGTTCTGAAAGTGTCACCTGGTACGTTGATAACGAGCCTATCAACAACAGAATCCGCAAAGTCAACCAGGAGCAGCATTTTCTCTTCATTTATGACTCCAGCGTTCGGCAGTGACGTGGGAATAACAGTTCCAGCACGTCCGCGTTACTTCTTGGGCCAGATCTCGCAGCTTGCCTTCTGATCAGTTCTGTTGGGTTCATATTGTAATGATACAGTAGCGAATGTAAAAATGCAGCGTTTCTACGATGTGTTCGATGCTGTGAGAACGATTGTTTTTCATGTTTCTACGATACGTATCTACCGTTGTGGTAAAAAACGAAGGACATAGTCCTTTTTCATATTTGCTTTAAAAATTAAATTGTTGTTTTCTTAATTTCAACAACTTTTATGAACAGTCTTTCATAAAACATGGATAATTAAGAATTTGTATTGGAAATGGGAACAGAAATTTCGCGTTCAATATGTGACTATAAACAAGAAGTTATGCATTATTCATAAAAATGGTCATGAGTTTTATAATTACGAGATGTAGGTATGTCAAACTAAACGAGATAAAGAAAATGATACCATGTGTTCTGAACCACAGCATGAACAACCGCTGTCGTTTAACAGTCTGTTATGCCACCCACTGTGCTACACTTTCGAAGCGAAATTCGTCCTGCATTATATACAACACTCAGAATACTTCAAAGCCGATTATCTTCGTAAATTAATGAAAAACATTAAGAACAGCCTATTTCTCTGAACTTCTTAACCGTGTTCCACGTGTATGTTTCACTACGGAACAGAAAGCTGCCACAGCCATTTTCATACTGCAGAGGCTGTAACTGTACTCGATTTTTGGAATAAAAACTACATAGCTAAAGCGTGATTAAAGATAACGTTGATGGCTGTTAATACATTTGAATCTCTTTAAAGTTTTATTTAACGCAACTTAGTAATAAGATATCCAAAACACATCTAGGACCTACTTTCAAGACCGCAACAACACCATTGTGTTACGGCTTCTGACCAATCATTGCGTTTGTGTTTCTTTACATCAGGTTTATTCTTATGCTGAATGAATTATAGTGTAACTTTCTGAATCCCCTTCGTATGTCCATGATGATTCTCGTATTTATACGTTCTTTGCTGAGTTTCATTGTTTTAGTCCAGAACTTTCGAAACAGGCTAACTGCCCGTCTTGTTCGTGTAGGAGGTCAAAGCGGCGACTTCTTCTCTCAGAAACATGTCACAACCACGAATTAACACTCAAAATTAGCAGTTTCGTGAGTGCTTTCATTTTATGGATGCATGACTACGGCAAAATATGTTATCAAGATGTGGTAGCGTAAAAATTGTGAACCACGGTATTGATCGCTCAGTACTGACCGACTACTCCCAGCTCTCCCGACAATGCCGGTTTCGAGCGAAGGAGGCTACCGTCTTCACGATGGGTCTACACTTGCAGAGCGTTACTGTATAGCCCTTATTACGCGATGCGCCTAAACCGTGGGTCTATGTACCAGCGATCCAAGCGTGCATATCTGTAACTACAGCCTGGTTCACGTCGGCCTATTATACCATCCACGCGCGGTTACACCTGGCGCACATGGGCATTAGACGGTAACAAAGCACGAAACGCAAACAGAACTGTCTGATCTTTTGAAAAAAGTCGTTCTGTCTAACGCGCGAAACACAAGGGCAAACGTGTGATATATTTGAACGACAGTCGCTCAAATTAATCCTGTGAGTTATAGGTTCCTATTTCATAAGAAATTGTTTTTTATCATTATTTATTAAGTAATTGTTATTCTCACAAGTTGGTTACTACTGTTCTCAATTACAGACTCAGGGTTACACGAGAATATGTATATATAAATTTACATTTATACAGCATTTTGCACATGGAGTACCCAGTTGTTTTGGAGCTTCCGCTCTGCCAGTAAATCTTCGGACTGGGGCAGAACGACGACGGAAACGAAAAGCCAGAATTTTGACCCTGGCTGAAAAGAAGGGACGAACGCTGCGGAATATACCGACTGCTTATGAAAGAACTGAGGCCCGAAGATGGACATGGCCTGCTTCGAGAAGCTGTTGCCTGTGATAGAAGATGGAATTAGAAAGTGTAACACAGTCATCAGGGAAGCTGCCTCACCTTCTCTGAAGTAAGAATTAAATCATATATTTATACGTTTTGTGATCATACCAGCCAAGTCACATAAAATACCGGTAGATGCCCTGTTATATTGCAGGGTGATTGGTTTTCTGGCGACTGGGGAATCTTTTAAGTCTGGCTTTTAGCCAGAACCGCACAGCCCCCCCCCCCCCCCCCCCCCCATTTCAAAAGTTGGTGTGGATGTACGCACTGCAATTTACACCTCTCTTTAAAGGACCAGTACTTGAAGGTGCGCCTGGGTTATTTTTCAATGTTTGGAATATATATGTGGCAGTCAGAGTTTTGCAGTCCTCGTGTGTTGGACTGGACGAAACTGTAGCAACTCTCTTGCCTCCACTACCAGTTTCTCGTACCTTGCATGACGAAATACAGCAAGAGATGCAAACAAATCAACATGAACTTTCGTAAGCTAAGGCATTACGATAGAAATAGAAAATCACCCTGTAACGTTATATGCATATTATTCAGACATGAACGATTGCCGACGTGCCTTATTATGATACAGCGTTCGTGCGCGTCATACATACACCTTTCCTCTCTGTATGCCTGAATCAAGACGCTCGACACCTCTTTCCTCCATTTCTTTTACGAAGCAATCAATACAAAAAAATATTCTTTGACAAACAACTAGTATAAAAGAAAGTCTACCGGGCACAAAAAAATCCTCAGTTATAAAAAACTACTTACTGAAAAAAATGCGAAAATCTCCAACCCGATAATCTGAAATAAGCTACCAGCCACCTAACAATAATCAAATAAAAAGAAGAAAGCACTGCGGTAGCCCCTTCTACGCATGCGCGAATTATCGCCACCTAGGGCACATGCATTAAATAGTCGTACCGAAAGTACTCTCCGCCACACACCATTAGGTGGCTTGCGGGGTATAATGTAGATGTAGAACTGAGTGTAATGATGACTAGGGCCCGGATTTTAATGACAAGTCATATTTTTCTGAAGTATAGGGTGACTTTTAGAACAATTTATACAGAAATGTAGGCATTTTAGTGTCGAAAAAGGTATTTTAATTGTGCATGTGTGGTGTCACCGCCAGACACCACACTTGCTAGGTGGTAGCCTTTAAATCGGCCGCGGTCCGTTAGTATACGTCGGTCCCGCGTGTCGCCACTATCAGTGATTGCAGACCGAGCGCCGCCACACGGCAGGTCTAGAGAGACTTCCTAGCACTCGCCCCAGTTGTACAGCCGACTTTGCTAGCGACGGTTCACTGACTTCTACGCTCTCATTTGCCGAGACGATAGTTAGAAAGCATAGTCTTCAGCTACGTTATTTGCTACGACCTAGCAAGGCGCCATAATCAGTTACTATTGACATTGTGAATCATGTACCGTCAAGAGCGACGTTCGTCATTAATGGATTAAAGTTAAGTATTCCACCAGCTACGTCCGTTTTTTCTAAATTCTAATTTCCTTGTCCTGTTCCAGACCGCACGCCAGCATGAGTGAGCTAAAACGCGTGCCTTTCGGCCTCCTCTAGTAACACGGCGTTGGCTCTCCTGCCAACCACAACAGCATGTAGTCATATTTCAACAAATTTTAGTAATAGGTCATATTGCGGCTAACTTTTAATATAATAGGTCATATTTCCGTCAACTTTTGCCAAAAATGCATCTTACGGGACACACGAATAAGAAAATGAATATGTTGCTCACGAGACAATATTTAACGTGCTATTATGAAAGATAAACAGATAAATTAGTACACAGCTTTATTTCTCAGGACTGTAGTACAAAATCGGTGTACCACGACAGTCGTTTCGCGACCATAAAACATTGTTGCGCAGAGTCGAAAATACGCTCCCAGAGCCAACAAAGGCGGCTTCTGCCGTAATAATCATCGCAGTCGCATAGGTGTTCCCAGTAACCAGTTTGAATACAGCCTTTGCTTTGTTCAGCACGCCTAAAGCAAGGTGCTCCGACAGCGTGAAGTTGCGAGGATATGTTCGAGAATTTGGAGAGAAGTTCTTTAGTACTGATGGGAAAATATTATTTTGTAAACTGTGTGAAGTTAAAGTTAGTGCAGAAATGCGCTTTAATGTGCAACAACACTATAATGCCGCTAAACACAGCAGCTGTGTGAAACGGAGTGCTGAAAATAACAGCAGGCAAACACTGTTATTTGAACAGACAGGTGAACCTATAATGGTGCCCTGCAACATCTCATTGGAATAGCTGAAGAATCCACGCTTCAGATGGTTCTTGGAGAAGTACACAACACATGCAGTTCCAGATGAATCTACACTGAGAAAGAACTATTTATCCGTGCACTACAACGATGTGCTCAACAAAATAGACGTTTTATTTTTAAGTAGTAAACCATGATTTTATCGATAAAGTATGTTCTTTTTTTATGATGCACTTGTCTTTTGACTGAAAACGCTGCAACGCAATAATCAGAGAAATTTCAGGGTTTGAGCGTATTCAGTAAAATAACTGGCGACTAGATTCGAGAAACTAAAATGAAGAGAGGGGTTAATTGCACGTGGTTGTCCGCTTTGCTTAAGCAGGGCTACAGCAGACAGAGCCGCAACACAGTGCAGCAGGGACGGTTTACTGCGTTCATAAACATATTATTGCTCGACCCGCTACGAAGCGCATCTGGGACAATGCGTCGTTATCACACCCGCCGATATCAGTTTTGCACCACGTGGTGAACTAAGCGTTTCTAGATACTGGAGTGTATCGAATGGCCTTGTTCAATTGCAACGTGCTTTAGGAACACGCGCAATGGCTCTCGTAACTGCAAGTTTGTAAGGAAATGCAGAAAGACTTAAGACAGCATTTCCGCTCGGTGTACCGAATACAAACTCTTCTTGACTGTACATGAAATCAAGATAAAGACCCCGATATCATCCAAGCATCAGGACCTACAGCCTGATATATCGTTTAAATTCCCCTGGAGTAATAACCTACGACGGAATACGAAATGGATGGAGCCAACAGGAGAAACAGGCGGTTGATAAGCGGAGGTGGAAGACTTACCGTAAAATACTATTGGAGGATTCTGATTAAGCGCGGTAATCTATAAACGAAACTTATCTATACTATACAAAAATTAAAAATTGCACGCTGCACAAAACGATAAAACGTAGAATCCTAGGACTATAATATCAAAGACTCACTGCTGAAATTAGCCAACTCACAAGAATACTTGGGTCTAACACTTTGAAGGATATGAAATAGAGTGATCACATAGGCCCGGTTGTGGATAAAGCCTGTGTTGATTTCCGTTCATTGCTGGAATACTGGGGAAGTACAATCCGTCTACAATGGGGACTGCTTACAAATCACTCGTGCGAGTTTTTCTAGAATATTGCGTAAGTGTGTTGGACCAGTACCAAATAGGACTAACGAGGTATATCGAACATACAGGGAAGGGCAGCACGTACGGTCAAAGGTCGATTTGATGTGTGGGAAAGTGTCACAGAGATACCGAAGAAACTAAAGTGGCAGACTCCTAAAGACAGTCACATTAACTACCGGAGAATGTCTGCTAACACTGTTTTAAGGACCAGCTTTAAATGATGATTTTAGGAATACACTACAATCCTCCATGTATCTCATTCTGTTGAAGACACCCTTAGTAGGTACCGACCGTTTATGTGCAACCGGTTGGCTGTTTAATCCTATGTTGTTCGTGTCTTCATCTCATATATTTGTAAAATTTGTCGGTAATTCTAGTAATTGTGGAAAGAGCGTACGAAGTACTCGCCACGTTCTTTTCGAGACAGATACCGGTAATTCACACGCATTTTCAATAGCAAAAAGCGCAATTCAATACTCGTCTCCAAGCACAGAGGCGTGGTGGCATTCATCGCTCCAAAAGACGTTAAAATAGAGTGTAGCCTCCTTGCGGAATAGATTTTAATCTGGCCTAATTTAACCCTTCATCACGCCATGAATAGTCTGATGTTTCCAGCTGGACATACGTGGCAAAGGCTAGAACGTCATATTTTACTTTTGACATGAGTACAGCTGCTCCATGTCCTGACTATTAATTTTTAGCAATGTGATTTTACGAATTAGCAACATCTCAGTTCTGATGAAGACACCCGTAGTAGACATCGAAACCTAGGCCAATGTACTTACTGTTTATATGAAGCCGGTTGGCTGTTTAATCCTATGTTGAAGCTAGTATAAGGTTGCTGAATAACAGCCGTGATCAAAACTGGAAGAGAGAAACGTTTTATTACATAAACGGAAAGATTCGCGGTAACATTGAAAAGCAATATTACAAACACTTTGCGCAACTTCAAATAAATCCAGCAGACGTAAGTAAGTAAGTTAACCATCAATGACTGCGATTAGGCATATGTGAGAAAGAAAAACATAAATTTTAGAACAACGTGCTCTGAACAGTGCACTGAAAATGGGAAAGACATACACTACATTTGCAAATCATCTCAAACAACAAAACGTTACATTTGCAAATCATCTCAAACAACAAAACGTTACATTTCAGATGTGTTACGACCCGTGGCTCTACCCTTCTATCTATCCCTGCGAAACCCTACATTTCAGCAGGATAATGCAGGACCGCATGTTCCAGATCCCGTACGGGCCTTTCTGGATACAGAAAATGTTCGACTGCTGCCCTGGCCAGAACATTCTCCATATCTCTCACCACTTGAAACCGTCTGGTCAATGATGGCCAAGCAACTGGCTCGTCACAATACGCCAGTCACTACTCTTGATGAACGGTGGTATCGTGTTGAAGCTGCATGGGCAGCTGTACCTGCACACGCCATCCGAGCTCTGTTTGACTCAATGCCCAGGCGTATCGAGGCCGTTATTACGACCAGAGGTGGTTGTTCTGAGTACTGATTTCTCAGGCTCTATGCACCCAAATTGCGTGAAAATGTAATCACATGTCAGTTCTAGTATAATATATTTGTCCAATGAATACCCGTTTATCATCTGCATTTCTTCTTGGTGTAGCAATTTTAATGGCCGGTAGTGTAACGTAAACACACACACCGATGCCCGAGGGAGTACTCGAACCTCCGTCGGGAGAGGTAACGTCAAATATTTAACACATTAAAGTAATGAGACGCAGTAACTCTTTTATACATTAGAGTTCCACTGTTTATCAGGAAATCGAGGTTAGGGATGTTCTTGATACTACAAGAAGTTCGAAAGAGCGGTGCTACAGCTGGTGATGGGGAGCGACGGGTCACTACCACCACCACCCCCCCCCCCCCCTCCTCCACCAACACCAAGCGTGACCTGGAGTACAGAATTTTTGTTCATCGCATAATGTTTAAGTATCGAAGTATCTACTTACAACAAATACTGAGTGGATAACCATAGGTTCTCTGGGGTATCATCTTTTTGTGTCACCTACAAAATTTAGTTTTTCTGGCTTGATACGTCTCGAAACTGACCGACAATTTCTTTCAAACATAGCAATTTAGAGTCTTGCTCACCGCTAAGTCGTTGGTTTCCATATTTTCGAAGGAGGCAGTATGGTCTAAAACAAGTAAAAAGTCCGGTGAATGTGGGCTCCAAAATGTATATCTCAAGAACTACAGTCACTTGTTCCGTGGAAGAGATGACGTTTCACAGAATCGAATATGCAAGTGCTCACAACTCTTAAAGTAAATATTTTATATATCCAGTTTACTAGCCATTTTTTTTTCTTGTTGTGTTCCAAACGACCTCCTCCGAAAAATATGGAAAGCAAAGAGCTTGAAGTATAAGAGATGTTTTTCAGACACAGAAGTGCTCGTAGCTCTTACGGTAAACATTTTACAGCCCTAGTTTAGTAGCCTTTTCTTTCTTCTTCTGGTCCGTACTACCAGCCCTGAAAGTTGCCTACACAGCAGTCTGAGCAACAACAGTCCGCTACGTGTGTTCCATTGTAACGATTGTCACTTATAATTCCTGACTCTGCCGGACCAGGGTCTCTTACCTCATATTGATACGCTTATCATTGCTGAAAGTTTGTAACATCGCCCTATATAAGGTACGAATATTGAGTGAGTTTCTCACTCAGAAATCGTATTTGACTGTTGGTTGTTTGTGGGAAGTAGTGTTATCCCTCGTTCTCTGCGAGAACCGACGGACTTTCAACGGCACATTCGACGCCACACAGAATCTCGAAGGTTCCATACGAGCACCGCTTGTGACGACTGAAAATTCTTTGGTTGGCCGTGCAGCATGGTTCAGCCACGTCCCGTACTGTGAAGTAGGAAATGCGAGACGAGTATCTTCACGGCCACTGGACTCATATTCGGGGGAACGTCAGTTCAGACCCGTGTACGGCCATCCAGACAAGGGCTAAAGAAACTGGTATAGCCATGCGCATTCAAATACAGAGAAATGTAAACAGGCAGAATACGGCGCTGCGATCGGTAACGCCTATATAAGACAACAAGTGTCTGGCGCAATTGTTAGATCGGTTACTACGGCTGCAATGGCAGGTTATCAAAATTTAAGTGACTTTGAACGTCGTCGTACGAACAATGGAACACAGCATCTCCGAGTTAGGGATGAAGTGGTGATTTTCCCTTACGACCATTTCACCTACTGTGAATATCAGGAATCCGGCACAACGTCAAATCTTTGACATCGCCGCTGCCGGAGGAGGAGATTAGTGTTTAACGTCCCGTCGACAACGAGGTCATTAGAGACGGAGCGCAAGCTCGGGTGAGAGAAGGATGGGAAAGGAAAGCGGCCGTGCCCTTTCATAGGAACCATCCCGGTATTTCCCTGAAGCGATTTAGGGAAATCACGGACAACCTAAATCAGGATGGCGGGATTGAACCGTCGTCCTCCCGAATGCGAGTCCAGTGTGCTAACCACTGCGCCACCTCGCTGGGTGCTGCTGCCGGAAAAAGATCCTGCAGGAACGGAATCACTGACGACTAAAGAGAGTCGTTCAGCGTGAGAGAAGTACAACCCTTCCGCAAATTTCTCCAGATTTCAGTTCTGGGCCATCAGTAAATGTCAGCGCGCGAACCGTTCAACGAAATGTCATCGACATGGGCTTTCGGAGGCGAAGGCCCACTCATGTACCCTTCATGACTGCATGACAGAAAGCTTTACGCCTCGTCTGTGCCCGACAACACCGATATTGGAGTGGAAACACGTTGCCTGGTCGGACGGATCTCGTTTCAAATTGTATCGGGCGAATGGACGAGTACGGTTATGGAGACAACATCACGAATGCATGGACCCTGCATGTCAGCAGGGGACTGTTCAAGCTGGTGGAGGCTCTGTAATGGTGTGGGGCGTGTGCACTTGGAGACATATGGGCCCCGTGATACGTCTAGATACGACTCTGACAGGTGACACGTACGTAAGAATCCTGTCTAATCACCCGCATCCATTCATGACCATTGTGCATTCCGACAATTCCAACAGGACAATGCGGCACATCACACGTCCAAAATTGCCACAGAGGGGCTCAAGGAACACTCTTCTGAGTTTAAACACTTCCTCTGGCCACCGAACTCCGCAGACATGAACATTAATTATCTGGGATGCCTTGCAACGTGCTGTTCAGATGGGATCTCCGCCCCTCGTACTGTAACGGATTTATGGGCAGGCCTGCAGGATTCATGGAGTCAATTCAACACTACTTCAGACATTAGTCGAGTCCACGTCACGTCCTGTTGCGGCACTTCTGTGTGCTTGCGGGGACCTACACTATACTAGGCAAGAGAACCAGTTTCTTTGGCTCTTCAGTGTAGGTTTTCTGTGATATCCCTAAATCGCTTTGCCGAGGTGGTTCCCTACCAACGGCACGGCCGATTCTTTCAACTTCCTTGACACAATCCGAGGTGGGCTCCGTCTATACTGATATCAGTGTCGACGGAGCGTTACATCCAATCTTCCTTCCATCCTTCTCCACGGACAGCGCCACCACGTTTGGGACAGCATGGCGGCTTCAGTTGCGTCTTCCCAGCGACGACTTGTGGCACCAAGTCGCCGGACGTGTCCCGTGTCTGCGTACAGCATCGCAATATAAGTAACCGTGTGTGGCGGCTGAAATGAGGACAGATATTACCAGAATGTATTCGTCATCGCCATAGGGGCACAGCACTTGGCGTGACGGCAGCGGAGACCACTTGAGTACACAATACTATCACCGGTGGCTCGCACAGCCTGTAGTGCGAACTGCAGGCGTCACATATCTAAAGCCGTCGGCACACGGGCCGTGGAGTCGAAGTCCACGTTGAGCGTGCTAAGTTCAGCGTGCTGCTGGAAGCTCAGAAAGGATGCGACTTGTGTATGCCGTACGTGGGCCCCACGTGGTATACGCCATCACAGCGCGGGATGTTTCTTGTTCGTAAATCACACTGTTTACGAAACGGGCACACGTATAATTCCCACTTTAGCTCTATTAAAACGCACATTTCCTCCATCGTCCACGAAAAGGAAAGTATCATGTCCAATCAATAAGAACACAGGCTTATAAAAGTTCCATTACAAGCAGTGCGGTGCAAATGTGGAATACTACTCCACATAAGATAAACATTATTTAATAATTCCCACGTTTTAGTAAAAACCTAAGGTCATCCTTACTTGATCACTGTTCCTACCCAATAGCTTTGCAACATGTGAATTAGGAAGCGTAAAAGAAAAAGGAGCAAAATAAGTTTATACAAGTGCCGCAAGCTGTCCTATAGATTAAGCCTATCGAACAAAGTCGCCCCTCAAATTTGGATGTGTCGAGTCGCGAACCACTGCCCGAACATGCTACATTATACGATTCAGTGCCGCTACTCACGTTTCTTTTTTTTTTTTTAACTATACATCGATAAACCAACAACGCGCTATTGACACTCAATCATAGCTTGTTACCACTTGCTGGAAACCTTAATCGTAAAAAAAAAGTTCAAATGGCTCTGAGCACTATGCGACTTAACATCTTGGTCATCAGTCCCCTAGAACTTAGAACTACTTAAACCTAAGACATCACTCACATCCATGCCCGAGGCAGAATTCGATCCTGCGGCCGTAGCAGTCACGCGGTTACAGACTGAAGCGCCTAGAACCGCACGGCCACACCGGCCGGCCCTTAATCGTAGATAGGATACTAATTGAAATTTTACTATAACAAACTGTACCATGAGCAACGAGTTTTGGGTGGATCTTCAGTGTGTCACTGCCTTCAAATAGCATACTCCCATAATAACGCAAGTTACAATAATTCTTTTGCCACGAATAAGATGTTTCTCATTACTTTATTGGAACGAATCACACAGTTAACAACGGGTTTTCCAGTGATTCTCAATTTGCTGGTGCCCAGAAATGGCATATATACGTATAGGCTTGAAATGAATGACAATATGGCGCCTCACAACTCTGTACTGGAAGGAGACGGCGTGCTTGTGACGTAGGTGGCGTTCTGTCGTCTCATTGGTCAACGCTCAGACGCACGCTCAGAATATCTGTAATGCTAGATATTGCTCGCTACGTTCGGAAAGACTCCCCGAACGTGCTATTCCACGCTATGACGTGGGAAACTCGGCACGCTCAACGCCCAACGTTCGGCTGCACGGCCCGTGTGCCGACGGCTTTAGGCTGTGGACACAGTAGTTCCGATATCGGTCGATTCCGCCGACGATCGACATCGGATGGAGACAGCCGATCTTTTCAAATTAGTAGGCCCTACCGTGCGGTATCACACAATGTTATCACAGTCTTTGGGCGACGATTGGTGAAATTCAGACCAGTTTGCTTTCGTCGGTCAAATAGACCGACGTTCTCGCACACGAAATATGGGCATGAGAAATTGATAAATTCAGTGCAAGTAAGAATGAGTTAGCGGCATCCTGAGGATGAAAATATTATAATCGGGTTGTACTTCGGAACTATGGACAGAAATCGCAGGTTTGTTGGGAACCTCAAATAGGCAAAATCTTTATTGGAAATTTTACGCGCAGATTATAGATGCTGGTAAGCGTTTCCGGATGTGAAGTCGTGGTCCAAGAAACTCTTCTGTTTCCAAACACTGCCTCACATCCCGAAAGGTTTACCAGTAACTTTGTCATGTGGTCGTGAAAGCCTTCATTCTATGAATAGGTTATAACCTCAAAAAATATGTGCAAGTGAAAAGGATGGCATATCTTATATGATTATAGCTACTGTACTGGATCTTTTTTTGCGGTAGGCTGTCATTAGTTGACAACAAATTAATATTACTGCTTACTCGCGTTTTATGCCAGTACGGTTGTGATCCGTTGTGGTGTACGGTATGTATTCCCACTTTTGAGTGCTTTAGGTTTTTTGAGTACCTAATTATACACTTCATGCTTGTCTTTTACTCGTGTGCTAAATAGCAATCATTGAAGGTTAACTGACGTGTGTTGGCACAACTTTAAATAAACACAGCGAAAGAAAATGCTTGTAAGTTCGTTTTCAAGGTCACCACGCATTATCGCGAGTATGTAACAGAACGTTTCTCCCGCCTTCTCATACATTCGTAAAACTTGTCTCCTTATTCCGATAACTGAGGACAGAGTGTAATACGAGTCACGTTGTTTGCGAGAAACGTCAGCTCATTCATATGTATTCGACATCCCTTTAATAGCAGAAGCCGCTATGCAGCACTCGTATCCAAGCACAGAGGCAACGTGGTATCCACCCCACACTGAGAGGTTAAAATCTGACATTCTTCGTAAATAGAAATGATTTAACCTACCCTAACCTAAGCTCCTTGACCCTAACGACCAAAGACTGACGAAGGAGATTGAACGCCCTAAGACCACGCTGTCGGCCGATAAGCCTCAAAAGGCAGTCAGTCACATGCGTCGTAAGGATAATATTTGTTTTTAAATGTATTCTGCTTCTTTAACAAATTGGTTGTTATATTTCTGCGTTCCCTGCGCTAGTAAACTACGAAGACACGAGAAACGTAAAAACCACAGATTCCCACTGATTTAATGAGATAAGCCACAACCTAATTTAATGAGGTGAGTCACAACCTATTCATGAAGAAATATTTTCGAACATGTGTATATTTGTGGCTTATTCCGAAAAAAGCAAGGGAATATAAACACATATTTCATGCATATTTCTATTGTTATTATCGTAGACACTTTCCTTGGCACTTAAAAACTGTTTGTGGAGTCTAGTGATTGGCCCATTCGTGCACTTCACTCGACTCTGAAATACACGCGAATGTGTTAATTATGTTTGCCATTTATGGCTAATGTTAAATAAAAATTGTGGGACTCGTTTCTTCTGTGTTCGAAAGTAGTTTTACTGTGTTTGACGATTTATCATCATTTCTATGTGGTTTTCCGGTATGCTGAATTTCTGGCGGCTTATTTGGTGCGTTAAACAACGTAGGTACTACATTGCATATACACGTAGTTACCTAACGTTCCATTCTCACTGACTTGGCTTAAAGCGCAGCGAACAATCCTCTGTTTTCTTGGTTAGATATACGACGTCTTTCTGCAAAAGGTCGTATCTTCTAGTGTTTACTAGCAATTTTTTGTTTTAAAGGAGAACAACAATATCCAGTAATTTTCTTTACGTTACAAGAGATTCATACACAATCTGACCTGTCATTAACTGTTTCGTATCTCTCAGCGTCCTTAGGAGACTAAATAATGAAAAACGTGGTGTCATTTTTTAGTTATTGTCGATTTTCACGGCATTACTTACACTCCCCATCGTAAAAGCTAAGTCAAAAACCGATATGTATGTTAATATTCCCAATCATCCGATATCGTATTCAGAAGAGTTGCTTGCTGGCCGCTTGGGGCGCTGCTGTCACTGTGGGTAACAAAAACGAGGCTGAGTATCGCGACAGTTAACGTTTTGACTGTGATTATACTGTCGATGTTCCGATTGTTGCAGTACGTGTTGTGTACATATTAGGGACGCTGAAACGTCGTCGGTTTGCTCATTAATCGGTGACTGGCGGATTATGCTGAAATAATTTATACTTCTCTTTTCTGCCGTCATGTCAACATAAGTCGCTGTAAGCAGTTAGAATGTGGTGCTGGTGCAAGAAAATGGGAGGAACGATGGAAAACATCGGTGGCTCCGGTACACTGATTGTAGTTACAACATGTGCTCAGTATAGTTTCCCGTTTCAGCAAAGTGCTACATCTGGATACATCCCTAATATACGCGAACTTTCAGATATTTCCACAACCAAAAGTTAGCTGGATTTAGGCCGGGGATCTGGAACGCCACACCTCGAAATTTCCCAGAGGTGATGCGGTCATTACCGAAGGTTTCTCGAAGCACATCTCTCACCTGGCAAGCGACATGCAGACTCGCCCATCTGGCAAGAAAATAGTGGTGTGGTCACACCTGCGTTATTGCAAAGCTGGAATCACGTGGTACACAAGGAGGTGTCACTGTACACCTAACAGGCCCACAAGGTGTCATCTCCTCGAAGAAAAACGGATCGAGAATGAAGGAGCTTGTGAAACCGCACTACACGGTCACATAAATGGGTGTTCCTGCACAAAATGTGCTAGGGTAGAACCCCATATGCGACAGTTCTATGCATTTACGGTACCGTGCAGAATAAAATGTGCCTCGTCCGTCCAAAGAATTTTCCCCAGCCACATGCCATCTATTCACACGTGTGCCAAGAACGAAGGGCCAAAGTCACGGCGCTTTAGCCTGTCTTGCTTCATTTGGTGCGATTCCCGTGACAAAGCTCGAGCACTAACTGTATAACTTGAGATATGTGCAGCGCTGTCGGCTCCAGCTACAACTACTTCATCATTAACTGCCATGGAAATGAGACTCCTTCCTCTCCCTGCTGCACCACCTAATTCACCTGTTTCTTCGAATTGCTCGATCATATTTACTGACATGGGGCCTCTTCCCAGCTGTTTCTGTCGGCGATATTCCCGCAATGCAGCGCAGCTAGTCCTGCTTTCTCAGAGTACGGTCTTTCTTCTCAATCGCTACTGCGTTTCGTACGGAACATTTCAACCTTCTTAACCTTCTTAACCCTTTACACCAACAGCGACTTCGCGAAAGAAATCAACATGTGTCGCCACGAGACAAACAGCATGTTGACGTGCATCAGTCCACTAGTTAGACTTCATCAGTCATTGCGCTTACTTAAAAAAGAATGCACCAACAAAGTCTGATTTCTCTTATTGCTTCTAACTTTTTCTTGTGTGATATAAAAGCAGTAGCACTCACTTCCATTAGCTCGCGTTCTCCTCTTTGTGGCAATAGTGTAATCCAGAGTAAGCACTTCTGGCCGGAATGTATTGCCGCCTACGTTGCCGGGCAATAGTGGCAGGTGATGTCGAACATATAGCTGCAGCTTTTAGTGGCGGCATGTTGCTGGACAATATTATCGGGATATGTCTCGGTAATATGCGACTTTTTTGACCCATGTAAACGCGCAATTAGGGTTTTCTGTCGAGTAGCTAAAAAGATTTGAATAAGCTCTCTAGCAGTTTAGTGTCACGCTCCTCGCGAATGAATTTATTATCGAGCTGTAAACCCAAGAATTTAATGCTGTGTATGTGCGACTATGTTTGGGGACGACGGGGCCGGCGTGCGTCGAGTGTGCCGGCGCGGCCCATTTGACTGGCTGAAACACTTGCTTCCCACGAGGCCGGCCCGCGACCCCTGCGCTCGTGGCGCGGCGTGTTGCGTAACTTCCGGTCGTCTCGGAGCTGACTCACGCGCCGCCTGTAGCCGACATCGGCGCGTCCTGCCAAGGACGACTGCCTCCGTTTTGCAGGAAAGGCGTGGGCGATTCTGTGTACGGGCTGCGGTGACATATTCGCACCCAGCGAGAGTTTGTCTATATGTGAACAAAAATTGGCGAGTCAGTATTAAAACCTCAGAAGCCACAGGACATCCAGGCACCTGCAAGTATGAGTGCCAGGTATCTGGCATTTTGGGGCAGATATGTACAAGTTCGACATGTCCATCTTCTGTTAAGCTTTTCAGCGATTAGTAGATAACACACAACTACAGGCCCTGTAAACGATCAAACAATTTGTCAAATTTTACTATGTAAGCTAAATATTTGGCCGTATACGGTGCTGTTTGAAGTGTTTGTCAAACATAGCGCGTGCTTGCAAGAAATTTTGACGGGCGGAAAATTTGGCAAGATGGCGAACGTTGTTTCTGTTGATACATCACCGTACATGTGTAGTAAAAAGTAGTTTTCTCGCAATTTACCTCAATATATCGGGAGTTTCCACAACTATGGAAATTGCGATCGATGATAAAAACAAAACAGCACCGTCAGTTACCAAAACGGTAAAGACGTCACAGCAATCCTACCCATATATTACGCAGGAAGAGGCGAAGAAGAAAATCAATATTCTGCACACAATGTACAAGCGTGAGCGCAGTAAAATAAAAAAAATCTACGTTCTCCACTTGTTCGCGGACGATGTAGGTTATATGTTACCACATTATCTTGCTTTAATGAAACGTCATTAGAAGACCAAGTAGAAGAGAGTAAATTTTTGTATACATGTGGGTTGTTTTCCAATGTGATGGCGAAGTAAATCTTAACAGGTTACTGTCCATCCGCAGAAAGTAGATGTAATCGTCAGATTCCGAGTGTAATTCTTTCTTTAACAAGTTTTCGTGTGCATATTTCTCATTTTAAACCATTCCCAGGACGACTGTGTTGTTTTCTTCTTCTTCTTAAAGCACAGCGCCAGAGTCAATGTCAGAAATGCTTTCATCTTCATTTGTAACCATTCCCACTAGTGTCACAGCAAACACGAACAGCGTCTGTTTCAAAAGTGAGGTTAAATTGACAAGATTTGTTGGTACGTGCAAGGGATTGTTTGACAAATCCATGGCAAGATAAGAGCAAATTCGACAAACAACTCTGATAGTCTACGAGGGTCTTAAAACCTGCTCCAAGCTAACGACGTAAGTGCAAAGAATAAGTTTAAGCAGGAAAAAGAACATATATCATAATGGTTTATAGATATAGCAACCATTGTTGTTCTAGGAAAAACTTAAGTAGCAAAATGTCACGAAATTTAAGTAATAAAAAAAAGGAGGAGGAAAAGAAAGACGACTTTAAATGCTTTTGGCTAATGAAAACTGGACATTTTATTTCAGGTCACGTAATAATATAAGATTTTATTCGGGATTACTAACGTTGGCAGAATGTTATTTTCCAGTTCCTACCAATGATGCCAACATCGCAAGAGTGTGCTCTTTCATAACGGCCAATGGACAAAGGAACGGAATAAGTTTCAAATCGACGCAATCTCAAAAATCATGTTACTGTGAAATTTAGAATCACCCTTTCAAGAGTTGCACAAAATACCTTTCAAGAGGAATAACGTTCTTGATAAAGTTGGTTAAAATGAAAAATATTATTACTTAACTACAGATTATTGTATTTTCCCATGCTCTTCCAAGTCCTTTGCCGTTCCTGACTGAATTATAATGTCGTTGGCAAACCTCATAGTCCTTTGAATGGACTTCACTAAGTAGAATCATTATAATACATCAGAAAATACTGCGAAAAAGGCTTTGTTCGTTTAACAAATATAGTTTTTTAATTGGTAAAAATGTCAAGCTCTTCAAAGGCGTGAAAATGGCGTCTTGCAAGTCCTTTGTTGCCTGTGACAGAATTAAAATGTCATCCACAAACCATAAAATTTTTCTCTCTTCTCTCTCAATTTTAATATCCTTTCTAAATTCCTCCTCGGACTCCTTTACCGCTTGCACAAAGTACAGATTCAGTAATATCGGATAGAGGCTGCAACCCTGTCTCATCCCCTTTCTAAACTGTCCTTTCCTGTCTTTCGACTCTTACAACTGCAGTCTAGGTTTCTGTATGAGTCGTAAATAACTTTTCGCTCCCTGTATTTTAACACTACTAGGTTGCAGCTGGTACTGGGAGATGAAGAAGCTTTCACAGGATAGAGTAGCATGGAGAGCTGCATCAAACCAGTCTTCGGACTGAAGACCACAACAACAGCATGATGTTGCTACATTACATCACATGTCGGAGACAAAATACAGAGAGGGAAGGCCACCTTAAACTTCCACGGTAAACAGACTCCCACTATGAGAGAAGATTATGATGAAAGGGAAGCAGTAGTAACGAAGAGATTGAGACAGGGCGTTAGTTACTCTCCAAGTATAAGTTTGGAAAGGAAATTAAAGTTCACAGAGAAAATAATTGTTTTGATGTTGGTTGATGGAAGTATCATTTAGTCAGTAACTGCAAAGAGTTTGCAAGGGCAGATGAACGCAATGAATGCTCTCCTGAAAATAGGTTATAAGTCGAATGTCAACGACAGTAAAACAAACCCCAGAGCTTTACAGAACTCCACTCCTATGTACGTCACATAAAACGTCATATCTTTTCCTCTCTGTATCGTACAATGATATAATTTTGCAGATACATATTATACTGCGTGCAAAACGTGTTTCGAATAGACCCAACAGTAAAGATGTAATAAATTAAGACGTAATGCCTGATGCTGGAGTTTTGCTGCTTCAACAGAGAACATGTACACACATCAAAAAAGGGTTTGCATCAGCTCCGTTCCGAGAGTTCCGGAACCTGTACAGAAAGTTGGAATGGAGATCAACATAAACATCATTTCCGCCCTTTTTATTTCTCATGAAAACCACACATTGCATGTTGTACCGGCGAGACCTCCAGAGGTGGCGGCCCAGATTGCTGTACACACTGGTACCTCTAATACCCAGTAGCACGTCCTCTTGCACTGATGGATGCCTGTATTTGTTGAGGCAAAAGTTCATCAGGGCACTGTTGTTCTAGATTGTTTCACTCCTCGACAGCGATTCGGAGTAGGTCCCTCAGAGTGGTTGGTGGGTCACGTCGTCCATAAACACCCCTTTTCAATCTATCCCAGACATCATCGGTGGGCTTCATGTCTGGAGAAAATGCTGGCCACTCTAGTCGAGCGATGTCGTTATCCTGAAGCAAGTCATTCACAAGATGTGCACGATGGGGGCGCGAATTGTCGTCCACGAAGATGAATGCATCGCCAATATGGCTGCACTATCGGTCGGAGGACGACATCCACGTATCGTACAGCCGTTACAGCGCCTTCCATGACCACCAGCGGCGTACGTCGCCTCCACGTAAAGCCGCCCCAAAACAGCAGTGAACCTCCACCTTGCTGCACTCGCTGGGCACTGTGTCTAAGGCGTGCAGTCTCCGACGGTTGTCTGGTTGAAGGCATATGCAACACTCATCGGTGAAGAGAACGTGATGCCAATCTTGAGCGGTCCATTCAGCATGTTGATGGACCCATCTGCACCGCGCTGCATGGTGTCGTGGTTGCGTAGATGGACCTCGCCAAGGACGTCGGGAATGAAGTTGCGCATCATGCAACCTATTGCGCACAGGTTGAGTCGTAACAATCCGTCCTGTGGCTCCACGAAAAGCATTATTCAACATGGCGGCGTTGCTGTCAGGGTTCCTCCGAGCCATAATCCATAGGTAGCGGTCATCCACTGCAGTAGTACCCTTCGGTGGCCTGAGCGAGGCATGTCATCGGAAACTGTCTCTCTGTACTGTCCGAAAAACATCGCTTTGGTTCACTTCGAAATGCCTGGACACTTGCCTTCCTGGCACAAAGTAACAATGCGGACGCGATCGAACCGCGGTCTTGACTGTCTAGGCGTGGTTGAACTATCGACAACACGAGCCGTGTACCTCCCTCCTGGTGGAATGACTGGGACTTACCGGCTGTCGGACCCCCTCCGTCTAACAGGCACTGCTCATGCATGGTTGTTTACATCTTTGGGCGGGTTTAGTGACATCTCTGAACAGTCAAAGGGACTGTGTCTGTGATACAATACCCACAGTCAACGTCTAACTGCAGGAGTTCTGGGAACCGGGGTGACCGAAAACTTTTTTTGATGTGTTAGTAAGCGGTAAACTTTTCTCCATTCATCAATTTGTGAGGGGTTGTCTGCGAGAAAAAGATTTGTAAATATTTGAAACTATATGTTAAGTTTGTTGGAAGTCGCTAAATGCTCAGATTCTAAATTTCTGGATGAATATAGTCTGGGAAATCGTGGCGCTGTGAGTTAACGTTAAAAAAAAAAAAAAACAAAAAAAAAAAAAACAACAATTCAATGAAATGTCACGTGGCTAGGGCCTTTTGTCGGGTAGACCGGTCGCCTCGTGCGTCACTTTGGCAAGTTGTGTGTCCGTGAGGATGATATGACGATGAAGACAACACAACACCGCGTCGCCGAGCGGAGGAATTCTCCCGCCCGGTCGGGAATTGCACCAGGGTCCCTCGCATGGCCTTCTGCCGCGCTGACCACTCAGATATAAGGTGGACTAATTTGGCTAATAATTATATGAAATACTGAAAGCCAAATTTTTGTTGCCTTTGGAAGCCGTTAGATAAGGAAACTGCATTTGCGACCGTGCACCGGGTTTGCCCTTTAATAATGTAATTATACCCTCCCCATCCTCGCTCAGTATCTGAGGTTACGCTCTTGCTTTCACCTTTAATACACATTTCTCGCTTTCTGCGCCTGCTCTTGAAACTCACTGCAGTGGGCGTGCATCTTCCTGCAGAATGACGAGCCTCAGGGCAGAGCGCGAGAAGAGGATTTTTTTATGCGCCCTTTGGCAACCTCCGAGGTCGTCGACCTTGCGGGTTGCGGAGAGCTGTGACGTCGGCGCGGGGAACCCCCCACCCCGCAACACTCGCGGCGGTCCAGCGCAGCCTCGCCCGCTATCGATTCTCGCCGCGTCGACACCGCGGCGCCACGAAGAGGGGGTGGCGGGGAAGGGTAAAGGACGCAGGGTAGGGGAAGGGAGGGGAAGGCGCATTGATAACGGCGCGCCCGTCTTGCACGTGGCGGGCTGCCGACTGGCGAGTACGCGGTCGCGCCGGTGCAATATTTACTGCACCGCCCAACTTCAGCTATAGTCACCCAGTTACATACACCGTCCGATCAAACCTACTCGAACACCCCTATATAATGCGGAATTTACCAGAAGATGTCACGAGAGCCGGAAAAGGAGGCGTGGAGCATTGTGTTGTGTGTAAAGAAGCAGCAACCGCAGAATGGGTTGGTGAATAGAGCTCAGTGACTCCGAATGTGGACTAGTCATTGGATATCATCTGAGTAGCAGATTCATTAGGGACATTTCAGCCCTTCGTATGTGCCCAATTTTACTGTTGATCATGTCATTGCGAAATGAAAACACGGAGCGACGACCATTGCTCAGCCAACACGAGGATGAATTGACAGACACACAGGGACCACTGAGCACTCTAAGGGAATGGTTTTAAAAAATCCCATTAAATCTTGTGAAAGAATCACTCCTGAGTTCCAAAGAACTACCGGCAGTCCAGCTAGCAAAACGATTCGGAGATAAAAAGAAAGGAGTACTGTGTTCTAACAGCACCTCACAAGCCACACATTTCTCTAGCCAATACTAATCGCCGCCAGAATTGGGGCAAAGAGCGATGCCAATGGACAGTGGATGACTGGAAATGAGTGAATTGCGGTGATGAATCACCCTAAACCTTGTGGGAACCCGATGTAAGGCTTAGTGGTTTGGCGACTGCCTGGAGAAAGTTACCTGCCATCGTGTGTACCGCCAACAGCGAAGCACACAGATGATTTGTTGTTACGGCATGGGAGTGTTTTTGTGATTAGCTTGTGGTCTCCTTAACGCACTTAAGAAAAAGCTCAATGCTGAAATATGCGAACACATTTTACAACAGGAACAGTTCGGAAACGATGCTCCATTGTATCAGAATGGCAGTGCAGCCAGATATAAACTGGCATGTGTGAGGCAATCGTTAATGGACAATAACATTCCTGAAATGGGATGGCTTGCCCAGAGTCCCGATCTGAACGCAATGGAACATCACTGGGATGAGAAAATACGTCGGATAAGCTCCCAACATCACTTTCTTCTCTGGCTTCCGTTCTTGAGGATGAATGAGCTGCCATTCCTCCACAGGAGTTGAGACGCTTTACTGAAAGTGTCCCCAGTAGAGTTCAAGCCGTGATAAAAAAGCGAATGGTTGACATACTCCATAATAATGTCCACTTTTTGTCAGGTTATGAATTACTTCATGTATTTCAAACCTTCTATTCAAGTACTAAAAATGTGCATTTATATCATGAAACGCGGGTTGCCACCTTCTGTTGGGACAACTTCGGTTTGTTTACAATTTGTAAAACGGTGACTTTGGCAAAGTCTGAGAATTCTAGTGTGTCAAAGCAATTTCAAAACGTGCATAGTGTTTTCCAATGTCTGAAGTAGTGATGGAGGGAATTGACTCCATGAATCCTTAAACCCGTAAGAGTACGAGGTGTTGGAAATCTCTTCTAAACAGCACGTTGCAAGACATCCCAGATAAATAATGTTCATATCTGCAGATTTTGGTGGCAGCGGAAGTCTTTAAACTCAGAAGAGTGTTCCTGGAGCCATTCTGTAGAAATTATGGACGTGTGTGGTGTCGCATTGTTCGGCTGGAATTGTCGGAATGCACAATGGACATGAATGGGAGTAGGCGATCAGACAGGATGCTTTCGTCGTATCAAGTCGCATCAGGGCCCCATATGACTCCAACTGCACACACCCCACACCATTACAGAGCCTCCACCAACTCGAACAGTCCCCTGCTGACATGAAGGGTCCATGGATTAGTGGGTTGTCTCCATCCCCGTACACGTCCATCTGCTCGATACAATCTAAAACGAGACTCTCCCGACGAGGCAACATGTTTCCGGTCATCATCAGTCCAATGTCTGTGTTGACGGACGCAGGCGAGGCGTAAAGTTTTGTGTTGTGCAGTATCAAGGGTACATCAGTGGGCCTCCGAAGGCCCATGTCGATGATGTTTCGTGAATGGTTCGCGCGGTGACACTTGTTGATGGCCTAGCATTGAAGTCTACAGCAATTTACGGAAGGGTTGCACTTCCATCACGTAGTTGGTCCCGTTCTTGCAGGATCTTTTTGCGGACGTAGCGATATCGGAGATTTGATGTTTTTCCGGATTCCTGGTATTCACGGTACACTCGTGAAACGGTGGCACTAGAGCCGCGTGCTATTAGCCGAGAGGTCTCCGACGCTGCAGTCATGGACTGTGCGGCTGGTTTCGCCGGAGGTCCTCCATCGGACATGGGTGGGTGTGTTTGTCCTTAGGATAATTTAGGTTAAGTATTGTGTAAGCTTAGGGACTGATGACCTTTCCAGTTAAGTCCCATAAGATTTCACATACATTTGAAAATTTTTTTGGTCGCACTAGAAACTACCCACTTCATTGCTAGCTCGGAGATCCTGTGTCCCTTCGCTCGGGCGCAGACTAAAACACCACGTTTAAACTTGTAACCTGCCACTGTAGCAGCAGTAATCGATCTAACAACTGCGCCAGATACTTGTTGTCTTATATAGGCCTTGCCTACCGCAGAGGTGTATTCTGCTTCTTTACATATCTCTGTATTTGAATACGCACGGCTATACCAATTTCTTTCGCGCTTCAGTGTGTGTAGCCTACCGTCTGAAGATGAGCTGCCAGGCAACTCGAAACCGGACACGGTTTACCTAAATCCACTGGGGGGGATTGATTGTGGTAATTTCTGAAGACCCTAACGTCAGTTGTCACATTTTCGCCTAATTTTACGATTTTTCAGGCAACCGTGTATTTGGCACTGCGGTTTTTGACCTGATTTCACTTTGGCTTGCAGCATTGCAAATTTCATGACGTAAAAGACAACTTCCTACCGCCTCTATTCAGAATAAAACCTTCGACGGTTACATCCATTGCGGTCGTCAAGAGCAACTGACTGTTAAAACTGCTGCTTATATGGCCCCTACACGGCTTCTGATTAGTAGATAATTACGCAATGCCGTCGCAGATGGTGTCAACGTCTGCGCTGGTGGCGCTACAGCCCCCGCCGTAGCGTAAACATTGCGACGAAGAACCCTCTCTCTTCCCTGCATCGAGAGTACGCTTTCATGCACCGCTAAGATTATATCCGCTGCCACTGTTGACGAATTGGATTCTGTAATTAAAGAGGCTGTAGAAATAGAATGAGTGAGTCGATCTTCAACTGTGACGGTGGATATAATCTTATTGGTGCGTGCAAGCGAGATCTCTAGAAGAGCCAGAGATGTTTGTCGCAATTTTCCGGTAAGGCGCCACCAGCGCACACGTTGATGTCTGCGACGGCCTTACGTAATTGGCTACCAATCAGAAGCCGTCCATCTTAGGGCACCACAGTGCAGTTCTGACCGTCAGTTGCTCCTGACTAAGACGATTCAGGTAATCGTCGAAAGCTAGACTTTTACCCTGAACTGACGCGGCAGAAGTCCGAGAATGCTTTATATAACAGCGTCGTCGCGAAAAACCCTCTTTTCATTGCAATACCACTGTTTATTTCCGAAAATATGTAGGTGACTTGTGGGGGTACATACGGTGTGAAATTTTACTCTCGCAATCCGAGCTGAAACTCGGCGCTGTGGCTAATGGGAACGACGATAGCTCCCAAAGCCACGGCGCCGAGTGTTATTCTGGTTATCGCGGATAATACACCCTCTGGCAACGAACAATGGTTCCAACATGTACGGCGTAGAGTCAAACTGCTGCTTCAGTTAATCAATCGTAGTGGCTGGCGAGTGGTAGCGTCCCACTCTCTGGGCATATGATGACGCGACGATTTCATTGTGTGAAGGCTGAGTAAAATAAACAAGAGTGGTGAAATATTTCGTCGTGTAGTGCCGAAGGTAACGCTAAATTAGGCTAAAAATATCAACTAAATATATAAGAATTATAATTACGAGAAACTTAAATTGGAAAGAACACAGAGAAAATGCGGGAAATTCAAACCAAAGACTGCGTTTCATTGGCAGAACATTTAGAAAATGTAACAGATCTACTAAGGAGATTGTCTACACTACCCTTCTACGGCCTCTTCGGGAGTACTGCTGGCGGTGTGGGATCCTTACCAGGTAGGATTAACCAAATACACCGAGAAAGTTCAAAGAAGAGCAGCACGTTTTGTATTATCGCGAAATACGGGAGAGACTATCACTGACGTTATACAGGATTTGGGGTGAACACCACTAACACTAAAGCGTCTTCCGTTGAATCTTCTCACGAAATTTCAACCAGCAACTATCCTCCGAACGCTGTAAGAGATTGGAATAATAGAGAATTATTTTGTAGGTGGTTCGATGAAAATTCTGGAGGCACTTAAGTGTGATTCGCAGAGTACCCATGCAGATTGGATGACGTAGATGATTGCCAAACATCTGGGAAAAGTGCATGCTAACGACGACTTTTTTTTTTTTGTTACTGGAAATCAGTCGAAAAGGCGACCACTAATTATGTTTTCAATACAAGTGAATAAAACGAAACGCGTAGGTTAAATAAATACGCACTATTTTTTAGTATTTGCAAGGATGGACTTGAAACAATCCAAGCAATCATCTACATCTGTATGTACACAAGCCACCTGGAACTTTCTGGATCACGGGATCCCAGGGTTGGGAATTTTCTCTGCGCGGGGACTGGGTCTTGTCCTTATCATTTCACCATCATCATAATTCGTGATAGTGACTACATTGGACAGTGTGAAAAACTGGACCGTCCAAAAATTGGTACTTTGTACGGGGCGCTGATGGCCACGCAGTTGAGCGTCCCACAAACCAAACATCATCATCATCAACAACAACATCTTTCCGTAGCGTCGTCACTTCCGCTTCTCCCGTTCCACTTGCGAATGGTCCGCGGGGAGAACGATTTTTGGTCAGCCTATCTCCGTTACTGTACTTCACGGACTTCTCTCGAGATATACAGCGTGAACTATATGAAATAAAATCGTCAGATCTGTTAAGACATCACGGAATAACTGCCATGTTACTACAGTGAGCTGCAGAGGACTAAAACTCTAGAGAAAAAGAAAGATTTGAATTCATCCAGCAAATAACTGAGAACCTAGGCTGCTACTCTTAGATGAAGGTGTTGGCACAAGACAGGAATTCGTGGTGGGCCTCATCAAACCAGTCAGAAGACTGATGTGCGTAGCGAACATGGGCTCTAAAATGCATACCTTAAGAGCTACAATTACTGTGAAACACAGCTCTGCAACCGAACAAGTGATCGCATCTCTTAAGGTAAACATTTTAAAGTCCATCATTACTAGACATTTTGTCTTTTTTGGCCCAGAAAATTTGTCGCTGAGGTGATGTGTCTCTTCTGAAAGTCGTCAGGCGCCTTTTCTGTGGTGCTTCGCAAATACTTGCAGTTTTGTTTTTGCAGGGTGTAGTTGGAGCCAGCCCAAACAGATACTGCTCATCATGTATTTCAAGTGACGCCCATTGTTGCCGGAAGCTTTCAATTTGTTTCCGTTACAGAGCGGAATTCGATAGAGCGGTCCCACATTAGTCCTGTGGGGTGTTCCAGCAGCGACTGGCCCTCGCTGACTATAAAGGAACGGCGCCGCTCACACACAAACCTCCGTTGAGTCAGAACGCTCACATCTGTACCAAACGTGGTATGCCGACAGAGTATCAACCAAAACTCCAACTTAGTTCGTACCATGTGCTGCCGTCCACCGGCACGGGAGTAAAAGTTAATTACAGGTAACATCAGAACTACGCACCATTACCATGAAAGCATACATGGAAATCACTAACAGTAATGGATTCCGTGCGTGAGTTGGTAGAGCCTGTGATCGTCGTGTCTAGGATACTGGGTTCAAATCCCACTAACGATAGTTGTTTTTAACTGTTTATGCGTGAAATTGTTATATGGGAGAGTATTTTCCTGACATGTAAAAAGACTTTTCGGATTTTGTAGAAATGCTCTTTTTGCAGTCTGTTTTCGCTTCGTTAGTTGAACGTAGTAAACTTATGGAGTACAATTCCATACAGGGTGGTCCATTGATCGTGACCGGGCCAAATATCTTACGAAATAAGCACTAAACGAAAAAACTACAAAGAACGAAACTTATCTAGCGTGAGGGGGAAACCAGATGGCGCTATGGTTGACCCGCTAGATGGGGCTGTCACAGGTCAAACGGATATCAACAGCGTTTTTTAAAATAGGAACCCCCATTTTTATTACATATTCGTGTAGTACGTAAAGAAATATGAATGTTTAGTTGGACCACTTTTTTCGCTTTGTCATAGATGGTGCTGTAATAGTCACAAATGTATAAGTACGTGGTATCACGTAACATTCCACCAGTCCGGACGGCATTTGCTTCGTGATACATTACCCGTGTTAAAATGGACCGTTTACCAATTGTGGAAAAGGACGATATCGTGTTCATGTATGGCTATTGTGATCAAAATGCCCAACGGGCGTGTGCTATGTGTGCTGCTCGGTATCCTGGACGACATCATCCAAGTGTCCGGACCGTTCGCCGGATAGTTACGTTATTTAAGGAAACAGGAAGTGTTCAGCCACATGTGAAACGTCAGCCACGACTTGCAACAAATGATGATGCCCGAGTAGGCGTTTTAGCTGCTGTCCAGTGTAGGCAGACTGTGTAAAACACCTGAGCCGTTAAAACTACCATCTAGGTGTTTCTCTATATTTTATTGATCCAGTCTCGAAATGTTACGCACTGTAATCTGTAACATGTCCTGTATCGAAAACTGACAGAGTAGATCATACCGAAGGTACCAATCCATACGCTATATATGATCAAGTATCCGGAAACCTGGCTGAAAATGACTTACAAGTTCGTGGCGCCTTCCATCGGCAATGCTAGAATTAAATATGTTGTTGGCCCACCCTTAGCCTTGATGACAACCTCCAGTCTTGCAGGCATACGTTCAATCAGGTGCTGGAAGATTTCTTGGGGAATGGCAGCCTATTCGTCACGGAGTGATGCACCGAGGAGAGGTATCGATGTCGGTCGGTGAGGTCTGGTACGAAATAGGCGTTCCAAAATATCCCAAAGGTGTTCTATAGGATTCAGGTCAGGGATCTGTGCAGACTAGTCCACCTTCTGCCTAACTGTCACAGTACTTGCAGTGGATCCTGATGTAGTTTGTAATTCCCGTGTGATGGTGTGGATAGGTGTCTGCGTATTACACATTACGACCCTCTTCAACTGTCGGCGGACTCTGTCAATCAACAGACGAGGTCGGCCTGTACGCTTTTGTGCTGTACGTGTCCCTTCACGTTTCCACTTCAGTATCACGTTAGAAACAGTAGATCTAGCGATGGTAAGTAGTGTGGAAATCTCGCCTACAGAGGTATGACGCAAGTGACAACCAATCACCTGACCACGTTCGAAGTGCCCCATTCTGCTCTCTCGCGATGTCTAATGACTACTGAGGTCGCTGATATGGAGTACCTGGCAGTAGGCGGCAGTACAATGCATTTAATTTTAAAAACGTATGTCTTTAGGGGTGTGCGGCTACTTTTGATCACATAGTGTAAATAAAAATCAATTGCCACATGTATGAAAGATTATCACTTGAGAAAGTTTGGACCGATATGGCTGCTTTTTATGGTCCCTTTTTCGTAACTGTCAGGACAAGGTTTTTATTTTTGAAAAACCACCGGAAAAGTGGGAAACTTGAATGGTATTTTGTATGAAATTCTCAATGAAAGAAATGTGACGATCAGTTTGACAGTTCTGCTGTTGCTTGTTTTCATAACAACAAATTCCGCACTGAATACTGATACTTTGCTTTTTGGTGTTTTCGTGGTAATTTGGTGTGTTGCAAACATTAATTCGATTTTAGTTCGTGGTTTATTTCTTTGGAAAGAGATGCATGTCACTGGAGAGACGCCCAACATAGATCGGCGTGCGCGCAGAGCTGGACAACTACTCGACCGCTGAACCAATGAGACTGGCGGAGAGCGTAGGCTGAGTTTATAGGCAGATCGATTAAGAATTTCTCAATCCCGATCCATTATGAGTCCGTAACAATGAATTTCCATATTAAATTTCACAGACTAGTTATACACTAAAAATTCCTTTCTGTTAAATCGATCGCGAGAAAGAACATGCTAAGCTGTGCTGCATAAATGCGCGGTTTTATTTACCTTTGTCAGTTAATTTAACAGGCTAGCAGTGTTTATGTCTAAGCTTATAATGTCACCTATTTGAAGATTAAAACCATGCGAAATACTGTCATTACAAGCAACTATCCTCACAGATCTAGCAGCTGGAAAGGTGACTCTTATACCGCAACCGATATAGCCTTTTATTTCGACTGCTATTCCCAATCAAGAGCCCGCATGGATGACAGTAATGTCCCAGAGACGATTGACGCGGAGACGGATAGAGAAATGGATGTAAATAAAGGGAAAGAGGATATGAACAGAAAGATGAGGGAGGAGGAGATGGCATAAGAAATTTACAGGGAGCGAGGGGATGTGACGGACAGAGATAGGGTCGGAGAGTAGGAGTTGTCTGGTAAAAAAAAATGAAAAACTGGTCGCGATGGGTCCATTACGAAAAACTGGACATATCCGATCGTCAGTGTCGTATTTTTGAAGATAACAATTTCTGTTTTGGCAACAGCATCAGCACGCTGCCCGCAACCCTCGCCGGCTTCTGGGGGTGCCCGCCCTTCACCTGTTGCCGGGGGCTGGACGCGCATGGCCACGCCCCTAGGGGTCCGCGATCGAGCCCCGGTCGCAGCACGCGGCTGCTCGCAATGGCCGCCCATGCCCGCTGTCTCACATTCCCGTGCCTACTTCGGTGGCAAAGCGGAGTTCGCAAGGCCTGCCCGCATATCCGAGTGTTCCGGCGAGCAAATATGGACTCACCTTTCTACGCACTCTACGTCTACGTGGAATCTTCAAAAAATACGTTACACGTTAGTATGGCAGGCCAAGTAACTTTTGTTGAATACTGGACTCCACTTCAAAGAGAAACAGATACATGACACTACTTTTCAACATGGCCACCAAGTCTCTGTCGGAACCCCTGCCAACGGTTTCGCGAACAGCTTATGTGAATGTCCTCATCCTTGTAAAATCTCTTCCCCTCACACGAACCACCTCTGTGACCTTCGTTGACCTTACTGTTACACATCAATAGATTCGTCTCGATAGCCGCTTACAGAAAATAAGTACCAAACTGTAGCATCCCGTAGTAGACCTCCATATCACTGACGCGACCCCATCTAGCAACAAAGAGCCAACGTCATATTGTGGCCCCCGTAGTCCCATGCAAAATTTGTTCGACAAACTTTTCAGCTATTATCATACTGTTTTGTAACTACTTATAAGTTCACATCCTGTAGCTGGATCCCTTGTGGACTGGTTTTAGGAAATTCCCTATCGATCTTCTATAGGACAAGGTTAAATAAAATAGGTGTAATGGCATCCCCTTGCCTCAGTGTACACTGGACTGTAAAAGGGATTTGGATTTGCTAGGGACGCGTACGAGGAAGAGGAAGAGGGGGGGGGGGGGGGGGGGTTATGCCAGAAATATCCTCCGCCACACTCCACAAGGTGATATACGGAGCAGACACTGGCGAACAAAAACATTATGACAACATACTGTTACCAGTCTGTGCCTTCACATATGCGTGCGTGTCTGAAGGAACAGATATTGCAATAATAAGTATAATAGCCTGGCCGGAGAAACGACGATAATACTACCGTTCAAACACCTTTGTCTCATTAACGCTGTTGCGAGAATACAGGTAAAGAAAAATTTTGGCAATTTGTGGTGAGTTCCTATGGGACCAAAGTGCTAAGGTCATCGGTCCCTTGGCTTACACGCTACTTAATCTAACTAACACACACACACACACACACACACACACACACACACACACACACTCCCATGCCTGAGGAAGGACTCGAACCTCGGACGTGGGGAATCGCGCGAACCATGGCAAGAAAACAATGTGTGTGAAATCTTATGGGACTTAACTGCTAAGGTCATCAGTCCCTAGAACCATGGCAAGGCGCCCAGGACCGCGGCAATCCAGGTAAGCTGCGAGCGATGGGCGCGCATACACTGAAGCATATGGAAGTGTGGATAGACCGCGGTAGCGTGCACGGGAAGCCCAGATTGTTAACGCAACCGCCCGCGATAAGCGGGAAATCCGGGTTTGAGTGGCGGTCCGGCACAAATTTTCGTATTTGACAAACAGGTATGATTTCAATGCGTAATACAGCTGATGTAAAAAATTTCTCAATTGCGAAAAAATTTCTTATTATGATCACTGCTCAAATGCTTCGAGTGGCTCTAAGCACTATAGGACGTAACATCTGTCATCAGTCCCCTATAACTTAGAACTACTTAAACCTAACTATCCTAAGAACATCACACACATCCATACCCGAGGCAGGATTCGAACCCACGACTGTAGCGGTCGCGAGACTCCAGAGTGAAACGCCTGGAACCGCTCGACCACAGCGGCCCGCTACGAAATCATCCACAATAGACTTGGGTTTTTGCATCACATCATAAAGTTTTTGCAAGATGTGTCCCAAAACAACTCACACAGTTACATAAACAACGGCACTTGGACATCTGCAAAAAACATTTGGATCGCTACGGTAGTGAAGGGGACAACTTCTTAGATAGGATCACTACTGGTGACGAAATATGGATCTGTCATTGCGACCCGGAGAGTAAATGGCAGAGTCTGGAATGGAAACATCCAAATTCGCCGTGCAAGAAAAAGTTCAGGACCCAACCGCCCGCATGAAAACAGATGCTTGCGGCTTTTTGGGACGCATAAGGTCCAGTACTGGAACATTATGGGGAAAGGAGCACAACAATAAACAGTGTGCGTTACAGTGGGATGCTTACTGCCTGGCTAAAGTCTACAATGCGAAGCAAAAGCCAAGGATTGCTGTCAGAAGGTGTTGCGTTGTTGCACGACAATGGCCGCCCGCATACTGCTGCCCACGTTGCTGAAACTCTCAAGAAACTCGAATTTGAAATACTGGATCATCCTCCACATAGTTCTGATCTTGCCCCTTCTGACTATCACTCGTTTGGTCCACTCAAACAGGCATTAACGGGCCGTCGATTTGCCTCGGACGAAGCGGTGCATTCCTGGCTCGCAGCTCAACCGAGAACCTTCTTTTATGAGGACATCAAGGAGCTTGTACAACGACGGAGCAAGTGCGTTGAAACGCAAGGAGAGTATATCGAAAAAGTAAGTTTCCTATTTGATTACAATTAACTTTTATAACTACTTTGCGGATAATAATTAACTTACCCTCGTATTAACTAGTTAACACGTTACACGTTTAGTGACTGTATGTTTCTACAGGGTGTTTCAAAAATGACCGGTATATTTGAAACGGCAATAAAAACTAAACGAGCAGCGATAGAAATACACCGTTTGTTGCAATATGCTTGGGACAAAGATACATTTTCAGGCGGACAAACTTTCGAAATTACAGTAGTTACAATTTTCAACAACAAATGGCGCTGCAAGTGATGTGAAAGATATAGAAGACAACGCAGTCTGTGGGTGCGCCATTCTGTACGTCGTCTTTCTGCTGTAAGCGTGTGCTGTTCACAACGTGCCAGTGTGCTGTGGACAACATGGTTTATTCCTTAGAACAGAGGATTTTTCTGGTGTTGCAATTCCACCGCCTAGAACACAGTGTTGTTGCAACAAGACCAAGTTTTCAACGGAGGTTTAATGTAAGCAAAGGAACGAAAAGCTATACAACAAAGGATCTGTTCGAAAAATTTCAACGGACTGAGAACGTGACGGATGAACGTGCTGGAAAGGTAGGGCGACCGCGTACGGCAACCACAGAGGGCAACGCGCAGCTAGTGCAGCAGGTGATCCAACAGCGGCCTCGGGTTTCCGTTCGCCGTATTGCAGCTGCGGTCCAAATGACGCCAACGTCCACGTATCGTCTCATGCGCCAGAGTTTACACCTCCATCCATACAAAATTCAAATGCGGCAACCCCTCAACGCCGCTACCATTGCTGCACGAGAGACATTCGCTAACGATATAGTGCACAGGATTGATGACGGCGATATGCATGTGGGCACATTTGGTTTACTGACGAAGCTTATTTTTACCTGGACGGCTTCGTCAATAAACAGAACTGGCGCATATGGGGAACCGAAAAGCCCCATGTTGCAGTCCCATCGTCCCTGCATCCTCAAAAAGTACTGGTCTGGGCCGCCGTTTCTTCCAAAGGAATCATTGGCCCATTTTTCAGATCCGAAACGATTACTGCATCACGCTATCTGGACATTCTTCGTAAATTTGTGGCGGTACAAACTGCCTTAGACGACACTGCGAACACCTCGTGGTTTATGCAAGATGGTGCCCGGCCACATCGCATGGCCGACGTCTTTAATTTCCTGAATGAATATTTCCATGATCGTGTGATTGCTTTGGGCTATCCGAAACATACAGGAGGCGGCGTGGATTGGCCTCCCTATTCGCCACGAACCCCTGTGCCTTCTTTCTGTGGGGACACTTGAAAGACCAGGTGTACCGCCAGAATCCAGAAACAATTTAAGAGCTGAAGCAGTACATCTCATCTGCATCTGAAGCCATTCCGCCAGACACGTTGTCAAAGGTTTCGGGTAATTTCATTCAGAGACTACGCCATATTATTGCTACGCATGGTGGATATGTGGAAAATATCGTACTCTGCAGTTTCCCAGACCGCAGCGCCATCTGTTGTTGACAATTGTAACTACTGTAAATTCGAAAGTTTGTCCGCCTGAAAATGTACTTTTGTCCCAAGCATATTGCAACAAACGGTGTATTTCTATCGCTGCTCGTTTACTTTGTATTGCCGTTTCAAATATACCGGTCATTTTTGAAACACCCTGTAGTAGACCCGTTCTCGGCATAACTGAGACTATGGCTTGTTGCCCCATCATGCTGGAAGAAGCAGAATTGTCTTTCACATTCAGTAAGCTGAGCACAAAATGTATCAAAAGCTTTCATCTACGCATACGTGTTGACGATAGTGTGAAAAAATATGATCGTATTACACAAACGCCGATTTCTTCATCATGGAGTTGTTGCCGATACAGGGTTCTCGGATGACCAGTGCCCCGTGTTCTGTGAATTCACATACCGGAAACCGTGCTTCATCAGTTGTGATGTAATGGAAAGGGTCTAACAAACCATCGCTGACATGCGGAATATGATGTAGATATCTGCGCGACCCTTTACCTGACCACCAACAGCAACTGTCCACTGTCCTCAAATATCTTTCAAAAAAGTGAATCGTGGTCAGAAGCGTTCTTTGTAGTTGTGAGTGCGTTTACTTCGGAGATAACGATTTTGAACGCGGTGCTCATAAGGTGGGTGCTCCGGCAGTAGACCGCGGATTTTAGGCTTTTTTGTTCCCGAGTGCCTATTTGCATAAAAATTTGTACTTACGCGTTTCATGACTGTTTACACTTGTTGTTGTTGTTGTCTTCAGTCCTGAGACTGGTTTGATGCAGCTCTCCATGCTACTCTATCCTGTGCAAGTTTCTTCATCTCCCAGTACCTACTGCAACCTACATCCTTCTGAATCTGCTTAGTGTATTCATCTCTTGGTCTCCCTCTACGATTTTTACCCTCTACGCTGCCCTCCAATACTAAATTGGTGATCCCATGATGCCTCAGAACATGTCCTACCAATCGATCCCTTCTTCTGGTCAAGCTGGGCCACAAACTTCTCTTCTCCCCAATCCTACTCAATACTTCCTTATTAGTTATGTGATCTATCCACCTTATCTTCAGCATTCTTCTGTAGCACCACATTTCAAAAGCTTCTATTCTCTTCTTGTCCAAACTATTTATCGTCCATGTTTCACTTCCATACATTGCTACACTCCATACAAATACTTTCAGAAATGACTTCCTTACACTTAAATCTATACTCGGTGTTAACAAATTTCTCTTCTTCAGAAACACTTTCCTTGCCATTGCCAGTCTACATTTTATATCCTCTCTCCTTCGACCATCGTCAGTTATTTTGCTCCCCAAATAGCAAAACTCCTGTACTACTATAAGTGTCTCATTTCCTAATCTAATTCCCTCAGCATCACCCGACTTAATTCGACTACATTCCATTATTCTTGTTTTGCTTTTGTTAATGTTCATCTTATATCCTCCTTTCAAGACACTGTCCATTCCGTTCAACTGCTCTTCCAAGTCCTTTGCTGGCCCTGACAGAATTACAATGTCATCGGCGAACCTCAAAGTTTTTATTTCTTCTCCATGGATTTTAATACCTACTCCAAATTTTTCTTTTGTTTCCTTTACTGCTTGCTTAATATACAGATTGAATAACATCGGGGATAGACTACAGCCCTGTCTCACTCCCTTCCCAACCACTGCTTCCCTTTCATATCCCTCGACTCTTATAACTGCCATCTGGTTTCTGTACAAATTGTAAATAGCCTTTCGCTCCCTGTATTTTACCCCTGCCACCTTTAGAATTTGAAAGAGAGTATTCCAGTCAACATTGTCACAAATGTCTACAAATGCTAGAAACATAGGTTTGCCTTTCCTTAATCTTTCTTCTAATATAAGTCGTAAGGTCAGTATTGCCTCACGTGTTCCAGTATTTCTACGGAATCCAAACTGATCTTCCCCGAGGTCGGCTTCTACTAGTTTTTCCATTCATCTGTAAAAAATTCTAGTTCGTATTTTGCAGCTGTGGCTTATTAAACTGATTGTTCGGTAATTTTCACATCTGTCAACTTTAATAGCGTTAATTCTATAGGACCTAAAAAAGCCTATTTCGACGTTAGTGCCTATTTTGGCTTTAATATCCTAAAAAGTGCCTATTTCATAATATAAGACAGTGACTCCAAGTTTTCCCACACTGTACGACAGATGCGAAAAAATATTTTCTGCCCAGCGTGCAGCAAGGTGGCTAGCTGATATGCGCTCACGCTTCGTATTTGCCTAACACTTCGGTCTTTTCTAGTTTTTTATATCGCTATACCTGTTAATACCAAATACTCTTTATAGGTGTTTTATTATTCATATGTAAAAAATAGATCACGGATCTTTAGGTTAAAAGTTAATTTGCATATAAGTTGGTACTTCTGCGTTTCGTGACTAACTAAACTGAATACCGTTAGTTCTATAGAACCTAAAATTGCGTATTTCGCAGTTGACGCCTAATTTTGCCTATTTCGGCATCAAAATCCTAAAAACTACCCTGAAGGAGTTGTGTGCAGCTGCCGTCATACTTAGTGGAAAATCCAGCACTCCCGAGTGCAGCATTCCTGTCCAACATGTGCCGAAAATGAAGTACGCCCCTGTCACATCTGTTGATGTAGAACGTTCTTTTTCAGCGTATAAATTGATGCTGACTGACAAGCACCACAGTTTTTCACTAGAAAACCTAGAAAAGATTTTGATTATTTATTGTGAAGCCAACTATGGTCAGAATATGTGAAACTACGAATGTATTAATTAAACCATTGCCACATCTTTTTACGGAGATCTTTATCTTGCAGGAACTCAAAAATATTTGGAATTATGTTCAACATTAATGTTGTAAATTGCTGTGTAAATATTCATTCTCCTTGTTTTAATGATTAATAAGATGTTCATACTGTCATCACTGTGTCTTTTAATTTATTTTTATTTTCTCTGCATCATTTTTATTAGAGCATATTTTAGGTTTAATACAGCCTAAAGGAACTACTGAAGGAGCCTACTTTAGGTGCCTAAAACACACTTTTTTACGACCTAAAAATCCGTGGTATAGTGATGAGTAATCGTGACAGGCGGTCAGTGAAGAGGGTTGTGGGAGCTGCAAAAGTCACAGCAGAACTGAATCTCGCACTCACGAATTCTATCAGCGCCAAAACAACACGAAGGGAAATCTAAACGAAGTTAATTGTAGGACGAGCTGGAATCCCAAAACAACTCATTAGTGATGCAAGTCAACTGCGCTGTCATCAGCGCCCGAACATAGTCCCATTTTTTTTTTTCACTGTCCAATTTCTACACACTCCAGTGTAGTCACTCACGAATGATGAAATGATGAGAACAACACAAACACATAGTCCCCGGGCAGATAAAATCCCCAATACAGCCGGGAATCGCACCCGGGATCGCGGGATCCAGAGGCAGCAACGCTAGCCACTTTTTTTTTTTTTTTTAACTCATTTTGTTCGCATGTGTTCGTTGCATCTGCTCGGGGCGGACGTCGTAAGACATCCATTTATGTTCGTTGTTGATCGATTGACTCAGATTTTTTGTTACAGAGCGGGTAACCCTCTGACCGAACACGCTGAGCTACCGTGCCGGCTCCACTAGACCATGACCTGCCGACGAGGGCCAGTGATGCGAAATAGCCACAACTGGAAAATATGGCGCGGAAGGTATAAAACTTGGGACTATCGAGCAGTGGAAGAAAGTGATTTGGTAGGATGATTCACGTTTCACACTGTTTCCGAGTTTACGTCCCAAGACTAAAATACAGGGGGAGTTCGTTGATGATTTCGACAGCCGTACCTTCGTATGTCACGGACCCCGTGGATGCTCTGACAGTTCATGTTAGGAGCGATAACCTCAGCAGTTTGGTCCCATAGGAACTTAACACCACCATCAATGGTCACGTTGTAATGAATCATGCTCCCTTTTTTCTATAAAGTTAACCGATACCATGTAAACTATTGATTCTTGCATAGGTTAAAATTATCTCAGCTGTTTCATTAAAATAATTCATATGATTTTGTATACGACGTATTATATTTCAGGCTAAAATGTATTTTTTTAAAAAAGAAATTAATGTGTTACAATCGATATGTACTAACAGTTAAAATTATTATTCTATTAAGTTTAATTTAAATTACAAAATTTGTGGCATACTTAAAATTAATATTATTAATTGCGCAATCTAACGCTAATTATTAAATTTACTTCTTGGCGATGGTTCTCCATTAGTAAAGAAAGTTTGTAAACTGTTTTGCTTTGTAAACTCTTTGGAATGTGTTTAGTGCTGCGGAATGTAAGTAGTGGTGGGCATGCCTCAGATGGAAACGCACATATTTTGCTAAACTTGTGGAAATTATAAAGTCGGTGTTATTAAGAAGAATGGGATAAAATAAAAAGATATTTTCAGCAACAGGCAAACCTTCAGCAGTTATTTTGAGCAACAAGAAGCCGTCAAGTTAAATCAAAATTTTCAGTAGTAAAAGTCTATGAAAATGTTCAAATGTGTGTGAAATCTTATGGGACTTACTGCTAAGGTCATCAGTCCCTAAGCTTACACACTACTTAACCTAAGTTATCCTAAGGACAAACACACACACCCATGCCCGAGGGAGGACTCGAACCTCCGCCGGGACCAGCCGCACAGTCCATGACTGCAGCGCCGTAGACCGCTAGGCTGATCCCGCGCGGCTAAGAATGTATCCCTGGACAAGACTTAGAGACATCTAGAACAGCCGGCCGCGGTGGTCTAGCGGTTCTAGGCGCTCAGTCCTGAACCGCGCGACTGCTACGGTCGCAGGTTCGAATCCTGCCTCGGGCATGGATGTGTGTGATGTCCTTAGGGTAGTTAGGTTTAAGTAGTTCTAAGTTCTAGGGGACTGATGACCACAGATGTTAAGTCCCATAGTGCTCAGAGTCATTTGAACATTTTCTTCATCGACAACAACAACCAGATAATCAAGATAAGTAAAAAAATTATTACTTTGTATTCTTACTCCTTTAGAAGCTTTTTTAAACTAGTGAATTTAATAGTGATGTGTTGGAGGGTAAGATTACAAGGTCCACCCCATGGAACAATGTTCGTTTCCCTTCGGTGATGCTGTGTTCCAAGAACACAGAGCCCCTACTTACATAGTTCGCACCGTCCAGGACTGGTTTTGTGAGCACGAGAATCAATTTTCGCTGCTCCCCTGGCCTCTTCGGTCATCGGACCTTAGTATTGTTGAACCTTTGTGGTCTACCTCGGAGAGAAGCGTGTGTGATTTCTCTCCACCTCCATCATCGTTCCCTGAAATTGCCACTATTTTGCAGGAAGAATGGTATAAGATTTCCTCGAATACCATGCAGGACCTGTATTTATCTATTCCCAAACGACTGGAAGCTGTTTCCTACACCGTACTGACCATGATAATGTACTGAGTCCGGTGTTTCCATATTTTTGTCCATTCTACGTATATTCCAAAGGTGGACCGAGACGCTGTTAAGCAGGCGGTCACAGTGGTTTGGTTCATCCGTGTACGCCGCTGTGGTGGATGCCATTCAGCAGAATTCCCGTTTGGAAGTCTGAGAAGTTTCACAGGCCCAGCGGTACACGGTGCAACTCGGAGGGGCTATCAGGTAGCGGTGTATTATTGTAGCTGGAAGCGCCCGTTACGATTTTGGCAAGAGCCGGTTCCCGAATTTCAGACACCCCTCTGCAAGGCGAGCACAATGGAAGACGTTACGGCCGGGCTGCACACTTCAGCCAAATCAAAATTCCCCCACGAGGGGAAGGTTCGTGTTGAGTCAGGCCAGCGAATATGTAGGGTAGCGAATTAGTGGCTAAACAACACTGCGTTCTACATCTACGGCCATTCTCTGCAAACCACTGAGAACCCCACGGGAGAGGGTATTTCCCATTCTACCAGCTACTACGACTTCCTTCCAGTCCATTCATGAAGGGAGTGCGCCGCTTAAACGCCCACCTGCACGCTCTAATTTGTTTGCATATACACTAAAGAGCAAATGAAACTGCCACACCTGCCCAATATCGTGTAGAGTCCCCGCGAGCATGCAGAAGTGCCGCAAAACGACGTGGCATGGACTCGTCTAATGTCTCAAACAGTGCTGGAGGGACCATGAATACTTCCGGACGGTCCATGAACCCGTTAGAGTACGAAGGAGAAGAGATCCCTTCTGAACAGCACGTTGCAAGGCATCACAGATATGCTCAATAACGTTCCTGTCTGGAGAGTTTGGTGGCCAGCATAAGTGTTTAAACCCAGAAGAGTGTTCCTGGAACCACTACGCAGCAATTCTGGACTGTGGGGTGTCGCGTTGTCCTGCTGGAATTGCACAAGTCCGTCGGAATGCACAATGGACATGAATGGATGCAGGTGATCAGACAGGATACTTACATGCTTGTCACCTGTCACAGTCTTATCTATAAGTATCAGGGCCACCCAATACCCAGAAAATATACAATATGACATCGAATGTTTTCCGAGTTTCTCAAGGGTACTAACGTAACAGCTGTTACCAAAGACATTTGCCATGTTTATCCAAATGCACTGACGTTGGTATGTGCCAAAGGCGAACAACTTTAGATAGTGACATTTTAAGGGCAGAAATGGAAGCAAATCCGTATTAGACAAGCGATCAACTGTCAAAAACTCTTAACCGACTTTGGTCAGCGATCCAAGAAGATTTGTAGCGGACTGGTAAAGAGAAACAAGCTAACTGACCAACCATATGCAACTTATTGGTACAGCGGCACTATACAGAAACGTATTTTGATCGCTTGTTGACAGGTAATTACAGCCAAAAACGCAAAAGGCTGTGGCTCTCTTCGAAAGAATTGCCACGAGGTACAGTTAAGTCATGTTTAGAACCCAAAAAGGCGTTTGAGTGTTCGGTGGAGTATTTGCGGGGACGTTCATTTTGAAGTCCCGAAACCTGGACATATTACGAATGCGGCCTTCCACTGTGAACAACTGGATCAAGTCCATAGATCTTCAATTGAAAGGCGCCCAGCGACTGCCGACAGAAATGGCGTTAATCTGCAAGAGGGTTATGCAAGACCGCACTGCGTACGACGGACCCTAGAAAAAAAATTAATGAATTGGAATGGAAGGTATTGCCTCACATAGCATGCTCATCCGATATTGCGCGATCGCATTTCCGTTTATTCCGATTGCTACGACATTTTCCAAGTGGGTAAAAACTGAAAATGTCCAAAATGCCATTTCCAGAGATTTTTGTCAAAAATCATTTGATTTCCATCGATCCGGCATCGATAATTTGCAAAAGGTTGTTGATAACGATTAAAAATAAATATTTGTTAATACTTACCTGTTTGAATGTAATGTAGAAAAACGATATTGCTTTATGGTTCCGCTAATACATTCTGGCACATATACATATTTTGCGCGTATTAGAATATTTCCCGACTAAGCATATTTTCGGTAATCCGACTAAGGTACCACCTATTCCGGATAAACGAGGTTCTTGTGTAGTAGCGACTGCGATACGACAGCAAACATGAAGTCACGAGAGCCTCCATATTTTTGTTCCAAACTTAGTAAAGAGTGAGTTTTGAAGGGTGGCCTACGCCATTTAAAAGGAAAACAAGTTAGTGTGTGTGCGCCGAGGCAGGGTGCGGGTCTGCGCCGGCCCCACAAAGCGGCCTTTGTGAGCCATTTCGGCAGACCCCCCTCGCCTAACGGAATTCTGGCATCTGCAGCTCCCGAAGCCCGACAATTGTCTGCTCCACGCATATGGGCCGGCTTCGCTACATCCGCATCCGCTCGCCCAGCCCAGCGCGATGTATTTCAACACGACCGCGGCAATGGAAACTCTAGACGGTTACAACTTACCACAAATGCTCGTTTGCGTTACCAGTCCAACATTCGTCGCTATAACAGAAACTTTACAGAAACTGGCGTCTGTCAGGGCCGTTCACGTGTTTACGAACCAGCGGTGCACGGAGAGGCAAGGTGTTTAGCGTTTTGGAGAAGGGACGCTTTGATGGATGGACGGTAAACATAGATAACCAGATGCTGTTGTTGCTATGTTTACATTGTTGGAGTATATGCTATTGTAGTGTTGGGCAGTTGGCTGTTAACAACGCGTAGCGTTGCGCGTTTGGAGGTGAGCCGCCAGCAGTGGTGGATGTTGGGAGAGAGATGGCGGAGTTTTGAGAGCGGATGATCTGGACGTGTGTCCATTACAGACAGTAAATTTGTAAGACTGGGTGTCATGAACTGCTATATATATTATGACTTTTGAACACTACTGTTTGTTCTCTATCAAAATCTTTCATTTGTTAACTCTGCCTATCAGTAGTTAGTGCCTTCAGTAGTTAGAATCTTTTATTCACCTGGCAGTATTGGCGCTCGCTGTATTGCAGAAGTTCGAGTAACGAAGATTTTTGTGAGGTAAGTGATTCATGAAACTTATAGGTTATTGTTAGTCAGGGCCATTCTTTTGTAGGGATTTTTGAAAGTCAGATTGCACTGCGCTAAAAATATTGTGTGTTAGTTGAATGTTGATCAGAAAGAGCGAAATGTCTGAGTACGTTCAGTTTTGCTCAGCTGTCTGAAAATAAAATAATGTAAGAGGTTTATCAGCACAGTCAATCATAAATTTTTCTAAGGGGACGTTTCATTTTAAAGAGCGAATGTGTCGCAATTTACAACAAAATGAAGATAAATATCAGGTTCTGGGGATTACAAAATATCCTGACGTGATTGTGAGATGAGCTAAAATGGTCAAACAGGAAGAACCTTCAACCAATGATTTAAGGAAAATGCCTATAATATCAACAACACTGCATTAGGTTAGCATTCTGAAAATTAGCATAGTTCACAGTGAAGAGCGAAGAAGAAAGAAGCAGAGAAAAGAGAAAGGCAGACGACTCGACTTTTTAGAATAACTGGAGATCTACGTTACAAAAAGAAAGGAGCGACTCCCCGTATAAATACCTGCGCGCATCCTCAAAAGACAATGGTATCCATCTGGTGGAGCAGCGACGGTGTGGTGTCCTAATAATTGCTTCCCCTGGGTGTAACCCTCAATGCTGACATTTATTGTCAACAAATGAGACGACTTCCAGACGCACTTGTAAAATAACGATCAGGGAGACTGCGTGTAGTGATGTATTCAACGATAAAGCCTGCCTGGAATTCTGCTAGAAAGATGGGACACAGCATCTCCTAGATAACGATGAAGTCTGGGTTTTGCCGTACGACCGTTTCAGGAGTGTACCATGACTATCAGGAATACGGAAAGACATCAAATCTCAGACATCGCTGCGGCTGGAATACGATCCTGCAAGAACGGGACCAACGACGATTCAAGAGAATCGTTCAACGTGACAGGACAGAAGCGCAACCGTCAAATTGCTCCAGATTTGAATGCTGGGCCATCAACAAGTGTCAGCGTGCGAATCATTTAACTCAAAAACATCGATATGGGCTTTCTAAGCCGAAGGCCCACTCTTGTACCCTTGATGACAGCACGACACAAAGCTTTAGACCCTCGCCTGAGCCCGTCAACACCGACATTGGACTGTTGCTACCTGGAAACATGTTGCCTGGTCAGACAAGTCTCGTTTAAAATTGTATAGAGCGGATGGACGTGTACGGACATAGAGAAAACCTCATGAATCCATGGACTTTACATGTCAGCTGGGGACTGTTCAAGCTGGTCGAGGCTCTGTAATGATGTGGGGCTTTTGCAGTTGGAGTGATGTGTGTACCCTGACACGTCTATATACGACTCTGACAGGTGACACGTACGTAAGCATCGTGTTTCATCACGTGCATCCATTCGTGTCCATTGTGCATTCCGACGAACTTGGGCAATTCCAGCATGACAGTGCGACACTCCACAAGTCCAAAATTGCTACAGAATGGTTCCAGGAACACTCTTCTGAGACTAAACACTTCCGCTGGCAACCCGACTCCCCAGACATTATTGAGCATATCTGGGATGCCTTGCAAGTTCCTGTTCAGAAGAGACCCCCCTAGCAATCTTACTGATTTATTGACAGTCCTGCAGGATTCATGGTCTCAGTTCTCTCCAGCACTATATACTGTATACTATACTGTAGGAATTCTTTCTGTGTACGGTACGTAATTATACTGTAGGAGTTCCTTCTGCATACGGTACAAGTTCCATCGGTCTACTCGTATTTTACTTGGCAGTTATTTCGTCCGTATGTTTTGTACAGCAGTATTTGTAGAATCCCAAAGGCATTGCCAGGTGAAATAAATAAATTCCTAGTATTGAAACAATACATTGTTAATTACGAGTAACAGGCGCCTAAACCTATTAACTATTTAACATGTTTCACGTTAAGTGACTGTATGTTTCTGTCAGAACTATGAATTATAGCATACGTGTCGTATTATACGTAATGTAAAATATATTGAACGACTGGTTAGATTTAAGAACGGAACTGATACCCCTAATCTTGCCGAATTAACCAATATATTCTTTGTAGGGACAAGCTAAACTATTAAGTACGGGCACCTGTTTAACAGGTACTATTTAAGTGCTCTTTAAGCTGTGAAACACGAAAGCAGAACGCGGAATGTAAACTTACTCGAAAGCGTCTATTTAGCATTTCATACGTAGACGTCTGAACATACTTAAAGTTAACAAGGTCCCTGGGGTAGACGCCGTCCCCTCAGTATTATTGACATCCTTGTTTGAGCCCGCCAAAACTAAAATACTCCTGTGTGTAAGCTATATCAGACGGGCGCAATGCGCCCAGACTTCAGGAGAAACAGAATAATTCCTGTTCCAAGGAAAGAAGGTGCTGACAGCTATGAATATTACCAAACGATCAGTTTAATGTATCGTGCATGTGAAATAGCGAAACGATGTACTTACAGAATACTGGAAAAATACGTGGAAGTCAACCTCGAGGAAGATCGGTAGGGGGGTTCCGGAGAAATGTTGGAACTTTCATGAGATAATAGATTAAAGAAAGACAAACCTACGTTTATACCACTCGTAGATTTAGAGAAAGCTTTTAATGCTGTTGACTGAGCTACAGTCTTTGATTTGATGTTGTCTACTGGGCTACACTCTTTGAAATTATGAACGTAGCAGGGTGCAAATGGTTATCTACATCTCGCAGGGAAACCAGGCTGCAATTGCAAGAGCCGAAGGACATCAGAGGGAAGCACTAGTTGGAAAGGAGTGAGGCAGACTTGCAGCCTATCCCCGACTGTCTACAATATGGACATAGACGAAACAGCGTACGAAATCAAGGAGGTGTTTGCAAGAGAAAGATCGAGGAGAAGAAGTAAAATCGTTGAGGTTTGCGGATGACGTGGTAATTCTGTCAGAGACGACAAAGGACACGGCATCGGTTGAACGGGTTGGATAGAGATCATCGACGAATATCAATAAAAGTAAAATTAGTGCAATGGATGTAGTCGACTTGAGTCGGGCGATGCTAAGGGAATTAGATGAGGAAATGGCGCTAAAAGTAGTCTATGTGTTTTGCAATTTGGACAGAAAAACAGCTGACTATAACCGAAGCAGAGAGAATATAAAATGCAGATTGACAAATTAAGAAAAGAATTACTGAATAAGAGAAATTCGTTAACGTAGAATATAAATTTGAATGTTATGATGTCTTGTCTGAAGGTATTTGCGTGGAATGTAGTCTCGCACGGAAGTGAAATGTGGACAAATGGGTCAAATGGCTCTGAGCACCATGGGACGTAACTTTTAAGGTCATCAGTTCCCTAGAACTTAGAACAACATAAACCAAACTAACCCAAGGACTTCACACACATCCATGCCCGAGGCAGGATTCGAACCTGCGACCGTAGCGGTCGCGCGGTTGCAGATTGAAGCGACAAGAAATGTGGACGTTAAGAAATTCAGACGAGAACAGAATAAAAGCTGTCGAAATGTGAAGTTGCAGAAGAATGTTATAAACTAGACGCACGAAAGGCAGAAATAACGAGGAGGTACTGAATCGAATAGGCGAAAAAAGAAATTTTTGTGAATTTTTTATTTATTGACTTTCAGGGTGATCCCATACGGCTATCTACCTACCTACAATTTTTAATTTTTAGTATTTCTTAGCATGTTTTATCTGGTTTACGTATGTCAGATAGAACACTATAACACGAGAAATAACTAATTGGAAACGAAGGTTCGAAATTACAGTAATGTGGTACTCCGTTAGGTCAGTTAATACAAAACAGGGGTATAATGTGGGACGACTCGGCTCAACGGAGGAGTCAGTTGATAGGACCCATTCCAATCATGGAATTGTCAGTTTGGTAATGGAGGAAGGCAAGAAGCGTAAAAATTGTAGAGGGAGACCAACGGATTAATACTGTAGATGGTTCAAGTGGATGTGTATTACAATAGTTATCAAGAAATTTGCATCGAACCAGTTTTCGGACTGAAGACCACAACAGCAATGGGTTCTCGAAGCCTGCTAATTGTTTTATAGATTCTACGTAGGCCGTGAACTGCCCTGAAAAGAGTGAAACGCAAAAACAGAACACAAGATGTGTATGACAGTTGCATAGTTGTAGCGTGTCCTTAACTCCAGAGAGGCTACGTAGACGTCTGAATATGATTAATGTCACGAGCCCGAAGCGGCACTTCCAGTAGCTTTTGTAGAATGCTGTTTGCTCACAAAGAGCATTTTGCTGCTTTAGTCGATTATTGAAAAATACCCTGACAACTAACTACGAGGGTCATTCGACAAGTAATGCCTCTTTTTTTCCTCAGAACGTATTTATTGTTAAGAGTCAGAATTAGGTGACAATATACATCAACATGCCTTGTCCATGTCCTGTTTTCCTGCGTAGTCTCCATCACGTTCTATGCCCGTACGTCAACATTGTGGAAGAGAAAGCTCTTGTGCTGTGGGCGTAGACATTTTTTCACTGCATGACTGACACTCTCGTTATCTTCAAGCTGTACCAATTGTTGAGTTGTGATGCGCCGGTCGTTACGATATTGATATACGCACGATTCAGCATGTCTGGAGCAGTGGCTGTGACAGGACGCCCCGAGCGTGGCTGATCATGCAGACCTGTTTCTGCATTTCCTGAGGCTGTAACTTTTCTTTATCCATCGTCCAGCTGTACTCCTATCAACTGCAGCATCGCCATACACCGCACACAAACGTTTATGGATGTTCACCGCGGTTTCTTTTTCTGCAGACAAGAATTCAGTAACAGTTCGCTGCTTGTAACGTGAGTCGTATGTAGACGCCATTTTGACGCTGTACTACGGCTCTGTCATCTGCCAGAACTGTTCGCAACTTCACCGGCTCGCAGAACAAACATCAAATGTGAAGCATCAACAAGGACGTTCGTCTATGTATATTAATGGCTTTTTTTTTTAATGTGGAGCATTACTTATTGAACGACCCTCGTAAATTTCTAAAGGTTTTCAGGAATTAATGCAAATCAGTAACATTTCGTAATGGTACAATTATTATTTTCCCATTACCGGTTTAAAGTCGCCTAGCGACTCATGGTGAGATGGTGGTTCATAGCATTGTGTTGGTTGTTGTGTGGCTGCGGCAAGCCAGAAAAAGACCGTAACAATTTAAGTACTGAATGTGATGATATCGTGAAATTGTGTTTCCGCCATTTCGTGCCATAGCAAAGCAATGTCGAGAAGAAAGTGTCTCACCCTGTACGGGCGTCACGGAAATATAGTGCGAGCACAAGGGAGAGCAGACATCAGGACAAATTTAGAATCAGGCCTCTCCTGAAAGCGGCCTCGGGTAGCCGAAGTGGTCAAAGAAAATTCAGGTTCGAGTGCCAGTCTAGCACAAGTTTTCATTTGTTCTAAAATACTTTACACCTGATGAGGAACCATAAGCGAAATTTGTGAGATCATCCATAATTTGTTTGTTTGCATGGCTATACGAGGGGATTTCAGAAAATAAGTTACATATGTTGTCCCTGCTAAGACCACTGCCCAACAAGAGTGGTGTATTCTCAGAAGAGGATACATGTTCATGTTTCTCATGTAGACACAGTTCTGCAGTAATAACAACTGGAAACGTACTCCAGAGTGGAAGTACGTGGGGTAGTCAGAATAATGTGGGTCAAATATCTAAACTGCACAAAAAGTCACCGTCACCTTCTGGCGGTGTACGAACAGAATGATACGTAGCATACATCTGTGGTGAAATTGTACCAATTATTTTACCAAGGCCACACAGATGTGGATGGGGCTCATTGGAAAGAAACACATCGATTTCGACCACAAACGACAAATTCCAGGCACTCGAGTAAAAACATCTGGCCGAAAAGCGATTTTCCAAGGATGAGGATCACACAGTAGTTCTCGAATGGCTCTGTCCAAGGATCAGATGTCTATGGTCGAGGAAAAGTACGATTGACACAATGTTCTGACTGTCGTTAACAGAGACTGTGTTGTGCGGTGTATTTGTATCATTTTCAAGACTTGAAATAATGGTAACTTGTCCTAACAAATAAACGTGTAACATACTTTTTGAAGTCCCTCTTGTATATCAATTTTATTTCTTTCCGTCTTAATCTTATTTTTTATTAATAACTGATACAAAAAACAAATTAGAATTGATGTCTTTATCCGTGGAACAACATAACTGTTAAATTAGGTAATCAAGTCGACCACATACCTCCCCAAATTCAGTGCATATTTGTGTCACCACAGGTACACAACGAGCTCCACACTGCTACGAAATACTATTAAAAATACACCATTTCATAACTAGTGCTGGGTGACTTGAAATCGGTGATGGGAAAATCAAAATTCTATCATTACGAAAGGCGAATGGTTGCAGTCATATCTGAAAACCCCTTATTTATCACAGTGGCCGTGTTCCACGTTCATAACACTTTTCAACAAGACATTACATCTGAGTATGACACGAGTACAGGAGTATTCACAAAAGAATCAAACACAATTGGAGCCTCGAACGCGTCATGGCTTCTGTGAGAGAAAGGTGGCTCTGTTTGTGCAGTCGAACGCCTCGACAAGCCCCATTTAACTGCTACCCGAGAAACGAATACTTTACGACTCGACAAGCTCCACTTGACTGCTACCCGAGAAACGAATACGTTACGACTCGACAAGCCCCTTTTGACTGCTACCCGAGAAAGGTGCGCGAGTAACATCCGGACAGCACGCAGTTACACTAATTAGCCGTGCACCTTGACGGGAATTACAACTTCAGAGAGGATACACACTATGTCCGAACTCTAGCCGGACTCGGGTAAAGCTGCGAACAATGAGTGTAATGGACACTGGACGCTATATGTGTAGTGTGCGACAATTTGAGAATTTGGTTGGACGGGAAGCACGCGTGGATAGCCGAGGCCGTAACGGCGACCGCTCGCGTAAAGCGGGAAACCCGAATTCTAATGCCGGTCCTACACAAATTTTCACTTATCCACAAAGAATATTATTTAATGCGCAATTGCGGCTGAGGTCTGTCCTGCCCTCAAATCAAAAAAATGAAAATGAAAAGGCTAACAGCTAAAGACAAAAGAATGTTCAAAGGACAGCGGAGCATATAAAAAAGGAGCACTGCACATTCGCTAAAAACCTGAAGGACCTGCACTGCGGAAAGTTGGCTTGAGGAGAGGAAAACCAGTGGGTTTTTTTGTAGGGAGAAAGGGATGGGTGTAAAGATGGAAATCACGGTATGTGTTCTGATGGATAATGTGAACACAGAAAGACAAAAAGAGTTTAGTGGTGGGCAGCGCCGTAGAGTCGAGAGGGGAAGTGATTGGGAGAGATGGAAAAGGGAGATTGGCGAGGTGCCCTGATATGAAGTGGGATAGGTGGGGAATTGTAGTTGGTAGTACCTTTAATTAAAAAGCAGCAAAAATGTTTGCAGATAGTATCTATACATGTTTGAGAATAGCTGTTCAAATACAAAAGCTTGTAAAATGACAGGATTCAAGGGGTTTGCCCCTTGCGTTTCACAAAATTTCAAAATTTTAAGCATATCTATAGCTTCTTGTCAGCATCTACATCTTCATGATTACTTTGCACTTCACACTAAACGCCTGCCACAGGATTCTTCGCACCTTCTTCATGCCATTTCTCTACTGTTACACTCTCTAACAGTGCGTTGGAGAAAATAACACTTTAATCTTTCTGTACGAGCTCTGATTTCTCTTATTTTATTACAATGATCACTTCACTTAACCATTTGTAGATTGGCGACAATAAAATATTTTCACATTCAGAGGAGAGAGCTGGTGACTGAGAAATCGTGTAAAGATTTCGCCGCAACGAAAACCGCCTTTGTTTTAATGACCTCGAGTCGCGTATCATATCCGCGACATTCTCTCCGCTATTTAGCGACAATACAAAACGAGCTGCCATTCTTTGAACTTTTTCGATGTCTTCCGTCAAAGCGTTTTGCCAATAAAACGCAGTCTTCGTTTCGCTTTCCCCATAACATTTTCTTTGTGTTCATTCCAATTCAAGTTGCTCGTAATTGGAGTACCTAGGTATTTAACTTTTACACTTGCATGAGTCACTGAAATTTAGTGGATTCCTTTTAGTACTCACAAGGATTACTTTAAACTTTTCGTTGTTTTAGAGTCGGCGCCTCTTTTCGCACCACATAATTGTCTTGTCTAAATGATTTTGCAATTCTTTCTGATCTTCTGACGAGTGAGGGTTGCTCATATTGTCTCCTAAATCGTTTACGTAGATCAGGAGCAGCAGAGGGCCTATAACACTTCCTTTGGGAATGTCAGATATCGCTTCTGCGTTATTCGATGTTTTTCTGTAGATTACTACATACCTTTCTGACAGGAACAGTATCCAGCCTCACACGTGAAACGATACACCATAGATACGCACCTTGATTAGAAGTGTCTTCTGAGGAAATCTATAAATATGGAATCAATTTGAGATACCCTGCAGCAAATATTACTTCGTGCGAATAAGCGAGTCGTATTTCACAAGAACCACATTTTCCGGAACCGTGCTGACCGTGTGTCAACAGACCGTTACCGTAGAGATAACTCATGATGTTTCTATACAGTGGTTCCATAACCCCACTGCAGATCGACGTTTGTGATAAGGGTCTCGCGCTACTTTCCCTCAGGAGTATTGGTGTGATCTGTGCAACTTCCAGTCTTTTGGTGTCGATCTTCCGTCGAGCGAGCAGCTGTATATAATTGCTACTTTGAAAGCAACCTAATGGTATATTATCTGGGCCGGAAAAGTGATTTAAGCTGCTTCGCTACTCCGACGATATCTACTTATAAATAATTCATTTTGGCTGGTCGTAGGTTGTGTTCCAAAAATGAACAGCATAGAGGCAGAAGTAATGACACTGTCTACAGGACCTGACCATCATTTTGCAGGACAATGGTCAAGCACGTACAGTGCAAGCTGTTACTGGTTTGTTTGACTGATGGGGCTGCTAAGTGCTATACCACCTACTGCAATCCCCTGACTTAAGCCCTCGTGAGTTCAACTCGATTTCTAAACTGAAGGAAACAATTCACGGCATTCGCTTCAGAACTGCTACAAATTCGTCGGCAACAGACCGTGCCGCTCGAACTGTCAATACAACTGGCACTGCTAAGAGTATCCTGCGACTTCCACATCGCTGGCAACGGGTTATACACAATGCTGGTGACTACTTTGAATGTCAGTAAAACTTTGAAACACGTATCTATTTTGTACGAGGGGTAAATAAATAGTTGCCAACATCGTATATGTGTAAGCGACTTCATTTCTTCAAAATCTCAACACCGTTGAGACACAAGCATAATGTCATCGAGGGTTTCGTGAAAACTAGTCTGAAAAGTCGTTCATAAAATGCTTTTTTGATGAAATGCGAGAATTTTCAAAGTCTTGAGGTCGGTAGTGAAAAGAGATAACGAGTGACTTTTGAACGCGAGGAGAGCGACAAGGCTATGTCAACACGGATGACGACTCCAGTTTGCTAAGGCCCAACTGAACGAGGATAACCAGTGCGGGAGTTCATGTAGACATTGTGGCGAAAGCACACCGTGGGCCCAAAGTGCTCCAGGTCGAAGTCCATGGTTGCAACGCCAACTGCGATTAATCCTTTACATTGCCTGTGCTTCGTGGGAAAAAGAGTAGGGCCTTTTATTGACGACAAGGGAATGGTGCCAAGTGATCAGCTTATGATTCATAAATTTATATATTTACAGATTTGGAAAAACGACGTTCAACATGCGCGGTGCCAACTTTGCATACTGTTTTGCTAGCCGATCAGTACGAGCAGCCGGCCGGAGTGGCCGAGCGGTTGTAGGCGCTACAGTCTGGAACCGCGCGACTACTACGGTCGCAGGTTCGAATCCTGCCTCGGGCATGGATGTGTGTGATGTCCTTAGGTTAGTTACGTTTAAGTAGTTCTAAGTTCTAGGGGACTGATGACCTCAGAAGTTAAGTCCCATAGTGCTCAGAGCCATGTGAACCATTACGAGTAATCAATAGACTCGTGATCTCGCGGTAGCGTTCTCGCTTACCGAGCACGGAGTCCCGGTTTCTATTCCCGGCGGGGTCAGGGATTTTCACCTGCCTCGAGATGACTGGATGTGTTGTGTCGTTTTCATCGTCACCATTCATCCCCTTTACGGTAGGCGGAAGACAACGGCAAACCACCGCCATAAGGGCCTTGCCTAGTATGGCGGTGCGGGTCTCCCGCATCGGTCCCCTACGCTCTGTCAAGAAGCATGGGACTTCATCATCAATCAATAGACACTATTCCGGTACCGCTCACTCTGTTTCTCTGCCATACGACAATCAATAAATATTATATGAGAGGGTGTTTCAGAGAGAATACTTAACGTCCTAGGAACCGGTAGGTTATCCTACAATATCCTCATGGACCTTTTATTAAACATTTTAACCTCCGCAGACAGTTATACGCTACCATATGAAATTTCTGCACCAACATAATTTTGTTGAAGTAATCGGCTGTACTGCTAACAAGCACATGCTGGTGTTTCTATGCTAAGCTCAGCGGACGGAAGTTTACTGAAAGTCATTCAATGGTAAGCAATGGAAACCTTGTAACTCCTTCCGTCTGTGAAATCCTGGTAACTCCGGTAACCAATACCTCCATTATCAAAGAGAAATTTGGAAGGGCATTGCCTTCTCAAATCTTCTACTACATAATAGTGACGCTTGTAGCAACATTACGTGTATCATTTTGTACCACATGTAGAAGTATGAAACCGGAATTTGTTTGCAATACTTACACGTCCCTTGTTTGAAACTGATAAACAACATGTTATTCAAAATAATCTCCATTGCTACTTATACATTTCTCCCATCTCTCCGGCAGGTTAAGAATGCCACGCAAACAAAAATTCTTCTTTTGACGCGAACCAGCCAGCGAGCCATTTTAGTAAATTTTCAGCGAGAGCGTGTTCCGGTGATGCAAAATAGAAGATAATCGGAAGTAGTCAAGTCTAGAGAATAAGGCGCATGCCCTAGTATTTCCCATCTGAACGCCTCAATCGTTTCCCTGGCCCGTTTTGGGCGTGTGTGATGGGGCGTTATTGTGGAGCAACATGACTTCGTATTGCGTTTTTTTTTTCCATATTCCGGTCGTTTTTCACGTAATGCTCGAATTAACTCGATCATCTGCTGTTGGTAGCGATCAGTGTTAACAGTTTCACCAGATTTTGGTGGCTCATAATATATGACACCCATCTGATCCCACCAAATGTAGAGCATTGTCTTCTTCCCAAACCCACGATTAGGATTCTCAAAATATATCCATTTCTCGTCAGTTGCCACTATTCGATAGAGAAACGACTTTCTTAAGTTCTGACGAGCAGCATTTCACAAGTGTTCTGTCCGCAGCTGGTGGTCGTGCGGTAGCGTTCTCGCTTCCCACGCCCGGGTTCCTGGGTTCGATTCCCGGCGGGGTCAGGGATCTTCTCTGCCTCGTGATGACTGGGTGTTGTGTGCCGTCCTTAGGTTAGTTAGGTTTAAGTAGTTCTAAGTTCTACGGGACTGCTGACCATAGATGTTAAGTCCCATAGTGCTCAGAGCCATTTGAACCATTTGAGACACAAGTGGTCTTTCGATTTGCTTGCTGTCTTTCATTCAGTTCATGCGGAACCCATTTTCCCACTTTCAACCGAAGAGAAACGGCTTTCTACGTCACAATCAATTATTCCGCGAGTGCCTGTTGAGTATGAGTACCATCTTCATCCAACAAGATCTGCAATTCGTTGTCTTGGGACGTTTTCCGTGATTTCCCGCTTGTCGTTTCTTACGTCAAAATCACCACTTTAGCATTTTTTGAGCCCTCGAAACACTGTGTTTTCCCAAGAGCATGTTTGCTTCGACAAGCATTCGATGCGATTCTGCAGCAGTTTTCTTCAAACGATAACAGGAAACCAATGCTGTCCGCAAACCGTAGTTCACAGACACACAACTCGACATGTTTACCAGTTTGAAACAGATACCGATGTCTGGAACTTGAGTAACTGTGTGATGACATTCGTCGCCAGTGGTTACAGGAAGCAGATGGCGGTGTAGACGCTCTCTCACGGGCCCAACAATGATGGCTAGCACCATCTATAGGGAAATCCCGGTTTCATACTTCTACACCTGGTATATTGTATACGAAACCGTTTCTGCTTCTCCTACAAAATTTAACAAAATGAAGTTATGAGGTTTTCATTACCTACCAACGAGATGCCTCTGTCTGTTTGCCAAGCTCACCAGACTCCACTAAAAAGCGCAGGTGATCACTATAGGTAAGGCAAACTCTCGACTGCAGGCTGTCATGGCAGACTGGAGTGGAATAGACTGTCCGTTGTAATCAACGAAGAAGATGGATCGACCTGACAGAATGGTAGAAAAGAGCCAGCGTGTTTCGAAGTACCCATGACCATACCGTCAATGAAGTATCATAGTTCACGGTGTATCAGCCAATCTACAAGTAATGGAGTAGTGTAACATCTGCATCTACGTTATTACTCTGCTATTCACAATAAAAAGCTTGCCAGTGTGTTCAATGAACCACCTTCAAACTATCTTTCTGCCGTTCCACTCTCGAATGGAGCGCGGGAAATCGAGCACTTAAATTTTTCTGTGCAAGCCCTGATTTTTTTTACTTTATCGTGATGATCACTTCTCCCTATATAGGTGGGTGCCAACAGAATGTTTTCGCAATCGGAGGAGAAAACTGGTGACTGATATTTCGTTAGATTCCGTCACAACGAAAAACGCCTTTATTTTAATGGTTGCCACTCCAATTTATGTATCATGTCTGTGGCACTATGTCCCCTATTTCGCGATAATACAAAAGTAGCTGCCCTTCTTTGAACTTTTTCGATGTTATCCGTTAGTCCCACCTGATGTGGATCCCATACAGCACATCTCTGTACCAGAATAGGGCGGACAAGCGTGATTTAGGCAGTCTCTTTAGTAGACCTGTTGCACCTTTTAAGTGTTCTGCCAATAAATCGCAGTCTTTGGTTTGCTCTGCCCACAACATTATCTATGTGATCGTTCCAATTTAGGTTATTTGTAATTGTAATCCCTAAGTATTTAGTTGAATTTACAGCCGAGTGTAATGTGTTTGTAAAATATGGTTCATATATGTAGTTACTTCATAAAATTAATTACAACAGTTTTTTTGTTGTTTTGCTCTAATAAAACTTTTTTTTAAATACTGACAAATTATCTTACCTCAACCTACCACCTGCAGCCACGTAAACGGCATAAGAACAATAGTCGTGAAAAGATCTACATCGATACCCCACAATTCACCTTAAGCTAGGGAAAAAAGGTGTCTCCGTATGAGCCCTAATTTCTGCAATCAACAGAATCGTTCTGCAGTCAGCTTCAAACGCCAGTTCTCTAATTTTTCTCAACAGTCTACCTCGAGAAGAATGTCGTCTTTTCCCCAGGGATTCCCATTTGAATATCCGAAGCATCTCCATAACACTTTCGTGTTCCCAGAACCTACCAATAAGAAATCTACCAGCCCGCCTCTGAACTGCTTCGACGTCTTCCTTTCATCCGACCTGGTACGGATCCCAAACACTCGAGCAGTAGTCAAAAATGGGTCACACTAGTCCTTTACAACTGAACCACACTTTCATATTCTCCCGACCATCCTCCATTCCTAACAAAATTCTCACTAGCACGTCCCTTCCCTATCGCTTTGCAACGTTACGCCCAGACTTTTAAACGACATGACGACATTACTAATACTGTATCCGAATATTACGGGTTGGTTTTTCCTACTCATTCGGATTAATTTACATATTTCTACATTTAGGACTAGCTGACATTCGTCACACCAACTAGAAATTTTGTCTAAGTCATCTTGTATCCTCCTACTGTCACTCAACTGCGATATCTTACCGTACACCGAGACTTCATCAGCAAACAACCGCACATTGCTGCCCACCCTGTCCGCCAAATCATTTATGTATACAGAGAACAGCGGTCCTATGACACGTCCCTGGGTGACTATAACCCTGTCCCTGACGTACACACGCCGGCGATGAAAACATACTCGGCTCTATTACTTAAGAAGTCTTCGAGCGACTCACATGTCTGTGAACCTATTCCCTATGCTCCTACCTACATGGACAGCCTGAAATGCGACACCGTGTCAGTCGCTTTCTGGAGATCTAGAAATACGGAATTTGGCTGTTGCCGTTCATCCACAGTTCGCAATATATCATGTGAGAAAAGGGCAAGCTGAGTTTCGCACGAGCGGTGCTTTTGAAACCATGCCGATTCGTGGACATAAGCTTCTCGCTCTAATGCAAATTTATAATATTGGAACTGAGAAATGTTCAAGGGTTCTGCACCAAACCGATGTGGGGGTATTAGCTTATAATTTTTTGGTTCCGTTCTTTTGCCCTTCTTATTCACAAATCACCTACAATTTTTTCCAATAGCTTGGAACTTTGCGCTGGACGAGCGACTCGTGATAAATGCACGCTGGGTAAGGGGCCGATGCCGTAGGGTTCAAATGGCTCTGAGCACTATGGGACTTAACATTTAAGGTCATTAGTCGCCTAGACTTAGAAATACTTAAACCTAACTAAGGATATCACACACATCCATGCCCGAGGCAGGATTCGAACCTGCGACCGTAGCAGTTGCTCGGTTCCGTACTGCAGCACCTAGAAACACTCGGCCACCGAGGCCGGCATGCCGTAGGTGGTGGTGGTGGTGGTTAGTGTTTAACGTCCCGTCGACAACGAGGTCATTAGAGACGCACCGCAAGCTCGGGTTAGGGAAGGATTGGGAAGGAAATCGGCCGTGCCCTTTCAAAGGAACCATCCCGGCCTGTAACGATTTAGAGCAATCACGGAAAACCTAAATCAGGGTGGCTGGAGACGGGATTGAACCGTCGTCCTCCCGAATGCGAGTCCAGTGTGCCACCTCGCTCGCTGGCATACGGTAGGGTACTCATTGTAAAACCAAACTGGGCTTCCATCCGGACCTGGTGACTCATTTGCTTTCAAATCTTTCAGTTGTTTCTCTACGCCAGGGATGCTTATTACCATGTTATCCATACGGGAGTCTGTCCGATAGTCAAATGACGGTATGTCTATACGAGTCCCTTGCGTAAACGATTTCTAGAGCGTGAAATTTAAAACTTCGTCTTTATTTCTGCTATCTTCAACTACCATACCAGACTGGTCAATAAGTGACTGGTTGGAAGCCCTAAAACGGCGGCATAAGAACAGTGATCGTAAAAAGGTACTTACAGCGGTCGGAGTGTCGCGCCTTGTCAATCACCAGCAGTTCCTAAACAGATACCAACTGCAGTTGTTAGTGAATGCAGGTTCATCTCGACCGTAACACTCAGAGTCAACTGCACGGAAACCTCGCGAAAGGCCTCTGCTCACAGCGGCGCACAGCCAAACGAGACAGGAACTGGACAGTAGCTACCTGCAGGCTGTAGCGTCGGCTGGCGAGTCGCCATTTTGGCCCTCGTGAGGCCCAGTGAGGCGTTTGTCAAAGTGAATGACTGCCACGTCGAACCCGCACACGGGTTTGATTCCCGCGACTGCTACGGGGCACACTGAGATTCGTAAGACCACGGATACGACCGACCGTTAGCGGTTTCACGCCGAACACACGACCCTCCGTACGGCATGCGAAGAGGCCATTAGCAGAGGATGTCACGATGTCCCTCTATGAGCAGAACGTCCAACACCCACTCTTCTGTCCAGTGAGGCGTTTAACCCGCAGTGTTTCGGGTGTAGGTCAGTGCCGGAGTTGCTTCTGTTACGTTTTCCTGGGTGTTAAGGACGTTTTGGCAAGATCCGAGATGTTTGGAAAATTCAACATAAAAGTCGGATATTAACATTATTTGCCGCATGTATGAAATCAGTTAAGAACGACTCGACAGATTGTTCGTAATTGTCAGGACAAGGTTCCCATGAATGAAAAGTTTCGGAAAATCCGCAGGAAAAGTCGAAAATTAAAACATGTTATAAAAAAAGATCATCACTTGGTTCATTTTTTTGGTTGTGTCCGTAATTATGTATGGGAATGGTATATTAGGTATGAAAAAGAAAATAAATTGCGTTGAGTCTGACAATTTATACACTCCTGGAAATGGAAAACAGCACACATTGACACCGGTGTGTCAGACCCACCATACTTGCTCCGGACACTGCGAGAGGGCTGTGCAAGCAATGATCACACGCACGGCACAGCGGACACACCAGGAACCGCGGTGTTGGCTGTCGAATGGCGCTAGCTGCGCAGCATTTGTGCACCGCCGCAGTGTCAGCCAGTTTGCCGTGGCATACGGAGCTCCATCGCAGTCTTTAACACTGGTAGCATGCCGCGACAGCGTGGACGTGAACCGTATGTGCAGTTGACGGACTTTGAGCGAGGGCGTATAGTGGGCATGCGGGAGGCCGGGTGGACGTACCGCCGAATTGCTCAACACGTGGGGCGTGAGGTCTCCACAGTACATCGATGTTGTCGCCAGTGGTCGGCGGAAGGTGCACGTGCCCGTCGACCTGGGACCGGACCGCAGCGACGCACGGATGCACGCCAAGACCGTAGGATCCTACGCAGTGCCGTAGGGGACCGCACCGCCACTTCCCAGCAAATTAGGGACACTGTTGCTCCTGGGGTATCGGCAAGGACCATTCGCAACCGTCTCCGTGAAGCTGGGCTACGGTCCCGCACACCGTTAGGCCGTCTTCCGCTCACGTCCCAACATCGTGCAGCCCGCCTCCAGTGGTGTCGCGACAGGCGTGAATGGAGGGACGAATGGAGACGTGTCGTCTTCAGTGATGAGAGTCGCTTCTGCCTCGGTGCCAATGATGGTCGTATGCGTGTTTGGCGCCGTGCAGGTGAGCGCCACAATCAGGACTGCATACGACCGAGGCACACAGGGCCATCACTCGGCATCATGGTGTGGTGAGCGATCTCCTATACTGGCTGTACACCTCTGGTGATCGTCGAGGGGACACTGAATAGTGCACGGTACATCCAAACCGTCATCGAACCCATCGTTCTACCATTCCTAGACCGGCAAGGGAACTTGCTGTTCCAACAGGACAATGCACGTCCGCATGTATCCCGTGCCACCCAACGTGCTCTAGAAGGTGTAAGTCAACTACCCTGGCCAGCAAGATCTCCGGATCTGTCCCCCATTGAGCATGTTTGGGACTGGATGAAGCGTCGTCTCACGCGGTCTGCACGTCCAGCACGAATGCTGGTCCAACTGCGGCGCCAGGTGGAAATGGCATGGCAAGCCGTTCCACAGGACTACATCCAGCATCTCTACGATCGTCTCCATGGGAGAATAGCAGCCTGCATTGCTGCGAAAGGTGGATATACACTGTACTAGTGCCGACATTGTGCGTGCTCTGTTGCCTGTGTCTATGTGCCTGTGGTTCTGTCAGTGTGATCATGTGATGTATCTGACCCCAGGAATGTGTCAATAAAGTTTCCCCTTCCTGGGACAATGAATTCACGGTGTTCTTATTTCAATTTTCAGGAGTGTACTATGTATACACTGAAGAGCGAAAGAAACTGGTAAATCTACCTAATATCGTGTAGGCTCCCGCAAGCAAGCAGAAGTGCCGCAACACGACGTGGAGGGAGTTGATACCATGCATACTGCACGGCTGTCTATAAATCCGTAAGAGTACGAGGGGGTGGAGATCTCTTCTTAACAGCGCGTTCCAAACCACCCAGATATGCTCAAAAATGTTCGTATCCGGGGAGCTTGGGGCAGAAGAGTGTTCCTGGAGCCACTCTGTAGCAATTCTGGACAAGTGCTGGAATTGCCCAAGTCCGTCGGAATGCACAATGTATGCAGAAGAGCGGACAGCATGCATACGTACGTGTCACCTATCAGAGACGTACCTAGACGTAACAGGGGTCCAATATCATTCCACGTGCACACACCCCACACCATTACAGGGCCTCCACCAGCTTGGAACAGTCCCCTGCTGGCACGCAGGATCCATGGATTCATGAGGCTGTCTCCATACCCGTACACGTCCATCCACTACAATCTGAAACGAGACTCGTCCGACCACGTAATATGTTTCCAGTTATCAACAGTCCAATGTCGATGTTGACGGGTACAGGCAAGGCGTAAGGCTTTGTGTCGTGCAGTCATCGCAGGTAAACGACTGGACCTTAGGCTCCGAAAGCCCGTATCGACAATATTTCGTTGAATGGTTCGCACACTGACACTTGTTGATGGCCCACTGAAATCTGCAGCAATTTGCGGAAGGATTGCTGTCCTGTCACACTGAACGATTCTCTTCAGTCGCCGTTGGTCCCGTTTTTGCAGGATCTTTTTCCGCCCGCGCCGATGTCGGAGATTTGATGTTTCAAAGGATTCGTGATATTCCCGGTACATTCGTGAAATGGGCGTAAGGCAAAATCTCCAATTCATCGCTACCTCGGAGATGCTGTGTCACATCGCTCGTGAGCTGACTACAACACCACGTTCAAACTCACTTAAATCTTGATAAACTGCAATTGTAGCAGCAACAGCCGATCTAACAACTTCACCATACACTTGTTGTCTTATATAGGCGTTTTTTCTGTTTCCCATCTCCGTATTTGAATATGCAAGCCTATACTAATTTCTTAGGCGCTTCAGCTTTCTTCTTCTCCTTGCGTTACGGCCTCTGTAGGACCACGGATAGCCCCTTCGTGGACTGCATTTTCCTCTTCTTCTCCCACAACCTCTTCATGCTTTCTCTTCTCCTCTCCCGCTCTTCTTCCGAGATCTTCAGTTTCCGATTCTCCTGGCGGCTCCACTGGTCACATTCTCATCTTTTCCTGTATTCTTCTCTGTCATTGATCACCGGCATATTTGTCGATGTGTATTTGTTCCTCCAATTTTCATTTCCTTCGACCTTCATCCCCAATTCCAACCAGTCCTTCCGAAGTTCAACAACCCACTTGGTTCCTGTCTTTCCCCTTGTCCTCCCTGTTGTTTCCCACACTCTCTTCGTCATTCTGTCCATACTCATCCTAACTGCCTGCCCAGCAAACCTTGCCCTTCTGAGTCTGATTTCCCCGGATATTCTTCTCATGTTCCAGTACAATTCTTCCCTAGGTCTTCGCATCCACCTCTCTCCAACTCTTTTGGGATCTAGTATTTTTCTCAGTATTTTCCTCTCTTCTTTCTCTAGTTGCTCTGCCCCATTTCTTCCTAATGCCACCGTATCGGCAGCATATAATACTGCATTTCTCACCGTTGCCTTGTGGCTTATCATTGCCTCTGTGGATATATTCTTTTTATTGTATACCTCTCTCGTCATGCAGAAGGCTGACCTCATCTTCTTTACCCTCTCTGTTATTCCCTCCTTGCTCCTGTCCCATCCTGTTATAAATTCTCCCAGGTATTTAAATTTGTCCACCATTTGCACAGTGCCTTCCGGTGTTCCCCAGTGTGCAGTGGTGTTTAATGTCTTTGTCTTGTTATAGGCGATCCTCAGTCCCACCTTGTTGGCTACCTTCCTTAAATTGTCGAGTTGTGTCTTTGCGTCTTCTTCCGTCTCACTTACTATTGCTGTCATCTGCAAAGGCTCAGTCCACTTGAGCCCTGTTGTCCTTTTTGTCCCCCACATGGGTCTTTGGTATTCCCATTTCCTCGTTTATTGCTCTCCACTGCCTGATCACTTCATCCAGTGATATATAGAACAACAATTGTGACAATCCATGTGTCAATACATAGGTAATATATAAAGGAACCGTGCGACCGCTACGGTCGCATGTTCGAATCCTGCCTCGGGCATGGATGTGTGTGATGTCCTTACTTAGGTTTAAGTAGTTCTAAGTTCCAGGGGACAGATGACCTCAGAAGTCCCATAATGCTCCTAGCCATTTGAACCCTTTTTATAAAGGGGAAACGTTGTTACCTCAAATCTCGAAAGTTTTTGATCTATTTATTTCAAATTTTTATACTGTAATATACCGACGGACATAGTCTGTATTTTTGTCTTATGTACTACATATGTTACGTTACATGGGCCGGCCGCGGTGGTCTCGCGGTTCTAGGCGCGCAGTCCGGAACCGTGCGACTGCTACGGTCGCAGGTTCGAATCCTGCCTCGGGCATGGATGTGTGTGATGTCCTTAGGTTAGTTAGGTTTAAGTAGCTCTAAGTTCTAGGGGACTAATGACCACAGCAGTTGAGTCCCATAGTGCTCAGAGCCAGTTGAACCATTTGAACGTTACATGGTCCGCTATGGATGGCTAATTTCTTGTTATGTGTCCTACCGGTAAATTAATATGGCCCAACATCTGTTACATGAGTTAGTGTACGGAGGTCTAGGGCAGATAGTGTATAAGAGAAGCAAGCTGCAAGTGCGCGAGGACTTTGTACGAGCTGCATTTATCAACTCACCGTGGCGCCAAACAGCGTTTAAGACCAGCATTTGGACTCACCTGCAACAAATAAAAGCAGAGAGTTAGTTAAGCTGGAGCACGTCAGAATACGAAATGTTATAACAACTCGCATATATTTATTGCTAATTCCTAATACAGGGTGTCTAGATGGACAAGAAAAAAAATCCCGATTAAAAATACACTTTCTCCCGGACGAAAATACACTTTTTTCGTATTAAGTGACCGTATACTATTCCTTGGCACTGTAAAACTCAGTAATCCTTTGAATGTTAATGGTTTTATATACCGACGTAAAACTTTCCGCCACTTAAGAAAACGAAACTGGGGGGGGGGGGGGGGGGGAAGCACGTTTTGAAACACCTTTGATGTGCAGCAATAGTACGGCGCATTTTTTCGTATTACGAAGGTATAAATTCGAATTCCACCAAATACCGCTTCTTACTTTCCGAAGCATTGCAATAGAGACAGCATAGGACATTGATGTCAGCCAATAGCAAGATCACTCTTAAGTAGCGCGAAAACACAAATAAGAAAAGTTAATGGTTTAAAGTAATATACATAGCATTCACATATAATATTGGTCTCCAAGATTAATAAGCTGGAAGAGAAGCTAAGCTTCCACATATAATGCTGATCTTTCCTACGCGTGATACACTTTAAGATACATCACACAAATGGGCCAGTAAAATTTTTAATAACGACGTAAATGTGTGAACTTCTGAGCTCGAAATTCTTCTAAATGGCCGTTCTCAAACAGTTGATTTTAAATAAGAGACAAACGCTTTGTTATTTCCGAAATTCATCGTACATTCTCGCACGTAGTTCATCTTGCCTAAAAGCAAATTTGCTTTTAATGTATGTAACGCTTTTCAAATCACCGTTCGCAATATTTTCCCGCTACCTGTTAAAAATAGGTTCATTTCAGCAGTTTCAAGAGAGCGCCAGAGAACAGCCATCACAGCCGGCCGCGATGGTCTCGCGGTTCTAGGCGCGCAGTCCGGAACCGTGCGACTGCTACGGTCGCAGGTTCGAATCCTGCCTCGGGCATGGATGTGTGTGATGTCCTTACGTTAGTTAGGTTAGTTAGGTTTAAGTAGTTCTAGGGGACTAATGCTCGGAGACACTAGAAGATTTCAGATCGATTATATAATGGTAAAACAGAGGATTCGGAGCCAGATTTTAAACTACAAGACATTTCCAGAAGCAAATGTGGACTCTGATTTTAATCTGCAGTCGATAACCAATAAATTATAGTCAAAGAAGCTGCAAAAAGGTGTGAAACTAAGACAATGGGACCTGGATAAGTTGAGAGAACTAGAGGTTATTGAACATTTCACAGATAGTATTAGGCAACCGTTGGCTAGAAGAGGGGGAAGAAAAACAGTAGAAGACGAATGCGTAGCTTTAAGAGCTGAAATAGTGAAGGCAGCACAGGATCAAATAGGTAAAAAAAAACGAGGTCTTGTAGAAATCTTTTGATAACATAGGAGGTACTGGATTTAACTGATGAAAGAAGAAAATAGAAAAATGCATAAAATGAAGCGGCGAAAGGGAATACAAAAGTCTAAAAATAAAACTGACAAGAAGTGCAAAATGGCTACGCAGAAGTGCCTAGAGTCCAACTGTGGGGATTTAGAAGCATATTTTACTACGGGAAAGACAGATACTGCCTACATGAAAGTTAAAGAGGCCTATGCAGAAAATAGGAGATACTCTATGAATATCGAGGGATCAGATGAGAAAACCACTCCTTAAGCAAAGAAGGGAAAGCAGAAGGATGGAAGGGGTATATAGAACGTCTGTACAAGGGAGATGTATTTGAGGGCAAGTATTACAGAAATGGAAGATGACCTATGTGAAGACAGGATAGGAAATACGACAGTGCGAGAAGAATTTGACAGAGCACTGGCAGACCTAAGTCGAAACAGAGCCCTGGGGGGAGATGACATTCCTTCAGAACTACTGAGCATTGGGAGACCAAGCCATGACAAAACTCTTCCATCTGGTGTGCATGATGTATGAGACCCGTTTAATACCCTCAGACATCACGAAGAATATAATTCCAATTCCAAAGAAAGCAGATGCTGACAGATGTGAATATTACCAACCTATTAGTTTAATAATTCATTGTTGCAAAATACTACACGAATTACAGAAAAATGGAAAAAACTGGTCGACGGTGGCCTCGGGGAAGATCAGTCTGGATTCCAGAAAAATGTAGGAACATACGAGGCAGAGCTGATCGTACGACTTATCTTAGAAGATATGTTAAAGAAAGGCTAATCTACGTTTATAGCATCTGCAGACTTCGAGAAAGCTTTTGACAATGTGGAGTGAAATACTTTCTTTCAAACTCTGGACGGGGTAAAATACAGGGAGCGAAAGGCTACTTACAGCTTGTACAGAAACCAGATAGTAGTTATAAGAGTCTAGGGGTATGAAAGGGAAGCAGTGCTTGGGAAGGGAGTGATATTGAGTTTTAGCTTGTCCCCGATGTTACTCAATCTGTACGCAGAGAAAGCAGTAAATGAAACCAAAGAAAAATTTGGAGAAGCAAACTTGGCGGAGAAGAAATAAAAAGCTTTGAGGTTTGGCAGTAATATTGTAATTCTATCAGACAGAGCAAAGGACTTGGAAGGGCAGTTGAACGGAACTGATAGTGTCTTGAAGATAGAAGATGAACATCAACAAAAGAAAAACAAGGATAATGGGATGTAGTCGAATTAAATCAGGTGATGCTGAGGGAATCACATTAGGAAGCGAGACACTTAAAGTAATAAATGAGTTTTTCTATTTGGGCAGCAAGACAACGGATGACGAGCGAAGTAGAGCGGATATGAAATACAGACCAGTAATGGCAAGAAAAGCGTTTCTGAAGAAGAGAAATTTTTTAACGTCAACTAGAGACTTACGTGTTAGGAAGTCTTTTCTGAAAGTATTTGTCTGGAGCGTAGCCATGTATGGAATTGAAACATGGACAATAAACAGATTAGGAAAGAAGAGAAAAGAATCTTTTGAAACGTGGCGCTACAGATGGATGTTGAAGACTAGATGAGTAGATAAGTAACTAATGAGGAGGTACCGAACAGAGCTGGGAAACAAGAAATTTATGGCGCAACTTCACTAAAAGAAGGAATCTGTTGATAGGACACAATGTGAGACCTCAAAGGATCACCAATTTAGCACTGGAGGGAAGTGTGGGGAGTAAAAATCGTAGAGGAAGACCAAGAGATGAATGAAGTTCAAATGGTTCAAATGGCTCTGAGCACTATGGGACTTAACATCTGAGGTCATCAATCCCCTGGACTTAGAACTACTTAAACCTAACTAAACTAAGGACATCACACACATCTATGCCCGAGGCAGGATTCGATCCTGCGACCGTAGCGGTCGCGCGGTTCAAGACTGAAGCGCCTAGAACCGCTCGGATGAATGAAGTAAGCACATTCAGAAGGATGTAGGTTGCAGTAGTTATTTGGAGATGAAGGGGTTTGCTGAGGATAGAACAGAACGGATAGCTGCATCGAACCAGTCTTAGGACTGAAGACCACAATAACAATAATATAATCAATAGCACTCCGTTAGCACTGTAGATCCGCTAACACCGCGGTAAGTTTGTTTTGCTCTTAGACGCATACGTTTTATCTATGAGTGTAACTCTTGTCAGCATCAGTGTTATCCCACACGCATGCACGTTTACTCCATAGCGTATAAAAGAATTTAAAAACTTGCAATCAACTCACCTAGAGAATGGAAAATTTTGGAAATTTGTAGTAAATCCTATGGGTCCAACTGCTGAGGGCATCGGTCTCTAAGCTTACACTCTACTTAATCTAACTTAACTTACTCTGAGGATAGCACGCACACCAATGGCCGAGGAAGGACTCGAACCTCCGACGGGACGACCCGCGCGAACCGTGGCAAGGCGTCTCAGACCACGTCGCTATCCCGTGCGGTCTTGAGAGTGGCTGAATGTTTGGCAGCCGATATATTGTAAGAAGATATACCGGATGCGCAGCCGAAAAGGTACAGAATATCCGAAAGGACGTTTCCCTATATACGTTAAAGGCAGGATGCTCGTATAAAGTACCAATATATACTTTTAATAAGGAACGATCTTCCTTAAGGGGAATGGGACATAAAACGGGCCGAATTGGAGTAGGAGAGGCACCACAGGACATTTTAATTTCCACTGTCTATACCTATACAAATAAATTCATAAAACTTTGTCAGCATGACAAGGAAGGATTCAGGATTCACACTCATAGCAGTGAAAAACAAAACAAAATAGCGTTTTTAACATGTGAAATTTCATCAATTTTTCACTTACCATTGACTGCATTCGTTGCTAAAGGTACATTTCTCTTCATAAGTAAGAGAGATTCTCGAGTTTTGCACAACATGCCGTCACTCACCTCGTTCGTACTACCCATGAGAGCAGGTAACATTCTCAACGCATTCGTCAGTCTCGCACCCAAATCCTGCCGTAGGATTGCCACAGGGTTAGGAGTGATTCATCACTCAAAATTACTCGTTTCCAGTCATCCACTGTGCAATGACGACCCTCTTTACACCACGTACGTAATGGTGTCCGGATACTTTTGATCAGACAGCGTATCACTTGGGAACAATTTTGGAGGTGATGGCACTGAAGTAGACAAATGAACAAAAATCTCCCAAACAAATCCTTTTTTTTTTGACATACTTCCTGTAGAGGCAGAGGTGGAAAAATGGGCCCGTGCTGGTATTATGGGCCCCCTACATATTTGAAAGTACAGGCTACGAATTCTAGCGGAGAGCACATGAACTACTAAAACTATTTGCCAAACTTCACTGTACAGTACGCAGACGTAGTAGCTGTCATGGTTTGTGAGTAGTTGTGCTGTGAATTTTTTCGCTGCCATCAAAAGTTTGAAAGGTTAGTGTTAACTTGAATAAAACATGTTATTAGTAAAACTAAGGTAAGGTACGTATTTGGCTTGCTGTTGGGATACCGTTTTACGTTAATTAACGTCGGTTGCGAACCAAACTAACCGTAGGCAAAATCGTTTTCCCCAAGATGGCGAGTGTGGATATATGGGCCCCTTTTGCTGCTGGTATTATGGGCCCCGTAAAATCAATCAGATTTTATGGGACCATTTACAAATATTGCTACTCTTTATGTTTCAGATGCCTCGAACACGTCTTGTACCCCAAAAAAATCGAAACGGCAATCGTGGAACAAAGCAAATATGGCAAATGCTGTTGAAGCTATTAAAGAGAAAAAAAATGGGGTTGAAAAAAGCTGTTAAAGTGTACTCTGCCCCTCGTTCTACGCTCCAAAGGCTTTCCACAGGTTTTACTACAGGAACTTGAGGACGAACTGGTTAAATATCTTCTCATTGTGGAATCCAAATTCAACGGCCTTACCAGAAACGACGTCAGGCTCATGTCCTACCAGCTTGGCACAAGAAATAAAAAGTTGGTGTTTCTGTCCCTGATGTTGACCACGCTGTATGTCTATTTTGTGAATGAATTTTTTCAAAGGACACAAAAGGTGAACTTTGGGTCCAGTGTATAGCCTGTGTGATGAGGGCTGGATGCGAAACAGATGCTTATGTGTGTGACTATTGTAAATAGGCTAGGCGTAGGCTGTGAAAATCGTCCCACCAGTAGACTAATTAACAATGTTCAGAGTGAATCTTTCTCTCATTATACAGAAAAATTTAATAAAATGATTTTTTCAAATTTTTGTTTCTTTTTATTTCTAAACATGGAAACAGAAAAGATTGTAACAACTACAGAGGTATCTCATTAATCAGCGTTGTGGGCAAAATCTTCTCAGGCATTGTTGAAAAGAAAGTGCGAGTATTAGTTGAGGACCAATTGGATGAAAATCAGTGTGGGTTTAGGCCTCTTAGAGGTTGTCAGGACCAGATCTTTAGTTTACGGCAAATAATGGAGAAGTGTTATGAGTGGAACAGGGAATTGTATCTATGCTTTATAGATCTAGAAAAGGCATATGACCGGGTTCCTAGGAGGAAGTTATTGTCTGTTCTACGAGATTATGGAATAGGAGGCAAACTTTTGCAAGCATCTAAAGGTCTTTACATCGATAGTCAGGCAGCAGTTAGAGTTGACGGTAAATTGAGTTCATGGTTCAGAGTAGTTTCAGGGGTAAGACAAGGCTGTAATCTGTCTCCACTGTTGTTAATATTATTTATGGATCATATGTTGAAAACAATAGACTGGCTGGGTGAGAATAAGATATGTGAACACAAAACAAGCAGTCTTGCATATGTGGATGACGTAGTTCTGATGGCAGATTCGATTGAAAGTTCGCAAAGTAATATTTCAGAGCTAGATCAGAAATGTAAAGACTAAGGTATGAAGATTAGCAACTCCAAAACGAAAGTAATGTCAGTGGGAAAGAAATATAAACGGATTGAGTGCCAAATAGGAGGAACAAAGTTAGAACAGGTGGACGGTTTCAAGTACTTAGGATGCATATTCTCACAGGATGGCAACATAGTGAAACATCTGGAAGCGAGTAGTAGCAAAGCTGATGCAGTGAGCGCTCAGCTACGATCTACTCTCTTCTGCAAGAAGGAAGTCAGTACCAAGACTAAGCTATCTGTGCACCGTTCAATCTTTCGACCAACTTTGTTGTATGGGAACGAAAGTGGGTGGATTCAGGTTACCTTATCAACAAGATTGAGGTTACGGATATGAAAGTAGCTAGGATGATTGCAGGTACTAGTAGATGGGAACAATGGCAGGAGGGTGTCCACAATGAGGAATTCAAAGAAAAACTGGGAATGAACTCTATAGATGTAGCAGTCAGGGCGAACAGGCTTAGATGGTGTGGTCATGTTACATGCATGGGGGAAGCAAGGTTACCCAAGAGACTCATGGGTTCAGCAGTAGAGGGTAGGAGGAGTCGGTGCAGACCAAGGAGAAGGTACCTGGATTCAGTTAAGAATGATTTTGAAGTAACAGGTTTAACATCAGAAGAGGCACCAATGATAGCACTGAATAGGGGATCATGGAGGAATTTTATAAGGGGGGCTATGCTCCAGACTGAACGCTGAAAGGCAAAATCAGTCTTAAATAATGATGATGATGATTTTATTTCAAACTACCTTGGAGCCCATACTACCATCACAAATTCTTGACGCAACAAAATGCAGAGTATCAGGAAAAAAATAAAATTTTGTTTTAAATATTAAAAAGTTGGACCAAAACATGTCGTAACTATTGCAGGATATACTAGAGAAATGTTTTATGTTAATTTCAGGTGATTGTACCAAAAATAAAAGGTGTTATATAAAAAAACAGAGTGGGGCGCGCATTTATCCACCTTTACCCCTGATGTGTGGACGCCATGAGAATATTAATTTTTCCTCCAAAAGAAAAATTTCCTTTACTTTTGAGCACACGTCCCGCATTGTGTAGACACTACGAGAATGAAGAGAGGAGATGTTAAGACGCGTACAGAGGCATTTTTCCAACGCCCGGTACGCGAGCGGGCGCAAACGAAAAACAACAATATCAGTCCGCCTTGCAGTGTGCTGCTCCGCGTGTTGGTAGGTGAAACGGCCGAGCGTACGACACGCCGTGTCCCACCGTATTGATTTTTTCGCGAGACAGTCTCCCCCCCCCCCCCCCCCCCGGCCACAACACTCGACCTGGACGCGCGCGAAAAGTGTGCCCCCACCTCGCCACCTCGGCGCTACCCCCACCACAGCTCCCAGACGTCACGGCGCGCTCGTATTCTCACACACCAACAGCTGGCAAAATTCCCGGGCGAGGAATGCGGCGTGGTGTATTTTACGTCTGCCGGCGTACACTGACCAACGCTTCAGCAAATGGCGATGCCCATCTGTGAGCCTGGGACGGACACAGACACCCACAAGGTGAATGCGTGCGAGTTCGTCTCTTTGCTCGGCGTTCCTGAGGCTGTATGCGCGCACTAGGTCATGTCCGACAAAAACAGGGTGGGCACGAAGTCCCGCCACCGCTCCGAAAGACGGACATAATACGACGTAGTAAACATGCAATGCGTTTCCTTTATATCGTTGCAGATTATGTAATATTCGCGAATACACCACTGAAAAGACGTCTCCTATTCGCGGTAGGATTTCTGGATAAGGTTAGACGCAGGCGGGTCACCATAGCGGAATTCAATTGAGAGTTTTCAACCAGGCCGTTGACCCATAAAAAATTCATGATTTAAATAATGGAAACTGCATCAGATACTTATTTTCTGCTGCTTAGCACAAAGCATTTCGAGAATTTAAAGCTTATGTTCAAGTGTATTTGTTTACATGAATATGTTTCATGATGTCTGCATGTATGATTTTCTGCTCGTTTGCGTCTTTTTGAAGTTAGACTGCAATCGAAAAATCGGACAAAATGAGTAATTGAGTGTTTTTAAACGGTTATGTTAGAAATGGTATTATTGTTTGATTACTTACATATACTGTGCCTTCTCCATTATACAGAGTATCACATACACGCAAATCGTGACATACACTCTTCGTTCACAAAACATGCTATAAAGACATTACGACACTGTGGCGTCACAAAGAATTTGTACACTTCCAAAGTTTCCAGAATGAGATTTTCTCTCTGCAGCGGAGTGTGCACTGATATGAAACTTCCTGGCAGATTAAAACTGTATGCCCGACCGAGACTCGAATTCGGGACCTTTACCTTTCGCGGGCAAATGCTCTACCAACTGAGCTAACGAAGCACGACTCACGGCCCCGTCCTCACAGCTTTACTTCTGCCAGTATCTCGTCTCCTGCCTTCCAAACTTTACAGAAGCTCTCCTGCGAACCTTGCAGAACTAGCACTTCTGAAAGAAAGGATACTGCGGAGACATGGCTTAGCCACAGCCTGGGGTATGTTTCCAGAATGAGATTTTCAAACTGCAGCGGAGTGTGCTCTGATGTGAAACTTCGTGGCAGATTAAAACTGTGTGCCGGACCGAGACTCGAACTCGGGACCTTTGCCTTTCACTTTCAAAGTTGTTACAACGTTATAGGATTACATTATGTAAGGTTGTAAATTATAAAATATATTTTTTACCAATATTGTCTACTAAATTATGGATTACTTCTTTTTTATAATGACGAAATGTACACAATTATGAAAGTTGTTAGTTATCACATGCAGGAGAAACATTTGAATGACACAATTGCAGTCTTTCCTGAATCATCTAATATGATGAATGAAATTAACAAACCAAATTATTATTTAATAATTGTAATTATTACTATACGATGGCGTACTGAAAAGTAACACCTCTGAATTTCATATGCGAAAACTCTTAAAGCTTTTTAAAGAAAACAAACTTTATTAACATTCTGCATCTTTGTTCTTCATGTCTACATTCTGTATTTATTTCTCAACAAAAGACACCCTGGCGACGAACACATTTCACCCAACGAGAGACCAGTTTCTTGATACCGTCACTGTAGGATGTTTCCCTTTGTGGGCGGAAGCACGATCTCACCGCTGCCTGCACTGCTTCATCACTACCAAAGCGAAGTCGTCGAAGATCGAAGGTACTCTCCACGTTTGGGAAACAGACAAAAATCGGATGGGGCCAAGTCCGGTCTGTAAGGAAGACGATCGATGACAGTCAACGTTAGTATCCGGGTTGTTCAGATGCTGCAGCACTCGCGTGCGTTCTGGCATTGTCGTGCTGAAGGACGAGCTCGTCTGCGGTTAGAAACTCCATTACGAGACGTTGTTTCTGACAAAGTTACAAGCTACAATTCGGAGCCCTCTAGCGACAGAGGATTCCAACTTGCGTCAGCCATGCGGCAAAGTAACATGCACGACACGTAATACGTCAAACGATATTGAGAACAGAATAAAAAATTCGGAAGTATTACTTTACAGCACGCCCTCATATTTGTCACATATTGGTCAAATCCGGGGATTCGACTGCATACAGTCGTTTCGTTACAGCGCCGTAACTTTTATATTCGAGAAGAGATGTATCTCTACCTGTATACATCTTTAGTCAACTGGAATGCCATTTCTATCTTCCTTGCTCTAAGATTATTTGTCTGCCCTTTACGCCCTTTCTTCTGTATTGCCCGCAGCTCGTGGTCGTGCGGTAGCGTTCTCGCTTCCCGCGCCCTGGTTCGATTCCCGGCGTGGTCAGGGATTTTCTCTGCCTCGTGATGACTGGGTGTTGTGTGATGTTCTTAGGTTAGTTAGGTTTAAGTAGTTCTAAGTTCTAGGGGACTGATGACCATAGATGTTAAGTCCCATAGTGCTCAGAGCCATTTCTTCTGTATTACCTCACCGAAATATTCAAGTCTATTGACTTTTTTCCATAAATTGCATTCATGATATTTTGAGCATCTTTTATATTGGTCATGCATTCTATTTCTGCGTAAGATACTTGAAGGCCCATTATTTCCATATTTCTTTTCAATGCGCTGATTTTTCTCGTTGCCATTCCTACGTTTCGGGGCAATAATGCACGCATTGAGTTCTAACATTATTGTTTTACAGCCCAGATGCACATGGTCATTCACTCCATTCTCTCTGAATTCTTTCCATTCGGATCACATTTTGCGGCAACACAACTGAACAAAATGGAGGATATGTCAATTTCGTTGTCTAACACCTGTTCGGACATCGAAAACTTGACATACTTCTCATAAAAATTTTACTTTACGTGTTGTGTCTATTGGTATTGGCTGAATTGTGGTTCTTGCTTTATCATACGTGCCAATCTCCGTCCACAGGTCGTGGCGGGTCATGAATACCGACCGACCGCCGTGTCAGTACATCGTCCTCCACGGCGAGTGTTCACCGGAGACAAGAGTGTGATAGTCGGCTATTGTTCTCCGTAGAAATAAACGATTTAATGGATGGGGTGGAACGCAGTCTGCAACAGCTTGCTGTTGAGGCTGTGGTGTACAGGAAGAGTCGCCGTTGGGTGATAGATTTTCTGTTTGATGTGATGAATGGCAGATTGCTCTAAATGTGGAAACTGTAAGTTAACGCACATAGGAGGAAAAATTGTCCTTTAAGTTTGGAATACAATATTACTGGACATCTATGAGACCTATGGCAGTAATCAAAGGCCCTATGGCAGCTGTTAAATTACAGCGGACCACCTGCAATCCTTCACGCCTTACGCCTTATGCGATGGCATTTTCCAGCAGGACAACTCTCCATCTCACAAGGGCAGAATCGTGCTACAGTGGTTTAGGGAGCATGACAGTCAACTCGCGCTGACATCTCGCCTGATCTGCACCACATGAAACACATCTTCGACACCAGTCATACGACGACAAACCTCTGGCGCGAAATTAGGCGCGATTGCGTGACCGATGTGTGGATACCGGGTGTCGCAAACCTGCCAAAAAGCAGTGCACGCTCCGCTGTAAAGAGGAAGATTCATTCTGGAACAGTTAGGGAAGTTGCAGTTCGATGAGGAATCGGAAACTGTGGCATTAGAGATGTGGCGCAATTGAGCGAGGAAAATATGGCGAATGTTATGCGCCGTAGTGTTAGCATGTTTTGGGAGGCTCTCTTTCACTTGTCCTAACAGACAGCTGGGACGCAGCACAAAGACGCGTCGTGTGCCAAGGCTTCTGAGAACAGGCGCTTCGCATCCCTGCAAGCTTTGCCGCACGCCACGCACATCCCTCCTAGTTATGGAGAACAAAGGCCATTCTCTTACTGCTTTTTCTAGTTGCTAACCGTTAGTGTCGTACAGATAGCACAAGAGAGGACGTCGGCGTTAACAACATATACACTGCCTGACAAAAAATGCAAAGCATCCGTACTAAACAGGTGGCTGTCAATGTAAGTTCGTGCATGAAATCGGCGGGTATGGACGTGATTAGGTTGAACGGCCACCAGAGAGCATGTTAGCGGGACTGGTAGAGGCTTGAATATCGTCAGATGTTGAATGATATCTGTGAAAGACTCGGAAACGCCACGTACTCGCATGAGACAGCGTTATCAGCGTCATTGAAAAGGAGCTCGCTGTGTGTATCCATTTGGCCATGTGGTCGAATCGAGCGATATCCGGATCTGTGGTGCAGTTGACCACGGTTGACCGCCAAAAGGCAGGATCGCCATATTGTGCGCCAAGCTCGTAACAGCCCCACCACATTTGCGCCGCCAACCGAGAACACGCAATGCACATTATGACGACAAGCGAAGGTTAGTAAAGATTCGTGCGTCTCTGAAAAGATCCATGTGCGAAGCATTGTAATACCTTAGCAAAAAATCTGGCAGAGAACCCTAGAAAATTCTAATATTCCCGAAATGATATTTTCACTCTGCAGCGGAGTGTGCGCTGATATGAAACTTCCAGGCAGATTAAAACTGTGTGCCGGAGCGAGACTCGAACTGAGCTACCCAAGCACGACTCACGCCCCGTCCTCACAGCTCACAGAGCTTCTGTAAAGTTTGGAAGGTAGGAGACGAAGTACTGGCACAAGTAAAGCTGTAAGGACGCGGCGTGAGTCGTGCTTGGGTAGCTCAGTTGGTAGAGCACTTGCCCGCAAAAAGCAAATGTCCCAAAATGTCCCGAGTTCGAGTCTCGGGTCGGCACACAGTTTTAACCTGCCAGGAAGTTTCAATTCTAATCTTACGTGAAATTCGTAAGTGGGTCCAATGCTTCCATCCAGTTCCTTGCTGACCAGTCTGTTGCGGCAGTTGAAGATAGCAAAACGAAAGCTCAAGTTTTAAATTTCGCGTTCAAGAAATAGTTCACGCACAAAAATCGTACAAACATCGCGTCATTTCACCATTTGATCGACGCCTGTACGGACGACATAGTAAGAAGCAACCCTAGCAAAGATTTGAAATCAAACAGGTCACCACGTCCTTATAGAATTTCAATTCGGTTTTACAAAGAGTTCTCTACGGCATTGGCCTCTTACCTAGCTTGCATTCATTACGAATGCGAAGTCCCAACGGACTGGAAAAAAAAGTTCAGCTGATTCGAAAGGTGAAGGAACGGACTCGCAAAATTACAGATTAATATTCCAAACTTTGGTTTGCTCCAGAATTCTAGAGCGTATTCTCACTTCGAATACAATAAATTTACTTAAGATTGAGAAGCTTATGTCCATGAATCAGAATGATTTTAGAAAGCATTGCTCGTGCGAAACTCGGCTTTCCCCTTTCTCGCATGATATACAGGGTGTTTCAAAATGAATATACGACTTTTAAGACTTTGTTGCATTTGTTACTTTCAACTTATAATTACAAAAAATGGTTCAAATGGCTCTGAGCACTATGGGACTTACATCTGAGGTCATCAGTCCCCTAGAACTAAGAACTACTTAAACCTAACTAACCTAAGGACATCACACACATCCATGCCCGAGGCAGGATTCGAACCTGCGACCATAGCGGTCGCGCTGTTCCAAACTGAAGCGCCTCCGCTCTGCCACTCCGTCTGGCTACAATTACAAATAATACATCAAATTAAAGAGCAACTCAAACAATTTTCCTACGAGTGTTCAATGTGAGCAACATCCGCCACACATCCACTCGATAGGCGAGTTCTTCTCAAACTTCGATCAGTGTGTATGGGGTAATTTTTGCGGCAACGCCTGTTTCTAAAGTCGGGTAGTTCAGTTTGTAGCGGAGGCACAGACACGCGATTCTTTATAAATACCCAAAGATAAAAGTTGCATGGTGCCAGAGAGTATGTGAACGTGGAAGTCATGAAGCTCTTGACATACGGCCCCTTGCGCCATCCAGCGGTCGAGTAGAGCGTCTAACCCAGTTACGCCAGTGAGGCGGTGCACCATCTTGCTGACAAATGGAGTTCTGTGGTTCAGCTTCTTCCAGCAGAGAAAGTCCCATAGTTCTATCGCATCACCGCTTACAGTTGCTTCACTGAAAAAGAAACCTCGGTTAACTTCCCGCCGGTATATGACACAAAAAAAATCCATTTTAGGGGTGTCTGTTGCGAATGTACCAGCTAGTTTAGATTTACTGACCCTCAGATGTGCACATTATGTGTGTTCACATTTCCAATTAGCTGATATGTCGATTCATCACTGAAGACGACGCTACGCAGAAAATCTTCGTCGTCATACAGCAACATTTCGTTTGCAAAATTGGCGTGTAAACCAGAGTCAGAACTTGTAGCAGCTGTAAACAATAAGGATGTAGTTGTAAGCGTCTTCTTGAAAGTCTCCACACAATAGAACTGGAACTGCTAATTCACGACTGATTTCTTGAGGCCACGCGCGGAAGACTCACTCACTCAATATGTTCCTCAGTCACTCTTGGTCGTTCCATAGTCTTCACTCTGCATACAGGTATACAAACAAAACTGTTTGGATTGCTCTTTCATCTGATGTATTGTTAATAATAAGTTGAATATAATAAATGGCACATAGCCTTGAAACACGTATATTCATTTTGTAACACCCTGTACTGCGAACTGTGGATGATAGGCAACAAGCAGTTTCCATACTTCTGGATTTCCCAGTGATCCATAAGGAACAGGTTCACAGGTATGTGAGTGGCTCGAAGACTTCGTAACAGAATGGGCACTGTGATGAAACAACGGCACATCACGGCCATCCTTAGACCTACAAGGCTGTACCGGGAATTATGTTTGACTGTGGGACACGTGATCAGCATGTGGCCAATTCCTCCAGCCGTTACTGCCAGTACGTGGCTCAGCTCCTCATGTGGCCTCACGAGACTAGGTGGACACCCTTCGACACATCCACACCTCAGAAAAATCCGTGGAGGTACCTAGAATAGAACCCTGGTCCTTCCGCACCGAAGGCGACGACGTTGGCAATTGAGCTACAGAGCCGATGTTCTTATTGTAACATACGCAAGACGAAATGCAGGGTGTACATAAAGTATGGGAACACTTTCAATTATTTATTGCACAAACATTTGATATGCGTACCGTGAGTGACCTGGCAGACGTCAATACGGTAATCGAATTCTTGCCATACCCGTCCCAGTATGGCATCGTCGACTGTGGCAGTCGCTTCCGTATTCTCTCCTGGAGCTCTGCTACATGACCTGGTAGAGGCGATACGAACACCAGATCTTTAATGTGTCCCCACAGCAAAAGTCACACGGAGTGAGATCTGATGACCGGAGAGGCCATTTCATGAAACAGCTGTCCCCTTGTAGCACGGCCGATCCACACTTCTGCACTACCTCCAATTTGAATGGTTCCACAGACAGCTTCTGTCCCACGACTTTCCACACTGTCCTAGGGGGCGTTTCGAGTTCACAGGATGCACGACGCGTTGTGCCAGTGGTAAATGGCCTTCCTTGTTGGATTCCGCAACATTACGGTCTCAGAATTCCAGCATATTCTAAGCTCCAACTTTATGACGTTCCCAGAAGAAAACAATCTTCTCACAGTTACTGACCACGAGTTGTGGAAAAACCGCTCGTGTGCAACATAGCTTGCTGTTGCCATACACGACATCTTGCAAACAACGGATGCAGGCTGCGCGCACTGCCCCGTTTGACCATGTACACACAGGGTAACCAGTAGGCTGTCATTGCCCCGTTTGACCGTGGAGACACAGAGTAGCAGGTAGCAAAACTCAACCTGTTGCTGCAGCGAATGAAGACTGAAACTAATTCAGTTACAGAGGTATCACCTCAAGTATTGCTAAACGGCACACAGCTCCAGCTGCAGTTTGCAGGGACAACAATTTGACTTTCAGCATTTCACATAATTATTGACTGAATTTAAGTTATTTTAAAATACTATCGTGGTCTACTCATTAATACGTATAATCTTATGTCAAAAGCTTGACACAATAAAGCAAGTACTGCAGTTAGAAAGCGTGTATATATCGTCGATAAAGTGTAACTTACGTCGCGCAAAAAAATCCACACTATATTCATCAAATATTGAGACTCACAGTACTTAGCGACTTGCAACAAACTTTACACATAATTTCAGACCTTTAACAAACTTTTCTTGCTCCTCCCCCCCCCCCCCCCCCCCCAAGTACACATAAAATGAAACAAAAAGTTCGATGTCCGCGCAGAACAGCGACAACATCAGACATGATGGCATAGCTTATCTTCTTTACTTCGAAATCAATTTGCAACAAAATTTGCGTAGAGTATCCACAAAGGTCTTCTACATCAGCAAAAAATCTAACTCCGGCCATAATTAAAAGTTGGTAAAAACAAATTTGTCTTCGTCTTTCGACTCACAATAGATACCGTGTCTATGATAAATTCAGAATTTTTACTTGATTTTTTTAAAGCAGATATAGACATTTAACTTCATGCTTGAATACTGATTCATTTGAAAAAGGAGACGGCTTTTTTCGCATTTTTAGAGAGTACACGCAATGAGACACACAACTTTGGAAAGTTGTGCTGCCAAGCGAAGTATTTTGATAATCGACGGAAAAAATATAAGTTAAATAATTTACAGCTATACGTTTGAAGCTGTTTCCGGATTAGAAATTCCCACCCATTTCAAAAACAGTAACAGTATTTCAGCGCTAATAAATATTAAGAACTGATTTTTTATGCTTAAAGACTCTATATAGATCTGTTACATACGTGGATTTCAGTTTGTACAGTATCCTTAAAAGTTTAAAAGTATTTTTCTATCGCCGAGAGAGCATAGTGTTGTGGAAGATACCTGGAAGACAATACTTCTCGCAAGTCGCAGCCTTGAAACGCCAGGTGCTAATTAATTTACGCTTACTGTCTAAGGTAAAATAGTTTGGGATTGGCTTGAGTATTTATTGGCATTCAGCATGAAGAATATTACCTCCGATGAACCGTCGTCGTCCGACGGAGAAGTAATTTCGCGTGTGCCCCAGGGAAGTTTGTTGGACTGTTGGCTGTTCGTATTGTATGTTAATGACTTTGTACACAATATTGACAGTAATTTCACTATTTTCTCAGATGAGGCACTTATCAATAATGAAGAACAGTGTACACATATACTCAGATAAATTTTCCAAGTGTGGCAGAGATTGGAAACTTGACTAAAACGTCCAGAAAAGTAAATTTCGCACACAAAACGAAAAAAAAACGAACATTTACCCTTTGACAACTATATAATTGCCTCACTTTTGATGTGGGTCAACTCATTCATACACCTGTGCTTAGTGCAATTATTTGTAGGGATATTAAACGGAACCCGCACGTTGGCTAGTTGTAGGTAATTTTAAGTAATCGTTCTTCCTGCGCTGCACGCGGGAACTAAACGAGAAAAAGTTGTAATTACTGGAACTGTGGGAAGTACCTTCTGTCGTGCACTAAAATGAGGCCTGCGAAGTACGGATGTAGATATATATCGAAGTAAATACATTGTGACGTTAATCACGACTTTGTACGCGAAGCAATGTTCAGTAACTTTAAAGATATGACACAGCCGAGGATGACAAGACACAATTCCTTTTTGCAAAATTACAAAAAATAATTAAAAGTGACTCACAAAGGGCGCCTGGAGCTGACGTCACGAGGAAGCGCGACAGCCACGGTTCCGCCACTGTGGCGAATAAAACGAGTCGCCGCGGTCAATAACACGGCGGCGGCCGGAGCGCCGCGACCGGGACTCGAAGCCGCTCCTTCGCAGAACGAGAAACGAGTCGGCGCGCTTCCAAGGCGCAGGGCAGTCTCCGCGATTCCCGGAATGCACCCCTCCCCCCCATGCCACAAACAAGCCACTTCCGCCACGCACGTCGCACGTGCTGGCACGAAGTAGGACGCCGGCGGCGACGCGCGCGCCATCTGCCCGCAAGCACGCCCACCAGCGGTAGCGCCGTTTCGGAATGCCTGCCGCCAGATGGCAGCATTGTTGCCTGCCACCAGCATGGCGCCCCTTCAGCGTGTTTGTGCATTTGTACGAACTCATCTGCGACAGTATTGATTGCCACTTTCTTTTTTTATTATTATTAGGATTTTTTATTACATCGCCTCTCCCAGCCTTATGGATTCATCCGGTGATAAACGAAAAAAGCTGTCTACACCAACCCGGGCATCAAACATATCGCGACATCCGCTCCAAACACACAATCTGACGAATCGAATGCGCCGTCATATTCGCACAAGGGACACTTCCTCTGCACTACGTATGTTGTCACGGCGCGTGGATATTGACTCCGAGCGCGCATCCCCACCGAAACGCTATACTCGGCGCGTTTCCGGTGTCGATAAGGCAGTGTCAACACTTCCTCATTAGTGACGGCCGAGCTTCTGTGTTACCTGAACAATACAGAGAGATAAGTAAAGCAAAACATTCTGGACAGCCGATACAAAAAAGAAAAGTCGCAGATACTTTATCTTCTGTCTCTTCACTGCTAGATGTGACGTTGCTCATCGCTAGCACGTGTTTGCGAGTATTCACGTGTCGAACGCGATTCTGCCTCTGCAACCACAATAACTCCATAAAGTGTTTGTGTAATACGTGAGTTTTAGTTTATGGATGAGTAGATAGTGGACAATTGTCAAAATGAAGTACAGCTGGGACACGGACGGACTTGTTTATTGTATTCTTCTTTTTACTGATTAATAAAGAATAGACAAACATAGCTACACATTCTAAATTAAAGATAGGCAATTTAGGATACAAACTAAGTGTTCGTCTTCCATACTGAAATGAAAATCTGAACACAGAATGTTATGATTAGTACTTATTAGGTGCCCGCATCTCGTGGTCGTGCGGTAGCGTTCTCGCTTCCCACGCCCGCGTTCGGTTCCCGGCGGGGTCAGGGATTTTCTCTGCCTTGTGATGGCTGGGTGTTGTGTGATGTCCTTAGGCTACTTAGGTTTAAGTAGTTCTAAGTTCTAGGGGACAGATGACCATCGATGTTAGGTCCCATAGTGCCCAGAGCCATTTGAACCATTTTGAACTTATTAGGCCCTTCTTTTCTCTTCATAATCTCTTGCATTCTCCTTGGCATGGATTTCACCAGAATTAAATTATTTGCACTTAAATGTGAATTGCTGAGTATCCATGTAGATGTAGATGTGGAATTTTATACCACCTCTCTAGCAGAGCGTTCATTAGATTTCTATTGGATATCTGGTGATTCATCATATTTCTGCCTAGTATATTACACAAGATTTCTATTGGATTAATGTCTGTGCTGACATACAGCGGGAAGTGCAATGCCACTGCCTCAGCCCTGCATCTGGAGCTGAATGTTTTGGGTCATTACCTTGTGGGATAATGTTAGCCCTGAAAAGACCCAACTTATCCACACTTCCGCATGTATGTGTTTTTAGGATGTTTATGTAGTTGACGTGGTTCATAACCGCATCAATAAAACACATATCCTCCAGACCGTTTGCACACATGTTTTAGGATGTTTATGTAAACCACGTGGTTCATAATTCCATCAATAAAACACATATCCCTCAGACCATTTGCACACATGCACCCCAGACAGATACTGATATTCCTCCATGTTTAACTGAGGCTGTTATATTTCTCTCTTCGAATTCACAAGTATTTTTTCTCCACACTATTACTCGCCCACTTAACTCAAACAGCTCAAATCGATTCTCGTCAGTAAATACATCGTTCTTCCAGAAATCAAACCAATCAGATTCATGTTCTCCTCCAAATCCAACCCTCCTCCTTCTGTAGATTTTACTAATGGATGCTTCGCTACGGGCTGTTTGACTTAAAAACCATCGTCATAAAGCTCGTTTCTTGCAGTATGTGCTAAACAGTCTCCCCCTGTGTGCATCTGAACTGCTGTAGCAAGCTTTCGAGAGCTTACTTTTGGGTTTTTCTTCATTTCGCTGAGTAGCTGTTGTTTTTCCTACTCAGAACGGGGGGTAGACTGCTTCGCAATTGGTCTTCGTACGTTTTGTTCGGATTAAATCTGTGTATTGTAGTCTTCACCGCACTGGTAGGTCTACAAATAGTTTTTCCGATTTTTTGAAAAGATTTTCCATTTCCAAACAACCTGGTGCAGATCCCTCTCGCTCCTCTTTTCCAGTTTCGAGATGTTTTCGATCCATAAACGAAAGATAAGCATGAAACATCAGTCAATGCTTTTGAAAACAGAGAGGGCACTATCGACTACAGTGGTCGAAACACAAACACACAACGAGAGAAAGAGGGTTTGATTTCTGGAAGGAGTTGTACTTATCGAGAGTCGATTTGAGCTGCTTGAGTCAAATGGGTCAGTAATAGTGCGAAGAAAAAAGGCTTGTGAACTTGAAGAGAGAAATATAACAGCCCCACTTAAACATGGAGGAGTATCAGTGTCTCTCTGGGACTGCGTGTGTGCAAACTGTCTGGAGAATATGTGTGTTACTTATGGGAGTGTGAACCACGTGGTTTACAGACCTGGTATGTTGTTTACCAGGCGAATACTGGGGGATGATTTTAAACGACGTGGATTTGTTTACAAATTAAGCAACATATGAACCCAAGCAGCGTTTTTTTAAATGTAGGTATAAACTCATGTAAGGAATTAGTAGTTGTTCTTTTATTAGCTATATTTTTACGATTGTGCTTGTTATATTCTACACGTTATTGTCGGACGAGTACTTTTCCGAGTCACTGTGTGTGCATCATGAAGTGCACAATTGGACCTACACCTACCGTGGCAATGTGAACTTTTCATTACACACGGTGCTTCACAATTCGTGTTACACTCTTCCGTAGGTTGTAGAGGGGCCTTACAGTTAGTAGATCAAGTTTTACATAGGATCCATCTTCAGAAATCTCATCCAACGATGCTACAGAGCGTCAATGTTATAGGCGCTGGCGTCTGTATATTTATGTATATACTGGGTGATTCCATAATGATGCTCTAAACTTTTAAGGATGATGGAGAAGGACAAATACATGAGTTGGAGGTAAGAGTTCCTGCACCGGAGACGAACAAGTCTAAAGTAATACGCAAGTTCTGATACCACTGACAGTGGAATACATGTACTGGTACTGTTGTTGTTATGATTCTAGGATAGGCAACTTCCAGAGGAGGTAGTACTGTGTCATCTTCGCTGCTGTGAAACACATCTCCTCTAGTGAACAAGTGCTCTTAAGGTTCACGTTTTGGAACCTCGTTGGATTGCATTTCCGGACACGTGTTCCTACGTTAAGACGTCATCTCTTAAGACCCATCTACAACCTCTAGAAGCCTGTAACATAAATTGTGAAACACACGTGTCAGTTATTAGGCCTTCTTACCGTTCACGTATGGAGCACGGGAAAAACGATTGCGTAAACACCTCAATGAGCGCTTTAAGTTGACTAATCTCTTCTTCGCGATCCCTATGGGACAGACAAGATAGTGGTAGTTGTATGTCCCCAGATTCTGCACTTAATACCGGTTCTTGAAACTCTGTTGAATGACACTCATGGCATTGTTGCCGACTATTTTCAAGGGCGACGCTCTCTCCCAGGGTCAAACAAACGTGCGAACATTTGTCCTACCGTTCTTTGTATCACGTTAAATATCCCTTCTTATTCTTGTATCAGTAACCCGTCCCCAATGCTCCGGCGCAATCAAACACTGGATTAGAAAAATTCTGGGCTTCTGGGCAGTTTGCTCTCCGTTTCAAGAAAAAAATACATTTTTCACTCATCTCAGTGTTTATCACTTGGTATCTCCTGACGTACGTGTCGCCCAGTGACATAATTTTGCAGGTCTATTCATTGTTAATGTGCTGCGAATAGAATTAAGTAGTAAGGAAGTAATAAATTAAAAGGTCATGCCGCCAGAAGAAGAAGATTCACAGGGTGAATAGGAATATTTAGTAAGTGATAATCTTTTTTCTTCTTTCATTATTTTGCGAAGCTGTCAAGGAAAAAAAGTTCGAAAAAGTTGGAAATTATGTAGAAACTTTGTTGGAAGTTGCACAGTGCCGTCATTCTCAAACGCTGAATGAATATACTCTGGGTAATTTGCGCGCCGTGCGTTACACGCCTCAAGCTTTAATACCCGTCTCACTGTGTTAAACCATGAACACAATAAGGTTACACATCTCAATGAGTAGATTATGACACCCTTTAAAATTTTTAAATTCGGCCAGTAATTACATGAAATAACGAGAATCGAATTTTTTCTTCTGGCATCTGCGTGCAATATGTATTTAGGTGACCGTTTTAGCCATTTTGTGATATAGATAGTACAGATCCCACGTGGGGTTTGTAAGCAGTCTTCTTTCCAGACTGAGGGTAATTCCCTGCAACCAACGACTGCCATCTAATGTCCTTACGATTAAGCCTAAGTGATTTGTCTGAGGCTTAAAAATCGTTACATCCGGGTATTTGTATGAGACGGCCGATTACAACGTAACTTATTGATACTAAAAACGCGGGATACGCTTTTTCGTTTCAAGAAGCACACAGTTTTACATTCACTCGCAGTGCAGCTTTTTTCGGGGAAGTATTTCATTTTAGATAACGGTATCACCTGCAAAAAGTCGGTACTGTTAATATGGTCTGCCAGATCATTGACACACAACGTGAACAGTGAGAGTTCCAACATACTTCCCTGGGGAATTCCTCATCCAAGATAACAAGTTGCATCCTCCCTGCCAAGAAATTTTCAGCCGTGTCACAAATTTTGGCTGGTACCCTATACGATCGTACATTCTGTAATAAGCTTACGTTTTCGAAAATCGATAAATATTACATCTTACGGTATACTGAAAATTTTTACTTTTGGACCGTATATTTACAAGTGAATTAAAAGCAATATTCGTGCCATAAGCGTTTCGCCTTTATTCTTGGTAAGGCCTCTTCAGTGGCCTGGAATATGTACATTCTTTAGTTTTTATTACGGCATATTGATAATTTTTACTTTTTGAATAGTCTGACTACAACTGATAGACGGACGAAAAAGTAAAAATTACCAATATATAGCGTAATATTACACGCACCTGAGGAAGACAGGACTACAAAAGTTATGTTATTTAGTTTTCATTTTAGGACAATGTACTTAGACGGTCCAAAAGTAAAAATTATCAACATACCTAATATTGCACGCCAACTGCGAACGAAACGACTACAAAAGTTGAAAATGTTAAATATTACATGTATCTGACTGCCTTGATCCGCCCGTCACCAGTGGTTCTAGGCGCTTCAGTCCCGAACCGCGCTGCTGCTACGGTCGCAGATTCGAATCCTGCCTCGAGCGTGGATGTATGTGATGTCCTTAGGTTAGTTAGGTTTAAGTAGTTCTAAGTCTAGGGGACTGATGATCTCAGATGTTCTGTAGTGCTTAGAGCCTTTTGAACCATTTGACTGCCTCGATCCTTGGTTTTCGAATGTCATTTGATGAAAGCGCGAGTTGAGTTTCACGTGATTGATGTTTTTCGGAATCCATGCTAGTTGGGATGTAGCGAGGTTATTATTGTGCTATAAAAAAGTTTTGTGTTTAGTTGCGTCCTCTGGAACCCGGGGTAGCCCATTGTGGTCGGGAAGGCGAAGGGGAAAGTTCGGCTTCGGTTTATTGGGTGAATTCTGGGAAACAGTGTTTCATCTCTAAAGGAGACAGCGTATAGGACGCTGGTGCTACCTACTCTTGAGTACTGCTCGAGTGTTTTGCATCAGCACCAGGTCGGATTAAAGGAAGACATCGAAGCAATTCAAAGGCGGGCTGCTATATTTGTTACCGGTAGGTTCGAACAAACACGATAGTATTACGGAGATGCCTCGGGAGCTCAAATGGGTATCTGGACAGAAGGCAACGTTATCTTCCAGGAACACTATAGTGAAAATTTAGAGAATGGATATTTCAAGGTGACTACAGAACGATTCTACTGCCGCCAACTTACAGATCGCGTAAGGACCACGAAGATAAGATACGAGAAATCAAAGCTCATACGGAGGCATACAAACAGTCGTTCTCAAAATGGTTCAAATGGTTCTGAGCGCTTTGGGACATAACATCTATGCTCATCAGGCCCCTAGAACTTAGAACTACTTAAACCTAACTAACCTAAGGACATCACACGACACCCAGTCATCACGAGGCAGAGAAAATCCCTGACCCCGTCGGGAATCGAACCTGGGCGCGGGAAGGGAGAGCGCTACCGCACGACCAGGAGCTGCGAACAAATCGTTTTCCTTCGCTCTATTTGCGCGTGGAACAGGAAAGGTAATGTCTAGTAAGGGTACCCTCCCGCAAGCACCGCACGATTTCTTGCGGAGTATGTATGTAGACGTAGATTCAAAGACTGCGCTTTTTCTTTTACTTCCCTAACATCTTAATTACTTCTCTTCTTCTCACGCGCTCTTCTCCCGAGATCTGAAGAACTGTTTCCTGTTTCACTGCTGACTATATTTTCTTCCTGCATTCTCTGTCGTCGCTCTCTGTCGTGTACTTGCTTCTCTGTTTTCCTTCTCTTCCACCTTGCACCCCAATTTCGACCAGTCCTGCCAGAATCCAACAACCCACTTCGCTCCTGTCATTCGTCCTGTCCTCCTGTCGTTTCCCGTAACTTTTTCGTTATTATGTCCGCCCCCTTTACCTGAGTGATCAGCGGGGCGGCATGCCACGCCAAGGGGCCCGGGTTCGATTCCCGGATGGGGCAGGAGATTTTCTCCACTCGGGGATTGGCTGTTATGTTGTCCTCACCACCGTTTCATCCCCATCTCCGACGCGCAAGGCGCCCAATGTGGTGTCGAATGCGATAAGTACTTGTCTTCGGCCGCCGAACTTCCCCCGAATGGTGAACTCCCGACCCACAATGCCGTACGCTCATTTCTTTCTCCGTCATTCTGTCCATACTCTTCCTGATGCCTAATTGGCGGAAAGCGATCGTCACAGTTCTCTACTGCAGACAACTAACGAAGGTCGGAGCATGCAAAATAGGTTCACAGACAGGTGAGTAGCTCGAAGACTTCTTTAAGTAACAGAACCCAGCACGTTGTCCTGGAGGGAAAGTATTCATCAGAGGCATCAGGGAAGTGTGACAGGACTGTCCTTTGTATACATGCACGATCTCCAATCTGTGATGTTTGCTGCTGAAACTGTAGTGCACGGGGAAGTGCTGTCGTTGAGTGACTGTAGGTAGATACAGGAAGAGAATTTCTATTTAGTGTGAAGAGCTGCAATACAATTCTTGCTCTAAATGTAGAAAAATCTAAACTATTGCGCATGAGTAGGAAAAACACTCCTGGAATGTTGGAATACAGTATTAGTGGCTTGCTGCTTGACACAGTCACGCCGATTAAATATCTAGGGGTATCCTGGAAAGCGATATGAAATGGAACGAGCATCTAACATCGGTAGAACGGAAGGTGATTGGTCGACATCGGTTTATTGGGACAATACTAGGAAAATGTAGTTCATCTGCAATGGAGACCGCGTGTAGAACACTTGCGCGATCCATTCTTGAGAACTACTCCAGTGTTTGGGATTCCCACCGGGTAGGATTAAATGAAGATATCAAAGTAATTGGGAAGCATGCTGTTAGGTTTGTTGGATCAACAAGCGAGTATTACAGAGATTTGCCGTGACCTGAAATGAGATTCTCCGTTTGGATTTTAGAGAAACACTATTGAGAAAGTTATGAGAACCGGCATTTGCGATAATTTCCGAATCATCTTACTGTCAACGATGTATATCTCGCAAATGGCAGGCAAGAAATGCGGGCTCGTACAGAAGCATATTCACAGTTGTTTTGCGTGTCGAATGGGAAGCGGAATGGCCAGTGGTGGCATTCTTTTATCTAAATTATGAACAATGAGCCAGTTTACAGGTTATGTATACATGATTAGTTTTAACTTAAGCACACATTACTTCCCATACCTACTCATCGGGGGTTTAAAGTCACAGTGACGTATCTACAAAATTGGCCATTTTAACACGTCTGCTTCACTACTGTCTTTTATGTTAAAGCTAGGATTTTATGTTAAATCTACGATTCTAAACACACTCCAAGAACCACGAGATACACAATTATCAGCAATATGAATTTGGTGATAGCACTGATAGTGTTTCCACTGTTTCAAAACAAACATTTTATAGATATCTTGTTAGGACTCTAAACCCACATCATGCAACTAAAATTAAAAACTACAATCATTTTTTTTTTTGTACAGGTTACGGCTTTTCAATTCGACCAATCCATTTTCGGACAACCACCAAATAATTCGCCGAAAAATATAAGTTTCCTGTTCGACTGCGGTCGTGAACTTAAAACTCCTCCTCCGATAGTGCGTGGCTTGTCCAGTACGTACGTCCCGCACATTTCGTCCTTTTCTCCTTATACAGTTCTCATGCTCCGCTACAGGTCTCTCTCTTCCTTCTCTAGTTCTTCATCACCATGTCTTTCAACTGTTACCGTCTGGGCCGCACATGGTACCGCATTACGCTCCATCGCCTTCCCATGTCTGACATTTGCATCTGTAGATATAGGGTGTTTCACGAAAGATAGTAAATGTTTTAGAAGGTGGCGGCACAGACTAAATCAAATAAATCGTCGCACATAACAGGAGTCCAACAACGGCGATACAGATAATTACAGAGATAAGTTGTCGACTCACGTGTTGCTACCCTTATTAATATATGTTTCTTTATCGATTGTCATTTTTATTATGAAGTTCGAGTTGTGAAAATGGTTCAAATGGTTCTGAGCACTACGGGACTTAACATCTGAGGTCATCAGTCGCCTAGAACTTAGAACTACTTAAACGTAACTAACCTAAGGACCCAGAATAAGATTTTCACTCTGCAGCGGAGTGTGCGTTGATATGAAACTTCCTGGCAGATTAAAACTGTGTGCCCGACCGAGACTCGAACTCGGGACCTTTGCCTTTCGCGGCTAGTGCTCTACCATCTGAGCTACCGAAGCACGACTCGCGCCCGGTACTCAAAGCTTTACTTCTGCCAGTACCTGCGTCTCCCTTACTATCGACACGTCGTCCGCAAACGCCAGGCAGTACAACTGGGCACTATTGTCGTTTTTGTACCCCGCGTAAGTCTCTGGTGCTCCAATTTTTTCGTTTATTTCTCTCCACTGTTACATCATCTTGCCCAGCTCTATGTTCATCAAAGATGGTGAAGTAAGATTGCTTAGTTAGTTAGTTATATGATCCATGTACAATTTGAACGATTTTTTTATCCAAACGACGTGGAACAGGTCAGTTGACAAGATTTGTATACATTATTAGTTGTAATTTACTCATCACTCTTTCTCGTGCAACCACACTTAGAAACTTGCTCCATTGTTTTTGGACAGATTACCATATTTAAACAAAAATTCGCCCGTAGAATAGAAGACATTCACCCGAAGAAATGTCCGTCCCCGGTAGCTGAGTGGTTAGCGCGAGAGAGTGTCAATCCTATGAGCCTGGGTTCGATTCCCGGCTGCGTCGGAGTTTTTCTCCGCTCAGGGACTGGGTGTTGTGTTGTCCTAATCATCATCATTTTATACCCATCGGCGCGCAAATCTCCGAAGTGGCGTGAAATCGTGACTTGCACCCGGCGAACGGTCTACCCGACGGGAGGCCGTAGTCACACAACAGTTACATTGATCGGAAGAAATGATTTTAGAATAGATTAAAAACTTGCTCCACCGCCAGATACTTCATGTTATTCGCCAAATGATGACGGAACTCCTTTCTCAGTCACAGACAGCTTAGGTTTAAGTAGTTCTAAGTTCTAGGGGACTGATGACCTGAGAAGTTAACTCCCATAGTGCTCAAAGCCATTTGAACCATTAGAGTGTTATTCTGAAATAGAATAAACCTGATGAAGAAATTGACACAGACAAGAACTATGCTCTGATGATGGCACCCGGTAAATTCGAAGTTTTAAATGTAATCACGCGGCGTTTATTATATTGTGTGGTGGTATACTGGTGCTCGCGCTCGTACTTCTTCCTTTTTTTCCCGCGGCCTTTATGTCTCGCGACAAAACGCCACCTACGGGCGTATTGTACAGTGGCCAGAGACCAGCGGCCACTTCTACGAAGTTCATACTCATAACATGTTCCAGTAGACTCCCAGCACTTCCCTATTTGACTAGACGCATCAAGAAGCGAGCCAACCATTTCATTTAACTGCCCCATTTGACTACAGGCAGCAGGGGGGCTGCATAGACCACACCCATAGGCGAGATGCGGCCTATCCCAGCAACGGGTTCGATCTGCCACGCCTATGCGGCCGACGCGCTGCGCTGGCTGCGCCCACAACCGCGGCACGAAAAAGCGTTTCCTCCAGCGTGCTGTGGAACAGTTTTTCTCTATTGTAGACATGACTTCGCACTGTGATACGAGGGGAGCTGCCTTAGACGTTCGATGCACGAGGGAGACGTATAAACTGAGGAGATACCAAAAGAGATATAATAACAAATTCAGCATACAAATAAACCGTTTCTTCTAGTCACAAGCCCCTAACGTGCAAAGCATGTGTTTTGTTTCGAAAAGGAAGTTATAGTGCGACCTGACTTTGGCACAGAAAGGGGTAAATTATGCTGCCACAAAAGTCTTTGGGCACCTACCAAACAGCATCAAAAGCCTGACAGGTAGCCAACTAACATTTAAAAATAAATTAAAAGAATTTCTAGATGACAACTCCTTCTACTCATTGGCTGAATTTTTAGATATAAACTAAGTTTAAAAAAAACCTTAATCATTAGTGTCATGCAATATTTTGTGTAATGTAATTTCTTGTACAGACATCTTTTATTAACCTGACACGTTCCACATCATTACGAAGTGTCGTATTCATGATCTATGGAACAAGTATTAATCTAATCTAATCTAATCTGTGACCAGAAGAGAGGAAACGCATATGGCGACAAAAAACGCGAAGATCTATTCCACTAATGGACTCCTGACTACAGGTTGTAAATGGTTCAAATGGTTCTGAGCACTATGGGACTTAACTTCTGAGGTCATCATCAGTCCCCTAGAACTTAGAACTACTTAAACGTAACTAACCTAAGGACATCACACACATCCATACCCGAGGCAGGATTCGAACCTGCGACCGTAGCGGTCGCGCGGATCCAGACTGCAGCGCCTGGAACCGCTCGGCCACTCTGGTCGGCTGTAAACTGCTACGAGCATTTCAGTTGTAACACCATTATTAAACAAATCCGCCGGTGTATAAATGGGTATACTACTTTTGGGACACTCTGTAGACAGAAATAGCGGCAGCTCCGCTGACCGTTAGCAGATGACGCTATCTGGGAACCCGCGCTAAGCAAACGACGTCATAACGGTATATGGCAAACTACGCGATGAGTAATGTTCATCAGGCCGGACTCGTCAGTGAGATAGTGCGCCCAACGTTCTTCTAGAGTGCGTCACTGCACATCGCCTGCACCCACCCGGTTAGGGCGTACGTGAACCAACTGTACTGTGGCAGCCCACTATAAGAAACGTATGCTTTAACATAAATGCGGATGCTAGGCCGTCCTGCAGGTTGTGCTGTTGTACTACATTTTACCACGAAGACACGTGAGCAGTGTCCTCAATACGTTCTGAGTGGCATTCGTGGTCACAAGTGTTCTATGTAGTTTTGAGTGCGACATGTCGAAGCTAATTGATGGAAGCTTCTATTGCGGGTGCTCCCGCAACCAGAGTAGCCGAAGTGTTCGATGTCTGAAGAGGAGCCGAAACGGAAATGTATACCGCGCATAGGGAAAACGAAAAAACATTATCAGCTAAGTCACAACGCGGCTGATAGTATTGTTGAGTGATCGTGTCGGACGGTCTTTGATGAGGACTGTGACGGAAAATAAGAAGACAGCTACAGAAGTGAACGCAGAACGTAATGTCGCAACAAAACAGTACGGGTGAAGTTCCAGAAGTAGGGAATTGCAGATCGAGCTGGAACTCCAAAACCAGTCGTCAGTGATGCACATATCCACAGTGCCAAAGTGTCCGCAGGTCGTGGTCTAGTGGCTAGCGTTGCTGCCTCTGGATCCCTGGGTCTCCGGTTTGATTCCTGGCAGGGTTGGGGATTTTCTTTTCCTGAGGACTGTGTGTGTGTGTGTGTTGTTCTCGTCATTCCATTATCATCATCATTCGCGACAGTGGCTAGATTGGTCCGTGTAAAAAATTTGACTGTGTAAAAATTGGGACTTGGTCGGGCGCTAAAGACCGCGCAATTGAGCGCCCCGCAAACCAAACATCAAAGTGCCAAAGCCATAAAAGTTGGGCTGTGGAGCAGAGGAAGATAGAAAGTCGTCTTGTCGGATGAGTCTTGTTTCAGACTATTTCTAGCTTCTGGCCGAGACTACGTCTCAGCAGTGAAACAGAGCCGGGATTAGATGATAACATGGGCAGCTATATCATGATATCATGGGTGAGGTTTCGTTACTGCTGAGAATAAAATCAGAGATATTAGAGCACACACAGACACATACCGACAATCTTTCTTTCCACGACCAATACGAGACTGGAATAGAAGGGAGAAGCGATAGAGGTACCCAAGGTACTCTCCGTCACACACCGTCAGGTGGCTTGCGGAGTATGGATGTAGATGTAGAAACACCATTCGCTAAAGAATCGAGAGCGAGGAGTTTGCTGGCCAGTTCTACACCGTCTGCAGTATGGAGCTCTTTTTTCCGGGAAGCTGATGAAGACACATTTCTTCCCGTGGAAAACTCGAGACACAACAAGGCAAAACTGAGATTTCATAATTACTCGTTGATAGCGAGATGACGCGGCCATCTGCGTGATTCAAACCGGCGTCCCCTTATCTCGCGATAGGCGGACAAGCGCGTATCACGACGCCAGCTGCAACTTGAATACACGGCACACATGCGGCCATACGTTCCTCTGTGGCGCATGGGCTCTCAAATCGTCAATCGGTGCAAGTCAACAACTTCGGATAAACGACCTAGCTGTGTGCGGAAGCGACGTCTGCGCCTGCAAGTAGCTCTGCAGGGCGGAAGAATGAAGAAAGTTGGAGTTTTCTTCTTCTTCTTCTTCTGCGGCCGCACCCCATATGGCCGGAGCGGGTGGGCTGTCAGCGGTACAAGCAACTCAACCCGCTCTTCAGCCAACGGACAAAGAACATTTGACGAGAGAACGAGAAACAGACAGAGGAGATACGAGTATAAAGCGTGGTCCATTGATAGTGGCCTAGCCAGATATCTCACGAAATAAGCATAAAACGAAAAAACTACAAAGAATGAAGAGTCCAACTAAAACGTTAATATTTCTTTACGTACTACACAAATATGTAATAAAAATAGGGGTTCCTATTTAAAAAAAACTCACTTGATATCCGTTTGTCCTATGACAGCGCCATATAGCAGGTCAACCATAGCGCCATCTGGTTTCCCCCTTCAACCTGACAAGTTTCGTTCTTTGTAATTTTTTCGTTTGACGTTTATTTCGTGAGATGTTTGGGCCGGTCACGATCAATGGACCATCCTGTATATAAGGAATTTAAAGCTTTTTAAAGGTAATAGGGAGTTCGTTGTTGAAAGGGCAAAGACCGGTCGCCGAAGATGTATGTGTCGCTGTAAGGATGGAGGACTGGTATATTGCAGCGATGGGTACGAGTACCTGTTGAGACAAAGAGGGGGAAATTGGTGACGCTAATAGCTGTTGGGAGCAAGAGAGTAAAAGGGGGTGGGGAAAGAAAGGCAGATTGGGCGGGGGGTTACAGAAATGTAGGGTAGGGGGGGAGAGGAAGATCTTGTAAGGTGGATCGGGTACGGTGACCTATTGCTGGTAAAATGGGCAAATGTCTGGGCGGAGTTCATGATCTGGGAGGGGGTGATGGTTGAAGTTTCGTTGGGAACGCATGTGGAGGGTGTCCAATGAGAGTTGTCCAAACAAAGTACAGGATGTATCAAAAAGAGTCATCCGATTTGGCACGTCTATATTTCTGAAGCTAATACACATATACTATAAATTTTGTTTTTTAATGTACGGGAAACTAAAAAGTTTTTTTTCATGCGTTTTAGTAGGTGTTTAATATGCCCTCTTCAGATATATGTCATATGTCAACGTGGCATTCAAATTGTTTCCACCTTGCAGAGAACATGTCTTAAGAGTTACAACTTCCACAGCTGCTGTTATGCGATGTCTCAGTTCGTTCACTGTTGTTAACGGAGGCACTTTTGTTGTGGTTGGCAGGAGAGCCAACCGTATGGTTAAAGGAGGCCGAATTGCACGCGTTTTAGCTCACGCAGGCTGGCGTGAGGTCTGGAACATGACAAGGGAATTAGAATTGAGAAAAACGGACGTAGCTGGTGGAATACTTAACTTTAATCCATTAATGACGAACGTCGCTCTTTATGGTACATTATTCACAATATCAATAGAAACTGATCATGGCGCCTTGCTAGGTCGTAGCAAATAACGTAGCTGAAGGCTATGCTAACTATCGTCTCGGCAAATGAGAGCGTAGAAGTCAGTGAACCGTCGCTAGCAAAGTCGGCTGTACAACTGGGGCGAGTGCTAGGAAGTCTCTCTAGACCTGCCGTGTGGCGGCGCTCGGTCTGCAATCACTGATAGTGGCGACACGCGGGACCGACGTATACTACCGGACCGCGGCCGATTTAAAGGATACCACCTAGAAAGTGTGGTGTCTGGCGGTGACACCACATTAACAGTCTTTTATAAACCCCCACATAGTCAGGCCCTATGACCTTGGAGGCCAGTAATGTAAGGTTCAATCATTGCGACCGATCCATCGTTCAGTAGTCCTTTGATTTAAAAATTCCAGTACTTTCAGATGCCAGTGTGACGATTCCCCATCCTGTTGGTAACTGAAGTCGTTCGAATCAGTCTCCAGCTGTGGGAAAGCATATCGAGATATGTGCTTCCTGTAACAAGTGTTCTCGGCAAAGAAAAATGGACCACGCACCTTTCCACATGAAACTGCACAAAACTAATTAAATTTTGGAGAGTCCCTCCCACGCTGTACAACTTCATGTGGTTGGTCCGCACCCCATACACTCAAATTACGACAGTTCACCTTTCCATTTAAATGGAATGTTGTCTCGTCACTAAACACTAAGCGTGGAAGAAAACTGTCAACGTCCATCTTGCCAAGAACGAAATGATTGTTTGTTACCTTGACGAAGAGCTTGGAGTAGGTGAATGTTGTACGGTTTCATGTGCAACGCGCGCCAGGCGGACGTTGGGGTCATGAGCTGTCGAGCTGCACGGCGGACGGATTTGTTGTGAAACTAGGCCCGGCGATTCTCGGAATTATTCCTGCCATCGTCTAATGCCCTGTGCTGCAGGACGACCCACACTATGTCTAGTACGAAAATCACGCTGGACAGTTATTACTGACTCGCACTGCGCAAAACATAGAACACAAAACGCTTTCTGTTGTCCCGACACCATTTTTATTAGAACTGAAGTGGGCGCACACTGCTGCTGCCTAACGGGAACCGTGTAAAACTCTTTCCAGCAGTACATTGTTCACGAACGTAACTGAAATAACATAGAAGATATGACTTTTTTTTAAATTGGATGATTCTTTTTCATACACTCTGTATTACAGAGCCATTACTGTTCACAATATACTGAGAGGAGCCAAAACATTATGAGCACCTTCTAAACATTGTGGAGACCAAGCCCGAGCATAGCTCGGGTTAAAACTTTGTGTTAAAAAGACCGCGCCCGAATACAACCCGGGCCCAATTTTTTTGTGGCGCGAGCCACATGTCTCTCGAGAACTGAACTCTTTTCGAATGAGAACAATGTACGAACGTCTCGCTCCCTACCCACTTCTGTTGTCAGTTTCCAGAATTATTTTCAAAAAAAGTATTTGCGAGCGTAACAGCTGCGGTCGGCAATGGCTGTGCCAATATGGTCGCACTGACGTAATTTCGTGCAACCACACACCTCGCAGATTTGTCTCGGGAGGATCGATATACTCCGTGTCTTCATCATCATCATCATCAACATCATTTAAGACTGATTATGCCTTTCAGAGTTCAGTCTGGAGCGTAGCCCACCTTATAAAATTCCTCCACGATCCCCTATTCAGTGCTAACATTGGTGCCTCTTCTGATGTTAAACCTATTACTTCAAAAGCATTCTAAACCGAATCCAGGTACCTTCTCCTTGGTCTGCCACGACTCCTCCTACCCTCTACTGCTGAACCCATGAGTCTCTTGGGTAACCTTGCTTCTCCAATACGTGTAACATGACCCCACCATCTAAGCCTGTTTGCCCTGACTGCTACATCTATAGAGTTCATTCCCAGTTTTTCTTTGATTTCCTCATTGTGGACACCCTCCTGCCATTGTTCCCATCTGCTAGTACCTGCAATCATCCTGGCTACTTTCATATCCGTAACCTCAACCTTGTTGATAAGGTAACCTGAATCCACCCAGCTTTCGCTCCCATACAACAAAGTTGGTCGACAGATTGAGCGGTGCACAGATAACTTAGTCTTGGTACTGACTTCCTTCTTGCAGAAGAGAGTAGATCGTAGCTGAGCGCTCACTGCATTAGCTTTGCTACACCTCGCTTCCAGTTCTTTCACTATGTTGCCTCTTCGATATTTTAAAATTTGTAATTATCAAAGAACTAGCGTAAATATGAAAAATGAATCTGAAAACTTGGCCCTCTTTTAGTATTATTCTTCAAGACTGATCAGTTACATATGTCAAAACACAATGGAACTAATGGCAACAGCTTCCAGTGGGCATTGATCTAAATCAGTGGGGAAAATTTCTGCCGGACCAGGGTCTCCTGATTACCAGGCACATGCCATCCGGACACAGAGATTATTGCAACTGCACGGACTACTCTAGCACGCCTCCCGTCAGACCCAAATTCTCAGCTTAGCCACACACGACTTACGTAGTGCCCCTTGCCCATACGTGCCAGCGACGCCTTAAATAACGACATAAATGGCCGCTTACCTACACCCAGTAGCCCGTCTCCAATACGTTAATATCGTGATGGTCCATATTTGGAACACCAATAAGTAGCGATTCTAAGTGGCGTGGACTGAACGGTTTCTTGACAGGTTTATGCCGCCGGATGTCCACGCACCGATCACACCTACGTTTTGCAGCAGCGGAGTTGGCCCCCCATAGCGCCCCACTGTGCTCCATCGGGTTCAGATCTGGCGAATTTGGTGGTGAAGGCGTCAACGTGAGTTCACTACCGCTCTTCTTATATCCTTGTAGCACGATTCCGACCTTGTAGCACGTACAGTTTAACTTACTGGAATATGCTATCGTCATCAGAGATGGCGTCAAGCATAATGGGATGCAGGTGATGCGCAATAATATTCGTGTAGTCCACAGATGTCATACCCGCATCCAGTGACGCCTACAGGCTCAGGATGACACGGCGGTCGGTCGGTACCGTTAGGCTCTTCCGAAACCTGTCCAGACGGAGTTTAGTTTTTAGTTTAGCAGTCCACAGATGTGATGATGACGATGATGTTCGGTTTGTGGGGCGCTCAACCGCGTGTTCATCAGCGTCCGTACAAAGCCCCAATATTTTACACAGTCCAATCTAGCCGCTGTCACAAATGATGGTGATGACAACACAGGCACCCAATCCTAGGGCAGAGCAAAATCCTCAACCTGGCCGGGAATCGAACCCGGGACCCCGTTATCCACAGGCAACAACGCTAGACTCTAGACCACGAGCTGCGGACGTCCACAGATGTCTGGTATCTTCGATTCGTGCGATTCGTGGAGAGTCGTGGAGCGTACGCCAGCTTACAGCACTGGCCACTACTGTGATTTCCTTTCCGCCTCCAGATCAGTGTACAGAAACAAGAAGCAAACTTGTGTATCCATGTCCACTGGAGTCGGAATCTTCTTCTTCAGTGCTTTGTCTGCTCTGAGTGCTGGATGCTGTTGCTGTAGCGCTTACTCCATGGGAAACGTTTTGAGTCCTGTGCTACCCCTTTATAAGGTACGTGACTGAATTCTTTGCTATATTTAGCGTTATCTACGTTACACTATGTGAGCAAAAGTATCCGGACACCTGGCTGAAAATGACTTACAAGTTCGTAGCGCCCTCCATCGGTAGTGCTGGAATCTAATATGGTGTTCGCCCATCCTTTGCCTTGATGACAGATTCCACTCTTGCAGACATACGTTCAGTCAGGTGCTGGAAGGTTTTCTCGGAAATGGCAGCCCATTCTTCACGGAGTGTGGCGCTGAGGATAGGTATCGATGTCGGTCGGTGAGGCCTGGCACGAAGTCGGCGTTCCAAAACATCCCAAAAGTATTCAGTAGGATTCAGGCCAGGACTCTATGCAGTCCAGTCCATTACAGCGTTGTTATTGTCGTGTAACCACTCCGCCACAGGCCGTGCATTACGAACAGGTGCTCGATCGTGTTGAAAGATGCCATCGCGATCCCCGAATTGGTCTTCAACAGTGGAGAACAAGAAGGAGCTTAAAAAATCAGTGCTGGCCTGTGCTGTGATAGTGACACGCAAAACAACAATGGGTGCAAGCCCCCTCCATGAATAACACGACCACACCATAACACCACCGCCTCCGAATTTTACTTTTGGCACTGCACATGCTGGCAGATGACGTTCACAGGACATTCTCCATACCTACACCCTTCCATCGGATCGCCACCTTGTGTACCGCGATTCGTCACCCCGCACAACGTTTTTCAACTGTTCAGTCGTCCAGTATTTACGCTCCTTACACCAAGCGAGGCGTCGTTTGGCATTTACCGGCGTGATGTGTGGCCTATGAGCAGCCGCTCGACCATGAAAGCCAAGGTTTCTCACCTCCCGCCTAACTGCCACAGTACTTGCAATGGATCCTGATGCAGTTTGGAATTCCTGTATGGCGATCTGGATAGATGTCTGCCTATTACACATTACGACCCTCTTCAATTGTCGGCGGTCTCTGTCAGTCAGCAGACGAGGTCGGTCTGTACGCTTTTGTGCTGTACGTGTCCCTTCACGTTTCCACTTCACTATCACATCTGAAACAGTGGACCCAGGCATGTTTAGGAGTGTGGAAATCTCGCGTACAGACGTATGACACAAGTGACACCCAATAACCTGACCACGTTCGAAGTTCGTGAGTTCCACGGAGTGCCCCTATTTGCTACCTCAATGTCTAATGACTACTGACGTCGCTGACATGTAGCACCTGACAGTACGTTGCAGGAAAATGCACCTAATATGAAAAAGGGGTGTCCGGATACTTTTGATCACATAGTGTATGTAAGGCATGACATGTAACAAACGTTTGTGGTAATTTCTATTGTAACAAACGTTTATGGTAATTTCTATAAATCATCGGACAGCATGACTAGATATTACAACATGTTTGTCCTGCAGTACTGGCTAACCGTTTGTCTTTGAGTATCTGCCAGCAGTAATTTCCATTTTGAAGTTAGTTTTCTTCTTCTTACTTATTTTAAGATTGAAATAGCGGAAAACGAGAAAAACGTAAGAGGAAAATTCAATGAACAGTGCATGAAAATACACTCCTGGAAATGGAAAAAAGAATACATTGACACCGGTGTGTCAGACCCACCATACTTGCTCCGGACACTGCGAGAGGGCTGTACAAGCAATGATCACACGCACGACACAGCGGACACACCAGGAACCGCGGTGTTGGCCGTCGAATGGCGCTAGCTGCGCAGCATTTGTGCACCAACGCCGTCAGTGTCAGCCAGTTTGCCGTGGCATACGGAGCTCCATCGCAGTCTTTAACACTGGTAGCGTGCCGCGACAGCGTGGACGTGAACCGTATGTGCAGTTGACGGACTTTGAGCGAGGGCGTATAGTGGGCATGCGGGAGGCCGGGTGGACGTACCGCCGAATTGCTCAACACGTGGGGCGTGGGGTCTCCACAGTACATCGATGTTGTCGCCAGTGGTCGGCGGAAGGTGCACGTGCCCGTCGACCTGGGACCGGACCGCAGCGACGCACGGATGCACGCCGAGACCGTAGGATCCTACGCAGTGCCGTAGGGGACCGCACCGCCACTTCCCAGCAAATTAGGGACACTGTTGCTCCTGGGGTATCGGCGAGGACCATTCGCAACCGTCTCCATGAAGCAGGGCTACGGTCCCGCACACCGTTAGGCCGTCTTCCGCTCACGCCCCAACATCGTGCAGCCCGCCTCTAGTGGTGTCGCGACAGGCGTGAATGGAGGGACGAATGGAGACGTGTCGTCTTCAGCGATGAGAGTCGCTTCTGCCTCGGTGCCAATGATGGTCGTATGCGTGTTTGGCGCCGTGCAGGTGAGCGCCACAATCAGGACTGCATACGACCGAGGCACACAGGGCCAACACACGGCATCGTGGTGTGGGGAGCGATCTCCTACACTGGCCGTACACCTCTGGTGATCGTCGAGGGGACACTGAATAGTGCACGGTACATCCAAACCGTCATAGAACCCATCGTTCTACCATTCCTAGACCGGCAAGGGAACTTGCTGTTCCAACAGGACAATGCACGTCCGCATGTATCCCGTGCCACCCAACGTGCTCTAGTAGGTGTAAGTCAACTACCCTGGCCAGCAAGATCTCCGGATCTGTCCCCCATTGAGCATGTTTGGGACTGGATGAAGCGTCGTCTCACGCGGTCTGCACGTCCAGCACGAACGCTGGTCCAACTGAGGCGCCAGGTGGAAATGGCATGGCAAGCCGTTCCACAGGACTACATCCAGCATCTCTACGATTGACGCCATGGGAGAATAGCAGCCTGCATTGCTGCGAAAGGTGGATATACACTGTACTAGTGCCGACATTGTGCATGCTCTGTTGCCTGTGTCTATGTGCCTGTGGTTCTGTCAGTGTGATCATGTGATGTATCTGACCCCAGGAATGTGTCAATAAAGTTTCCCCTTCCTGGGACAATGAATTCACGGTGTTCTTATTTCAATTTCCAGGAGTGTAGCTCTGAGCAGATTATGTCCAACAAAATGGTTCAAATGGCTCTGAGCACTATGGGACTCAACTGCTGTGGTCATCAGTGCCCTAGAACTTAGAACTACTTAAACCTAACTAACCTAAGGACATCACACACACCCATGCCCGAGGCAGGATTCGAACCTGCGACCGTAGCAGTCGCACGGTTCCGGACTGCGCGCCTAGAACCGCGAGACCACCGAGGCCGGCCCAACAAAATGACCACGAGGGTCTCAGCTGAAGCGTCTTCAACAACTACAAAAGAAAGACATCGCCATTGAAGAGGAGAGATTAAAAGCTGAGAAAATAAAAGCTGAAAAAGAGTCGAATAAAGCTGAAATGTCGGCGAATAGGGTCACAGTGGAAAGCGAATTACAAAGTGGCGAAGAAAACCAGAATTTACTGGAATAATGAGTCAACAGAAGAGACTGAAAAAATGCATTATGTGCCTGGAGTCATTTGAAGAAAACTGGTCGCTGTGTACCAAGTGGTGAGCCTGGACACATTTTGGATGTAAGGATCAGGAGAATAATCTAGATATTTCCTGAATGACATTTTCAGTATGCAGCCGAGTGTGCGATGATACGAAACTTCCTGGCCGGTTAAAACTGTGGGTCGGGCCGAGACTCGACTCGAACTTGTCACCTTTCTTTATCTTTCGCGGGCAAAGACTCTACCCGATGAGCTACCCAAGCACGACTCACGACCCGTGCGTGGGTGGTTCAGCCGCCGGCACACTGTAGGTCAGCATGTTCGGTCAGAGACCTGGCTAGTCTTTGTGTTAAAAAAAAATGAGTGGAGGGATCGACAAAGAACTTCAATGGATGTCATGTAACGTACGCTACAACGTAATACAAAGAACAACAACGAACAAAATATAAAAAAACATACAAAAAAAGGCTGGGAAAGCACTAGCCCGCAAAAGGCCAAGGTTCCGAGTTCGAGTCTAGAACCGGCACACTGTTTAAATCTGCCAGGAGGTTTAACTTTACATATTAAGACAGCTGTAAAATAGTGAACTAAAATATGATGAATTGAGCTGAAACACTAAAAATAAGTTCCCATGTTTGTTTTGTGGTTTTAGGGCGCAGAACTACAGTGGTCATTAGCGCCCATGTAAGTTCCGATTATAACGTGTTCTATTATTGTTCAATGAGTGTCAAGTGCAGTTATCACTAACAATAGATATTATCACAGAAATGACATGTCCGATACTGCAAGCAGAACATCCCTGAGGCGAGAGACTGGTAAATTAATATTCCGATCAACTACCACAATTATACTTTTTCGGCCGCTCCTGCAAGACACTGCCTGCTACCAAAGGTCCCACGGGAGCCCATTGCAAAACACAACTTTCACCGGCCCGTAACGGACGTTTAAGCAACCGTTGACTGGGTGACGGCATATCCAACCAGGCTACAGGTTTCCACCGATCCACAGTACAATCTCGATGCTCCCGTGTCCAGCGCAATCGTAATAGACCTTTTCGTTAGGCCAGCATGAGAACGTGTAGCGTCTGTCTGCAGCAGACCCCGCGCTCAACAACGAGCTCCGAAACGCTCGTCTCTGTATTTCTGCTAGAAATAATCCGCACTGGGTATAGAATACTTTTTATTAAAAGTCACGACCGGTTTCGTGCCGCCAGAAGACGCATCCTCTCGTGATTTTGACAAATAATAAGGAAAAATTCCTTTAAAAAGAATCATTATCAATGGTGTAGAGAATAAAGGGATACTGAAAGGTAGTAGTTGTGTTTGAAGAGTTATCATAAAGATTCTTTTTAGCAAATTACCGCCGGAGGATAACTGCCTTATAACCACTCCCCATCGTTCACGTCCAGTCGTAAACAAATAGCGAGCTGAAAGCGGTAGTCAATATTTAAAACGGAGGAGATAGCAGAAACTAGAAAAGTAAAATCTGGATGAAAACCAAACTGGCCAAACCCAAGTTGTAAACTGGTAACGCACCGAAACTATTTCACAGTATGCACCCAGTAAACAGGAAGAGTCTTACTGCAGCAGGAAGGAGAGTGGCAGCAGGCAAGGCTGTACTGACCACTATACACTGGAGGAGATATTTACAGGGAATTTATGCTACCACTCACGTTTTATTAATATTTTGCATTGTAACCAGACACTTTCAGTATATTTATTAACTGTATTGGTGAAAGAGAGAATTTATATTATCATTGAGGTTTTATAAATATGGTGCTCTTAAATCGTCCATTTTCAGCATTTTTATAAATGGGACTGAAATTTAGCACATGTGCAGCCACCCCCCCCCTTTTTTTCACACCCTCCCTAGCAACCGTTCTGTTCCCGTCGCCTTTGGCGCCAACTGTAAACAGAACTGAAGAAATACAAAAATTTAGGATAGCAGTTGCAAGGAAATACTTCCTGTAAAGATATATATGTTTGCATATGTTTGGAAGTCATTTTCTGAAAGTCGTTGTCTGGAGTGTAACCTCATATGGAAGACGGATGTCATACACAAGAGGAAAAAGCTTTCGAAAAGTGGTGGCACAGGAGAATGGTGAGACTGGATGGGGTGGATTAGGTTACTAACGAAAAGCAGCTGAATCGAACGTGGGAGAAACGTGATGGGATATCTCGGAACATCAAGGAGTAACTAACTTAGTAATGGCAAGAAGAATGAGAGGTAAGACCAAGGCCTGGCTGCAATAAGCAGTACAAAATGGACATAGGTATTGTAGAAACATGGCTAGATGAGGAGACTTGCTTTGGGCAGACTAGCAAGAGAAGCTGCAGCTAACAAGGAATTAGCCTGAAGGCCAGGATAACAACAACAACAGTAATTGCAATGTGTAAACCAATTTCTAGCATCTACTAGAGCAACTGGAAAAAACAAATTGTGTGAGAAGAAGCCAGAACTGGGGAAGAAATTAGTTATATTTCGGAAAGTCACTGAAAAAGAGTTTCAGCACAACAATATACAGAAAGATGTCTTGGAATGTCCGGTCTATTCATGAGATCTGGTATCCCTGCTTCCACCTACTCCAAAGCCGAGACAACATCTGTACGGTAAATGTTTGGAGTCCAATCGATAGGTTGTGGCAGCTTATCCATTTGTGGCTTGTCATTGGCAGTTATTAGTGACAGTCTGTAGCATTCGCCTCTGCCACAATGTTCTTTATTAAAGCTCCTGGTTCCATGGAATTTATCCTCCATCTTCAGGCATGTCCCTGGTTATATGTGTTGATTGACTGTGCCTTCAGTTCTTGGTAGAATATTTTAAACATTATGAATGAACCACACACAACACTGGTGTAATATTCCAGAATATCTATTATTTGTTACACAAACCGGTTTCTGTCCGTTACGCCTTCAGCAGGTACAAAGATAAGTATGTGGCGGATAATAAATATTGTAGAGTATTACATTAGTGTTGTGTGTGTTTCATTCATAATGCATATGTTCATAACTGATTACAGTGAAATATTTGAGGTCGAACTATAATCCGAGTTGCAGCTAGTGCCCCATTTGACCGGCTCATTTAACCACCCCATTTGACTGGAACGCTACGGAGCTCAGCTGCCCCATACGCTTGGCTCGCGCAATTGCGTCTCCTACCTTGGCCCTCGTCCGCCGTCGTATCCGTTCGACTCCCGCGACGAGTCGCGATGCTGCTGTTGCTGCAGATGTTGCTGCTGCTGATGTTGCTGCTGATGGTTCTGATGTTGCTCCATCATGGTGATCCCACTGCACGCACGCTCGCCCGCACACACACTCACAGACGCACGCAACGAAACGTAAAACGGGCAGGGGACAACTCAAAGGTTTGAAACAAAAATATGTCCAGTCGCGCCCAACACTGCCAACAAAAAAATTTCAATAAGTTTCTCTCCTTCACGTATAGCTAACCACGATGGGTCCACGTGTGCGCAGATGTAGGAAAAATTGTAGCGTTCGAGGAAATTAAACACCTTTCTGCGCCTCACTTATCAAATATATGTACTCAGAAAATGTGGATTGCACTGCAAACAGTGGTGAGAAGTATTAAGGTAACTACTAGGATGATAGGGAAACTAACAGACTGGTCGGGTATAACCTGTAACCACTGCAGTAATGAAAATGAAACGGAAGTAGATAGAGTATAGGCCTATTACCAGATGAACGAATAGTAAAGGAGCAAGAAGAAACAGAAGAAATGGCCTAACAGAAGACGACATTACAAAACATATAGGAACAACACAACTATGTGCAACCTATTTGGAGGCGAGTGCACAACTGTCTCCATACCATCAGCCTTTCCTCTGGTTGTCCATTACCAAACGACTGCAATATATCGTCGCAGGGAGCCTCCCACATAGTGAATGACTACAGGAGGGCAGCCAGCCAATAATAGGACACGCCTACGCAGCAAAGTCTTAACTACCTTGTCAACTGCATAACAAGGAGAATCTCAGTGTCTTATAATGCTCAGGGTGGAGCACATAGTTATGCATGTTACCCAGCAGAAAAATTCCATTTCACAGGTATGGTCTTTCGAACAGACCGGCTTTATTTTGAATACACAGGGTGTTAACTTGGCGTACACAGTTTTTGAGTGTTTTGAGGAGACAAAAATTTTACATGTGAGCTAGCGTTATGTGAAGGCTTTGACGCCAGTGACGTTAAGAGATGGTGTTTAGAGTGCCGTGTGATGAATATTGTTGGCGAATATGTCTCCCTTTGTGGGGAGCATAGACACTCCACAAGAGCTGCTTACTGCTTGGAGATGCCGGCTGTGCATTAATGGAAACGTACCTCTTCACTGACAGCTCTTAAGCAACATTTATGACCTGACAGTTTGAACACCACTCGGGACAAACCTTCACGCACCCAAAGTGACCAAGGTGTGCACTTGTTATACTTTTGCCACATAATGAATTACATCTTTATATCTCCTCTAAGCATTCTAAAATTTTGTACATGTAGTTTTTGTTATACCTAGTACATATTTCAATGATAGAATTCGCTGATACAATTGCTATCCTCAGTCAAAGTGAGTAATGGAATGAACAATCTAATGAGCATACACTATGGATTAGGAGTAATCCAAAAAAAGGACGAAAGTAATGCGGCGTAGCAGAATTGCGATTAATGAGAAACTGAAATTCAAAATAACTCACGACCCCTCCTCACAGCTCTGCTTTAAGTAATAAGTAAAAACGTGGTCCATGATGTTGCTCTTTTAGCACCTAAACGACGAACGCCCAGTAAGCAATAAACTGTTCTCTTTTCATTATTTTGTGCGGCGTGAAAAGATTTGAAATTATGTATAAAGTTCGTCGGCAGTCGCTAAGTCCTCTCATTCTCAAACGGTGGGTGAATGCAGTGTGGGTAAAATCTCTATAAAAAACAAGAAGTAAACGAAGGAAGCGATTCTGCTGCCTCGGAAGCAAAATTCCACGAAGCAAGGACGACACAAAAAGCATACTCGTACTGTGGAAGAGGGTATTCTTGGCCAGAAGAAGTATACTAATATCAAACATCGTCCTTAATTTGAGGAAGACATACCCGAGACCGTGTGCGACTGGAGCCTAGCGGCGCATGGTAGTCAGACATGGACTTTGGGGAGGCTGGAAGAGAAGCGAACTGAAGCAATTGAGATGTGGTACTGTAGAAGACTGTTGAACATTATGTGGATATTGGAATACATCCAACAAATAACTGAGGACGTAAATGTCAACACGATCCTCCCTAAAAAGAGAAAACCATCTTCTCGCTGCGCTGTGTCCAATGGCATTATCCTCATACACGGCGCAGATGTTTCTGGTCGCCGCCAACGCTATTAACACTCTACTGAACTCCGAATTCTCCACTTGGCACGCCATTTTATAACAAATTAGAATTATATATTAATACCTTCAGCTCTGGACTGGCGTTGATACACATCAACGGGGACAGGTGAAAATGTGTGCCCCGACTGGGACTCGAGCCCGGGATCTCCTGCTTACATAGCAGACGCTTTATCCACCTGAGCCACCGAGGGCAGAGAAGATAGTGCGATTGCAGGGACTATCTCGCGTACTCCTCCCGCGAGACCCACATTCTCACCTTATACGTCCACACACTACATTCGTAGTGTCCCTACCCAACACACTCATTACTCGTGAAGACATTCTTACCAAGTCCCGTAAGAGTTCAGTTAATATTTGTGCATCGCCACGGAAGAGGAAGGCCATGGCCGGTTTTGCCAGAACTAATATGGATATGGTGTCTGTTCTTTTCTAACAACGTCGACTCCACTGAGTATATCCAAAGTACAAAATGACAACATGTAAACTCGAACAGCAACAATGAAGTACGAACAAATAATGGCGATCGATACACAAACCTTTAGCAGCCGGAATACATGCAAAACAGAAACGCTACGAACTTATGCACCAACCTAACTGTTGTACAGTAGCGGATTTTTTTCCCTGTGTTTACGCGGAATGTTACATTTATTTACGTTCAGCGTTAACTATCAGTCTCTGAACCACTTATTTATCCTCTGCAGGTCCTTCTGCAGATCGTTACTGTCTTCTGGTGTTACATGCTTACCGACAACCGCATCATCTGCAAACAGTTTTAAAGAGCCCCAACCTATTTTACTAGATCATTTATATACATTGTAAACAGTAGCGGCCCTGTCACACATCATTGGAGTACTCCGGAAATTACCTTTACAACTGTCTATTTTGTTCCATTAAGAGGGACATGTTGAGTTCTCTCTGCAAGGAACTCTTGAATACAGTCTCAAAACTGGTCCGATACTCGGTAATCTCGTACGTTTTTTCGATAAATGACAGCGAGGGACAGTCTCAAATTACTACCTGAGGAACATGGAATCAACCTTTGCTCCGATGTCTACAGCGCCGTGGATCTCACGCAGGAACAGAGCGAGTTGTATTTCACAAGTTCTCTGTCTGGAGAATCCATCTCGTTTTTTTTTTTTTTTTTTTTTTTTTATGCACCCACCGTTTGAGAATGAGAGGACTTTGCGACTCCCGACAGACTTGATACGTAATTTCAAATCTTTTCACGCCGCAAAAAATAATGAAAAGCGAACAGTTTATTGCTTACTGAATGGTCATCGTTTAGGTGCTAAAAGTGCAACATCAAGCAGGACGTTTTATCATATTATTTAAAGTGCAGCTGTGAGCAGGGGTCGTGTGTTATGTTTGGGTAGCTTAGTCGGTAGAGCACGTGCCCGCGAAAGGCAAAGGTGCGAGATTGAGTGTTGGTCCAGCACATACTATTAATCTGCCAAGAAGTTCCGTTTCAGCGCACATGCTGCTGCAGAATTCTGGGAACATGTTATTTCTTTACTACTAACTCTATTCACAACAAATTATGCAGACAGTATTCACTTATACGATAGAATGTACCATTGTACGACCAATAGTTCGGGAGATACGACGTTTCATGTATGGGGATTCGGTTCTTTAAAGAAACAGCGGTGGAGAATTTTACTGCAAATATCTAATGAGGACTAATTTGAAGGGGGATAACATTGATGTAGACGAATAAAATACGATTTCCGGTTTTATTTTGTACACACCTCGTATTTGCGGATGTGGATAAGGAACTTATTTTGTGGGCGGGTTATCTCACAGTTCTTATTCGCTCAGGCCTCTGAAAAAGATGAAGTATCGTCCGCCATATAGCAGAGGTCGCTCCCGGAGCCTGTAGATGTTATTTTCCGAAAGAGTGAGAAAGCCTCAGTATCAGGTAGGGGGGGGGGGGGGGAGGCGAGCTTATCTGGAAGCTATCGCGGAGTCTGCCCTGTTTGCTCTCCTTATCCCGGCACAAACGTTTCGATAGCACTCGACCGACCATCAACGCTCTTCTCGGGAAATCTCCAGAGCTACTGCGGGCTCGGACACAAACTAATAATCTGCGTCCGCTTTCGCGAGTCTAGCTCCTACGACTGAGTGTGGCGAAAGCACGTGGCAGCAGACAGCATTGACCGGGGTGATGCAGTGTTCCTAGACTTCCGGTTATTATGCTCAAATAGCGTGCCTATGAGTATCGTCTCCGTAGCGCGATTGCTCAAGCAACTTCCTGTTAGAAATATCGCAGTACGCAGTAACTGAAGGAAAATCATCGAGTGAAACAGAAGACGTGTCTGAGGTTCCACGAGTAAGTGTTGCAGGCCCTCTGCCGTTCCTAATCTACACTGAGAAGCCAAAGAAACTGGTACACCAGCCCAAAATCGCGTTGTGCCCCCTCGAGCATGCAGAAATGCCGCGACTCGACTAATGTCTGAAGTAGTGCTGGAGGGAACAGACACCATGAATCCTGCGGGACTGTCTATAAATCCGTAAGAGAATGAAGGGGTGGAGATCTCTTCTGAACAGTACATTGCGAGGCATCCCAGGTATGCTCAATAATGTTCGTGTCTGGGGAGTTTGGTGGGCACTCTGTAGCAATTCTGGACGTAGGGGGAGTAACATTGTCCTGCTGGAGTTGCTCATGTCCGTTGGAATGCACAATGGATATGATTGGATGCAGGTGATCAGACAGGATCCTTACGTACGTCTCACCTGTCAGAGTAGTATCTAGACGTATCAGGGGCCCCATATCACTCCAACTGCACACGTTTTGCACCCTTACAGAGCCTCCATCAGCTTGAACAGTCCCCTGCTGACATGCAGAGTCCATGGATTTATGAGGTTGTCTGTATGCTCGATACAACTTGAAGCGAGACTCGTCCGACGCGGCAACATGTTTCCAGTTATCAACAGTCCAATGGCGGTGCCGACGGGCCCAGGCGAGCCGTAATGCTGTGTGTCGTGCATTCATCAAGGATACACTGCTTCGGCTCCAAAAGTCCATGTCGATGATGATGGGTCGCACGCTGACACTTGTTGTGTCTGTGATATCTGCACCAATTTGCGGGAGGGTTGCACTTCCATCACGCTGAACGATTCTCTTCAGTCGTCGTTGGTCCCGTTCTTGCAGGGTCTTTTTCCGGCCGCAGCGATGCCAGAGATTTGATGTTTTGCCGGATTCCTGATATTTACTGTACACTCGTGAAATGGTCGTACGGGAAAATCCCTACTTCAACGCTAACTCGGAGATGCTGTGTCCCATCGCCCGTGCGCCGACTATAACACCACGTTCAAACTCACTTAAATCTTGATAACCTGCCTGTAGCAGCGGTAACCGATCTAACAACTGCGCCACATTCTTGTGTTATACAGGGTGTTACAAAAAGGTACGGCCAAACTTTCAGGAAACATCCCTCACACAGAAAGAAAGAAAATATGTTATGTGGACATGTGTCCGGAAACGCTTACTTTCCATGTTAGAGCTCATTTTATTACTTCTCTTCAAATCACATTAATCATGGAATGGAAACACACAGCAACAGAACGTACCAGCGGGACTTCAAACACTTTGTTACAGGAAATGTTCAAAATGTCCTCCGTTAGCGAGGATACGTGCATCCACCCTCCGTCGCATGGAATCCCTGATGCGCTGATGCAGCCCTGGAGAATGGCGTATTGTATCACAGCCGTCCACAATACGAGCACGAAGAGTCTCTACATTTGGTACCGAGGTTGGGTAGACGAGAGTTTTCAAATGCCCCCATAAATGAAAGTCAAGAGGGTTGAGGGAAGGAGAGCGTGAAGGCCATGGAATTAGTCCGCCTCTACCGAATCTGTTGTTGAGAAGCGTACGAACACTTCGACTGAAATGTGCAGGAGCTCCATCGCGCATGAACCACATGTTGTGTCGTACTTGTAAAGGCACATGTTCTAGCAGCACAGGTGGAGTATCGCGTATGAAATCGTGATAACGTGCTCCATTGAGCGTAGGTGACTGACGAAACTAAAATGAGCTCTAACATGGAAATTAAGCGTTTCGGGACACATGTCCACATAACATCTTTTCTTTATTTGTGTGTGAGGAAAGTTTAGCCGTACCTTTTTGTAACACCCTGTATAGGCGTTGCCGACGGCAGCGGCGTATTCTGCCTGTTTACATATCTCTGTATTTGAATACGAATGCCTTTACCAGTTCCTTCGGCGCTTGAGAGTATATAAACGATTTAGGAGACAATCTGAGCAGCCCTATTAGATTATTAGCAGATGATTTTCCGTCCTTTACCTTCTAGTAAAGCCATCAGAAGATTAAAAGCAATTTTAAAATGATTTAGGCAAGCCTGGTGCGTGTTCCATTTTATAATAACAGGTTCTTTTACTTTTTATTATTCTGATGATGGCAGCTTGACTTCCGAAACGCGTCTATCTTAGTGTTTTACATTGTAAACAAGTGGTTGAGCCGATATATTTTTTACCACTGACATTCACAACCACGGCCTCTCATCCAGTATGGATAAAATCAAAGATTTAGGCAAGATTTGACCTGCCCCGATAGCCGCGCGCTTTAACAGGCCGCTTCTGGGAGGATCCGTGAATCATAATGAGCGTATAATTATGATGATGATGATACAGACTCTCAGGATAATGGAGAAGGGTAAATGTATCAATCTGAGGTAAGAGATCTTAGTCCTGAAACACCAGAGCTGAAAGGTATAAACTAAAATTGATCTGATACATGCGACAGTGAACCTCTTATGCTGCAGCCCCCCCCCCCTCCCCCGGCATGGGTGCGTGTGTTGTTCTTAGAGTAAGTTAGTTTAAGTAGTGTGTAAGCTTAGAGACCGATGACCTAGCAATTTGGTCCCATAAGACCTTACCACTGATTTCCAGTTTTCCTCCTCTGCCGGAAGCTCTTTGCTTTCCAATTTTTGAGAGGCGGTAGTAAAGAACAAGTCAGAAATGGGCAGTTGTGCATAGCTTACGAGCTATGAGCAGTTATTCATCTGTTTTACTGTTAAACACATCTCAGAACAAGCGCTCATAGCTCTTAATCTACTCACAACAGCCTATGTTTACTGGACATTTTTACTTCGGCCATTCAACTCATTATTAATATTCAGATTCCAACAATGTAACAAGAACGTCTGCAGTGTCGTAATATACAGATTTTCCGAACACATGTTGCCATATTGTGTCGTCATTAGCGTCTATCGCGAGGCCACAGGCAGTACTTCCAAAACGACGGATATCGATGTTTCGTTTCGACTGCGTGCTGTCATTAAATTCCTTGTTAAACTGGGAAAATCTGCTGCACAAAATTCATGACAGCCTTCAACGTGGCTACGATGATGTCTACGTGGGTGCTAGCAGTGTTAGCAATGTTACGTGATCCACCCATCTAACCTTCAGCAGTCTTCTGTAGCACCACACTTTAAAAGCTTCTATTCTCTTCTTGTCTAAACTCCCTTCTGAACCACAGCTTCCCCCTTCACGACCCTCGACTGCCGTCTATTTCTGTACTAGTCGTAAATAGCCTTTCGCTCCCTATATTTTACCACGGTTACCTTCAGAATTTCAAAAAGAACATTCCAGTTAACATTGTCACAAGCTTTCCCTAAGTCTGCAGAGGCTATAAACGTAGGTTTCCATTTCCCTATCAAAATACGTAACATAAACGGACGTATCTTTTGATTGCAGTGACTTAAACAGCCCAATTTTTATACACTACTAAGGGACAGTAGACCGTACTATTTGGCATTAATTTCAACGCGATACTTTTATCGTAACTGAGGAAAACGGGTCTCAACAGATATGCATACGCATAACAATGTTATCCTATAGTGGCAGACATACGGACAGCAAAGTCATCCTATAATGGTCCCATTTTTGACGACTGAGGTACGGGATCCTATAAATGATGCGTGATGTTCAAAATTCTGAGAAAAAAGGAGTAAGCTGTAGGAAAAGACGGAAAACGTACAATGTATATAAGAACCAGGAGCGTACAGTAAGAATGGAAGATCAAGAACAAAGCTTGTAAGACAGCGAGGAAGTCTTTCGCCTCTAGTATTCTGTCTATACATCGAATAAGCAATGACGCAAATTTAAGAAGCTGACTAAAGTTGAGGGTGAAGGGACATCAGAGATAAGTTTCGCTGGCGACGTTATCCTCAGTGAAGGTGAAGAATTGGAGAACATATTGAATGGAACGAACGGTCTGACGAGTACAGAACACGGATTGAGAGTAAGCAGAAGAAAGACGAAAGTGTGAGGAGTGGCGGAAATGAAGTTAGTGGTAAACTAAATTTGGAGACCACGAAGTTGATGAAATGAAGGATTTCTGCTAACTAGGAAGCAAAATAACACATGATGGACGATGCACGGAGGACATAAACAGCACACTAGCAAAAAAATGGCTCTGAGCACTATGGGACTTAACATCTGAGGTCATCAGTCACATAGAACTTGGAACTACTTAAACCTAACTAACCTAAGGACATCACACACATCCATGCCCGAAGCAGGATTCGAACCTGCGACCGTAGCGGTCGCGTGGTTCCAGTCTGAAGCGCCTAGAACCGTCGGCCGGCGCACACTAGCAGAGTCAAATATAGCATTCCTGGGCGAGAGAAGTCTACTACTACCAGACAACGGCTTAATTCCGAGGAAGAAATTTCAGAGAATGTACGTATGGAGCACAGTATTATGAATCACAGACGTTGGGGAAACCGGTAAAGAAGAGAATCGAAGTGTTTGAACTGTCGTGCTAGAGGAGGATTTTGAAAATTAATTGACTAGGAAGGTAAGGAATGAGGCGGTTCTCCGCAGAATTGCCCAAGAAAGCAACATATGGAAAATTGTTAAGGGGAAGGGGTGGGAAGATACGACGCGTGGTAAGATATCAGGGAATAACTTCCACGATACTTGAGGGCGCTGTAGAGGATAAAAACCGTAGAGGGAGACAGAGAGTAGAATACAGCCAACAAATAATTGGGGACGTAGGATTCAAGTGCTATTCTGAGATAAAGGGTTGGTACAGGTGAGGGAATGAAAAAGAATTAAAAAAAACTGTAACGCTCTGTAAATTTTCACGTCCGTCTTGAATGTAGGACAAAGCTGAAACCATCTCAACACCGGCGAAAAGGCACAATTTCCCGTGACCACCCGTACCCATCCCCGTGCTTGGGAGTTACGATTGCAGCCAAGAACTCGCCGGTTTCAACATTCTCGTCCACTGCATTAGTTTTCCCTGGTACGAGTCTGTTTTAACTGTATCGATTTCTGCTATATACGATCCGCAACCTAACATATTTACACAACGTGATGCTGGATAATCGGTGACGTAACCTCACGGAACGCCGACCTTTACGTAACGAGGTACTATACTACCGGCGTAAACATGAATGGAAAATTGGACGCCGTACATTACGTGCTGCGGTTTGCGAACCGTATTAACGCGAAGGTCGCACGATGCGCCATTTTCTCGTCCACCCGGCAGACGCTGCGCCCTAGCGGAGAACGCACAAATCTCAGTCAGCACAGCGCCGCATCGCGTCCGTATGCGAAAGCTTTGCAGCACCCTCTAAAAAAAATAGCAAAACAGTGCGTCTTGTCTGGGACCTCGTAAACGAACACGATGTTACTACTAATCCAGTTATTTGCAACCTCGGCGTAAATGCCACGTTGGAGATTTAATATTTTTTTTTTTTTCAGGGATACTCCGGAATTCGATACCAGTTGCAGGGAGAAAAAAAATTTCATTACATTACTTCTGGAGTCAAAAGCTCTTTTTCTTAATACATGCTAATCTACAGGGATGAATTAGGTATCGTTAGAAAGGCTTTCTAACCGGCGTCTGATATTGCATACTAATTTTGCGCTAAAACTTACAATTAGTGGAAAATTTTTAACATAATAGAGACTTTTAACTGTCTTATGCAAAAAGATATCATGGGTGCCAGCTTCATACCTATATTTCATTAAGTTAACTTATAAGCATGAAGTTAACTTATAAGCATGAAGTTAACTTATAATCACGAATAAGGGACTCCCTTTTCATATCATTTTATAACAAATGCCATTTCATTTGTTTTAAAGTAATTATTAGCTGGATAATTTGTACTCAGCATTGTCATAGATAGTAATCATAACCTCTGCAGTAGTCCATTATCTCTGGCCATCTTACAAGCTGACTTTTCTAAACGAATATACTTTCCGAAACGACAAAAATATTTGTCAGTGTCCTCCTGAATTGTGATTTATTTGTTGGTACAGTGCAGTTAACATGGAAAAATATAATCAGGGCCTATCGTGGCTTAAGTGAAACCAGGTAGCAAACGAACACTACGTTACAGGGTATGCATTTCGCATTTATTTGCTTCTTTGTATTTTATATTCGTATTTCACAAGCAATAATCCATGGAAATGTATACAACAACGACGCACCATAATTCATGATTATTATTTGGCATAGTTCTGTTCATTTTTAAAGGCGTTTTCTATTCATTTGCACAATTACCCTTATCCCGACAAATACACTTGTTAAAAATACTGTCATTATTTAAAACTATAAAAGTGCGAAGGTTTCGCACGGGTCCCCTGGTATAGAATATTTCGGGTGATTAGTCACCGAATTTTAAAATTTCGAAACGCTGTCATCATCTATTCATTAAGAGGTACATGGACGGCACGCAAATATTCGGACTTTATTCTTCCGGTATTTGAGAATGACGGAACCTACAGACTTCCCACACAACTTTTTGAGTAATTTCAAACCTTTAAGAAACTTCTGCTATCTGACGTTTCCCACAAAAGGATTAAAGGAAAAAAGTTTCGCTGCTCGTACAGGAAAGTTCAGCGGATGACATGACGTTTTAATTTATTACTTCTATACTAGCAACTCTATTGGTAACACGCTTTGCAGATGGTATCCACGGTATCACTGAATCTGCCTTAAAAATTATATCACTACACGACAAATAAATAGTTCGGGAGATATGACCTCATAAACACTGAGATGAGTGAAAAAATGAGTCATGGATCTTGCCGTTGGTGGGGACGCTTGCGTGCCTCAGCGATACAGATAGCCGTACCGTAGGTACAATCATAACGGAAGGGTATCTGTTGAGAGGCCAGACAAACGTGTGGTTGCTGAAGAGGGGCAGCAGCCTTACAGTATGAGCAGGGTAACATCAACCAAAACAGCTTTGTTATGCTGGTACTGCGAACAGCTGAAAGCAAGGGGAAACTACAGCCGTAATTTTTCTCGAGGATATGCAGCTCTACTGTGTGGTGATAATGAGGTACTGAATAGACTTGGGAAGAAGAGAAAATTGTGGCACAACCTGACTCGAAGAAGGGATAATTAATTGGTACGACAGAATCTGAGGCATCAAGGGATCAGCAGTTTAGTATTCGAGGGAAGGGTTGGAAGGGAGGGGGGGGGGGGGGGGGGAGGGAATTGTAGAAGGATTCAAATGGCTCTGAGCACTATGCGACTTAACTTCTGAGGTCATCAGTTGCCTAGAACTTAGAACTAATTAAACCTAGGTAACCTAAGGACATCACACACATCTATGCCCGAGGCAGGATTCGAACCTGCGACCGTAGCGGTCGCTCGGTTCCAGACTGTAGCGCCTAGAACCGCACGCCACTCCGGCCGGCAATTGTAGAAGGAGACCAAGACATGAATGAAGGAAGCAGATTCAGAAGCACGTAGCTTGCAGTAGTTACTCGGAGATGAAAAGGCTTTCACAGGAAAGAGTTGCATGGAGAGCTGCTGTATGGTGTAAAAATTGGCAATTGATCCTAAATAGCGAAAAGTGTGCCGGCCGCTGTGGCCGAGCGGTTCTAGGCGCTTCAGCCTGGAACCGCGCTGCTGCTACGGCCGGAGATTCGAATCCTGCCTCAAGGCATGGATGTGTGTGATGTCCTTAGATTAGTCAGGTTTCAGTAGTTCTAAGTCTAGGGGACTGATAGCCTCAGATGTTAAGTCCCATAGTCCTTAGGGCCATTTTCGAACAGTGTGCGAGGACATCCACATGAGTGCTAAAAGGAACCCGTCAAATCTAAAGCCCGTAAATTGAACTACATACCACGCGATTACAATGACGAACAACTGAAACTGGAAGGAACACATAGAAAATGTTGTGGGTAAGGCTAACAAAAGGCTGCGTTTTATTGGCAGGACAATTAGAAAATGTAACAGATCTCACAAGGAGAGTGCTATGCTACACTTGTCCTTCCTCTTTTAGAAAACTGATTCGCGGTGTGTGAGGGTCTTACCAGATAGTATTGACTGAGTACATCGAAACTGTTCAAAGAAGGATAGCACGTTTCGTATCATAGCGACATAGGGGAGAGAGTGTCACTGAAATGATACAGGATTTGGGATGGACATCATTTCAACAAAGGCGTTTTTGTTGCGGCGGAATCTTCTCATGAAATTCCAATCGCCGACTTTCTCCTCCGAATGCGAAAATGTTTTATTGAGGCCGACCTACATAGGGAGAAATGATCACTATGATAAATTAAGGGAAATCAGTTCGTAATAGAAGATATAGGTCTTCGTTTTTTCCACGCGCAATATGAGATTGAAATAATAGATAATTGTGGAGGTGGTTCGATGAACCCTCTGCCAGGCACTTAAATGTGATTTGCAGAGTATCCGGGTAGATGTAGAACCAGTCTTTGGATCGAACACACCAACAATAACAAAAAAATTCTTCCCTAACGTTCCCCACAAAAAGATAAAAGGAAACAAGTTTATCGCTTACTACGTTTTCGCTGCTCGTACACTAAAATTCAGCATCAGACACGGTTTTACTTTATTACTTCCTTACTAGCAACTCTATTGGCAAAACAGTTTGCAGACAGTATCCACAATACCACTCTGAATCTGCCTGCACTAGTACATCACTGTTCGACAAATAGTTGGGGAGATATGACCTCATAAACACTGAGATGAGTGAAAATCTTACGTTTTCCTTAAAATAGAGCGCAAATTACGCACACTGTATGCGTCTAGTGATTCGTAATAAGAGCACTTTGCGACTTACAACAAACTTTAAGCACAATTTGATACCTTTTCGAAACTATTTCCCGCTTACATGTTAATATCTAACACAATTTAATCGTAAAATAATCAGACGTTTGACGAGGGTTTACCGCTTTTTTAACTAAATACCACTACATGTCGCCACTGAGATGTGAAAAATTACCATTTTCCAATTCGTTATTTGCTATCGTTAAAACAACTGCTGCTCAGAAATTCGCCAGATAATATACTTAAGCGAACGTTAAAAGAAACAATGTTGAGAAACGGTGGATATTTCACTTGAAGCTTTTCTTTCGTTGGTTATTTTCTAATTTCGTAAATACCCTCTCGAATTGCTTAGTTCAGCCACTGGTTATCAGTCACATTCAGCAAATACTGTTTCTTAGAGGTTTACAGAATTTCGCGGAAGTCGTACTTTCCTCGGCGATGGATTTCATTAAGGTCGATTAAAATCGGCTGTTCTTTCAATGATGTGCGCAGTAGGATTGAAGAGTTTTCAAAAGAACAATATGATTTCACACACGGTTGCTAAATGCCACCTATATTTGCTAATTGCCAATTTTAAGGTTTTATGCCACTGTTAAGAAGCAGTTGTTAGGTGGCGTGGGCGCAAACATAGCAATTGCTGCTCGACAATGGCAATTATTAAATGCAAACAGCTTTTACATCGGTGGGTGAAATCTTGTACTTTCGAAACAATTTAAACCTCGCAGAAGAAAAGTAATCGGCGGAGGAAGATCTGCTCACTCAACTATCTGGTACATGACTCCAAAAACTACTTTCAGACTATTTCTCCACCGTTCCACTCTCGAATGACACGCGGGCAAATTAAAGCATAAATCTTCGTGCGGGCTCTTTCTCTTACTTCATTATGATCGTCATTACACCTGATGTAGGTGGGAATCAACAAAATAATTTCGCATCCGGAGGATGAAGTTGGTGACCGAGATTTTGTAAAAAGAAGTCGCCGCAGCGCGAACGGCTTGTTTTCTTAACACTGCTAGCCATACTCACACATCATAGCCCCTTTTTCGCGACAGTACGAAGTGAGTTTCCCTTCTTCGGACCTTTCTCAATGTCATTCGTCAGTCTGACCAGGCAAGATTCCCCATACCGTAGTGTAAGCAGTATTGTCGCAATAAAAAGTCTTAGCTTCACGTTACCTGTAAGGTTTTCGTTATGATGGTTCCAATTCAAGTTGTTCGTAACAGTAATCCCTAGTTAGTTAGTTCAATCGACAACCTTTAATTATGTGATTTATAGTGTAAATGATAATTGAAGGATGTTTTTAGAAGTGATGCGGAGAAACACATTGTTCCGGGTCAACTGCCATCTTTCACACGATGCACGTATGCTATCTAATTAATTTTGTAATACGTTTTGATCTAGTGAAGGCTTTACTAGACGGTAAACGACACCATCATCTGCAAAAAGAATCTAGAAGGACTGCTCAGATTGTACCTAAATCGTTTATAGGGAGAATCGTTTCTATGAACTCCAGATACTGCTTTTGTGTCATTCGAAGACTACCTGTCAATCACTACGAACCATGAACTTAGAAACAGGAATTTCACGAGTCTATATGACTTATCGTGAGATCATTCGTTTATCATATCAAATACTAAACTTCCACCTCTGAATTAACATTTCGCTGAAGACAGAAAATTCGATTTGGAAAAAGTAACCGTCGCAAATATTGTCGGAACAGGAGATAAAACCCAGACGTATTAATAAGAGCCGGAAACCGTGCAGCAATAAACTGTGTGTTCCAAGAAGAATCAAAAGCAATTAAACTCCTTGGCGAATCACTTCGGAGAAAGCGATGTCTTCCTCCTTAGATTACGATGGACTTGCCGTACTTTCGCGGATCGAAAAACAGTTAACGGTGAATTTGTTTGTTACAAGTCAGCAATGAAATCAGAAGCATCATTCTAACCCGCGGCAACGCACCAATTACACGATTGATGATCTGACGGGTAAACAAGGACGGGAAAAATTTTATTTTAGAGTAGCACACACCGTTTATAGATTGAGAAACAGTTTCTGACAAAGACAATAGACACTTATTGTGGCGCGTCATGAAAAAAGATTTCTCAACACATCTAATTAAATTCTTCGAAAGCTCTATTCAAATAGACCAAAACGATGATCGAAGACTGATGTAACTCGTCTACACAATATGTGGCCTGTCACCAATTCTGTTCGACACCTACGGAGGTCACCTAGTCGGGGCTTGGAAACAAATTATCGTCGACGGCATTAAAATCAACAGGGAAGAATGATTTAATACTCTGCTAAACTCAGATTATTAAATAATAATTCAAGAAAATGAAAACAATTTTCAAAGAGCCGTTATCACTAATTTGTTGTCTTCTTTATCCAACAGGAACATCTCTCCTAACAAAACTAAGGCTATGGAATTCATGGGAAAATCGAGTTTAAGATCTAAAACTATAATAAATAATGTAATACTAGAATCGATCCGTCCAGATAGCCGAGCGCATTAACGCCGTCCTTGCGGGATTCAGAGAGAAGCTCCGGCTCCAGAGCAAATCCGCCCAGCGGATCAACAGTGGTTTTTAGGTGGTTTTTCACATCCGACGACGTGAATAGTGGGCTGGTACCTACGATTTGTAAGAAATGGTTCAAATGGCTCTGAGCATTATGAGACTTTATATCTGTGGTCATCAGTCCCCTAGAACTTAGAAACACTTGAACGTAACTAACCTAAGGACATCACACACATCCATGCGCGAGGCAGGATTCGAACCTGCGACCGTAGCGGTCACACGGTTCCAGACTGAAGCGCACAGAACCGCACGGCCACACAGGCCGGCCTTACGAGTCGCAGAAAGATGGGGTACGCAGTATCTCGACTGTGACGTAGGACGAAATTGCGACAATGAAATAGACAATCAGATCGTAATTTAACTCATTCTGCCAAACAACTAGAAATATGCATAAAAATATTAGCGAGAGAGAGAGAGAGAGAGAGAGAGAGAGAGAGAGAGAGAGAGAGAGAGAGATGAAGTTTTTCAAAGTCATGGCGATGTCTACTACGCTCTGTGAGTCTGAAACCTAGAATCTCAAGCAAAAGATCATGGGCGGGATGTAGGCTGACGAAATGAGATTTACCGGATGTGGTAAAGAGTGCATTAGACATTAGAAATGAATTACAAGTTGATTCGGGAGAGGAATTGTCTAGTAGTGGTACAGGGTATCGTACGCCAAGTACTGCGCGCTGGCTTGCGGAGTATGTACGTAAATGTAGAAGCATCGGATAGAGCAGCGTGGAGCGCTGAAACTAACTTGTCTTCGGACCTCAGATGGCAATGACAACAGCAAAAATTCAATGAGAAGTCTAGGAACGCACTAGAATTCCCCACGTACCATCCCTGGGACCGGGAAGAGCAATTACGCCGCGCAGTGGCATTTAGTCTCGCATTCTTCCCGCCGTGTGGTACGGTGGTAGGCCCCCCTGCCATGCACTAGCCAGCGGTTCGTAGAGTACATATTTGTGAGTGCAGTGAGGCACAAGGTCCACAGAACGGCCGGCGGGGGAGGTCGCGGCGCAGATAACGGGTTCACCCTTGTTTGCCGCTGGCCGGGTTCCGTTACTGCAGCAGGGGGAAACTGCTGCTCTACAAGCCTGCCGTGTCCACCGCAGGAACGGAGGAAAGTCTCGTGGGACTACTCAGCGATACAAGGCACGGAGAAGATCCGAAGAAGAGCGGCGCGTTTCGTCGCGGAATCGTTTACTTGGCGCGATAGCGTTACGGAGGGTGTGCGGAGATTTGCCACGCCGGACATCTGCCACGATTTTACCTGCTCCGAAGGGTTGGGTCCCTTGCTCCCCCGCCACCGCATTTACTAACTCCACTTCAGTGGCGCTGTCATCAGTAACATTAGCGTCGCTGTCGCGCAGTAAAGGTACTTACTGAACCTTTCCGCTGGTTTACGTAACATAGGACAGGAATCTCTTCGGATATTCCGCCACATTTCTATAGAGAGTTTCGTTGTGGAAATTATTAAATGCAACTCGCATTGAAATCCGCACCAAATTTCGGGCCTCAGTAAAACTTCGCCAATATTGAAGATTTGATATTCGTCTAAATTATACGTGCCTTTTTCGGTGCTCCTGTAGCAGCTTTCTGTCGTGTTTTATGTACCATGGGAGATCAGTTCCGTACTTTATTAATTTATTTGGTATAATCAGGTATGAATTTCCCCTTTTTAAATCGCCAGTAGAGCCTCAGCAATACTGATGATTTTAAAAGGGGAAAATGGGCTGAAGGCGAGAACTGAATTTCACAGTATGAAGGGTGTTGGAAAAGGGTAGTCCATGCAGGTGGCTTTGCCGTACTGGTGTGGTGATGTAATAGTTTTCACATCGCCTAATAAGAAGGAGACCTGCGTTCAAGTCCTGGCTGAGGCACAAAATTTAATTCTTTAGCTTCTGTCATTATTGAAGACGAAGTTGATACTCATATGTCTTAAGGAAAAAGTAATTCCATCAGATTAGTGGTTCAACTACCATTGCTGGGTTTGTTTTCTGGATGAAATAAGTAATTATTATTTAGACCAAACAAGGCAAGGAATCTCTGCTCGTGTCCGGACACGAAGAGAGACAAACGGACTTCGGCTAGTCTCGCGAAACTTTCAGAAATCTTCACGCGGGACTCGCCGATTGTCTCCCCACTGTAGAAATGGCTCTGAACACTATGGGACTTAACTTCTGAGGTCATCAGTCCCCTAGAACTTAGAACTACTTAAACCTAACTAACCTAAGGACATCACACACATCTATGCCCGAGGCAGGATCCGAGCCTGCGACCGTAGCGGTCGCGCTGTTCCAGACTGAAGCACCTAGAACCGCTCGGCCACATGGGCCAGCTGTGTTGATCCCTTCGAATAGAGTTTTAAGTTCCTTTAATAGCCGGATCTAATACAGGATTCCCTAATATAGGACACATCGCCATCTCAGTTTTCAGCGTTAGGTGCGGTTCGCGCTGATACGATGACGTATGCGACACGACGTGCTCCAATAGAGGTCCAATGTGCAGTAGCGCATGTTACGCTACATCACCGTGGATCGTAACTATAGTTTCTTCGGTAAAGAGCACACATTGGAAGACCACTGTGTCGTCGGCCAGGAGCTGCTGACGAAATTATACAGGGTCAGTGAGAAGGAGAGGTGACAGTATTAGTGATTCTGAACAAAAAACTTCATATGGACGTATGCCCCATTCCGCATGGTTTCCAAGATAGAATACATTTAATAACACTGTTGTACGTTTTTCTTGAATAATTCGAAAACCGCACCCTCCGGCGAAAACTTGTCGTAGTACAAACTATATTAAAATTCCTACAAAAAATGTACCATTCATTTTATCTCAAAAACTAATGGTTTGTGCGAAGACAGAGCGAGAATGTTGAAAAACTCGCTCGACGCGCATGCGCTGTAGCTTACGTGGTCAAAAGTATCCGGACACCTAGCTGTAAATGACTTACAAGTTCGTGGCGCCCTCCCTGCGTAATGATAGAATTCATTATGGTGTTGGCTCACCCTTAGCCTTCATGACAGCTTCCGCTCTCGCAGGCATACGTTCGGTCAGGTGCTGGAAGGTTTCTTGGGGAATTGCAGCCAAGTTTTCACGGAGTGCTGCACTGACGTATAGATGTCGGTCGGCGAGGCCTGGCACGAAGTCGGCGTTTAAATGGCTCTGAGCACTATGGGACATCTGAGGTCATCAGTCCCCTGGAACGTAGAACTACTCAAACCTAACTAACCTACGGACATCACACGCATCCATGCCCGAGGCAGGATTCGAACTTGCGACCGTAGCGGTTGCGCGGTTCCAGGTTGAACCGCCTAGAACCGCTCTGCCACAACGGCCGGCAACTGTTCGTCTCAACTTGCTACCACAATATGCTACCTCACATTAGCCTACAAAAACTACGTTAGGTGCAGCGCAAGCGCGTTGATCGAGTTTTTCAACATTCTGGCGCCCTTTTCGCACAAAAAAAAAAAAAGAATAGGACCTTTGTTATGGGAAACAGCGACACGTTTTTACTGAAAGATATGGTTTTCGAGTTATTCAAGAGAAACGTACGAAAGTGATATATATATCTCGGAAACCATTCAGAATAGGGCATGCGTCCATATGGAGTTCTTTTGTTCAGAATCACTAATACTGTCACCCCTCAAAGCACGTACCTTTCCTCCTGACTCACCCTGTATACGACGTCAGAAATCACGTCTCCCGCGTGCCTGATGTAGTGACAGCTGATAAGAATGGAATTCACGTCGATGCAAAATGCGAATGGCGCTCGTCTGGCTGATCCCACATTCCCTGGCTGTACGTCTCGCGTCACTATGCGAACTGATAAGCGTCGTAGACGGAACAGGTTCAGTTGCAGTCCTCGACCACTGTGTGACGTCGAAACTACCTGCTCGCACTAGTGGCCTCATAATTTGTGCAAGTGCCTGGCGGCGGTCGGGATAGACATCCATATACCGACGTACGCTTTCGGCAGCAGTTCTTTCACATGCGCCGTATAAAGTATCACTTTAATTTCTCCCCATCGGTGTACATGTCTGCATGCCAAGAATGTATCATTGACGTCGGTTTGCAATAAGGTTTTGGAGCATATACTGTATTCAAGCATTATGAATCACCTCGAAGGGAACGATCTATTGATACGTAATCAGCACGGTTTCAGAATACATCGTTCTTGTGTAACGCAGCTAGCTCTTTATCCGCACGAAGTAATGGCCGCTATCGACAGGGGATCTCAAGTTGATTCCGTATTTCTAGATTTCCGGAAAGCTTTTGACACCGTTCCTCACAAGCGACTTCTAATCAAGCTGCGAGCCTATGGGGTATCGTCTCAGTTGTGCGACTGGATTCGTGATTTCCTGTCAGGAAGGTCGCAGTTCGTAGTAATAGACGGCAAATCGTCGAGTAAAGCGGCCTGGGACCTCTGCTGTTCCTGATCTGTATAAATGACCTGGGTGACAATCTGAGCAGTTCTCTTACGTTGTTCGCAGATGATGCTGTAATTTACCGTCTAGTAAGGTCATCCGAAGACCAGTATCGGTTGCAAAGCGATTTAGAAAAGATTGCTGTACGGCGTGTCAGGTGGCAGTTGACGCTAAATAACGAAAAGTGTGAGATGATCCACACGAGATCCAAAAGAAATACGTTGGAATTCGGTTACTCGCTAAATAGTACAATTCTTAACGTTCTCAATTCAATCAAGTACCTGGGTGTTAAAATTACGAACACCTTCAGTTGCAAAGACCACATAGATAATATTGTGGGGAAGGCAAGCCAAAGGTTGCGTTTCATTGGCAGGACACTTAGAAGATGCTACAAGTCCACTGAAGAGACAGCTTACACTACACTCGTTCGTCCTCTGTTAGAATATTGCTGCACGGTGTGGGATCCTTACCAGGTGGGATTGACGGAGGACATCGAAAGGGTGCAAAAAAAGGGCAGCTCGTTTTGTATTATCACATAATAGGGGAGAGAGTGTGGCAGATATGATATGCGGTTTGGGATGGAAGTCATTAAAGCAAAGCCGTTTTTCATCGCGGCGAGATCTATTTACGAAATTTCAGTCACCAACCTTCTCTTCCGAATGCGAAAATATTTTGTTGAGCCCAACCTACATAGGTAGGAATAATCATCAAAATAAAATAAGAGAAATCGGAGCTCGAACAGAAAGGTAGAGGTGTTCGTTTTTCCCGCGCGCTGTTCGGGAGTGGAATGGTAGTGAGATAGTATGAATGTGGTTCGATGAACTCTCTGCCAAGCACTTAAATGTAAATTGCAGAGTAATCATGTAGATGTAGATGTTCAGCAAAAGTGACCTATCGACAGGCGACACAATTCGGGCCAGTATTGCGGTGCAAACAAGTAAACGGCCGAAAGACATGGCGCGCGCAACTCAACGGCTTCCGGGACAGGGAGAGATGGCGGCGGATTAACGAGGAGTCGGTGTACCGAACAGCCGTGTAGCTTGTAGGCGGCTTCCTACATCCCACTAGGTGTATACCGGGCTCGTTCCAATGTTCCACCTCAGACAGACGCTACGCAAACATTTAGAACACTTTCTCACACTTGCATACAGGGTTTACTCAATTCGCAGACAGACGCTGCTTCCGTCCTGGGAGGTTGGATTTGAATACGAAAACTGACGATTTGTTCACTGTTTGGTCTCCTCAAACACTCGACCACGCAAGAAACTAAACAGTTGAAAGGCTTAATACAACGACGAAGTTAGTTCGTCCGGATTTGATTGACTACTTTTTGAAAATTTCTCCGATTCTATCGCGAAGAGTTCACCTTCAAAATTATTAAGCGTTGTGTCTCTGTACTCGTCTTGTCAAACGCTTTCTGATACTTATCTTATCAAGCGCTTTCGGATTTAAAAATCATACTATCACGATCGATACAAGAGTTAATACTCATTAACGCATAATAAAAAGCAAGTGCCCCGTAGCGTAATATCATATGACGGAAACTTCCTTTCGAAATCTGAAACAGCTACCGAAATAAAAGGAGTGTTATATCTTACGTGACTCATCCCATATGCTTTTGCATTTTTTTCCTCTCAATTTTAGTCAGGGAGAGAGGACGGGGCAGGGTGCGAGTGAGAGAGCGTGTAAATTTCTGTGTTTCTTATAAAGGAAATAATCCTACACAAATACCAAGCGAAGATAAAAAACCAGAGGAATAGCAGACATTGATACAGTCATAAAAACAAAATAAAGCACGGTCGCACCAAAACGACGTACATTTGGTGAAAAGCCAGCCTACATATCATGAAAACGAAAATACACTATGAGATCAAAAGCATCCGGACATCTCCAAAAACATACGTTTTTCATGTTAGGTGCATTGTGCTGCCACCTACTGCCAGATACTCAAATATCAGCGACCTCAGAAATTATTAGAAATCGTGAGAGAGCAGAATGGGGCGCTCCGCAGAACTCACGGACTTCAAACGTGGTCAGGTGATTGGATGTCACTTGCGTCATAGGTCTGTACGCGGGATATCCACACTCCTAAACATCCCTAGCTCCACTCTTTCCGATGTGATAGTGACGTGGAAACGTGAAGGGACACGTACAGTATAAAAGCGTACAGGCCGACCTCGTCTGCTGACTGACAGAGACCGCCGACAGTTGAAGAGGATCGTAATGAGTAACAGGCAGAAATTTATCCAGACCATCACACAGGAATTCCAAACTGCGTCAGGATCCACGCAAGTAGTATGACTTCCGGGAGGTGAGAAAATTTGGATTTCATGGTCGAGCGGCTGCTCATAAGCCACACATCACGCCGGTAAATGCCAAACGACGCCTCGCTTCGTGTAAGCAGCGTAAACATTGGGCCATTGAATAGTGTAAAAACGTCCTGTGGAGTGACGAATCACGGTACACAATGTGGCGATCCGGTGGTAGGGTGTAGGTATGGACAATGCCCGGTGAACGTCATCTGCCGGCGTGTGTAGTGCCAAGATCGGAGGCGGTGGTGTTATGATAATATTTTTCATGGAGGGGGCTCGCACCCTTTCTTGTTTGCGTGGCACAATCACAGCACAGGCCAACATTGATGCTTTAAGCACATTCCGGCTTCCCACTGTTGAAGAAGAATCCAGGGATGGCGACTGCATCTTTCAACACGATCGAGTACATAGTGCACGGCCTGTGGCTTAGTGGTTACACGACAATAACATTCCTGTAATGGACTGGATTGCACAGAGTCCTGACCTGAATCCTACAGAACACCTTTGGGATGTTTTGGAGCTCCGACTTCGTGCCAGGCCTCACCGACAGTGCAGCACTCCGTGAATATTGGGCTGCCATTCCCCAGTAAACCTTCCACCACCTGACTGAACGTATGCCTGCGAGAGTGGAAGCTGTCATCAAGGCTAACGGTGGGCCAACACCGTATTGAATTCCAGCATTACCGATTGAGGTCGTCACGAACTTGAAAGTCATTTTCAGCCAGGTATACAGATACTTTTGATCACGTAGTGTATTGCACTCATAACTATACAGAACACGGTTCTGGCCACCACTGACACCTGCAATGGTTGCCGGTAGCGACTGAGTACATTTTTCTCCAGAGTAGGACGCGAACGGTCAATGATAGTATGTCCTCAGGACATTGAACAGGCGCTGTTCGCGATCAAATACAACAGCGCAACCTGCGGGCTTCGCTATCATCTGCATGTATGTTCAAGCGTGGAGTCATCGATGTGTTCCCATATTTCCGTCCAATCATTGAATCAGATAAATTGCTTACATTCACGGTACAACATCGGCGGACCTATTACGCTTACACTGGGGCAAACCGGATATTACTTCCCATTCTACAGAACATTCAGCGTGCAGAAGAGGGTAACGGGTTCTTTTAAGCAAATACTCACCGAGAAAATCACACTTTTGTGAAGATAATCCGTAAAATCGTGTGATGCCAGTAGTTGCCGGCGTAAAATCGTGTGCTAGGACAGAATCTACGCGAAATGGCTCAAATGGCTTCTGAGGTCACCAGTCCCCTAGAACTTAGAACTACTTAAACCTAGTGGTTACACAGCAATAACATCCCTGTAATGGACTGGCCTGCACAGAGTCCTGACCTGAACCCTACGGAACAACTTTTGGGATGTTTAGGAACGCCGACTTCGTGCCAGGCCTCACCGACCGACATCGATACTTCTCTTCAGTGCAGCACTTCGTGAAGAATGGGCTACCATTCCCCGAGAAACCTTCCAGCACCTGACTCAACGTATGCCTGCGAGAGTGGAAGAGGTTAAGGGTAGACCAACACAACATTAAATTCCAGCACTACCGGTGGAGGGCGCATTTTCAGCAAGGTTTCCGGATACTTTTGATAACACAGTATGGAGTCTATGTTAGTGAAAAGCAGTGTTGAAACATCGAAAATTTGTGAGCACCAATAGTAATTCGAAACATAACTATTTAGGATCTCGCCTAAAACAAATAGTTATAATGACCACTGAAGATGCTTTCAAGTAAAGCGAAGCACGTCGTGCCTAAATAAAACCTTTATTCCAGTCGCGAGAAACAGTATAGTGCTACATTACTTGTAAAACTGCGACTGAGGAAGAACGGGCGAGTTGCACGACATTTAAATGTACCGTACTGCGACCCTCTACCGAGTGTGAATCGCGGAGCAGTCGTGCAGGTGTGGATGTGGTGTGAAGACGCTGGCGATCCACTTCCGGCCGCCGAGTAGTCGCTACGCCGTCTTGGGGTAGGTCGCAGCTGGAAGCGCTGTGGGGAGGTGCGACCGGTTGAGCCGGGTACAGCTCGCTCCAGCTTGCATTCCGCTGGGGTGAAGCTTAGGAAGCGGAAGTTGATATCATCGTAGGCAAACGTATCGCTAGGACTGTCACGGGAAGTGTGGTTCGACTAGGGTGCCCAGACGTCCGGATAAGTCGTATACAACCGCTCGCTCACCGATAGATCTGCACCTACAGATTGGAAAATTGCGTCGCACCAGTGTTGAAGAAGGGTAGTAGGAGTAATCCATCGAACTACAGACCTATATCATTGACGTCGGTTTGCAGTAGGGTTTTGGAGCATATACTGTATTCAAACATTATGAATCTCCTCGAAGGGAACGATCTATTGATACGTAATCAGCACGGTTTCAGAAAACATCCTTCTTGTGCAACGCAGCTAGCTCTTTATTCGCACGAAGTAATGGCCGCTATCGACAGGGGATCTCAAGTTGATTTCGTATTTCTAGATTTCCGGAAAGCTTTTGACACTGTTCCTCACAAGCGAGTTCTAATCAAGCTGCGAGCCTACGGGATATCGTCTCAGTTGTGCGACTGGATTCGTGATTTCCAGTCAGGAAGGTCGCAGTTCGTAGTAATAGACGGCAAATCGTCGAGTAAAATTAAAGTGATATCAGGTGTTCCCCAGGGAAGCTTCCTGAGACCTCTGCCGTTCCTGACCCACATAAATGACCTGGGTGACAATCTGAGCAGTTCTCTTAGGTTGTTCGCAGACGATGCTGTAATTTACCGTCTAGTAAGGTCATCCGAAGACCAGTATCAGTTGCAAAGCGATTTAGAAAAGATTGCTGTATGGTGTGTCAGGTGGCAGTTGACGCTAAATAACGAAAAGTGTGAGATGATCCACATGAGTTCCAAAAGAAATCCGTTGAAATTCGATTACTCCATAAATAGTACAATTCTCAAGGCTGTCAATTCAACTAAGTAGCTGGGTGTTAAAATTACGAACACCTTCAGTTGGAAAGACCGCATAGATAATATTGTGGGGAAGGCGAGCCAAAGGTTGCGTTTCATTGGCAGGACACTTAGAAGGTGCAACAAGTCCACTAAAGAGACAGCTTACACTACACTCGTTCGTCCTCTGTTAGAATATTGCTGCGCGGTGTGGGATCCTTACCAGGTGGGATTGACGGAGGACATCGAAAGGGTACAAAAAAGGGCAGCTCGTTTTGTATCATCGCGTAATAGGGGAGAGAGTGTGGCAGATATGATACGCGAGTTGGGATGGAAGTCATTAAAGCAAAGCCGTTTTTCGTCGCGGCGAGATCTATTTACGAAACTTCAGTCGCCAACTTTCTCTTCCGAATGCGAAAATATTTTGTTGAGCCCAAGCTACATAGGTAGGAATGATCATCAAAATAAAATAAGAGAAATCAGAGCTCGAACAGAAAGGTTTAGGTGTTCGTTTTTCCCGCTCGCTGTTCGGGAGTGGAATAGTAGAGAGATAGTATGATTGTGGTTCGATGAACCCTCTGCCAAGCACTTAAATGTGAATTGCAGAGTAGTCATCAAGATGTAGATGTAGACATGTCCTCCTCTTTATCTGTTTGTCCGCGGTCCGGGCAGACTTTAACACTCTCCTCCTTCCTCGCAAAGTTGACCGTAATAAAATTATACAGGGTTACTCTAAATGATGGACCCATTTTCACAACTCCGTATTTATTCAAATACAAATCCAAAATAATCAAACTTTATACCGATGAAAAGAGGAAGTTTCAAAGTATTTTTGCACAATATTTGATACCAATTTAATAAATTTAACAATCTGTAATAATTTGTAATTAATTAGTTTCTGATGATTATTTAATAATTGGAAATGTGATAAATGTTTAATGTAGCCACCGTTGGCTGTACGTCAAACATCGACGCGGTAGACAAACTCGTCCCACACACGCGAAAGCGTATATAATGTTACTCAGTGCGCGGCAGCAGTGATCCGGTTCCACAGATCGTTCAGAGTGGTTGATAGAGGCGGGACGGAAACAGCTTCCTTCACGTAACACCGGAAGAAATAGTTGCAGGGTGTGAGATCACGAGATTTCGGTGGTCAGAAGTGCAGAGACAGGTCCTTCCGTGCCGGGCGGGATTAGTCGAGCGGTCTATGGCGCTGATCCCAGCGGAGGTTCGAGTCCTCCCTGGGGCATGGGTGTGTGTGTTTGTCCTTAAGATAATTTAGGTGAAGTAGTGTGTAAGCTTAGGGACTGATCACCTTAGCAGTTAAGTCCCATACGATTTCAGACACATTTGAACAAGGTCCTCGTGTCCCCTGCGACCGATCCACCACTGAGGAAGGGAGTCATTCAAAAAGCCTCTTATATCAAGGTGCCAATTGAGAGGAGCTCCATTCTGTTGGAAAATGAAGTCCTGGGAATCTTCCATAACTTGAGGGAACCGCCATTGTTCCAACATGTTCGGATATGTAATTCCCAATACAGTTCTTCCCGCAATGAAAAATAGTCCGTAAACCTTTGTACGGGATACGGCGCAGAACACGTTGATCTTCGGTGAGTCTCTTTCGTGTTGCAATGGTGAATGTGGAATTTTTAAACCCCATATGTGAACATTGTGTCTGTTGACTTTTCCACTAAGGTGGAACGTCGGTTCATTGCTAAAAATTACACGCTCTAAAATGCGTCATCCTCCATCTTTGCCAGCACATAACCAAAAAATGCGAGACGCTTCTCTTTCTCATTGGGGTTGAGAGCCTGCACAAGTTGTAATCGGTAGGGCTCGTACAGAATATGCCGTCTCAGAACGTTCCGTACAGTTGGTTGGGATATTCCAAGATCTCGACTGACTCCATTGGTACACTTACTTGGGCAGCGCACAAAACTTCCTCGAATCCGTCGGGCATCATCCTCTTGATATACGCGGTCGGCCTGTGCTGTTTTCTTTGCACACACTCCCAGTCTGTTTAAATTGCTTAAATCAACGGCTAATGCTTTCGCGAACTGGTGGCTGAATACCAAATTTGGTACGAAATGTCCGCTGCTCTGTAATTTGCGACTCACTTTTCGCGAACTCAAGAACGCAGGAAATCTTGTGCTCCACAGTCGCCACCTCACTCACAGCTGATAGTGAAACGGAATGACGGTCCTATTGCCGCGCAAACTCTACTGACCTCTTCTAAAACCAACACCGCCCGCCCACTGTCGCCCGCCATGAACTTTTAACTTCTGTTTTTATTGGTATCAAGGTTATTCAAATGGTTCAAATGGCTCTGAGCACTATGGGACTCAACTGCTGTGGTCATTAGTCCCCTAGAACTTAGAACTACTTAAACCTAACTAACCTACGGACATCACACACATCCATGCCCGAGGCAGGATTCGAACCTGCGACCGTAGCACTCGCACGGTTCCGGACTGCGCGCCTAGAACCGCGAGACCACCGCGGCCGGCTCCAAGGTTATTCATTTTGGATTTGTAGGTGAATACATAAGAATTTTTGAAAATGGGTGCATCATTTATAATAACCTCATATTTGCAAATATTCCCGCTCTATTGCTCTTTTCTCAAATTTCTTACCTACAGATGCCAGTAGGATAGTCGATTTTATCCATTTTTCACTACTGATCATACACCGATCCACAAGCGAGTGCGAATATCGATTATTTTCAATTTTCGTTTCGTATTTTCAGTTTCGGATTCACATTCTCTTGGCTTTGCACTGTAGGTCTCATGTCATGTATTTAGTACTAACGTATGAGTGTGATTTGCTGTTTACTGATAATGTTTCCTTTGACTTAAGAGTGTGGTTTGATAAAGAAGTTAAACCTTTTTGCTGTTGCTGTATCAATGGTGCCACGAATATTTAAAACGATGGTTCTGTATGTTTACTACTTTTCGTGTTTCAAATGGGTGTCTCTTAAAAAAGATAATAACTACACAGGTGTTGAAAAAACCTTTTGCATTTCCAACATAAATGTAAAGATTTTGAAAATGAAGATCTAAAATGTTTTGACAAATTCTGTGATTTTAGGCAATTTCTGAAACAGTAGTAACTATCCTGAATTTAGTGGGTTATCTTGTAGAAAAATATGGGCAGAGTATTATTGTTAAACCTAGTCTGTTGATTTTCATTCAGAATTGTTAAAACTTGCCGAATACTTTTCAGTATATCAGGGCAGAATGCAAATTAAAAAAAGAGTATTTTCCCTCGTTACGACACAGTGGACTGACGACAGCAACAGTCTGAACTTTGAATCTGTTAAAGGCGTTTTTGTAATCCAGTATACCTTAAAAGAAATTTCCTGTGTATCTTTTTACAAGAAGCTGCTACGAAAGCGTACACTTCTACAAAAAATTGGATCTCCAGAGAAGTACCAATAAAAGTTAGGGAATGTATGTTATGTCCGTTAATTAATTCATTTATTAAATTTGGGTGTATGTTTCCGTGTGTCCTTTTTTTTGTAACTTTGTCCTTCTTTTTGAAGCTATTTGTCCTCTTTTTTTATACGTGTGCTTCTGGTCACCCTAGATATGATCTGCCGAGCGGAGTCGCCGCGCGGTTCGAGGCGCCATTCACGGATTGTGCGTCCCGTCTCCCCGGAGGTTCGAGTCCTCCCTCGGGCGTGGGTGTTGTCCTTAGCGTTAAGTTGGTTTAAGTAGTGTGTAAGTCTAAGGACCAATGACCTCAGCAGTTTGGTTCCTTAGGAATTCACACACATTTGAACATTTTTAGATATGACCGCTCTCATTGTCTATACAGGGTTTTCGGAAATTCCCGTTACAAACTTCTACGACTTGTAGAGGGGGGTGAGGACATAATATTTTAAATAGGCGGCTACCTCTTTGACCTGGTTCGAGCCTCATTCGCGTGTCTGCGAGTGCTAGAGCAACAATAGTTGAGTATACGTTCACAGAAGATACGGACACGATTCTTCCGCAAGGCGAAGCTCATGGTAATGGAAGAGCTGCTCGTCGCCTTTATCATGATCGATCTCCACAACGTCCGACTCCAACGTATACTCTTTTCGCCACCATTAAGCACCGACTCCCGGAAAGGGTATCTTCGCCTTCAGTAGGTACAGCCTAACAGGAAGCCGTACCGCATCACGTTGAAGAGAACCCCTCAAGGAGTACATGAGCAATTTCTTTGGCTATTAATGAGTAGAACTGTAAAACAAGTGATGTAGTGGGCCACGCCTAAACAATTACTTGTACAAGTGGTCGCATTACCAACATGTTTCCAAGTGGAGCACGGACACAGCACGACAATTTCCGACCATCCTGTCACATAAACGACCTGACGAATAGGATGAGCAGTAACCTACGACTAATCGCTGTACTATGTACAGGGTGACAATTATTGAGCTATATGAAAAACAAACGTAAATTAGGTCCAAACTACGGCGTGCATATACTTTATTCAACATGTAAACATCACTACAGCTTTTGGAATTTAGGTTATGACACATTCGATATGCCTGGCATCATAGGCGATGATGTGGCGCAGATGAGCAGCGAAATCCTGCTTGAACCCGCTCAAGTGTCTGAACATTGATGCTGTCGATGACCTCCTGAATGGCTGTTTTCAGCTCAGCATTGGTATAAGCAACCCTTAAACCAATGAAACGAGGAAGTTTCAAAGTTTTTGGCGTGCGGTGTGGTTTCAGAAGCGGCCAGTAGAGTTCACGCGGCAATAGGGCCGTCATTCCGTTTCACTGTCAGGTGGTGATGTTTGTTATGTGGGGCGTTCAACTGTGCAGTGATTAGCGCCCGTAAGTTCCAAGTTTTACACAGGCAATTTTTTTTCACAATCCAATCTAGCCACTGTCACGGATGATGATGATGATGATGATGATGATGATGATGATGATGAAATGATGAGTACAACACAGTCACGGCCGGGAATCGTACCCGGGACGCCACGATCCAGAGGCAGCAACGCTAGCCACTAGACCCACGAGCTGCGGATGTTTCACTTCAGTTGTGAGTGAGATGGTGACTGTGGAGCACAAGGTTTTCTGCGTTCTTGAGTTCGCGCAAATTGCAGAGCAGCGGGCATTTCGTACCAAATTCGGTATTCAACCACCAGCTCTGGAAAGCATTAGCCGTTGATTTAAGCAACTTAAACAGACTGGGTATGTGTGCAAAGGAAAAAGCAGGGGCTGACCGCGTATGTAAGAGGATGATGTCCGACGGATTCGAAGAAGTTTTGTAAACCGTCCCAGTAAGTCTACCAATAGAGCCAGTCGAGAAATTGGAATATCCCACCCAACTGTATGGAAAGTTCTGAGACGGCGTTTGCAGCACACCTTGTCTTTAATATAGTCCCACAAAAGGAGTCGCACATGTTCACATTCGGAGAATATGTTAACAGTTGACGTCACAGCAGCTGAGAAGAGTGCTCCACCTACCAAGGATGCCATGGGTCTGATGATGGTCATGTGATATGACCGAAACCTGTCAGCTATGTTCTTGTAACATACGTGGTGTGATCAAGGCTGAATTTTAAAACGAAATATTTCAAAACAGGCTTTCTGTAAATACACGCTGTAACGGTTGTGAGCATTAATTATCTTTGAGGTCAGACGTACTTCGTCGATGTTAGTCACTAATGCCTTTAAGAGTTTAAACGAGGTCGTGTAATGGAGCTACGAGAAGTTAGATATGTTCTTTCGGCGATAAAAAGACTTGGCAGGAATATAACCACTGTACATGACTACTGGCAGTGGTAATCACGGGAATGTACGGTCGCAAGAAGACCGGGCTCCGGACGGCCACGTGGCACTACCGACAGGAAAGTCAGTCGTGTTCGGCGTACGTTTATGGTGCATTGTACTGCGTCTGCAGCAGTAATTCGAGTAGCAGTTAGCACCACAGTTACGCAATGAATCGTTTCAAATCGCATACTTCGAGGACAGCTCCGAGCCAGATGCCCTACAGCGTGTACTCCACTGACGCTAAACCACCGCCGTTTGCGACTTCAGCGGTGTCTAGCGAGAGCTCACTGGAGGGCAGAGTGGAGGTCTGTTGCGTTTTCCGATGAAAGCTGGTTCTGCCTCGGTGACGGTGATGCGCATGTGTTGGTTAGAAGCGGGCCAGGTGAGAGCCTGCAACCAATTTGTCTGCAGCCTAGACACACTGGACCTACAACTGACGTTATGGACTGGTTTCGATTTCGTATGACAGAAGGAGCTCTCTCGTAACTGCAAATTGGTACGTCAGTTTGGTGGTTCGACCTGCCGTGCTGACATTCATGAACAGCATTCCAGGAGGTGTTTTCCAACAGGATAACGCTCGCCCACATACCTCTGTTTTAACCCAATATGCTCTACAGACTATCAGCATGTTTCCTTGGCTTGCTCGATCACCAGATCTGCTCCAATCGAGCGTTAACCGTCCCTCTGTACTGACTGGCAATGTGCAGCAGGCTTGGAACTCTATCCCATAAACTGATGTCTGGCGCCTCTAAAACAAAATGCATGCATGTTGGCATGCTTGAATTCAAGATCCTGGCGGTGACATTGGTTATTAAAGTACCAGCACTTCAAAAAAAATGGTTCCAATGGCTCTGAACACTATGGAACTCAACTGCTGTGGTCATTAGTCCCCTAGAACTTAGAACTACTTAAACCTAACTAACCTACGGACATCACACACATCCATGCCCGAGGCAGGATTCGAACCTGCGACCGTAGCAGTTGCACGGTTCCGGACGGCGCGCCTAGAACCGCGAGATCGCCGCGGCCGGCACCAGCACTTCAAATTTGCAGTGGCCTTTCTCGCGCTTACGTTAATTTTTGATATAACAACGTTAGTGAATGAAATGTGTTACCTAGAAAATATATTCCCGAAATTTCATTACTCTACGTTATTATTTCTTGGTGTTGGGATTTTCTCCCGTCAGTGTTTACTCGATGAACGTCAGTCTAAAAAGGTAGCTAGTTCTGCAATGTGAAATTTAATCGTAACTCCGTAAGGGTCTGGAGCCATCTTCGCTGTAATAAGTCTTAAAAGCAGTAACTGCGAACAGAGTGAGACAGGTTTTTTAATCTGTCTCCGAAGTTAATCAATCTGTACATTGAGCAGGCAGTAAAAGAATGAAACGTTGAATTTCCAAAGAAAAGTTAAAGTTCAGGGGGAAGAAACAAAATTTTCAGTTTTCCCGATGACGTTGTAAAGGTGCCAGAGACGGCAATGGACCTGGAAAAAATTAAGCAGAATGGATAGCATCTTAAAAAGAAGTTACGAATATTAGCGCAAAGTAAAATAAAGGCAGTGGAATATAGCAAAGTTAAACAAGCGATGCTGAGTGAATTAAATTAGGAAATGGGACAGTAAAAGTACTGGATGACTTGTGCCAGGTGGCCAGCAAAATAGCTGACGATGATCGAAGGAGAGAAAATACAAAATGAACACTAACAATAGCAAGGAAGCGTTTCTGAAAATGGGGTTTGATAACATTAGATACATTTGAAGATATGAAATGGAATGACGATATGGCATGACTGAGCGAGACACCGTGTCTGGGATTGTTTTGGCGCCCGGTGCAAGTCTTTGAATTGGACGTCACTTCATAGACTTTCGCGTAGATGAAATGATTCGGACAACACAAACACCCAACGCCCGAGCGAAGAAAATGTCCGATCGCCTGGCAATCGAATCCGGGGACACCGCGATCTAGCGGCAGCAACGCTCACTACGGGCGCACGAGCAACATACAATCTGAAAGTTTGGAAGTTTTTTCTAAAGGTATTTGTCTGAGTGTAGGCTAGTACGGCAGTGGAAAGTGGACGATAAGCAGCTCAGACAAGTAGAGAATTCAGGGAGTTTGGACTCCCTTTACGAACTTATAGAACTTGTAGAAGGGAGCGAGAAGATAATATTTTGAAATGGAGTCCATGTCCACAGACGTGCCGTTTCTGTGCTACAACCATTTGGGAACGGGTTGGTAACGCACCCACTTTTATAAGTAACTGATTAGGTGTGAAACTTCCTGACAGATTAAAACTCTGTGCACCCAGACTAGAACTCGGGACCTTTGCCTTTCGTGGGCAAGCACTCTGCCGACATTTATTTATCTCATTTGTTTTGTAATTGATCGTTGCATTTGTTGGGAGCGGACGTCCTACAACACTTGATTAAGTTCATCGTTGATCCATCAACTCAGCGTAACCCTCTGACCGAACACGCTGAGCTACCGTGCCGGCGGCTGACTGAGCTACCCAAACAGCTTCAGTTCTGCCAGTATCTCCGCTGCAGAGTGAAAATTTCATTCTGGAAACATCCACCAGGCTATGGCTAAGCCATGTCTCTGCAGTATCCTTTCTTTCAGGAATGCTAGTTCTGCAAGGTTCGCACGAGAGCTTCTGTGAAGTTAGGTAGGTAGGAGACGAGGTACTGGCAGAAGTAACGCTGTGAGGACTGGGTGTGAGTCGTGCTTGGGAGCTCAGTCGGTAGAGCAGTTGCCCGCGAAAGGCAAAGGTACCGAGTTCGAGTTTGGATCCGGTACACAGTTTTAATCTGCCAGGAAGTCTCATATCAGCGCAGACAGAGTAAAAATTTCGTTCTGATTGGGTGTGACCCACTACATCACTTTTTTTACAGTTAGACTCATTAATAGCTAAAGAAATTGCTCGTCTATTCGTCGACAGGTTCTCTTCAACGCGATGCAGTACTGAATCTTCCAATTCGGGTGTGCCGCGTATCCTTGGAGCACCACAGTACCGCACTCCCCTGAACGGGGCTTCCCGGCCAACAATGCCATACGATCATTTCATTTTTTCACCACAATCCCGCCTTTCTCGATTGTATAATCGTGGCGAAAAGAGTATTGCGATGGAGGCGGACGTTGTGGAGAACGATCTTGATACTCAACCATTGTTGCCCTAACACTCACAGACAAGTGAATGAGTCTCGAACCAGGTCAAAGAGGCAGGACAGGCATCATATGAGATCAGCCGATCGGACGTAACCACCCTCCACCATGACTACCCCGTTGCATACCTACCCAGCAAACATGTTTTCTAATGGCTGTAGCGCAGAAATGCTACGATTCCGGACGTAAGTTCCTATTAATATTAAGTATTCACTCGCCTATACAATTCCTAGAAGATTGTAACGGGAATTTCCCAATATCCAGTAGAAGCTTTTCAAACGGGATGTTACAGAAGTATGCTGACGATTGTTTGGACAGATCGAGTGACTTATGAGGAGATACTGCAAAGAAAGTTATGGTAGAAGTTGAGTGAAAGAAGGGCTGGTTTGATCAAACGAACAGGTTCACCTTCAATTTCCTGTAGTTAAGCTCGTCTACATTCGACCAGCCGAATGGTACATGGGGGAGGGTACCGCCATGTACCATCACTAGCGATTCCTGTTCCACTCGCACACAGAGCGAGGGAAAAACAACTGCATATAAGCCTCAGTACGAACCCAAATTTCTCTTATCTTCGAGGCGCTTACGCGAAATGTTCGTTGGTATCAGTAGAACCGTTCTGCAGTCACCTTCAAATGCCGGTGCTCTAAATTTTCTGAATAGTGTTTCACGAAACGAACGTCCCTCCAGCTGTTCCTAAATGATTTCACTAGAATCTCCGTAATAATCGCTTATTTATGGAATTCACGGGTAACGCAAATGGCGGCTCGCCCCTGATTTTTTCGATGTGTTCCTTTAATCTGATCTGGTGTAGATACCAAATACTCGAGCAATACTGAAGAATGGGTCGCAGTTGTGTCCTATACATGGTCTCCTTCATAGATGAGCTACACTTTTCTCAAAATTCTCCTGGTGATTCTCCCTCTTAATCGCGTTCCCTACTACCGCCCTTCTATATTTGTCGTCTCCTTTCCTTCGAGGACACAAAACTCATCTGAGAATCCTCCGTTCCTCAAGTTTTAGCCTGTTACGTAATCTTACTGATTAAAACTTTCTGCTGAGTTTAAGCCCTCGTGGCGGATCACTGGTAATATATCAATTTTGCATTGAGCGAAATATTGTTCTTATTATATTAGTTCGTACGCCAAATTCATTTTGATTATTCGTTCCGTCACTGTTTCTTTTTCTGCCAAAAAAAGGGAAACGAGAGTATGGCATCATTGGGCCTATTCGGGGAAGTTCGGCCACCAAGTTCACGTCTTATTTCATTCGACGCCACACTGGGCGACTTGCGCGCCGCTGATGAGGATGAACTGATCATGTGGACAACACAACACCCAGAAAATCTCCAACCCGACCGGGAATCGAACCCGGGCCGCTTGCAGATGAGGCGAGCACGTTACCACCCAGCTAAGCAGGCGGACTCCTTTTCTGCCAGACCTGTTATTATACATTCTTTTAGGCATTTAAATCCCTCCTGTTTCTGAAATTCCATTATTTTATTGCCATTCATTTAGGAGCTGGCTTAATGTGTGTCATATACTGTGTGTTCTAGATACAGATTTGTACACCTGCTTTAGCCGCCTGTTTCTGCAGTTTTGTAGTTTCCTTGTCTGCCTCTTCCAATTATTCCGACATCACAATGTCGTCTGCGAATGTCAGACAGTCTACTCGTAATTGTCCCGCACACCGTCTACATCTACATACAAGTTCTCAAGGAACCATATGATGCCTGGCAGAGGGTACCTTGTACCACTACTAGTCATTTCCTTTCCTTCTCCACTCTCAAACAGAACGAGAGAAAAACGACTATATGTACGCCTCCGTAAGAACCCTAAGTCTCTAATCGTATCTGGACGGTCCTTACGCGATATGTACGTTGTCGGCAGTAGAATCATTCTGTAGTCGGCCTTAAATGCCGGTTATTTAAATTTTTTCAATAGTGTTCCTCGGAAAGGACGTCGCTTTTCGCCATAATACTTGCGTGTTGTTCGAAGGTACCGGTAACAAATCTAGCAGACCGCCTCTGAATTGCTTCAATGTCTTTCTTTATCCGACCTGGTACAGATCTCAAACACTCAACAGGTGGTCACAATAGTCTCCCACGTGCGATCTCATTTATAGATGAACCACACTCAACCAGTATTCTCCCAATAAACAGAAGTCGATCATTGCCCTTCACTACTACAATCGTTACATGCTCTTTCCATTTCATATTGCTATGCAACGTAACGCTATTTCATTGGCGCGACTGTGTCAACAGTACCAATGTAATGTTGGAGCCGGTCGGGGTGGCCAAGCGATTCTAGGCGCTACAGCCTGGAACCGCGCGACAGCCACGGTCGCAGATTCGAATCCTGCCTCGGGCATGAGTATGTGTGATGTCCTTAGGTTAATTAGGTTTAAGTAGTTCTAAGTTCTAGGGGACTGATGACCTCAGAAGTTATGTCCCATAGTGCTCAGAGCCATTTGAATCATTTTTTATTTTATTTTTTTGTAATGTTGGAACATTACGAGAATCTTTTTCCTACCCATCCGTATTAGGATTCATCTACATCTAGAGCAAACTATCATTCATCACACAAAACACAAATTTTGTCTAAGTCACTTTGTGTCCTCATACGGTCACTGATGTCTTCTCATACACTGCAACGTAATGGATAAACAGCCACACACTGCGGCTTTTCCTTTCTGTCAGGCCTGTTATCTACAGAGAGAGCAAGAGCGATCATTTCACGCCTTCCTGGGGCACTCCTGACGATAGCCTCGTTTCCATGACCACTCGCTTTCGAGGGCAACGTGCTGGGTTCTAGCCACGCACATGTGGGCATCTAGTCTTTATGATCAGATCTTCGTTAAAAATCTGCAGTGGGCACCGTATCAGAGGCTTCCGGAAATCGAGGAGTATGGAATGCGCCTGCTGCCCTTGAGCCGTGAAAAGAGAAAAGAACAAGCACAGATGACGAGTGTTGCACAGGGTAGAGAGCTGCATGGAGGCAGCGTCTGGGCTGAAGACGACAACAACAACAGCTGTTTTGCAGCTATCGCCAGGGTTTAGACTGCGCCACTTTCGCTCGGATATCAGGCGTCTGGCAGCGGACGGCAGCCCCCATCGGCCGGCGAATACCAGGGCGCCGGAATGCAGCCGCGAGGTTTTTTCCGCGAAGCCCGAAACGTGGGCCGCAGAAAAAAATATCGGTCGGGCGGTTCTGGGAAGCTGTGAGAACCGGTTTGGCCGCGGACGCCTCGCTCTAGCTTTGTTCCGCCGCGGCATCGGCTCGCAGCGGCCGGCGGGCGCCCAGCTCCGCCCACGCACCCGCAAGTCCTTATTCTTCACGCACCCGTCTCAGCCACATGCGCTAATTCAGCCTATACTATATTACATTAATTTGTATAGCACGTATGGATGGAAGTCACTCGAGAGGAATTTAACACACCTGTTCGAAAGTTCTTCCCAATGGCGCTACTTCGAAACTTGAACGCCCATAACTTATGCCAGAAATCCTACCGGGGCAAGAGGGCCTGCAGTTTAACGTGCAATCCGAAACACGTGTCGTTCCTGGCATATACAGGGTGTTACAAAAAGGTACGGCCAAACTTTCAGGAAACATTCCTCACACACAAATAAAGAAAATATGTTATGTGGACGCTTAATTTCCATGATAGAGCTCATTTTAGTTTCGTCAGTATGTACTGTACTTCCTCGATTCACCGCCAGTTGGCCCAATTGAGGAAGGTAATGCTGACTTCGGTGCTTGTGTTGACATGGGACTCATTGCTCTACAGTACTAGCATCAAGCACATCAGTACGTAGCATCAACAGGTTAGTGTTCATCACGAACCTGGTTTTGCAGTCAGTGCAATGTTTACAAATGCGGAGTTGGCAGATGCCCATTTGGCGTTCGGATTAGCACGGGGCAATAGCCGTGGCGCGGTACGTTTGTATCGAGACAGATTTCCAGAACGAAGGTGTCACGACGGGAAGACGTTCGAAGCAATTGATCGGCGTCTTAGGGAGCTCGGAACAGTCCAGCGTATGACTCGCGACTGAGGAAGACCTAGAACGACGAGGACACCTGCAATGGACGAGGCAATTCTTCGTGCAGTTGATGATAACCCTAATGTCAGCGTCAGAGAAGTTGCTGCTGTACAAGGTAACGTTGACCATGTCACTGTATGGAGACTGCTACGTGAGAAGCAGTTGTTACCGTACCATGTACAGCGCGTGCAGACACTATCAGCAGCTGATTGGCCTCCACGGGTACACTTCTGCGAACGGTTCATCCGACAATGTGTCAATCCTCATTTCAGTGCAAATGTTCTCTTTACGTGATCAAATTGTAAATTTTCACAATCAACATGTGTGGGCTGACGAGAATCCGCACGCAATTGTGCAATCACGTCATCGACACAGATTTTCTGTGAACGTTTGGGCAGGCATTGTTGGTAATGTCTCGATTGGACCCCATGTTCTTCCACCTAGTCTCAATGGAGCACGTTATCATGATTTCATACGGGATACACTACCTGTGCTGCTAGAACATGTGCCTTTACAAGTACGACACAACATGTGGTTCGTACACGATGGAGCTCCTGCACATTTCAGTCGAAGTGTTCGTACGCTCCTCAACAACAGATTCGGTGACCGACGGATTGGTAGAGGCGGACCAATTCCGTGGCCTCCACGCTCTCCTGACCTCAACCCTCTTGACTTTCATTTATGGGGGCATTTGAAAGCACTTATCTACGCAACCACGGTACCAAATGTAGAGACTCTTCGTGCTCGTATTGTGAACGGCTGTGATACAATACGCCATTCTCCAGGGCTGCATCAGCGCATCAGGGATTCCGTGCGACGGAGGGTGGATGCAAGTATCCTCGCTAACGGAGGACATTTTGAACATTTCCTGTAACAAAGTGTTTGAAGTCACGCTGGTACGTTCTGTTGCTGTGTGTTTCCATTCCATGATTAATGTAATTTGAAGAGAAGTAGTAAAATGAGCTCTAACATGGAAAGTAAGCGTTTCCGGACACATGTCCACATAACATATTTTCTTTCTTTGTGTGTGAGGAATGTTTCCTGAAAGTTTGGCCATACCTTTCTGTAACACCCTGTATTCACATCACTGAGAGGTGAAGGCTAACGTAAAGACACTGATAAATTCCACCGGCCGCTGTGGCTGAGCGCTCCCAGGTGCTACAGTCTGGAACCGCACGACAACTACCGTCGCAGGTTCGAATCCTGCCTCAGACATGGATGTGTGTGATGTCCTTAGGTTAGTTAGGTTTAAGTAGTTCTAAGTCTAGGGGACTGATGACCTCAGGTGTCAAGTCCCATAGTGCTTAGAGCCATTTGAACCATTTTTGAAAAATTCCGGTGTCTGATTCGGATTCGATCCAATGACCTTGCGGTCTGCAGGCGCTGACTTTACCACTAGGCCACCAAATCTGACTTCAGCACCGTCAAAACTGGGGACCACACAAACCTAGTCAAGGAATTCTGCTATCTTGCAAGCAAAATAACACACAAGGGACGAAGAAAATGATCATTACGATAAAACAACAGGAATCAGGGGTCGCACAGGAAAATTTAAGTGCTCGTTTTTCCCGAGCGCCGTTCGAGATGGTTCATTGAACCCTCTGCCAGGCACTTTATTGTGAATAGCAGAATAATCACGTAGATGTAGATAGAGCAAAAACACAAATTAGTTCTCGGAAATGGCGCCATTCCTGGCCATGAGAAGTCTATCAAACATCGGCCTTAATCTGAGGGAGAATTATTTTCAGAAATTACGGTTGAAAGCACATTATTGTACGAAACTGGATCATCGACTCAGAGAAAACAAGAAAAAAAGAGAATCGAAACGTTTGAAATGTGGAATGTTCAATATCGCGGAAATTGGTCGATTTATAAGTACTCTTTCGCCCCTACTGTTCGATCCATACATGAAAGAAGCAATGACGGAAATAAAGGAAAACTTCAAAAGTGGAATCAAAATTCAAGGGGGGCGGATATCAGTGATCAGATTCGCTGATGACATTGATAACCTCTGTGGAAGTCAACATGAATTACGGGATCTGCTGAACAGAGTGAACAGTCTAACGAGTACAGATTATGGACGGAGAGGAAATCGAAGAAAGGCAAAAATAAAAGGAGCAGAAATGAGAACAGCGAGAAACTTAGCATCGCGATTGGTGATCATGAAGTAGTTGAAGTTAAGGAATTCTGCTATCTAGGCAGTAAAATAACCCATGACGGGCGGAGGAAGGAGGATATCTGGTCAAGAGGAGTTTACTAGTATCAAACCTAAGCCTTCAAATGAGGAAGAAGTTTCTGGAGAATGTGCGTTTGGGCATGGCATTGCATGATAGTGAAACGTGGACTGCAGGAAAACCAGAACAGAAGAGACTAGAAGCATTTGAAATGTGGAGCTACAGACGAATGTTGAAAATTAGGTGGAGTGATAAGGTAAGGAATGAGGAGGGACAGAAAGGGAGATCTGTTAAGACATCAGGGAATAACTTCTATGGCATTAGAGGGAGCTTAGGGGGTAAAACCTACAGAGGAAGAGAGAGATTGCAATACATCCAACAAATAATGCGGGACGTTGGTTGCAAGCGCTATTATGAGATAAAAAAGGAGTTAGCGAGGGACAGGGTGATAGGACATGAGTGAAGACAGCAGGGAATAACATCCATGGTACTAGAGGGAGCTGTGGGGTGTAAAATATGCAGAGAAAGACAGGGACTGGAATACATTCATCAAATAGATGAGGATGTTGTGCACAAGTGCTGCTGTGAAATAAGTCGTTAACAGAAGAGATAAATTCGCAGCTAGCTGCATCGAACCAGTCAGAATATCAATGATTATTATTACAAGTGATTTGTCGCCAATAGCGTAATGTAATAATAGTGGATCTCTTCGCCTACTTATACGCAGTACATTTATGTACGTCCACGGTCAACCTCCAGTTCCCGCAGGTCTTTTCGAATTTCCCTAGTCTTCTCGCGTTGCAAATTTCACATACACTCTCACTGACCTTCGGAAGTTACCCACAAGATCGCTCACAATATATATAAATTACCGTGAGGGTAAGTCGGAACCACCACGGCTTTATTTGCGGGTGACGTGATTGTATACGGTAGGAAAGATCCGCAGAGGACCTTTTCTTGATCCGTGCATTGGCAGTTGAACCTGAAGTTAAAGAATGTAGCGTATTGCGCGTACGTTCGTGGAAAGACCCATTATCGTATGATTGCAAGATTGTAGAACAATTTCTGGAAGCAGTAACATCCATTAAATATATGGCAGTATGCGTATGGAGCAATTTATAGCGGAACGGCCACATAAAACTTATAGCAGGTAAGGTAGATGCCGGACTGAGATTCACAGGTTAAGCTAATGCAACAGGACCGATTTTTGACTACTCGTCGGAAATGGGAACATGTCGTAGCTCCGCCAACGAAGCTGACCAGCCGGCCGCGGCGGTCTCGCGGTTCTAGGCGCGCAGTCCGGAACCGTGCGACTGCTACGGTCGCAGGTTCGAATCCTGCCTCGGGCATGGATGTGTGTGATGTCCTTAGGTTAGTTGGGTTTAAGTAGTTCTAAGTTCTAGGGGACTAATGACCACAGCAGTTGAGTCCCATAGTGCTCAGAGCCATTTTTGAAGCTGACCATGGAAGGACCCTACGGCCGGCAACATACTTACACGTAAGGACCGTGCTATGGAAAACATGATCACAACGAAATTGGAAATTTGTGGTAACGACTGTGCGACCAAACTGCTAAGGTCATCGGTCCCTAGACTTACACACTACTGAAGCAAACATAAACTTAGGCTAAGGACAACACATACACACCCATGCCTGAGGGAGGACTCGAACTTCGACTGGGGGAGCCGCGCGAACCGTACAAGGCTCCTCAGACGGCACGGCTATCCCGTGCGGCGATCACAACGGTGCATAAAAAGCTGTCTTAGTTCTACAGGTACACAAAAGAGTCACTGCTGGTGTTACGCTTTCCGACAGAAATGCTTATGCGATTTGGAATCAGGTCTTTCCATTCAACCAAATACCTGCGTTGGATGCTTTGGTGATGTCCTTTAATGATTACAGCCACTAGTGAACCATACTCGTAGCACTCTCATATCTCGAAAGGAGTCACTTTCTCGAACCAATCTACTACAGGAAAATTTGTACGTGGATTTAGATAGTCCCTATGCATCTAGTAACTGCTCATTAGTCTCTCCCCGCCACCCCTGCAAAAATGGTTCAAATGGCTCTGAGCACTATGGGACTTAACTTGTGAGGTCATCAGTCCCCTAGAACTCAGAACTACTTAAACCTAACTAACCTAAGGACATCACACACATCCATGCCCGAGGCAGGATTCGAGCCTGAGACCGTAGCGGTCGCGCGGTTCCAGACTGTAGCGCCTAGAACAGCTCGGCCACCCTGGCCGGCGCCACCCCTGCACCTTTGCGCTAGTGTTCGTTTTAATTTACGCCGGAACTGAAGAGTGCTACAGGTATATCTGCTACATTCTGCAACCCGTGTAGAAACAGGGTAACCTGAGTTAACGCGACAGGACCGTTTTTCGACCACTCGATGGAAATGCGAACATGTTGTCGTAGCTCGTACGATGTGTAAGGTCAGCGCTAAAACGAAGCCCACAAGGAAAGTAACTTACAAAACCCCTGTCCGACTGATACTCGAATATTGCTCGCCTGTCTGGGATACTTATCAGTTAGAATTGATAGAGCAAATACTGAAGATCCAAAGAAGAGCAGAACATTTCGCTACAGATTCATTTAGTAGCCGCGCAACCGTCACAGAGATGCTCGGCCAACTCCAGTGGCAATAGCTTTACATTACTAAGTGGTCCGTTGTTCAAAATCCGAGAGCGGAAGTTCGTGGGAGAGAGCCAATATACACCCCCCCCCCCCCCCCCCCCCCCGTCAGTTCAAAAAGTTTCAAGACTGAAAAGAGGGTGTTTTTATTGCTTCAGGTGTTCCACATAGTCCATCCCCACTTCAGTAACATGCACAGGACGTTCATACACCGATTTGAAACTGTCAGTATAGTCTTTCTTTGGGATATTGTTTAACTCGCGTGTCGTATTGGCTCGCATGTCGACTATACCGTCAGAAGGTTCATCCTTCATCTGAATTTCTGCAATTTGACGTTTCGTGCTAGTTTCGTATTCATAACATCAAATTTCGTCACCCCTGATGACATTTTGCCAGAAAAGATCGGTTCATATTTTGCAATTCATTCAGCCGCGCGTCGTTGTTTTTGTTCGGTAGTGAAGGTGTGCGGGACGTACTTCGCAGACGCTTTTCTTCTTCAGAATATTCTTGAGTTTGTCTCGAACACTTGGCTTACAATAACGAACACAATAACAGGGGACGTTCCACGGCGATTTGTGATACGATAATGTTGACATTCTACCGTCGTACTTCCGCTACTTTACACTGCCTGCTCAAAACTGGTGGAATGCACATCTGTTGTTTACATTGGTTATTTCAGTAGTTACTGCGCTGACGCCGCCAGGAATAAAATCAGTCTCGGAACTTTTTGGACGGACGGTGTACTGCTCCCTCTTGCGTGTATATCGCGAATGAATTTTCGCTCTGCAGCTGAGTGTACACTGGTTTTGAGGCTTCGGAGGTTCGAATCCCGGCCCGGAACACAGTTTCTGTTCCGGCGTACCGACAAGCGCCGGCAAGAAGACGAAGATCGCAAGAGCAAAGCAGGCCGTGAGACGACGTTAGCCAATAGCCCGCTGACAAGGACCGGACCACGATAGGAGCAGCTTCTTGCCGAGGAGAATATAAGCGCCGCGGCCGAACAGTAGTATTAGACGATCATTAACAGCACAGTACTAGACCGGCAGTACGATCAGTAATATGTGATCCTATCAGTTGCTTACATGGACATTGTCAATAGCGGTGTTTGCCGTCGAATGGCGCTAGCTGCGCAGCATTTGTGCACCGCCGCCGTCAGTGTCAGCCAGTTTGCCGTGGCATACGGAGCTCCATCGCAGTCTTTAACACTGGTAGCATGCCGCGACAGCGTGGACGTGAACCGTATGTGCAGTTGACGGACTTTGAGCGAGGGCGTATAGTGGGCATGCGGGAGGCCGGGTGGACGTACCGCCGAATTGCTCAACACGTGGGGCGTGATGTCTCCACAGTACACCGATGTTGTCGCCAGTGGTCGGCGGAAGGTGCACTTGTCCGTCGACCTGGGATCGGACCGCAGCGACGCACGGATGCACGCCAAGACCGTAGGATCCTACGCAGTGCCGTAGGGGACCGCACCGCCACTTCCCAGCAAATTAGGGACACTGTTGCTCCTGGGGTATCGGCGAGGACCATTCGCAACCGTCTCCATGAAGCTGGGCTACGGTCCCGCACACCGTTAGGCCGTCTTCCGCTCACGCCTCAACATCGTGCAGCCCGCCTCCAGTGGTGTCGCGACAGGCGTGAATGGAGGGACGAATGGAGACGTGTCGTCTTCAGCGATGAGAGTCGCTTCTGCCTTGCTGCCGATGGTGGTCGTATGCGTGTTTGGCGCCGTGCAGGTGAGCGCCACAATCAGGACTGCATACGACCGAGGCAGACAGGGCCAACACCCGGCATCATGGTGTGGGGAGCGATCTCCTACACTGGCCGTAAACCTCTGGTGATCATCGAGGGGACACTGAATAGTGCACGGTACATCCAAACCGTCATCGAACCCATCGTTCTACCATTCCTAGACCGGCAAGGGAACTTGCTGTTCCAACAGGACAATGCACGTCCGCATGTATCCCGTGCCACCCGACGTGCTCTAGAAGGTGTAAGTCAACTACCCTGGCCAGCAAGATCTCCGGATCTGTCCCTCATTGAGCATGTTTGGGACTGGATGAAGCGTCGTCTCACGCGGTCTGCACGTCCAGCACGAACGCTGGACCAACTGAGGCGCCAGGTGGAAATGGCATGGCAAGCCATTCCACAGGACTACGCGAGCAGCAATGTCGCTGTCTGTGTATGAGAAATCGGTTGGAAACTTTCCTCATGTCAGCACGTTGTAGGTGTCGCCACCGGCGCCAACCTTGTGTGAATGCTCTGAAAAGCTAATCATTTGCATATCACAGCATCTTCTTCCTGTCAGTTATATTTCGCGTCTATAGCACAACTTTGTGGTGTAGCAATTTTAATGGCCAATAGTGTATTATGACGGAACGCGTCGAATTAATTACTGCACCAATCTCAGTTGAATCTCGTACGGATGAAGAGTCCCCCCAGGTGCAATAGGGCGATCGGATAATCTCTGGGGGGGGGGGGGGGGGGGGGCTGCGGCCTATCTACTACACACAAAAGATAAAACAGAGCTGCTTGCTACACTCAGCGTGTGGACGTGTTCCCGTACTGGAGATAAAGTACTTAACTCTTAACTGCTTGAAAGTGAAAAGTCTCTCGTTGTCAGTTCCGAAAATCTGAATCATTAGCGAAAGTATCAACGGTAATGCCTCAGGAATGTGCCACTGTTGGTGTGTCGTAAACATCGTATGGGCGTGGCAGATCAAGTTCGTGCCATTATTGGTAGGATATTTGCGGTCAAAGTCTGCACAGACAAATCACGTACTTATTACAAAAATGTTTTGTTGTTTATTATTTTATTTTGGTACGTTCCTACACACAAAAAGACACAGTTCTTTCACATAACCATTAACCTACTGGCTTTTCTTTCACATACTTACTAACCTACAGCTTTGCACGTTCATCTATACATACCACATTCGCCAGTAACTCTTGTCACCCCATTTTTCTCTCTATTTGTTTATCTTTCTTGATCCTTAATGCATGTATATTGCCTACGTATGGACACTCCTACAACTTGTAATGTTCACTGGCATCCACTAGTCACGACTATACATATTTTACTCCGGAACTTAATGCAACTCACGTCAAAGATTTCATGTGGCAAAGGGTAACATCTGGTATCCTAATACTCTTTGTATTTATATCTACATATGTACTCCGCAACCACCTCACGCTGCATAGCAGAGGGCACCTTGCACCACAACTAACCATTTCCTTTCCAGTTGCACCCACATATGTACCGTAAGACCCGGAATTTCACTAGTCTTCACGGTCCTTAGGCGAAACGAACATTGCCGGCAGTAGAATCGTTTTCCAGGCAGACGCAATCGCCGGCTCTCTAAATGTTTTGCACACTGTTTCGCTAAAAGAAAGACGTCTTCCCACCTGGGATACCCATACGACTTCACGGAGCGTTTCCGTAATACACGCTTGTTGATTGAACCTAAAGGTAACAGATCTAGCGGAACGCCTCTGAATTTGCTTCGATGTCTTCCTTTAAACCGATCTGGCGCGAATGCCAGACACTTGGGCAGTTCAAAAATGGCTCTGAGCACTATGGGACTTAGCTTCTGAGGTCATCAGTCTCCTACAACTTAGAACTACTTAAACCTAACTAACCTAAGGACATCACACACATCCATGCCCGATGCAGTATTCGAACCTGCTACCGTAGCGGTCTCGCGGTTCCAGACTGAAGCGCCTGGAACCGCTCGGCCACACCGCCGGCCTAAAGACTTGATGTGTGTGTACGTCATCACTATGAACATGCCATGAATACCAAGATCCGCCTTAATGAAAGTACCACTTTTCGTTACCTTACGCTACGATTTGAGTCGGTATTTGCCGGCACAACGTCCATAGCGTCTAGCTGCACAGGGTTCAGAGAACAATATTCCCGTAATACCTCAGTCTAAGGATGATACTGCAGTGTCTAAAATATTAGTTAATAAATCGTATTAAATCCAAACGGTAATGAATGGCAGCATATTCTAAATATGGGAAAATGTAAACTAATGAAGATTAGTAGAAAAGGGGCTCATGTAGTGTCAGAATGGTGTGCTGTCTGGCACAGTCACGTCGATTGAATCTCTAGGCATATCGTCCCAAGGCGGGGTGAGATGAAACGAGCACGTGAGGTCAGGTATAGTGAACGTGAAAGGTCAAGTTCGTTTTATTGGGAGAATTCTTGGAGAGAGTAGTTCATCTACAAAGGAGACCGTATACGTAACACTTGTGCTGTAAGTTCTGGAGTACTGCTCGAGTGTTTGGAATCTCCGGCAGGTCAGACTGAAGGAAGACATGGAAGCAACCAGAGGCGTTCTGCTAGATCTGTCACAACTGCGCCAATATTACGAAAATGCTCCGCGCACTCAGTTGTGAATCCGTGGAGGGAAGGAGACGTTCTTTCCGCGAAACAGCATTGAGAAATTTTAGAGAAGCGATATTTGCGGCTGACTGCAAAGCGATTGTACTGCCGCCAACGTGCGTCTCGCGTAAGAGCTGCCAAGATGTGGTAAGATAAATCTACGATACAGACGCTCGTTTTTCCCTAGTTCCATTTGCGAGTGTAACAGGAAAGGGATTGACCAGCAGTGTTGCTAGGTACCCTCCGCCATGCACCGTAAGGTGGTTTGCCGGCTATGTATGTACATGTAGATGTTCACAAACCACCAATTACGAAATTGTTACGAAGTGTAAGGAGAGTTGCACATGAGGATCAAATGGTCAGCTTAATCCTCAAAGTTTACCATAGAACCCAACGAAACATTCTACGTGCGTCTGATCTAGCTGCGCGTTTCCGCACCAGTAATACAAAGTACCAATTCGGCATAGCTCCACACAGGTTGGAATTGCTCTCAATGAGACAGATCCTTGTGGACAATTCCCGTTGACAGAATCTACGACGCTAGGCACAGCACGGCTGGATGTTACACGAAGATCAGCGGCACAGGTTGTGGGCAAACAAGACAGATACACCGAACTTAAGGGAAGAGGCTGCGGCTTGTTGACAACTACCCTGTCAGGCGTGGAACACCCCGAATATTCGCATTTTTTCTCACAGGACACGGTAAAAGCCATGGATCAAGGCAGTCAAGTAGATTCAGAACTCCTCCATTTCCGAAAAGCAGTTCACTATGCTTATTTTCCCGCCCGTGTGGCCGAGCGGTTCTAGGGGCTTCAGTCTGAAACCGCGTGTCAGCTACGGTTTAAAAAGTTCTAAGTTCTAGGGAACTGATGACCTCAGATGTTAAGTCTAATAGTGCTCAGAGCCATTTGAACCATTTATTTTTATTTTAAAAAGTGCGATCCTGTGGGCTATTAAGCGAAATGTGTTACCGGATTGAGCATTCCTTGGTTGGGAGGACACAGCACGTGTAGAAGTGACACTGGTTGTGCCCCAGGGAAGTGTGTTGGTCCCCTTGCCGTTCGTGTTGTATATTGTACCTTGCGGACAATATTAATAGTAACCTCGAGCTTTGCGCGGATGCTGGAGTTTTCAGTAATGAAGTACAGTCTGAAGGATTTTAAAGTGGTGCATAGATTAGCAACTTGTAAATGTTCATGCACTTCACAAAACGAACCCTGTAATATCAGTAACAGTTGGAGTCAACAAAATCGAACAAATATGCGGTGTAGCAATTTGTGAGGATATGGAACGATCACATAAGCTCAGTTGTGGATAAAGCTGATGGCATTGGTAGAATACTAGGGCAATCCAATAAGTCTGCATAGGAGACTGCATACAAATCACTCTTGTGACCCATTCTAGAATAAAGAGTCTGTGGCTTCCGTAGCAGACAGGACTAAATGGTGATAATTAACGTATCTACATCTACAGCGATACTCCGCAAGCCCCCGTATGGTGTGTGGCGGAGGGTACCCTGTACCACTACTTGGCCTTCCCTATCCTGTTCTACTCGCAAATAGAGCGAAGAGTATCTATATGCCTCCGTATGAGCCCTATTTTTTTTCTTATCTTCATGATCCTCAAACACAATGTATGTTGGCGGCAGTAGAATCGTTCGGTAATCAGCTTCAAATGCCGGTTCTCGAAATTTTCTCAACAGCTTTTCTCGAAAAGAACGTCACCTTCCCTCCAGGGATTTCCATTTGAGTTCCCGAATCATCTCCGTAACCTAACGGTAACAAATGTAGCAGCCCGCCTCCGAATTGCTTCGATGCCTTCCTTCCGTCCGACCTGGAGCGCATTCCAAACACTCGAGCAGTATTCTCCCAATCATTCGAAGTCGACTGTTCGCCTTCCCTACCACAGTTTTCACATGCTCGTTCCATGTCATATCGCTATGCAGCGTTACGCCCAGACACTTAAACGATGTGACTGTGTCAAGCAGGACTCTACTAATGCCCCATCCGAACATTACGGGTCTGTTTTTCTTACTCACCCGCATTAACTTACATTTTGTCTAAGTTGTCTTGTATCTTCCTACAGTAACTTAACTTCGACAACCTACCGTACATCACGGCATCATCAGCAAACAACCGCAAATTGCTGTCCATCCTGCTCGCCAGGTCATTTATGTATATAGAGAACAGCAGTCCTATCACACTTTCGTGGGCAACTCCTGACGATACCCTTGTATCTGATGAACACTTGCCGTCGAGAACAACATACTGCATTCTAATATTTAAGTAGTCTTCCAGCCTCTCACATATCCTCGTGCCTTCACTAACAGCCTGCAATGTGGAACCATGTCAAATGTTTCCCGCAAATCTAGAAATATGGAATTGGCCTGTTGCCTTTCATCCCTAGTTGGCAGTATATCATGTGAGAAAAGGGCAAGCTGAGTTTCGCACGAGCGATGCTATCTAAAGGCATGCTGAAGCTTCTGTCTCAAGAAAGTTCATTATTTTCGAACTGAGAATATGTTCAAGGATTCTGCAACAAACGTATACAGAGAAGGGCAGCACGAATGGTTACAGGTTTCTCCAGTGGAAAAGTGTCACGCAGACGGCGAAGAAATTGGACTGGCACAGTCTTGGAGACAGACGTAAGCTATCCCGACAAAGCCTACTTACAAAGATTCAAGTGCCACGATCGCTCGAGGAATACACTACTGTTCCCTACGTATGGCTCTCGTATGGACTGCGAAGACGAGATTAGATTAAATGCAGCACGGACGGAAGTGTTTGGCCAGTCATCTTGTCGTGTCCCTAATAGTTGGTGCGGTGGTAAGTGCCCTCTGCCATGCACATCACGGTAGTTTGCATAATACGGATGTAGATGTAAAACAGACTGCAAACTGGAGTGACGCGGTACAAACAGAATCTGAAGCGGCAGGGAGACATTGCTGGAGATGCAACCTGTGAATGCTGACTAATTCAAGATGCTGAATAACTCTAAAGATGGAAATGCCAGCTTTCTCGGTGAATTTTATTTACGAAATTTTCTCGTGTTATCAGCCGAAACGGGGCGACGTGTTGTCGCAACGCTTCCTCCTTGTCATGTTTAGGAGAAATCGTGTGAAGATGTCGGCAGATAACACGAGAGGATTTCATCAACCTCTCAAAATGTTAACAGTGACCTGTACGCCTTATGACCTAGTTCCAGCAAATAACTGAGGAATCCACATGATGTGTACTGTAAACTTAACGTAGATACATTGCGAATTTGTAAATAACTGTTTTGTATCGTCCAGGACACGAAAGCGATAATAACATAAATGATTATGTAACAAGCAGATCTACGAAAATGTAGATAAAACATCGGTAGTAATTGATACCTCAACCGAATGAATAAGAGTAGGCTGACGAAGAAAAAACCGTTGCTGTATTTCTGAAAAGAGATGTCAAGAATGGCATGAATTGCAGAAATAAGAAAAGAACTAGAAAAAAATAACATAAAAATAGGAAATATCAGGAAGTAATCGTTTTAAGAACAAAATACTAAATGTATAAGGATTTTAAGACACAAAAAATCAGAAAAAGGAAAAAACTTAGACAGGGTAAGATGGTACGGGGAGAAGATGAAGTCATACTGGAAAAACAAGAACGAATTCAAGCTGTTACGTGTTGCGAGATGGTCTTTACGAAGATGAAAGAAACGAAATTAGATTGGATGTAGTAGGTATCGGAATACTTTTTGGAGAAGCAACACATAAGGCAGGATTTCAGGAAAGAGAGAGGCCAACAAATGGGAGTGGACCCAGCGATAAAAAGAAAGAAAGAAGCCTATACACACGGCACACTCTAACAAGTTTATTAGAACAAATAAATGTAATGTAATACGAGTAAAAGGGTTAAACGGACATATGTCACTTGCCTAAACGACGAGCAATCACGGGATCATTCACTTCTGTCAAGCGTCTGACAATTTCTGTCACCATCAATTTAAAGTCGCACAAGTAAATATAACCATGGAACAAGCAGATGCTAGACTCAAGATTTATTGAAAGAATCGTAAGCAAGTGTTTTCACACGCGACGTAAGTTGGTAATACAAACATCGTTTGCCGGCCGCTGTGGCCGAGCGGTTCTAGGCGCTTCAGTCCGGAACCGCACTGCTGCTGCGGTCGCAGGTTCGAATCCTGCCTCGGGCATGGCTGTGTGTGATGTCCTTAAGTTAGTTAGGTTTAAGTAGTTCTAAGTCGAAGGGACTGATGGCCTGAGATGTAAAGTCCCGTAGTGCTTAGGGCCCTTTGAACCAAACATTGTTTCAACGAACAACGAAGTATTAGGTACAACCCTCCCCCCCCTTTCCCTATCCTGTAAGGAGTCGAACTGATATGAATAAAACAGATCTAGATATGTGATTACCTTACAAATGAGTTAAAGTGTTGAAATATTTGACGATAAAGATGTACGACCTTTATTATTGATGGCGCACTCATATATATATTGTACTGGTTTTATTAATTTCGGATCGTCCACCTACACACTGATGAAAAGTTTAGAAAGAGTCTGAAATTGTGTTTAACATTATCTGGAAGCCGCTAAGTGCTTTGATTCTCAAATAATGGATGGATATAGTTTCGGTAATTTCCGCGCAGTGTCTTATGCTCCCTCAAAACATATATACGCTTTCTAAGTGTTTTGCTATTTAGGAAGTAAAATAAATGATGATGGTCGAAGTAGAGAGGACATAAAATGTAGACTGGCAATGGCCAGGAAAGCGTTTCTGAAGAAGAGAAATTTGTTAACATCGAATGTAGATTTATGTATCAGGAAGTCGTTATTGAAAGTATTTGTTTGGAGTGTAGCCATGTATGGAAGTGAAACATGGACGATAACTAGTTTGGACAAGAAGAGAATAGAAGCTTTCGAAATGTGGTGCTACAGAAGAATGCTGAAGATAAGATGGATAGATCACGTAACTAATGAGGAGGTATTGAATAGGATTGGGGAGAAGAGAAGTTTGTGGCACAACTTGACTAGAAGAAGGGATCGGTTAGTAGGACATGTTTTGAGGCATCAATGGATCACAAATTTAGCATTGGAGGGCAGCGTGGAGAGTAAAAATCGTAGAGGGAGACCAAGAGATGAATACACTAAGCAGATTCAGAAGGATGTAGGTTGCAGTAGGTAGTGGGAGATGAAGAAGCTTGCAAAGGACAGAGTAGCATGGAGAGCTGCATCAAACCAGTCTCTGGACTGAAGACAACAACAACAAGGTGTTAAACCTTCAACACAAGACCTTACCTTTTAATGATGAGATTGTGACAGCTTTTGAAATTTTTAAATCCGGTCAATAATTATATGAAGTACTGAAAACCAAATTTTTGTGACTCCTAAAAACCTTCGTATAGGCAACCTGCAACTGATACAGTGCCTCATGCACCGGGTTATCTGTTTAGTGCAGTGGTTTCCAACTTTTCCTGGACTATTACCCCTGAGTGAACCAGACATTACCTAGTACTCCTCCCCCCTCCCCGCCATCTTTTGCCCTCCCCCTCTCCTCCACATTACGGCCAGCCTGAGCGCCTAACTGTCCAATGAAAGACTTTTCTTGGAAAACTTTTATTTGCAAAGTGATGAAAGATGAATGATATTTAGTTTGTGTGTGTGTGTGTGTATGAATGGCTGACGAAGGAATTCGTAGTGTATCGCAAGTACTACACCCAACTCCTTCTCGGAAAAGATAGCTAACTATCCTCAGTGAGGGTAGACAGTTGTTACAAAACACTTCCCCTGGATTATTCCTCTCCACTGCGAAACTTGCTTGACTTACAAACTGCAACCCCATTTAAAATCAAACAAGTTCAGATGTGTCCACTATACTGTTGATAAATCACTTCATTGCTCCACTCCTTAATTCTGAACTGGCACAAATTGGACGACTTCATGCTATTAACGCTTTGTGTCTAACCACAATAATAATAAAACTGTGGTAAGGTCTTATGGGACCAAACTGATGTAGTCATCGGTCCCTAAGCTTACGCAGTACTTAAACTAACTTACGCTGAGGTAAGGACAACACACACACACATGCCCGAGCGAGGACTCGAACCTCCGAGGCCGGGGGGGGGGGGGGGGGGGGGTGTACTGTGACAAGACGCCTAAGGCCACGCGACTACCCTGCGTACTAAAACTGCGTACAGCACTTATGTATTTACTGCTGTGTCGTACCGTCAATTAATTCATTTATCTGTTTCGAAGAGAGTGATGAAGCAATTTCTGGGCTACTGCGGGTATTATCTACAAATGGATCTCAGCACTATGGGACTTAGAACTACTTAAAACTAACTAACTTAAGGGCATCACACGCATTCGAACCTGCGACTTATCCCCAAGTGGTTGTCACTAATTCTCCAAATTGAAACATTTTTGTGTGTAGACAACGCTAGGAAGTGATGATGAACTTAATGGCTCTAAGCACTATGGGACTTAACGCCTGAGGTCATCGGTCCCCTAGACTTAGAACTACTTAAACCTAACCAACCTAAGGACATTACTCACATCCATGCCCGAGGCAGTTTTCGAACCTGCGACCGTAGCAGCAGCGCTGTTCCAGACCGAAGCGCCTAGAACCGCTCCGTCACACCGGCCGGCTATTATCTACAACTTGGAGAACACATTTTCTTGAATATTTAGCATTTATTACGTATATGCATCAGCTTTATCGTCAGCGATGCACGGGAGATGTGTGTAGTGGGTGGAACCTGTAACCTCCACCGCAATAATGCTACTAATTGAGAAAACGTAATTATTGATAACTTTTTTAATCGATATCAGAGCCTTACAAAATTGTGATAATAGTAATTATCTTTCGAAAATAACTTCGTTTCGTGACTGAAACAGAATCAGATCGTTTAGCGTTTACCCCTCAAAAAATTTCTTTTACCCCTTGGGGGTAATTACCTTCAGGTTGTTTCTACGATGATGTTGCAAACTTTCAGACCTGATGGAGAAGGATACGTGTATCAGTTTCAGGTAGTGGAACCTAGTCCGGAAACGAAGGAGTCGAAAGTTATAAGCGAAAATCGTCCTGATACTTCTGACACGTGTTGTTGTTATCAAGAATGTAGGGTAGGAAAGTTCCAGAGGTGGTAGTACGGACCAAAAGAAGAAACTAAGTCCAGTACATACGGCCTCTAAAATGCATACATTAAAAGTTATGAGCGCTTGTTCAGTAGAAAAGGTGTGTTTCACAATAGCGAAGCTGAACCATAATGCTCATAGCTCTTAAGCCATACATTTTATAGCCCATGTTTACTAGACTTTTTTGTTGTTTTCGTCCATACTAGCACCTCTTACGCCACAATCTTAGCAACAACAGTAGCGGTAAATTGTCTTCCATAGAAGTATCAGAAAAATTTTCAGTTATTCCATAGCATGATGTCTTACAGCAAATCGATACATTTACCCAACTCCACCAACCCCGAAAGTTTGCAACATCATCACGGGATCAACCTGCGTGTTTACCACGACTGCCGATATCCAGCTGTACACGAACAAATAATGAATTGCGTAATTTGATTTTCGCGAGGTGGTAATTAAAACTTTATGACTATCTCTCCTGCATCTGGCGTAATGACCGCAACGCCAAACAAATGCATGTGCAGTTTGATGCAGAGGGCTACTGACAAAACTTTCTTCCCACGTGTCACCCGAAATTAGGATACGAAGTCTAGAAATAGAACCGGTGCACTGTGGACTGCTTGCAGCATTGCGCATAATAGCTTGCAGGATAGAAATACAGACGTGAAATCCAGTTAGCTGCGTTCGTACACCTATAAGGCAGCTCTGTTCGTACACCTACCCACAAGGCAGTACATACCGGCGCTCAGGTTGATGTTGTGTCCCTCGTCTTGGGGGGCGTTCTATTAAGTTCCGCACAGCTGCCTAATGAACAAATTACGAGCGTGTGCAATATCACACCATCTGTGTAAATGGAATGAAGCGTTTCTAGCAATCACAAGAAAGCTTGTCATTCTCAACGGAGAGAAATCTTGAAACGTAAAAATTAACTTTCAGCGTTTCCCAAGGTAATGTTAAAGGGCCGTTACTTTTCACACTATATCTAAATAACGTAGTGGGTACTGTCGGGAGTTTCAAAAGTCTTTTCCCCACGACGCCGCTACAAAACTGTAGCGACATCCGGGAAGACCACCGGAGGGCTGACGATTGTTTACTGCGCATAAGCACACAAAAAAAGCCTTATACGATCACACAATTGCAGAACAATCACCAGAACCAATCATATCCATAAAATATGTAGAATTCTGCGTACAGAGCGGTTGAAAGTAAAACGACCATCACAACCAATAACCGGCCAGACATGTGCCAGACTGAGGCGCACTGGAAGAATAATTAATGTGTTTCTAACGATGAAAGAGACAAGGAAGGTTGTCATGCTGGTTAATGCCCTCCTAGTTGCTAAACAAAATTCGTTTGACACATTTTTAAATTTCCTTCTGGGCAAAATGTTTTTTTTTTTTTTGTGTGTGTGTGTGTGTGTGTGTGTGTGTGTGTGTGTGTGTATTCTAGATACATGGGACACCTTGAATATGACAGACCAGGTGGTCAATCAAACAGCCACAGAGAACACCACAGAAACTATAGAGTTTAAAGAAGCCAGCCTCATTACTTTCTGAGTGTTGCTTAGACAAGAAGTACAAAGTACTACGCGCGAAGGTAAAGGCTGCAAAGCTGACTATACTAGAAATATTAAAAATGGGAAACGAAGTATGTCTAATGCCACATTATACTGTAACTTCTACATAGATTAAAACTGATAGCAGGTTTGTAACGATAGTGTCTTCATAAACAAGTGAGTACACAAATACCTATTGTTGTGCACGTAGTTTTATTCCAATAGTCTGTATGTTCAGTAACAGATTGAATATTGTCCTAATGAACCCCATGCGTTTGTTCTATACAGATGTGATTACTTCATGCTTAAAATTGTCAACATATATAACTTTCATAGCTTAAATCGAGAAGCGATAGATGAAGGAGTTGACATATGTTTATCTTTGCTTGGTTGCAGATGTATACTGAAAAATGGGCTTACAACACGAAACCGTAAGAGAAAGCGGTTGCAAACAGCTGTTAAGTACACTAAGTTTTTCATGACACGCAGCTGTCTATATGTTCTTTACTTACGTCTCATGTCCTGTCATCTCTATACGGTAATGTTATTAGTATAGCCTCTTCGCAATATACAACGTGTCACCAAAAACCCACGGTTGAATAAGTTAAATTTTTCGTAACATTTATGGAACACGTGTGTGTTTTTTAATTATTTTTATGCTATATCTGCTTCACACATAATAATGTTAATGCCGAAAATTGTTAACGAAGTGTTACCCTCAGACAGCACAGTGGCTGAAAACCGGTAAGGGGAATAGGAACAAAGTACCTGCAAAGCATCTATGGTTCTCTCAACGATACTTAATTCAATAAGAGCCACAACACTACCTTATTGCGATCTTCGGGACGGCCTTCCACGACAAAAAAAAATTCGGCTTACAATTTGTATACAAGATACATGACGCAAATAAAATACCCGCAAATTTCAAAAAATACGAAAGAATTAGGAAGTAGGCAGGTGCTGAAAGATGTGAATACCATCTAGCCATCAGATTCACAAATCATGGTTGCCAAATACTGACACGAATTATTTGCAGATCAATGGAAAAACTTGTGGAAGAACACGCGAGACAATACTAATCCTACACTTGATATGTTAAACAAGGGCAAACCTTCGTTTATAGCATGTGTAGATTTTGAGAAAGGTTCTGACAACGTTGAAATTCTGAAGGTAGGAGCGATAAAATTTAGCACGTCCAGAAAACAGTCCGCAGCTGTAAGAATCGAGGGAAGCAGTGACTGAGGAGAGAGTGAGGCAGGGATAATCTGTACATTGAGCAAGCAGTAAAGGAAACCACGGAAGTATCTGGAAAGAGAATTTAGAATTTAAACTGAAGAAGCAAAAGCTTTTAGATCTGCCGTGGCATTCTAATCTTGTCAATGATGTCAAAGGACGTGGAAGAGAAGTTGAAAGGAATGGCCGAAGTCTTGAAAGACTTTATAAAACGAATATTAACGAAGGGGAAACTAGGACGGTGCAATGCTGCTGAGTTAAATCAGACGATCCTGGGGGGATCAGAGTTGGAAATGAGTTTTGCTATTTGGGCAGCAAAATAACTGATGATTGCCGAAGTAGACAGGTAATATATTTACTCTGGTTACAGCAAGAATAGCGTTTCTGAAACTTTTGAAATGCAATGCCACAGAAGGATGCTGCAGAGTAGATGGGTGGGCAGGTAACTTATGGAGAGACACTGAAACGCATTGGGCAGGAAAGATATTTATGGCACGACTTGACTAAAAGAAGGGATTGGTTGATAGGGTACGTTCTGTGCTATCAATAAATCATCCATCTGGTAGCGGAAGGAAGTGTGTGGGGGATGAACAAGGCTTCACTACATTAAGTAAGTTCAGGTTGATGTAGGTTGCAACAGTTAATGCAGAGAAATGGATTGCGCAGCATGGAGGAGCGTGGAGAAAAACAGTCTTCGGACTGAAGACCGCAACATCCACAGAGTTCCGTCACGACAGAATACCTTCCGTAGCACTGAAGTTCATTGCAATATCACAGCTTCTCTGAAATGTTATTGTCATATCGCCTACTGTTGTACAAGTGAAGCAATCCTCGCCTTGAAAGAGGGGGCACATCGATGTGTCCAACCAGCCAAGTGCTAATGCTGAAATTGAACGAAACAATAATTAACATAGCAATCGAACACACAAAACGGAAAATAGCATTTGAGGAGAAACACGAGCCATGAAAACGTGAAAAAACAAAAATATTCGTCACAACTACGGAGTAAAAGGAGCCATGGTCGAGCAAAAGGAGAAAAATCTTGGTCGAACATAAGAAAAAAATCTGAACTATCGTAAAAAGGTGCCCACTTACTGGAAATTGGCAGGACGATAAAAAAAATCACTGTTGCAGCACGCACACGGAACACAAAAAGGAATGCAATTCAAACACAGCGGAAGGGGAAACTGAAAGGATTCGTTGTGAGTTATCAACAAGATTAATAAACAAGTACTATTTTTGCCTGTTTATCGGCAAAGAAATTACAAATTAAAAAATATGCGACACCTGCGAAAAGAAAAGACTGTACCACATTTTAGAGCCACGACATAAAACCTACTACGAGAAACTGTGTTGCAAGGAAGAAGGATATATAAACTAAAAGGGATGTCAAACTGAGGTGCATTATACATGACTCTGAACACGTTGCCTAAGTGACGATTAAATCTGGAAAAAGTTCTAAAACACCAATAGGTCAGATACACATCACACTTGGAGATTTATTCCATCAACGGTAAGCCTACTTCATCCACGAACGAGCTCTCTTACCAACTTTTCTCGTCCAATGGATTCCTATGATTATTCGTCACACTAATACATTCAAGGAGTTACGTTGTCAGTAAAGAGAGAGAAAATTCAATGCAGGTCTACCGTTTCCCTTAGCCTGCGTGAAAGCTCAAGAAAATGTAATATAACCGCTATTGGAAGGAGAAATGAAAAAGACATTGCGGATTTCGTAAAGATTTACTCCAAAATTTTTTTCAGGTAACCTGCTGCTACGTGAATTATTCCAAATACAAAAATCACACGGAAACAAACTTTGGTGTAAAAGTAATCACTTTGGTGTAAATGTAATCTATTTAAAATCCTTGAAATTTGGAAGTCGTAACCCCCAAGACGAACCGAGAACAAACAGTGGCATAAAAGCAGTATGTTCTAATTTTTTTTCTATTTACTCTGGAATGTTGAGATGGTAGTTCCAAGGCGTATCAAGAAACACGCCTTTCCCTTCGAAAAGCGTCTCAAATCATTTATCATAACCCTCGTTTTTTGGCCGATTTTGATTTTAAAGAGAGGTGCTTGCTATCTTCCAAGCTACACAAGTTTCTGAGAACAGGCCTGACCCAAGATCAGAAGTCTAACCATCACGTAGGGTATGATATCAGCTAAACAGGTGCTACGATTCCAGATCTGGTTTAGTTCCAGAGCAGTAGCTGTCTGTCTGCGAAAGACATCAAAAGGTTGTTTCCGTCTATTCCGTAACTTAAGTGTGTGCGATCTACATAATGAAGATCAGGAATCAGCTTTGTCTCTCTTAAGAGCGCCACAGAAAAATCACATCTGTTACGATACGTGAGAGAAAACAAACTGAAGTCCACATGGTCCTCCAAAATCAATTCCAAGATAGTGACAAGGTAAAACTTACTAATACTCTTCCGATTACTACTGCAGAGACCATAAAAAAAGAACACAGATGCATATAAGCAATCTCTTTCTTACCGCGTTCTACCCATGAACGCGAAAGGAAAAAACGTTATTTTATGCTATAATAAGCACCTAATGCCGCTATCTTTACAATGATTGATGGAGTATAGACTCGGACGTACTGATGCAATAAATTTGTCTACCATTACAAGTACTTCTCAACGAAGCTTATTGGGAACACTGTAATTTACCTGAAGTTCCGAAAAATTGGACTTGGGTGCCTGCGCAAAGTCAATGATAAATTGGCTAGCATCATTTCCGAATGCGATAAAGATGAAATTACATTATTCTGATGAGTCTACGTACCATAGCCACACCTCACAAATTATTTTGAAGAGCACAGTTGTACACAAACGCACATGGAACTGGGATTCACTTAAAGGCTCAAGTCCAACACTTCTAACTGTTGATAATTTAAGCGGTCGTTAAGGTTTTAACATAACTCAAGACGTTAAAACGACCCCCTGCCTCTCACCACGTCACATCTAATGAGGTATAGATCCGGTAGCACAGTGGTTAAGGAACTTGTCCGTTTCAAATTTTTCTCGAGCATACTACAAGCACTGCAATTTCACTTAAAATTTCAGGCAAAAATTAGCATTTTAGAGGATGCACCATTCCCGAATGGTATAGAATTGGTCTTCAATTACTCTAGCACTCTTTTGTGCCCACCCCCAAACGACAGTTTGCAGAGTACAGTTGTACACAGATCAAATGGAACTGCAATTCTCAAATCAGTTACTTAAAGGCGAAAGTCCGGAAAGCCCAACACCTCGAAACACAGAGATCAGAAGGGTGTTTACTTGAGTCAAGACAGGCGTAGAAAGTATGTACTTAATAACAGCTATTTAGCAAATTAGGCAGCCCGATGCTTCAGCACAGAACACAAGTGTAAGGAAAGAAACCTACAGGTAAACAGCGGGAGAAGAATTGAACGGGGAAACAGCAGCAATCCACGTGCGCAGCGCAACGCTACGCACTTCGCGGCAACCAGAGGTCACCACTGACTCACGGTCTAATGCGCCGCGCCCGCCGGAAGACAACTTCCGAAGTGAAATGGGGCCGCCGGCGGCGGCCACACGTGCGCACACACGTTCCCAGGTGGCAGCGAACAAAACAAATTACAACTAGAACAATAATCCAGAAGGCGGAGAGCGTGGAGCACTCGCGCTTTACGCACACCAACTTACGCACCTCGCTTCCTACGCAGCACTGAGCGGGCGGTCTCGCGTGGGAAAGAGGAGCGCGTCGACGCTCCGGCAACGCCGCTGCGCCCCCACCACGGCTCCCGTGACGTCACCAGCGTCGCAGGCGTCATTGGCGCGCCAACGATGCGGGGGTGGGGGACCGAGCGGAAGGGGCGTGGCCTGGGTTCGCAGCAGCTCGGAGAGGTTATGGTAGGACAGGGAAGCGGGTAGCCACGTGGCCCTGCCCTTTCCTACTGCAGCGCCCGTACGCTACAAGCGCTCTTTCTTCACGCGCTGAATATTTTCACTGCTAATGGCTACATTTAGGGTTCCCGGCAGACGGAACACAACACGTCGTTCTACATCCATTATCTGCAAACCACTGTGAAGTGCATAGCAGAGAGTACTTCCCATTGTACGAGTAATTAGGGCTTCTTCCAGTTCCATTCACGTATGAATCGCGGGAAGGGTGATTGTTTTGCCTCTGCCTGCTGTAATTATCTTTTGCGATACTTTGTAGTCTAGTCAGGTATTTTATATTTTCAAATTCACTGTTTTTTCTCGAGTCTTCTACCAGGTTCCATAAATGTTTTAAGTTTTGAATTTAAACTTAGCTCATAAATTTAGGTCTCAGTAGCATCTGTGACCTTTCACAATGAAAGTCAAATTCAGTATTTTTAGGTCCAGGACCCTATCGACACATCAATATTTCTTTAAAAAACAACAATAATTTTGGTATTTGTAAGAGTTCAAATGGCTCTGAGCACTATGCGATTTAACTTCTGAGGCAATCAGTCGCCTAGAACTTGGAACTAATTAAACCTAACTAACCTAAGGACATCACACACATCCATGCCCGAGGCAGAATTCGAACCTGCGCCGTAGCGGTCGCTCGGTTCCAGACTGCAGCGCCTAGAACCGCACGGTCACTCCAGCCGGCTATTTCTAAGAGTGTGTTAAAATATATTATCAAGTTCGGGACCCTACTTACATATAGTATCTCTTTAAAATGTCGCCGCGCGGGATTAGCCGAGCGGTCTCAGGCGCTGCTGTCATGAACTGTGGGGCTGGTCCCGGAGGAGGTTCAAGTCCTCCCTCAGGCATGGGTGTTTGTGTTTGTCCTTAGGATAATTTAGGTTAAGTAGTGTGTAAGCTTAGGGACTGATGACCTTAGAAGTTAAGTCCCGTAAGGTTTCACGCATATTATTTAAAATGTCTCTTGTTCTTATAACCCAACAATTGTTAACAAATTCAGTTTTTTTAATATTTTCAGGGTGACCATGAAGTGTCTCCCCCCCCCCCCCCCCCCCCCCCCGCCACAGTACATTTTGTTGAAAACACGTTGGTATTGCGAGGGTTAATTTAATTTCGTACTCATAACTCCTGTGGGAGCGATAGGTAGCGGGTTTTAGCAAATTCCTAGATATAACTTAGAAGTTGGTTCTATGAACTACACAAAATTTATTATTATTGGACGACCTATGTTTCATGTTGTAAGTCCATTTTCTAATACATAACTGATCCTAATGATGAAGATGGAACCGGGCAAAGCTTTTCTTAGTCTATCGATTCTAGACATAAATTTTAAAAATTACTCTTATTGACAATGCTGATAGAATACCTTACGTGGATTTATAGAAGTCATTGTAACAGCAGTTACCACAACTGTGATTAAATAAACAGCGCAGTAAAGCTATGCACATAAATGGATGTCATTATCTGCTCATGAACAAAGGCACCGAGCTACTTCTCCTATACAGCGGTTGTTACATTGACTAAAAGTGGCGAATAATTGAATTGATTTCGTTCACTCAACAATAAATGAGCGGAGGATAAATCTGGCTTCTTTCATCGCCAACTTCGCGTTTTCTCTGAACCTAGTACAGACCTGACCACCCAATCTGTCCAATACAGCAACACTGACACTATAGGCAGATGATCTTACAAACCCCGCTTTTCATGATGGCTGGTTTACCTTTTGAATTGCGGAGATATCTGCCTACTGTCTGTGGGTCACAGAAAAGCACAAAGAGAAGTCCTTTGCCTTTCCAATGTTGCTTATCAAAATTTTGAAGTTTTACCTAAGGAAGATAAACTGCACCGTTTCCTTTTCGGTCTATCTACACTGTTCATTGGATACAGTAGGGGTTTGCCTTGCTTCTTAGGATTTTGTTGAGAATTTTGTCAAGAGTGTTGCAATCAGAGCCATTATTTGTAGCTGTTGTTTCTATTGCTTTGAGTTCATGGTCATAGTCTTCTTGGGACTTGGGAATAGAAAGGAGACGCTGGATCATGTCCCGTTAAATTTTAAATTTATAGTAGATATTTTCTACCCGTAAGCTAATGCCTATGACATTATTGGTAGAACTTTATAACTCTATACTGACCTTTATGTTAGTATGCGATTGATTCATTTTTTCGCCGACCTCTGCAGTTGTCTAGTCGAACGTTTCCACATACAGGGAATACCATCGACATATCTATACCAATACACACGTTTTACCACAAAGAAATAGTCTCCCGCTTGTCCATCAATATTTCTGATCTATGAGTGACATAATTGATGAACAATCATCGGGTACAACAGAAGTGATTTCTGGCATTCCCCAAGGTAGTGCTATAGGGCCTCTACTGTTCCTTATCCACATAAACGATTTAGGAGACAATCTGAGCACCGGTCTTAGTTTGTTTGCAAATGATGCTAACGTTTATCGTCTAGTAAACTCATCATAAGATGAAATAAAGTTGCAAACGATATCTGTATGGGCGAAAATTGACAGTTGATCCTAAATAATGAAAAGTGTGAGATTACCCACGTGAGCGCAAAAAGGAATCCGTCAAATTCCGGTTACACGATAAATCAGTCTAATGTAAAGGCCGTAAATTCAGCTAAGTACCTAGGAATTACGAACCATTTAAATTTGAAAGAACACGTAGAAAATATTGTGGGGGAGGTAAACAAAAGACTGCGTTTTATTGGCAGAACACTTAGAAAATGTGACAGACCCACTAAAGAGCCTGTGTACACTACGCGTGTCCGTCTTCTTTCGGAGTACTGTTGCGCAATCTGGGATCCTTACCAGACACGATTAATGGTGTCCATAAAAAAAGGTCAAAGAAGAGCAGCACGTTTTGTATTGAAACATCCTGGCAGATTAAAACTGAGTGCCAGACCGAGATTCGAACTCGGGACCTTTGCCTTTCGCGGGCAGTACACTGTTTCTACTTTTTTTTTCACTTCACAGTCCAGTACATCTTCTTCCTGTTTTCGTGCTTGATCTGCGTTCTGTTTTTGACGGGCTGTCCATGGGCTTACTGCTAAATCTGAGAGGTTTGCGATGGGGAGTTCTCCTTGTACGTAGATAAGTGACAGCAGAATGTGATGGTCAAGGAAGCTCAGTGCCTTCTAACGGGGGTGGGGGGGGGGGGGGGTACTCTTAGTAACAAATCAATCAGGGATACTTCAACCTTTCTAAAGCTGCTCCGCTCGAATGACGGTGATGTGATTGTGAAGTGCAAGCACGAAGCAACAGGCACCGCTAAATTGAGAACAGGGAGACCTCGTGTACTGACAGAGACCGTAGGGCATTGCGAACGGTGGCTGTAAAAAATCGCGTGAAATCTACGTCTACGTGATTACTTTGCTATTCACAAAGTGCCTGGCAGAGGGTTCAGTGAACCACCTTCAAGCTGTCTCTCTACCGTTCCACTCTCGAAAGGCACGCGGGAAAACGAGCGCTGAAATTTTTCTGTGCGAGCCCTGATTTCTCTTATTTTATCGTGTTGATCATTTCTCCCTGTGTAGGTGGGTGCTAACAGAATGTTTTCTCAATCTGAGGAAAAAAACTGGTGATTGAAATTTCATGAAGATCCCCTCGCAACTAAAAACGCCTTCGTTTTAATAATTGCCACTCCAATTCTCGTATCATGTCTGTGGCACTATCTCCCCTGTTTCGCGATAATACAGAACGAGACGCCCTTCTTTGTACCTTTTCAATGTCATCCGTCAGTCCCACCTAATGCGAATCCCAAAATGGTTCAAATGGCTCTGAGCACTATGGGACTTAACTGCTGAGGTCATCAGTCCCCTAGAACTTAGAACTACTTAAACCTAACTAACCTAAGGACATCATACAAATCCATGCCCGAGGCAGGATACGAACCTGCGGCCGTAGCAGCCGCGTGGTTCCGGAATGAAGTGCCTAGAACCGCTGGACTACAAACAGTACACCAGAATAGCGCGAACACGCGTGGTGTAAGCAGTGTCTTTGGTAGACCTGTTGCACCTTCTAAGTGTTCTGCCATTGAATCGCAATCTTTGGTTTGCCCTACCCACAACATTATCTACGTGATCATTCCAATTTAGGTTATTTGTAATTGTAATCCCTAAGTATTTAGTTGAATTTACAGCCTTCGGATTTGTGTGACTTACCGCGTAATCGAAATTTAGTGGATTTCTTTTAGTACTCATGTGAATAATTTCGCATGTTTCTTTATTCAGGGTCAATTGCCACTTTTCGCACCACACAGATATCTTATCTAAATCATTTTGCAATTCGTCTTGGTCATCTGATGACTTGGTAAGTGACAGCATCATCTGCAAACAATCTAGGACGGCTACTAAGGTTGTCTCCTAGGTCGTTAATATATATCAGGAACAATAGAGGAATTATAAAACTTCCTTGGGGAACGCCGGATATTACGTCTGTTTTACTCGACGACTTTCCGTCTATTACTACGAACTGTGACCTTTGTGCCAGGAAGTCACGGATCCAGTCGCACAACTGAGGCGACATTCCGTAGGCACGCAGTTTGGTTAGAAGACTCTTGTGAGGAACGGTGTGGAAAGCCTTCTCGAAATCTGAAAATATGGAATCAATTTGAAATCCCTTGACGATGGCACTCATTACTTCATGAGTATAAAGAACTAGTTGTGTTTCGCAAAAACGATATTTTCTGAATCAGTGCTATGTATCAATAAATCGTTTTCTTCGAGGTACTTCGTAATGTTCGAATACAGTACATGTTCCAAAAGCCTACTGCATATCGACGTTAATGATACGAGCTGTAATTCAACGGATTACTCCTATCGCCCTTTTTGGGTATTGATGTGACTTGAGAAATTTTCCAGTCTTTAGGTACGGATCTTTCTGTGAGCGAGCGATTGTATATAATTGCTAAATATAATGCTATTTGACCAGCATACTCTGAGAGGAACCTGACTGGTATACAATTTGGACCAGAAGCCTTGCCTTTATTGAGTGATTTAAGCTGCTTTGCGACACCGAGAATATCTACTCCTATGTTTATCATCTTGGCACTTGTTCTTGATTGGAATTCAGGAAGTAATCACTCGTGAACTCCAGAGTGCAAAATGACTGCGTGTAGAGAGTTAAAACGAATGGGGTACAATGGGAGCAACCACTCATAAGTCACATGCTTTGAAATCTTTCCACGTTAGTCCTTCAACTGATCTTGGAGAGTAACCTCCAGTTTCGCTACTACTCTTAACGACTCAAATGTTTGGTACGACTATGCCTGGAGAGAAAGATGGACGAGAGAGTGCGTGATATTACAGCGGCATCTCTCAGTGGCATTTCAACGCCGAAGGAGAATATCTTTTTCACTTTCAGGTTCATAACTATGTTCTGTATGTATCTGTGTAGTCCATTATCATGTGTTCATTTCATGTCTTTCAAGTCCGTACTGTCGGCTGCTAGTACGAATGTGTGGTTTGCCTGTAGCTGCGACTTCGGGCTTTCTTAGCTGCCAGGAGGCATCCTTGAATGTTAAGCGCAGTTTAGCCAACCTTTGCGTAGTTTTGAATACGGCTACGTTGCGTCAGAGAGGCATTAGTGGCCAGTGGTCACTCACTGATCCCTTTCGGTTTTCTGTGCAGAATCCGGTGACGGGACAGGTTAGTTTTACACTTCACTAGGACGCCGATGAGTGAAGATGCTCTGAACAGTATCTCTACTTGCTAAGTTGAAATGTGTAAGACTAAGCTTTGCTTGAGTTTCCAGTCGTCGCTCCGGTGCGTGGCATTGATAACCATACAGCATCGACAAATTCAGTCAGGAAGCGGTATTAATTAAATTAGTATTCAATTTATTCCACGAGATCTTTTGTCCAACAGCAATTTGGAGTGGATGTGCGGTGATGCTACGTGATGTACAGTTTTAATTAGTTTCGTGTATCATGTATCAATGCGTCGTGTGCTTTGTAAAATGCTTGAGTTAAATTTTATTTAATTTACCATCAAATTTGTGCTTTCTTCCCACGGACATAGTAGCCCATACTCTGCTCCACTACGAGCGTTTCTTTGTAGAGGCTCCAATTCGACGTAAACGCCTCTCGGGTTCGAATTGAATCCTCAGTTTCTTCGCTCGCGTTTGGTAAATTTATTTACAAAATTATTGAATTGTACGGAATTTCGGAAGTGGGCTTTGTTTTCTGAAATTGACCGATAAAGCCAGTCGCGCTCTGACACAGTGAGCTTCGTCTGGAGTAAGGAAACTTTCTTCTAAATTCTTTTGTTGTGTGGGTGATCAGTGCAAACGTGGCGTGTGTGATCCTGATAAACTGTAACCAGCAATTTAGCAGTTTTGCCCCCAACATGTCGGTCCAGTTGTTGCGTAGTACAATGTACAATGTGTCGAGATTCAAGCGCCAGCATTCCAAGTAACTGTGTTTCAACTTAATATCCGCATGTGTGTTACTTTTGATGAGGAAATAAATATTAATTATTGCTAAAGTATTTGCTACTACATCTCACAGCCCTATTACCCTTACTAGTTAAGATCAGTCAGTTTGCACATCCCCGTAATAAAGTATCAATGGAATTTATCATGATTATTGTATATCGAATATACAAGAGTGATACCTTGTCTTGTCTGGCGTCGCACATTTCACTGTGAGGCATGGATGGAAATCGCAAATGGGACACGTTCTAAGTACGCAGCTTACGAAGGAAATTTACGTTAGCGTTACATCCAATATATACATACAGTATGTGATAAAAAGTATCCAGACACCCCAGAAAACACATGTTTTTCAAATTAGGCGCACTGTGCCGCCACCTACTTACAGGTACTCCATATCAGCGACATCAGTAGTCATTAAATACCATGAGAGAGCAGAATGAGAAGCTCCACGGAACTCACAGACTTTGAACGTGGTCAGGTGATTGGATGTCACTCGTCTAATACGTCTGCACTCCCAAACATCCCTAGGTCCACTCTTTCAGATGTGATAGTGAAGTGGAAACGTGAACGGGCACGTATAGCACAAAAGCGTACAGGCCGAACTCGTCTGTTGACTGGCAGAGACCGCCGACAGTTGGAGAGGGTCGTAACGTGCGATAGGGAGACATCTATCCAGACCATCACACAGGAATTCTAAACTGCAACAGGATCCACTGCAAGTACTGTGACAGTTAGGTGGGAGGTGCGAAAACTTGGATTTCATGGTCGAGCGGCTGCTCATAAGACAGACATCTCACCGGAAATGCCAAAGACGCCTCTCTTGGTGTAAGGAGCGTAAACATTGGACGATTGAACAGAAGAAAAACGTTGTGTGCACAGACTAATCACAATACACAATGTGGCCATCCGATGGCAGGATGTGGGTATGTCGAATGCCCGCTGAACGTCATCTGCCAGCGTGTGTGGTGCCAACAGTAAAATTCGGAGGCGGTGGTGTTATGGTGTGGTAGCGTCTTTTTTTTTTCGTGGCAGTATCACACCATAGGGCTACATTGATGTTTTAAGCACTTTCTTGCTTCCCGCTGTTGAAGAGAATTCGGGGATGGCCATTGCATCTTTCAACACTATCGAGCACCTGTTCATAATGGACGGCTTGTGGCGGAGTGGTTACACGACAATAACATCCCTGTGGCCTGCACAGAGTCCTGACCTGAATCCTATAGAATGGGATGTTTTGGAACACCGACTTCGTGACAGACCTCACCGACGGACATAACTGGGCTGCCATTCCTCAATAAACCTTCCAGTACCTAATTCAACGTATGCCTGCAAGTATCGAAGCTGTCGCCAGTGCTAAGAATGGGCCAACACCATATTGAATTTCAGCATTACCGATGGAGGGCGCCACGAACTTGTAAGTCATTTTCAGCCAGGAGTCGGGAAACTTTCGATCACGTAGTAGAAATTGGATTTTATTAGATCATCGAATGATCTGTGAGGTTGCGCACTTTTATCAGTCTAATTAATACTTAAACAAATTTGGCACACTAATCATACATTTTGCGTTTGGCACTTGTCCGAGGCAAACGAAAGTAGGGTCTGCTCGCGTAGTCATCCTTGGACTTAGGAAATCGGAAAGGAGATATTTCGCGAAGCTGATCCCACCATTACCGTGCAGTAGTAAAATACGATACGTATCATTCAACTTCTTCTATAGTCACTGCTAAGAGATAAGAGACGCTTGAGGCGTTCTAAAGGGCGGCGGCATTGGACAGTGGCTCACTGGAAACGAGTGATTTGAACTGATGAATAACGCTGTACGATGTCGTCCGAGGGAAGGGTTTGTGCTTGGCGAATGCCTGGAGAACGTATCTCCCACCATGTGTAGTGCCCACAGAGAAGTACTTGGTAGGTGGTGTTACAGTATGGGAGTGTATATCGTGTTTGGGGCGTGGTCCTTTCACTGCGCTTGAGGAAACGCTAAACGCTGAAGGTTATGGACAAATGTACAGCATTGTGTGCTGCGCACAGCGCAGGAGCAGTTCGGAGGCGACCATTGTTGCATCAGTATAAGAGTGCAGCCTGACAGAACCCAGCATCAGCGACGTAATGGTTTGAGGATAATAACATTCCTGAAATGCACTGTCTTGCTCAGAGTCGTGGTCGAATCCAATGGACCACCTTTGGGCAGAGTTAGGACGTCGACTTCTCTCCGGACCACAGCGTCCGACATAACAACCTCCTCTGGTCTACACTCTTAAGGAAAAACGAGTTGCCATTCCTCTATAGAGAATTATTGTACTATATGAGAAGAAACGTAAATCAGTTACAAACTACGGTACGCACACACTTCATTCAACACGAAAACGTCACTACAGATTGAGATTTTCACTCTGCAGCGGAGTGTGCGCTGATATGAAACTTCCTGGCAGATTAAAACTGTGTGCCCGACCGAGACTCGAACTCGGGACCTTTGCCTTTCGCGGGCAACTTTTTTTTTTTTTTTTTTTTTTTTTTTTTTTTTTTTTTTTTTTTTAATTGTCACAATGTAACATGTTTCCTTTGGGCAGTACGTAAAGTTACAGCCTCAGTGAAAACATGTTTTTATTAAAAAGTTACCGATCCGTTAAAAAAAAGTCTTCGGAGGCCTTCGTAATCTCTCAGGAAATAGATATATTCTTCAAACCTTACTAGAAAATATTTTGTCCGTTTGCCGTGACCAGGATTCGAACCTGGGTTCTTGCGGCCACAACGCAATGTCCTAACCACTTTTTTTTTTTTTTTTTGCGATTTTTTTTTTTTTATTTTTTTTTCTTCAAATGGAAAATAAAAATATTACAAAAAAAGAAAAGAAAAAATCAGTCTGCGCATAAAATAACCTCCCATCTTTTTGGTTACTTTCATGGAAATGCGATGACAAAGCCACAAAACTGAAGTTGTACTAAGGCACTTATGCAAATAACATGTACAGAAATATGTCAATGAATACTTAAAGAAAATGGTGTTTCTACACACACTAATTATTAAGCTCAACAAAAATATAATCACAGCCTACAATGCTTATTTCACAAACTACTAACTACATTTTTTTTTTGAGAATGCATGAAAAAAAAAAAAAAAAAAAAAAAAAAAAAAAAAAAAAAAAAAAAAAAAAAAAAAAGGCAGCCATGCGCAAAAATTTGCCAATAAAGTGAACTAAAAAGGGCCATCTTGCTCGCCGCGGTCACATTGCTAGGCGGGCGGCCAGGAACGGGCGGTCGTCATTGCATTGGACATCACCAGCCACCAATCGTTGGAGCGCCCGGGGCCGCTGCACACAGTCAGAGACTGTTTCTGTTACCATAGGGGAATCGTGGAAAGATCACATCTACAAGTTAATGTCTTCTCACACCCGGCACACCCCAGCTGGGTGGTGGGTCCATGAATGACGAACCCAAATAGTTCGCAAAAAGGTTCCGGTAATCCTGTCTGTTCGTTAAGACCAGAAACTCGTCGATCATATAGTACCATAAATCGAGGACGTCTTTGTCTCCATCGCGGTATATGTAGTGTATCGCCATTCCTCGTACCCAATTAACCGCATTCATCCGGGTCATAGGGAAATAGACAGCGTCGGGATGAAAGAGTTCTTGGGGTAAAATCGAAACGTAGGGGCGGCGGAGCAGGAAAGCCAGGATCTGGCGGATCAGTTTCCAGCACTCACGCGCGGGGCCACAGTTCAGTCTATGTTCGTCCGTGTCTAACGTCGTGCAACGGGGGCACACAGGGTCGTCAATTAGGTGAATGGCATGCAGCCGTTGTCGGGTTGGAAGTTTCTCGTTAACGACCACATACCACGTCGATCGCACGAAAGTAGACAGGAACGGCGCGTGGATGGCTCGCCATACTCGTGGCCAGTCGACCGTAGGGTGGCGCCGTACAATGTCGTTATCCGGAGTCCAGTGCTGGAGAGCACTATAATAAGTCTTCGCTGTCGGATTCCGTGTCTCCGATATAACCCGCAACACATAGCTATGCTCTACGAAAAACGTTCTAATGTGTGACAGCGAGGGCGATAAATGTCCAACTGGTACCGGTGGGTACAGCGTACGTGGGGCCACTTCTTCAATCAGTAGGCCGGGGAGACTGGCTGTTGGTGAAAGCCAGAGTCGCCTCATGGAACGGAGATACAGTGCCAGCGCTCTGTGCTTGACGTGAGTGAGTCCAACACCGCCTTTGTCGAAGGGTAAAGTAAGCGTAACAAAACGGATCTTGAAAACAGCACCATCGTTCACCACGTGTCCAAACACTGCCTGTATCCTGGAAGCCATCGTGTCCGTTATCGGCAGTACATGGGCGTAATGGTTAAGGTGAGAAGCCATGTACACATTAACGTATTGGGCGCGTTGCAAAATGTTCAATGATCTGAATTTATTGAGACGAGCCTCTAAACGGAGTCGTCGTAAGACCATACGATACGTAAAGGCCGCCGTGCGTTGTATTTGTCGATGGAGTGATATCCCTAAACACTTGAGCATCGGGACCTTTGTCAGAGGTACGGCCAGACCTGCAGGCATTCCTCGTCCTACCTCCATGTAGCGTGATTTCCGAAGGTTGAGCACACTGCCTGCCACCGCCCCATACTGGTGGAGCCAGGAAAACGCCGTGTGTATTTCGTCACCAGACCGTGCTAAGAACATCACATCGTCGGCGTATGCACCACATCGAAAGGTTACGGAACGGAGGGTAAGTCCTTCTAAGCGTCGCCGTAGTCCGTGAAGAGCTGGTTCGAGGGCAACGGCGAAGAGCATGGCAGAGAGAGGACAACCCTGCCGGACGGACCTGTTGACGCGGACGGGGGCGGACCGACAGCCGTTGATCATAATCCTCGTGACAGCCCCATGGATCAATCGAAGCACAACAGACGTCGTCAGACGCGGGACACCGATGTGTTCCATAACAGTACGCAGGAAACCATGGTTAACGCGGTCGAAAGCATGGTCGAAGTCCAGCGCAACAAGAGCGCCTTGGAGGCGGCAAGTTTGCATGAGCGCCACCACGTCTCTATAGGTGCTTAAAGTCGTAAACACATTAGTGTCGCCCCCGAGGCAGGTTTGATCAGTGTGAATGGCCGCCATTACCGTAGGTTTGAGCCTCTCACGGAGCATGCGTGTCAACAGCTTATAGTCAGTGTTTAGCATTGTCAACGGGCGAAAATCAAGAGGGCGACGGCCTCCGCCGGGTTTGGGCACAGGGATCAAGAGACCCTCAGTAAAGTCAGATGGTACCTGAAAATCGGCGTCCAGGAGTTCACTGTACATCCTGACCCACATTGGGCCCATGAGATCAAAGAACCGCTTGTAAAATTCAAGAGGGAGGCCGTCAGGGCCAGGCGTTTTGTTGGGAGAGCCACGCAACAGAGCCTCTCGCAGTTCTTCCAAAGTCACCGCCGACAAGAGCGTAGCATCATCTTGTAGGTTCCGAGAGACTGGTAGGTCAGATAGGACTTCCCTGACCCCTACATTCATGTGGGACTCCCTCTCGTAAAGAAGTTTATATGACTGTGCGAACGCTCGGACGATATCCATTTGTGCGTCAACGCGTCGCCCGTCCTCCGTCTCAACCTCGGTAATGAGCTGCCTCTTGCGTCTTCGGCGTTCTTGAATGATATGGTGGAGGGAAGGCCGTTCACCACGAACATCATCAGTCGTCCTCGCTCGCACCCGCACACCCGCAAGACGTACGGCGTTGATACGAAGCAATTGTGCCTTGACGCGTTGTACTGCTGATTGTCGCTCTGGCGACGGCGGTTGTACAGCCAGTTCGCGGAGCGCAGTATAGTAAAAATCAGTAGTCGCAGTATACCAGCGCGCTCGGTCGCGTCCATAGCTGACTAATGTTCGGCACAGTGCGGGTTTTGCACACCGTAACCACCATTGAAGTACAGAACGGTAGGCGGGTAAACGCCGGTGGCAATTGCTCCATGTGGACTCGACTGCGCGTCTGCAATTTATCTCATCAAGAAGGGCCACATTGAGGCGCCACGGACCCCTACTTCGGCGGACGCGCTGGCGGGGAAGGGTGAGAGTACACACATATGCGAGGTGATCCGTGAACGCTGCCGGCCACATCTCAGCGTCGACAACGGCCGATCGTAGGCCGCGGGTGACGTAGACTCGATCCAAACGGCTCGCGGAGTGACTAGTAAAGTAGGTGTGTGCTCGACGGTCGCCGTGTTGGATGATCCAGGTGTCCAACAAGGCCAAGTCCTGTACAAGTGCCTGGAGTGCCGGGCAGGTGGTATAGTGTGGCTCCTGGTCGGATGGGCGGAGCACACAATTAAAATCGCCGCCTACTACCAAGTGGTCGGTATTGCCCTGGAAGAGCGGGGCTATATCTTCGGCAAAAAAGGTGCGCCGTTCTCTCCTTTTGCCGGTGCCTGAAGGAGCATATAAGTTCACCAGACGTACTGTACCAATCGTGAGTGCGACCCCCCGGGCCGACGGTAAATAGGAGACATCAGTGGCCATTATCCCTTCCCGCAGTAGAATCGCCGTACCTCCGCCGCCCACATCTGCAGGCATAGTGTAGGCGTCATATCCGTAGGCATCGAGACAGAGTCCTGATCGGACTTCTTGAAGGAAAACAACGTCCAGATCCGCAGCGCGTAACGTATCCTTCAGCATACGGGTCTTGACATCAGATGTAATGCCATTGACGTTGATCGTGGCGATTCGGTATGCCTGGTCCATCAAGTCTCGGGAGGTGACCATGGTATGACAGGGGGGCAGTAGTCGTGACGTGGAGCGCCGGTGTTGCGAAGTGCTAGGCAGCGACGAGAGGTGCTCATGCCGTCCTAGGCGTCTGTCGCCGGCCGCGTAGACGCTGCCATCGGCATCGGTGCATCGTCTTGGTTCTGAAACGCATCCTGCAACTCCATCTCCTGCGCCCAGTCGCCCAGGGACGTTGACACCACTGGATCTCGAGAGGCAGACGGAGGCAAGGGTGCATCCCCGGTGTCGGAGCTGCGGTGATCTCCCGCATCCCCATGTGGTCCAGACCCAGCGGTAGTGGGAGAAGACGTCGAACCGTGTGAGACGGTAGAGTCGCCTGTGTCGGCGCGGTGGAGCGGTTGAGGCACCTCTTCATCCAGCGGTGTCGCCTCGGGCTGTTCTACGTCGTCGGTTGTCTTGCGCCGCTTCTTATGACGCTTGGGTGATTTCTGCTTACGCTGCCGCGCCTCTGTTTCCGACGTAGGGCAAGGGGAGGACGCTGCATCCTGTGCTTCAACTTCCATCGCACCGTCGGCGAGCCGTTGTGACGGTGCGCCGGGGTCCGACGAAAGGACATCAGTAGCATCAGCACTGAAAGACGCTTGGGGCTCCGTGGAAGCTACTGCAGGGTCCTCCAAAGCTCGCACCAATACAGTGGGTTCGTCATATACAGCTGGCGTCTCCCGTCTCGCCGCCGCAACATACGTAATCGGCAGAGAGGTCGGTGTCGACGGACGAATCTGGTCGGTCGAGGCTGTCTGCACGAGACGGCGTTGCAGGCATTCGGTACGCATGTGTCCCGTCTGGCCACAACCGGAGCAGGTTCTCGGCTGACCGTCGTAAATAATTATTGCCCTGCAACCAGCGATCGTGAGATACGAAGGAATATGGCGATGCAGGTCGATACGGACTTGTCGCACCCCGTTAAGGACAGGGTAGGTGTCGAAGGTCTTCCATTTTTCGGCCGTGTGGCCGAGAACTGTTCCATAGGGTCGAAGAGCAAGGGTGACCAAATCCGCTGGAACTTCAAAAGGGAGCTCAAACACGCGCACATTTTGGATTCCCAATCCAGCACGTTCAAGCGTCACCACACCCACGTTTCCGTCTGAGTGGCAGAACCGATAACCTTCCGTCGAGCGTCTGAGAAGTTTGTCACATGCTTCGTCGTCAGTGAACTTAAGATATACGACGCTGGAGACAATAGATAAGTGGATACCGATCAGCTCGTTAGGATCAACATGTACCACATCGCGTAAAAAACGCTCTACTTCGTGGGCCTTGGGTCTAGAGTACGTAGTGTCGAACTGCAGCTTGATCGTGGCTTTCCGATACGAAAGAGCCATCGTGTGTCAGGAACGTGACGGCAATACGTAACACTAGCGCGCCGGCGCGGTAAACAACAACACACCCGGAAACGCGACACGGAGCGGCCGGGACGTACCGCACCGCTCCACAGCCAAAGGCCGACTGTCCAACTGAGCTACCGAAGCACGACTCACGCCCGGTACTCACAGCTTTACTTCTGCCAGTATCCGTCTCCTACCTTCCAAACTTTACAGAAGCTCTCTTGCGAAACTTGCAGAACTAGCACTCCTGAAAGAAAGGATATTGCGGAGACATGGCTTACCCACAGCCTTGGGGGATGTTTCCAGAATGAGATTTTCACTCTGCAGCGGAGTGTGCGCTGATATGAAACTTCCTGGCAGATTAAAACTGTGTGCCCGCCCGAGACTCGAACTCGGGACCTTTGCCATATTCCTGCACACCTTGTCTTTAACATAACCCACTCCCCCCCCCCCCCCTCAGAAAAAATTCGCAGAATATGGCGGCCAATCGAGACTCATGCTAGTGACCACTGGGTACCCCAGAGCCAGAATGCGGTCCTCAAAGTCCTCCTCCAGGACATCAAACACTCTCCTGCTTCGATGGGGTAGAGCTCCGTCTTGCATGAACCACGTCTTGTCGAAACTAGCGTCACTGTGGACAATGGGGATGAAAATCATCTTCCAAATCCTTCTCGTACCGTTCGGTAGTCACCGTGCCATCTAGGAACATCGCACCGATTATTCCGTGACTGGACATTGCACACCACACAGTGACCCGTTGAGGGTGAAGAGACTTCTCGATCGCGAAATTTTGCTCACGAACCCATCCAAGTGAAAGTGGAACCAAACCATATTCACATCAAAGTCCTGTCCGTCAGATCTGTGGGCAATAGTGTTGGCAAAACACAATCGCTGTTCCACGGTCCTGGGGCTTAATGGCTGACGGGGAAAGATGCAAGTCTTCAACAGCAATTTGTCGCAGTGTCTCCCGGCTGATTCCCGCCTGTTGTGCAGCTCGTCTGATCGATTTCCTGGGGCTGGTTTGAAGCACATCGCGTATCTTCTCGAAGTTTCCAGGCGTTTTCACCCTTTTTATACGACCGACATTGCCATCACGAACACTGTCCGTTCTCTCAAACTTGCGAATCAAATGCTTGATTGTTAGCACACTTGGATCGGTTGTCTTCAGATTGAACTCGACCGTAAAGTTCCTTTGAGCCGCTGATGAGCTGTTACTGCTCGCACAGTAGGCCTTCACAAGAGCTATACGCCCAGGCACGTGACATTTTCACGTGCAAATGGCCGAGAACAAGGCACGTGCACATGTGCACCCTAATGCACATCATGGCGCGCGGCCAACTGTGTAGTTTCAACGTCCTAGCGCAAACCATTCAGAAGTTGTGACTATTTCATTTCATATAGTTCAAGTCCATGGCAGAGTTCGAACCGTCATATTAACGCCCACTAATGGCTTCCCGGTTAATTTTGATCGGATAGTGGACAACCGACAACGATAGTTCAGGTATACATGCCGGCGTCGCAAGCTGAAGATGAACAGATAGAGAAAGTGTATGAGGATATTGAAAGGGTAATGCAGTATGTAAAGGGGGACGAAAATCTAATAGTCATGGGCGACTGGAATGCAGTTGTAGGGGAAGGAGTAGAAGGAAACGTTACAAGAGAATATGGGCTTGGAACAAGGAATGAAAGAGGAGAAAGACTAATTGAGTTCAGTAACAAGTTTCACCTAGTAATAGCGAAAAACCTGTTCAAGAATCACAAGAGGAGGAGGAGGTATACTTGGAAAAGGCCGGGACATACGGGAAGATTTCAATTAGAGTACATCACGGTCAGACAGAGATTCCGAAATCAGATACTGGGTTGTAAGGCGTACCCAGGAGCAGATATAGACTCAGATCACAATATACTAGTGATGAAGAGTAGGGTGAAGTTCAAGACATTAGTCAGGAAGAATCAATACGCTAAGAAGTGCGATACGGAAGTTCTAAGGAATGACGAGATACATTTGAAGTTCTCTAACGCTATAGATACAGCAATAAGGAATAGCGCAGTAGGCAACACAGTTGAAGAGGAAAGGACGTCTCTAAAAAGGGCCATCACAGAAGTTGGGAAGGAAAACATAGGTACAAAGAAGGTAGCTGCGAAGAAACCATGCGTAACAGAAGAAATACTTCAGTTGATTGGTGAAAGGAGGAAGTACAAACATGTTCCGGGAAAATCAGGAATACAGAAATACAAGTCGCTGAGGAATGAAATAAATAGGAAGTGCAGGGAAGCTAAGACGAAATGGCTGCAGGAAAAATGTGAAGACATCGAAAAAGATATGATTGTCGGAAGGACAGACTCAGCATACAGGAAAGTCAAAACAACCTTTGGTGACATTAAAAGCAACGGTGGTAACATTAAGAGTGCAACGGGAATTCCACTGTTAAATGCAGAGGAGAGAGCAGATAGGTGGAAAGAGTACATGGAAAGCCTCTATGAGGGTGAAGATTTGTCTCATGTGATAGAAGAAGAAACAGGAGTCGATTTAGAAGAGATAGGGGATCCAGTATTAGAATCAGAATTTAAAATAGCTTTGGAGGACTTACGGTCAAATAAGGCAGAAGGGATAGATAACATTCCATCAGAATTTCTAAAATCATTAGGGGAAGTGGCAACAAAACGACTGTTCACGTTGGTGTGTAGAATATATGAGTCTGGCGACATACCATCTGACTTTCGGAAAAGCATCATCCACACAATTCCGAAGACGGCAAGAGCTGACATGTGCGAGAATTATCGCACAATCAGCTTAACAGCTCATGCATCGAAGCTGCTTACAAGAATAATATACAGAAGAATGGAAAAGGCAATTGAGAATGCGCTAGGTGACGATCAGTTTGGCTTTAGGAAAAGTAAAGGCACGAGAGAGACAATTCTGACGTTACGGCCAATAATGGAAGCAAGGGTGAAGAAAAATCGAGATTTGTCGACCTGGAAAAAGCGTTCGACAATATAAAATGGTGCAAGCTGTTCAAGATTCTGAAAAAAGTAGGGGTAAGCTATAGGGTGAGACGGGTCATATACAATATGTACAACAACCAAGAGGGAATAATAAGAGTGGACGATCAAGAACGAAGTGCTCGTATTAAGAAGGGTGTAGCCTTTCGCCCTACTCTTAACTCTGTACATCGAGGAATGAATGATGGAAATAAAAGAAAGGTTCAGGAGTGGAATTAAAATACAAGGTGAAAGGATATCAATGATACGATTCGCTGATGACATTGCTATTCTGAGTGAAAGTGATAAAGAATTAAATGATCTGCTGAACGGAATGAACAGTCTAATGAGTACACAGTATGGTTTGAGAGTAAATCGGAGAAAGACGAAGGTAATGAGAAGTAGCAGAAATGAGAGCAGCGAGAAACTTAACATCAGGATTGATGGTCACGAAGTCAATGAAGTTAAGGAATTCTGCTAGCTAGGCAGTAAAATAACCAATGACGGACGGAGCAAGGAGGACATCAAAAGCAGACTCGCTATGGCAAAAAAGGCATTTCTGGCCAAGAGAAGTCTACTAATATCAAATACCGGCCATAATTTGAGGAAGAAATTTCTGAGGATGTACGTCTGGAGTACAGCATTGTATGGTAGTGAAACATGGACTGTGGGAAAACCGGAACAGAAGAGAATCGAAGCATTTGAGATGTGGTGCTATAGACGAATGTTGAAAATTAGGTGGACTGATAAGGTAAGGAATGAGGAGTTTCTACGCAGAATCGGAGAGGAAAGGAATATGTGGAAAACACTGATAAGGAGAAGGGACAGGATGATAGGACATCTGCTAAGACATGAGGGAATGACTTCCATGGTACTAGAGGGAGCTGTAGAGGGCAAAAACTGTAGAGGAAGACAGAGATTGGAATACGTCAAGCAAATAATTGAGGACGTAGGTTGAAAGTGCTACTCTGAGATGAAGAGGTTAGTTAGCACAGGGGAGGAATTCGTGGCGGGCCGCATCAAACCAGTCAGTAGACTGAGGACAAAAAAAAAAAAAGGACAGTTAGAGACTACACAAATAAGACGAAGTGATGTTGGTCTTTTTCGGGTAGTGTGATAATAAATTTATTCGTCGCCAACGATGGGATTAGGCCGTCTCCAGACCAACCACAGCGAACATCAAACTCTTGCAATATACAAACGCGTTTCCGAATGTCAGGCATTGAGGACAGTAAAAAGCACATATTCAAATAAAATGTAAGGGATATGCTCTACTCACCACTCATGAAATCTCGGAAGTTGAAACTTACCTGGAAAAAAGAAGAAAGAGTAATTAGTATCAAAACGAATTATTTTTACTATCGTATACATGAATTACAACAAATCCGGTAGACATATAAACAGGAAATGCAGCTACTTACACAATACCACACTACTGCCGAATGTCGAAAGACTCAATGCATCGGACCGGCTCGTTGATGTCTCATGCCACCAGGCAAACAGTGATGTACAGTATGGATGATTGTCTGGACGTCGCCACGGTCACACGTACTTTCAGTGCCAAGGCCCCACGAGTGCATGTTATCCGGTATCTATTACTCTGTACCCACACCTGGTCAACTAACTATACAGTTTCAATTACGCTATCTGTCGCAGAAGGTATTGCAGATATAATTTTGACATCGAACATAAAAAACGGACCAGTATGCCTTCTTATGCGTGCGCCACATCTAAACCAATGCATTGACATAACCAATTTGCCGCGCCTTGCCACCTGCTCCATAAATCATCTGGGAGTACGCATTAGGAGTGATTTAAAATGGAATGATCATATAAAGTTGATCGTCGGTAAAGCAGATGCCAGACTGAGATTCATTGGAAGAATCCTAAGGAAATGCAATCCGACAACAAAGGAAGTAGGTTACAGTACGCTTGTTCGCCCACTGCTCGAATACTGCTCAACAATGTGGGATCCGTACCAGATAGGGTTGATAGAAGAGTTAGAGAAGATCCAACGGAGAGCAGCGCGCTTCGTTACAGGATCATTTAGTAATCGCGAAAGCGTTACGGAGATGATAGATAAACTCCAGTGGAAGACTGTGCAGGAGAGACGCTCAGTAGCTCGGTACGGGCTTTTGTTAAAGTTTCGAGAACATACCTTCACCGAAGAGTCAAGCAGTATATTGCTCCCTCCTACGTATATCTCGCGAGGAGACCATGAGGATAAAATCAGAGAGATTAGAGCCCACACAGAAGCATACCGACAATCCTTCTTTCCACGAACAATACGAGACTGGAATAGAAGGAGAACCGATAGAGGTACTCAGGGTACCCTCCGCCACACACCGTCAGGTGGCTTGCGGAGTATGGATGTAGAAGTAGATGTAGAGGTTCGCGCGGCTCCCCCATTGGAGGTTCGAGTTCTCCCTCGGGCATGCGTGTAGGCCCAGGGATCGATGACCTCACCAGTTTGTCCCCGTAGGAACTTATCACCACCACCATAATTAATTCCGTATTAATCAGTCGCCGAATTAGTGTATAAATGCTGACGAAATTTATTATGTGACCATAGTAATCACAAAATACGGAAAAGCTGTACTAGTATTATAAATGCGAAAGTGACCGTGTCTGTTACTCTTTCACAACTAACATGCTCAACAGATTTTGATGAAGCTCGGTGTGGAGATAGCGTAAACGCTGAGGAAGAACGCAGACTGCTTTAGAAGGTGTGTAGTACAAGCCGTTTATTGATTTGAAGAATATAACGTCAAATATGGGTCAATAATTACTCTTTGAAATATCTATTTACTCTTTGACTTTTGAACTTGGGTAATGCTCGTTTCTCAAGAGTTCCCGCAAAACGTGACATTTCGACGTCACACGCAATATCTACGATCGTCTGATCGGCTATCGACGTTAGCGTTCGATACGGACCTCTCACAAGGCTTCATGCACGCGTACCGGACATTTACAAGAAGAAAACGTTATTCTTGGAATGATTTATCGTAAATATTGCCATAATCAAATGTTACACAATGATTTATCGACGGTTGACGCCTTCAAATACGAGTGCTCTCTATTGGGTTATTATCGTCAATAATTTACATATGCCGGCCGGAGTGGCCGTGCGGTTCTAGGCGCTGCACTCTGGAGCCGAGCGACCGCTACGCCCATAGTGCTCAGAGCCATTTGAACCATTTATTTGAATTTACAAATTAAGTATGAAACACACTTGCTTTATAATTTGGAATGTGCCGTTTTAGCTAACGGAACATTGAAAAGTTATCACATACACGTCACCATTATCATTTAATGTCACTTAATAACGCATCGACGATATAAGCCTTCAAGGCAGAGTATGGTAACCGAAATGGGAGACTTTATTGCATGACTAAGTGTTAGCGTAGATTCGTGTCCCTCCACATGCAAATATTTTTTCATGTTAGCGTTGTTAACAAATTCCGGGACTTACTTATAAATCTAATACAAGTATGTTCTGCAATATTCAGTGTTATTTCATTCCATCTGATTTCAGAACGAGGGGTGAAATAAAAATTTAGCGACTTACGGGTGCGGTTAGGCAAGAACCTAAGACGACAGTTTAAGCTGCTGCTACTGAAGCAAGTAAGAATAAAACTTAAATTCTTTCTTGTCACAAATATTTCGGTGTTTATTTACGAATATGTGGCGATTTCCGAGTGTGTGGTTAGACGGAAACCTAAGAGAACAGCTTTAAATGCTGCAACTAAAACGAGCTGCAATAAAATACATATTCTGCCTTTTCACAAATATTTGACTCTGTATTTCACAATATGTGGCGATTTCCGAGTATGTTGTTCGACAGGAACCTGTGGACAGGTTAAATTGCTGCGACTGAATCGAGGCGCGATAACATTTCTATTTTTCCTTGGTACAAAGTCGTGAGCCAATCATGCGGTTGTCAACATTGCATGTGACGTCAAAATAATCTTTATACATTGTCGAGATAACTGGTTTAAGGTAAAGCTAAATGTGGCACGGAAAACACGTTTTTACGTTGAACGAATGGGCGGAAACGGAGTGAAGTGCATCAAAAAAATTTAAAAAAACGCATTCTTACGATAAAACTGGAAACTCTCTTTCAAAAATCTAGATTCATTCGGATTTTACGTGCAAAAATACACGTTTTTTGAGAGCTTAAGCAAGTCATTTCGTTCACACTTCCGCGTATCGTTTCAAATTTTGTACGAAGGTAGACAAATACAGGTAATAAATGGTCGTTTTGTTGTTTTGTGAAAGCTGCACCCGTTGTCACGACATAATGGTATGAAGTTGCTGTCTCATAGAAAGTTTATTTTCGGGCGAAAGTAGCTTAAGTTCGTCAATTTCCAGAGAGAATTGAAAAGTTGATAGTACTTTGTAATACATATATTGTTCCGCAATCCTTCTGATGATTTCAGCCAGTCATACTCATACTTAATTCGGCTTCGTTCACAACATTCTGCAGGAGAGTAAAAGCTGGGAACCAGAATGAGAAATGCCCCCATTGTAGCACAAAAAAAGGCAAATATGTCGATGGCAGAGTAACGAATGTAAAAGAAAGGAACTACCTTTTCGATTTACATGGCGGCTTCAAAGACATTTACATCAGAACACCTTGACATATTCGGCGATTTTTCACGCGTTAGCACTATATCCCCAATGCAGTATGCTTTCTTAGCTGTAAAGTGTTGGCACACCTGCGTGTTCCAATTTACGGGCTAAAGTCCCTGATCCTGTGCTCAAAATCCAGAAGGTACGCCAGACATAGTAAACAATATGACTGAAGAGCATACATATAAAATTTGAAAAAAAAAATCTGGAAGGGGGGGGGGGGAGGGGGCGATAAAATTTCTGGGAGTGGATTTGTTCCTGGAGGGTTACTTGACACGCTGCATTATATATTACACGACATGGGTACTAATACTACCAAGTAAAAATGCGCGAATGTGTCAAGATGTTTTGAATTAAATGTCTTTGAAGCTGCCAGATAAGTCGAAAACTAGTTCCCTCCTTTTACGTTCCTATCTCTACCCAGGATATATTCGCCATTTTTGTTTCTGGTGCTTTTAATGTTTAAGTAAAATTTGCGATTCTCAATTGCAACTGATCTACTGAAGAGACTGCCAACACTACGCTTGTCTGTCCTCTGCAAGAGTACTGCGATGCATTGTGGGATCCGTACCAGATAGAACTGACGGAGGACACCGTAAAGAACAAAGAAAGGTAGCCTTGTTTTGTAACATCGCGAAATAGAGGATAGAGTGTCAGGCATATATTACGCGAGTTGGGACGATGATGATGATGTTTGGTTTGTGGGGAGCTCAACTGCGCGGTCATCAGCGCCCGTACACAATTTTTACACAATCCAATCTAGCCACTGTCACGAATGATGATGATGATGAAATGTTGAGGACAACACAAACACCCAGTCCCAGGGCAGAGAAAATCGCCAGCCCGGCAGGGACTCCGTCATCTACGCTAGTTGGGGTGGGAATCATTAATGCAATGGCGTTTTATATTGCGGCGAGCTGTTTTCACGCAATTTCAATCACCGATTTTTCTCCTCTGAATGCAAAATTATTTTGTTGACGCCCGTCTACATAGGGAAAAATGGTCATCGCAATAAAATAACAGAAATCGAGTTCGCGAGGAAAGATTTAAGCGTTCGTTTCTCGCGCGGGCTGTTCGGGAGAGGAACGGTTGAGAACTAGTCTGAGGGAGGTTCGACGAAGGGTTGGGGGTACCATGGCTGGCTACACGTACCGCGAATTGGCTGAGATGCATTTGATTTATGGCGCGGCAGATTGCAACGGACGAGAAGCCGTGAGATTGTATCGTGCGAAATATCCCGATAGAAAGGTGCCGTGCCACAGGATTGTTCGCCCTGCACCGGCGATTGCCTGAAAATGGCTCATTCCATAACGCCGTCAACAAATACGCCACTGATACCACCAACCCTCCGTCTGGAGCATTGTACACGACGAGGGACTGTATCCGCTTCATTTCCAGCGCGTCCCGGTATTGCAATCAATGACTACAACAAGCGCAGTGGTTTCTGCCGACCGAAGCTTCGCAGCGATTGTCGTCTTCGCCGATGAGGCTGCGTTCTCGCTGGAGGGTGTGATGGGCGTTCACAACCTGCACACGTTGTGAAACCGCATGTTGCACGTACGCATGCCTCACAACGCAAACTTATTCTTTTTTTTTTTTATTTGGCCTTTGAGTGTGTACTCAATTTAGCCATCGACAACACATAGTGACAATGTACACATAATTAAATAAACAAATACAGAAATGCGTATTTACAAGAATAAAAACTGTTACAGTTTTGTACATAATGTTTTAAAAATTGAATTGAATCGAATTGGAAAATAATTAAAAGTGTCTTGGCTTACAATTCACACCAATTCTGAAATATCTTCATCAGCAAGACATACACTCCTGGAAATTGAAATAAGAACACCGTGAATTCATTGTCCCAGGAAGGAGAAACTTTATTGACACATTCCTGGGGTCAGACACATCACATGATCACAGTGACAGAACCACAGGCACATAGACACAGGCAACAGAGCATGCACAATGTCGGCACTAGTACAGTGTATATCCACCTTTCGCAGCAATGCAGGCTGCTATTCTCCCATGGAGACGATCGTAGAGATGCTGGATGTAGTCCTGTGGAACGGCTTGCCATGCCATTTCCACCTGGCGCCCCAGTTGGACCAGCGTTCGTGCTGGACGTGCAGACCGCGTGAGACGACGCTTCATCCAGTCCCAAACATGCTCAATGGGGGACAGATCCGGAGATCCTGCTCGCCAGGGTAGTTGCCTTACACCTTCTAGAGCACGTTGGGTGGCACGGGATACATGCGGACGTGCATTGTCCTGTTGGAACAGCAAGTTCCCTTGCCGGTCTAGGAATGGTAGAACGATGGGTTCGATGACGGTTTGGATGTACCGTGCACTATTCAGTGTCCCCTCGATGATCACCAGAGGTGTACGGCCAGTGTAGGAGATCGCTCCCCACACCACGATGCCGGGTGTTGGCCCTGTGTGCCTCGGTCGTATGCAGTCCTGATTGTGGCGCTCACCTGCACGGCGGCAAACACGCATACGACCATCATTGGCACCGAGGCAGAAGCGACTCTCATCGCTGAAGACGACACGTCTCCATTCGTCCCTCCATTCACGCCTGTCGCGACACCACTGCAGGCGGGCTGCACGATGTTGGGGCGTGAGCGGAAGACGGCCTAACGGTGTGCGGGACCGTAGCCCAGCTTCATGGAGACGGTTGCGAATGGTCCTCGCCGATACCCCAGGAGCAACAGTGTCCCTAATTTGCTGGGAAGTGGCGGTGCGGTCCCCTACGGCACTGCGTAGGATCCTACGGTCTTTGCGTGCATCCGTGCGTCGCTGCGGTCCGGTCCCAGGTCGACGGGCACGTGCACCTTCCGCCGACCACTGGCGACAACATCGATGTAGTGTGGAGACCTCACGCCCCACGTGTTGAGCAATTCGGCGGTACGTCCACCCGGCCTCCCGCATGCCCACTATACGCCCTCGCTCAAAGTCCGTCAACTGCACATACGGTTCACGTCCACGCTGTCGCGGCATGCTACCAGTGTTAAAGACTGCGATGGAGCTCCGTATGCCACGGCAAACTGGCTGACACTGACGTCGGCGGTGCACAAATGCTGCGCAGCTAGCGCCATTCGACGGCCAACACCGCGGTTCCTGGTGTGTCCGCTGTGCCGTGCGTGTGATCATTGCTTGTACAGCCCTCTCGCAGTGTCCGGAGCAAGTATGGTGGGTCTGACACACCGGTGTCAATGTGTTCTTTTTTCCATTTCCAGGAGTGTATTTATAATTTACGTACAGCATTAAAACCTACAGATTGTGACCAGTGCCCTTGATGAAGTTAACTATCACTTTATGTAGTCGAACGTCTTCAGTACACAAAAGAGAAGAAGTTGATTGAGGAAGATGGTAGCCCATATTCAGCAACCAACGGTTTACGGTCAAATTTGGGGCACATAAATAAGATGCGGTTGACATCAGCTTCCGACTCAGGATCACACTCAAAATTTATTCTTAAAGTGTGGGTTGGCATCGTAGGAGACTGTCTAATTAGGCGGAACATTCTCCCGACTTAATGGTCACACGTATCTCGTATCCCTGCGTGAGGTTCTGTCGGACAATCTGAATGATGTTCCAAATCGATTTTTTCGCCGCTTTCGACTTCAAGACGACGGAACCTTTCCCGGCCACTGGATTGGTCGCGGTGGGCCAGTCACATGGCCATCACGGTCACCCGATATGTCACCAAACCGATTTTTTACAGTGTGGGACTGTTATGTCACAGGAGAACCTAGTGAGCAAGATCGTTGCAGCACCAGCACGTCTTCGAGACACAGCCGGCCGCTGTGGACGAGGGTTCTAGCCGCTTCAGTCCGGAACCGCACTGCTACTACGGTGGCAGGTTGGAATCCTGCCTCGGGCATGGATGTGTGTGATGTCCTTAGCTTAGTTAGGTTTACGTAGCTCAAAGTCTAGGGGACTCATGACCTCAGATGTTAAGTCCTTTAGTGCTTGGAGCCATTTGAACCATTTGTCTCGTCGCTGCAGCGTTGCCTCCAGACTTGAGTCGATGCGTCTGGACAACACTCTAAACATCCCATGTAGTGGGCATGCATTTGTAGCTCATGTGACTCAATAACTGCAACGCCATTTAGTAGCCGCCGATGGCCTTTGCAACCCCCGGTTCCTTAGTGATTGCTGATTCTTGTTGTATGCACGATGTGCATCTCAGTTTTAAATGTGTTTTTGGATCGCCTGTATAGTAAAAGAGTGGAACGACCACCACATCGAAAGACTTATATTATTCTACCGCGAAAAACCTTGTTTGTGCGAGATGATACATGAATATTACACGAGCAACAGAGTGAAAAATAGGGCGTACATAGGGATGACTGCAACGTTTCTAGGCGGAGTTGCAACCGTGGACCGAAGTACAGAGTTTCTACACAGAAATTCCCTATTTTGTGAGGCAATTTAAAAATAGACTACTGGCCATTAAAATTGCTACACCAAGAAGAAATGCAGATGATAAACGGGTATTAATTGGACAAATTTATTATACTAGAACTGACATGTCATTACATTTTCACGCAATTTGGGTGCATAGATCCTGAGAAATCAGTACCCAGAACAACCACCTCTGGCCGTAATAACGGCCTTGATACGCCTGGGCATTGAGTCAAACAGAGCTTGGGTGGCGTGCACAGGTACAGCTGCCCATGCAGCTTCAACGCGATACCACAGTTTACCAAGAGTAGTGACTGGCGTACTGTGACGAGCAAGTTGCTCGCCCACCACTGACCCGACGTTTTCAATTGGTGGGAGATCTGGAGAATGTGCTGGCCAGGGCAGCAGTCGAACATACTCTGTATCCAGAAAGGCCCGTACAGGACCTGCAACATGCGGTCATGCATTCTCCTGCTGAAATGTAGCGTTTCGCAGGGATCGAATGAAGGGTAGAGCCACGGGTCGTAACACCTCTGAAATGTAACGGCCACTATTCAAAGTGCCGCCAGTGGGAACAAGAGGTGACCGAGACGTGTAACCGATGGCACCCCATACCATCACGCCGGGTGATACGCCAGTATGGCAATGACGAATACACGCTTCCAATGTGTGTTCACTGCTATGTTGCCAAACACAGATGCGACGATTATGATGCTGTAAACAGAACCTGGATTCGTCCGAAAAAATGACGTTTTGCCATTCGTGCACTCAGGTTCGTCGTCGAGTACACCATTGCAGGCGCTCTTGTCTGTGATGCAGCGTCAAGGGTAACCGCAGCCGTGGTCTCCGAGCTGATAGTCTGTGCTGCTGCAGACGTCGTCGAACTGTTCGTGCAGATGGTTGTTGTCTTGCAAACGTCCCCATCTGTTGACTCAGGGATCGAGACGTGGCTGCACGATCCGTTACAGCCGTGCGGATAAGATGCCTGTCATCTCGACTGATAGTGATACGAGGCCGTTAGGATCCAGCACGGCGTTCCGTATTACCCTCCAGAACCCACCGATTACATACTCTGCTAACAGTCATTGGATCTCGACCAACGCGAGCAGCAATGTCGCTGTTTGTGTATGAGAAATCGGTTGGAAACTTTCCTCATGTCAGCACGTTGTAGGTGTCGCCACCGGCGCGAACCTTGTGTGAATGCTCTGAAAAGCTAATCATTTGTATATCACCGCACCTTCTTCCTGTCGGTCTGTAGCACGTCATCTTCGTGGTGTAGCAATTTTAATGGCCGGTAGTGTAGTAAATCTTTCTTTGTTTCAGGTCTGACTTGCCCGTCGGGTGCGGAAGAACTTATAAGTTGCTGCCAAAATTTTTTTAACTTCTGGCGCACTTTCATTCTTGAACTGTTGTCCGTAGAAGCGGAAATGGCGTCAATTGAGGAAAAGACAGAAACTGTGCTTTGGTTCACAGAGGGTAGTAAATCCATTGTTATGGTGCAGAGGCAGTTTCGTGGTGTTTACAGGAAAGCAGCACCAGACACCAAGAGCATAAAAGCGCGGCACAGCCGGTTTCTGGAAACTGGCCGCTTTGCAAAGTGGCATGGAGGAAGTCGGCGGGTCTCTGAAGAACAAGTTGAGAGTATCCGCCAAACATCCCAGTGAAGTCCACGAAAATCAGTTCGTCAAGCTTCACGAGAACTTCAGGTGCCTCGTGCAACTGTTCATAAAGTCCTCAGAAAGCGGTTGCGTCTGTGTCCGTACAGTGTGCAGATACAGCTGGGCATAAAATCTGATGACTAGCAGCCACGATACGAGTTTGCAGGTGAAATGTTTAAACAAATAGACTGGAATCCTGCGTTCCTGACAAGTGTAATGTTTTCTGACGAGGCCACATTCCATGTCTCTGGAGATGTGAACAAGCAAACGTTCAAATTTGGGGGTCGCAGAATCAACACAGTGTCACGTGTAAAAGAACATCCTGCTCTAGCATTACTTGGACAGGTGAATATTATCTTACGTCATTTTCTGAAAAATTTCATATAATTTTATACACAATATGTTATATTTCAAGCTAAAATTTGTGAAAAGGAATTATTTTATTTTCGTTGATACAATCGATATGTGCTAGCTCTGAATCTACATATGAAATTACGAAATATTTGGTACACTTAAAATTTCTATTATTAATTACGCAATATAGTACTGTTTATTATGTTTATTTATGGATTCATTTATAAAATAATAATCTAAACTAATAGAAAATCATTTGTCAAGAAAAATTGTAAACCCTTTGGAATATTGTTATTATCGCAGAGTGAAGTAGTTGTAAGCATACCTCTGATGTGGTCGGACGAATTTTTGTACTTTACGCGAACAATGTAATTTCGGCTTTGTTAATGAGAAAAAACGGCCTAGCTCTGCTGGTATTGCGAACGCCTGAAAGCAAGGGGAAACTACAGCCGTAATTTATCCCGAGGGCATGCAGCTTTAAAATCCATGGGGAAGAAATAAAAACTTTGAGGTTCGCCGATGCCATTGTAATTCTGTCAGAGACAGCAAAGGACTTGGAAGAGCAGTTGAACGGAATGGACAGTGTCTTGAAAGGAGGATAATGGAATGTAGTCGAATGAAGTTGGTTGATGCTGAGGGAATTAGATTAGGAAATGAGACACTTAAAGCAGTAAAGGAGTTTTGCTATTTGGGGAGCAAAAAAAATAACTGATGACGGTCGAAGTAGAGAGGATATAAAATGTAGACTGGCAATGGCAAGGAAAGCAATTCTGAAGAAGAGAAATTTGTTAACATCGAGTATAGATTTAAGTGTCAGGAAGTCGTTTCTGAAAGTATTTGTATGGAGTGTAGCCATGTATGGAAGTGAAACGTCGACGATAAATATTTTGGACAAGAAGAGAACAGAAGCTTTCGAAATGTGGTGCTACAGAAGAATGCTGAAGATTAGATGGGTAGATCACATAACAAATGAGGACGTGTTGAATAGGATTGGGGAGAAGAGAAGTTTGTGGCACAACTTGACTAGAAGAAGGGATCGGTTGGTAGGACATGTTCTGAGGCATCAAGGGATCACCAGTTTAGTATTGGAGGGCATCGTGGAGGGTAAAAATCGTAGAGGGAGACCAAGAGAAGAATACACTAAGCAGATTCAGAAGGATGTAGGTTGCTGTAGGTACTGGGAGATGAAGAAGCTTGCACAGGATAGAGTAGCATGGAGAGCTGCATCAAACCAGTCTCAGGACTGAAGACCACAACAACAACAACAACAATGAGAAAATTAAAAAAAGTGTGATATAGTAAAATGTGACACAATAAATTAATGTAAAAACAAAAATTATGCAACGACATTCTTCAAAGTTACTTAGATAAATGGAACCGTGAAAACCTAAAATGTGAGAATTTCAGTTTCAGGTATCAGGTCCCCAGGCATGAAGAATTGGATCCAACTCTGTGTGAGAAGATAAGTAGAAAGTTTATTGTAAATCTTACTCCTTTCGAATCTTCTGAAAAGACTTTACCATAGTGGACAATAGCAACATCAAAGAAAGTGGGGGTAGATTACAAAGGGAAAAGGTACGAGACAGCCCGAAAGTGAACGTTTGGTGTGGCCTCATGTGTGACAAGATAATCGGACCAGTCTTTTTTTGCTGGAAACAACTGTTACAGAAACGAAGTACCTAGAGACACGCTGGAGATCTTTGTCTTTTTCCCGTTTGAAGACTTGCAACCAAACTTTTGGTTTCAGGAAGATGGTGCTCCACCTCGCTTGCCACTGCATGTTCGGAAAGCTCTAAATGCAACAGTTTCAGGACGCTGGATTGGCCGAGCTGTACCCACGTTCTCCTGATTTCACACCGTTGGATTTTTTTTCTATGGGGCTACGCCAAGTCCAGCGCATTCGCCACTGCAGAGAGGGACGTTCAAAACCACCGTACTCGGATTGTAGAAGTCGTTGACACCTTTCCTTCGGGCACGTTGCAGTGGACCCGGATGGAAGCTGAAAACAGACTCCACATTCTTCGCGTCACCGCAGTGGCTCAAGTGTAATTATTTGATCTGTTGTAATTATTTTTTCAAAACTTATCTTCACATACAACATATTTTTGTGAAAAAAGTGAAGTTACTTCATTTAGTTTTGTATATGGAACACATTTGAAATAGGGAATTTCGGTGTAGACCCTTGTTTAATAAAATCTAAGCTAGAAGTTTTGAAATAAAGTTCCAAGAAATAAATTCTTCTTTTGTGTTGTCGTATTGTCCGTAGTTTATGATTATTGAAGGGGTACTTTAAATCTGTCTTTCCGATTACAAGAAGATGCGTATTTTTGTCGCCAAGCGCGTATCATTTATTGAAATGAAACATCAATGGTCTGTAATGAAACGCATTTATTTGGCTTACTTTCTAGATATAAATATCGTCATTTCCCTTGCAGTATTTTATGTCCACGTACACACATCAGGAAACGGCATGCACTTACACGATTTTTTAGGTGTTCTCTCAATTCGCTCCGTTATTTTGCGCCTAACCTCACACTGTTTTGGTGAACTGTACATTTACTGATGTGGAAGCAGTAGCGCCAAACGAGGAAATACCTGAAAAACGTGTAAGCAAACGACATTTCCTGATCTTAAAGAAAATCGGACATAAAATAGTGTAAGTAAAACCAACATATTTCGTAACGAACTGTTTTTAGATATAGGAAGCAAACCAAATTGTAAATATATTTCATTACAGGCTACTGATGATGCGTCTGGTGAGAAAAATGAACATTTTCTTACAGATGCAAAGACGAATATAAAATACCTTCAGTCATTTCAGAAAAGAGCTTAGAAAGGCGCAGGCTTCATGAAAAAGGCGGAAAAAGGAGGGTTGAACTGAGTAAACCCGTACTATAAAGAGCACCAATGATGATGATGAAGTTGCTTGTACTGTGTTCATTATTATATTGCATATAACTGTGTCACGTCCATTATTATACAGGTATTACTGTACTTAACGAAGGATGAGCAACGTCCTCTTGCTAGCGTGTGGAACATTCACGATTCTCATACGAATGCCCACGATTCTCAATTATATCCATATCTGGCAATCCATTATTTGACCAATTTTGTGCGATTTATCTTTCAATAAATATATGTGTACAAAGCGTACAAATCGCCGGCGACTCGCTACTATGGTCCTACAAACTTCCTGCCGACAATGTAAATGAGCTTCAAAATCCAAAGAAATACTACAATATACCCTAAAAACATTCCACAGTACAAAGTACTTCCGGCAAAGCACCGTCGCAGCTACTGAGAAACGTCATCTGTGGCCTTTAGCCTTTCGAGCATGCAGTGCAATGCTGAGTTGGCAAATAAATCACGGTAACCCGCTGATTTACGGTACACACGAAGAGGCCCGACTCAACGACACATCTCAGAGACTAATCCGGCGGGAGTTGCCTCCACGTTAGTGGAAAAAGGCGGGCCTGATATTGACAGGTCGGATCTGTCAAAAAATATTCGCGGAACTGGCCAGCTTTTCTGGCCCATCAGAGAACACTCGTGTGTGGCCAGCTATTGAACCCTCCCCTAGCGCGCCATTTACGAAGCGACGGGCCAAGGTACACTCTAACACATATTTCGATGGACCGCGAAGGAATTATCCGAATGGGACGGAAATCTGTAGATGCGATGTGCATGGACAGAGAAACAAATTATTATAATTTCAGATAAACTGGGCGATTTATTCAAGAGAAGGAGATTCGCAAGTTGAGCAAGTTAATAACGCGTTGGCCCAGCTGTAACTCTTTTGCAAGCAGTTATTCGGCTTGGCAGTGATTGACAAAATTATTGGATGTCCTCCTGAGGGATACCGTGCCAAATTCTGACCAGATGGTGCGTTAGATCGTCAAAATCTCGATCTGATTGGAGGGTGCTGCTCTCAATGATCCAAAGGTTCTCAACTGGGAAGAGATCAGGCGACGATATTGGCAAGGTAGTGTAAGAGGTCCACGATTAAATAATTTGTTGCTAGCGCACTCGAGCAGATGCAATTTCGATGGATTGCTCACACGCTGCCTGCGATATGTAAGCTATAAGAGAATCTGAGACCAAAGAGCAGTGTTGACTGCAGTAGGAACAGGTGGTAGTAGGAGTAAGTAGTTGCTAGCGAGCAGTCGTGTGTATCGAGTTGGCTGGGCCTTAGCAGGTCGCTTTTCTTGTCGTTATATATCAGACCGTGCACATTTTCCATTTCTTGTGTATGTATGATTGTTTTCCTATCGAAAGTAGAATACTTGTCTGTATGCACTATGAAATCTTTAAGATGTAACAAACACCAGTTGACTTTAACATTTTTGCCTCATGATATCTCAATATCTTTACTATTCTACATTTTTGCTACTACATTATGATACTGTGTGTACATTTTTGCATTCGAAATTTGTCTATGGTTTTGACCTAATACGTTTTCTGTCACGCTGTGCTGTATGCTTAGTCATATCACTAGAAACAAGTTTAGGCTGTCAGACAGAACTTCACATGTTAATTTTAGTGATGACATATGTTAGAAATAAGAAACTGTACACTATGAATAGTTGTATGAGGAGAATGATAATATAAATATGAATAATGAAGTGTCTATTTTTTTGCAGATGATAATAAATGATGATAAATAGTTGTATGAAGCGCAATAAAATAATATTCACATTTAGTGTAACCTCCCAACAGAAAAGTTCCGAAACCTCCCAACATTAAAAAATATAAATATAACGTTGACATTTAGCGTAACCTCCCAATAAATACATTGCGTAACCTATCAATAATAAAATGTGACCAATCTCTCAATGAAAATTTGTGGCTCACTTATAACCTTTCAATATGTGACTGTTAGTTTTAACTGGTAAATTTTGGACGTCAGCAGTGCTCCGTCATGGCCCTGAAAGATCATTCTAAATAAATTGAACATTCTTACCTCAACACGGTCGCCGGATAACGCATATATATCTGCTCTATAAGAAATTTTTCTGGCTCAGCCGACTGCAATGCTGGCCGATAGATTTGTCATGTATAAAAAGAAACAACTGATTTTTCTTTTCAATAATCGGGATGACCAAAGATTGGAGAAATTAGTAAATTCTTTAAATTGAAATGAATGATTGTCAAAAGTTACTTTTTATGAGAAAGATTATTATCAAGAGATTTTTTAAAAACATTTACATGGGACTTGATGTAACAATACCACATATGCGCGAGGCTGCTTTTACCTTCTACTACAACGCTCAGGCTCCGCCATCGCTCTACACGACCGGCCCAGCCAACACGATACACCAGACTGCTCGCTACTACAACTGCTACACAGTTCCTATTGCATACAACACTGCTCTCTGGTCTGAGATTCTCTTATAGCTTACATATCACAGGCAGCGCGTGAGGAATCCATCGAAATTACATTTGCTCGAGTGCTCTAGCAACAAATTCTTTAATCATGGACCTCTTACAGTAGGGTTTAGCAAGCACGAAGACAAGCAGAAGAAACTCTGGGATGGGCGGGAAATATCTTGCTGAAATGTAAGTTCAGGATGGCTTGTCATGAAGGGCAACAGAACGGGGCGCAGAATAATGTCGAGGCCTGGAATCTCATTGACTGGAGTAGAATTGTCGTCAGTGATTAGCCTCGCTTGTAATTGAGTCCCACATTCAACAAAACTACATTTAAAAAAATTATTTTCATGCGTCAAGGTTTCTTATAAAAAATGTCTTAAGCCACAAAAGCAAATAGAAGTGCAGAGATAGGGGAGTTAGCAAGAGGTTTCGACTGAGGCAAATTTAATGTCTACGAACATTTTTTTGATCTGTCTCTTAGAAGAAATCTGAATCTTCTTCACCGCCAAATCAGTATATCTCAAACCGTAATTGGTAAATGTCACAGCTACTATAAGAATCCCTGATCACTGTATCTATTTTGGGAATGTTAAAGTTGACCATAGGTAAGATTTTCGAGTGAATTAACGAACAGTCCACAATATTAGAACAGTATATCAGCATTTTCCTTCAGTTCTTAATGTAGAGGAACGAACTATCCCTTTGTTGACTTGTCACTTCGTTTATCATGTATTTGCCATTTCCTCTGCGCCGTACTAGAAATAAACTGAATTGTTATCCGACGAAACACTGTGCATTGCTGTTCTCGATAAGGTGCTTCATCGGCTGTCTGATTGCCGATGTCCAGCATAATTTCTGCTCTGTATAACCGCCACACTTGTGAAAATTCCTGCCAAGTTTTTTTCCATGTCGAATCCCGCCAGAAAAATCGCATGGTTGATTATACCAACGTCTGATTTATGTAAAAGTCAAGTTGGTAGCCTTTAAAAAATACTTTTCTATGGGGCGAGGGAGGTGGATGACTCCTAGCAGTGCAAACGCAAAACGGAAGACACCGTCAACACCTAAGATACAAATTTTTAAAAATCCGGCAGTAGACACTGGAGTGACAAAAGTCATGGGTTTTCTCCTAATATCGTGTCGGACCTCCGTTTCCTGAAATAGTGCAGCAACTCGACGTGGCATGGACTCAACAAGTCGTTGGAAGTCCCTTGCAAAAACATTGGGCCACGTTGCCTCTATAGCCGTTCATAAGTGTGAAAGTGTTGTCGGTGCAGGATTTTCTGAACGAACTGACCTATTCATACGTCCCATAAATGACCGATGAGAGTCATGTCGGGTGATGTGAGTGGCCAAACCATTCGCTCGAATTGTCCAGAATGTCCTTCAAACCATTCGGGAATGATTGTGGCCTGCTGACATGTCGCATTGTCATCCATGAAAATTTCGTTGTTATTAGGAAACATGACGTCCACGAATGGCTGCAAATTGTCTCCAAGTAGCCGAACACCCAAATGACCATTCCTTGTAAACATAGCCCACACCACGATGGAACCACCACCAGCTTGCACGGTGCAATGTTGACAACGTGGTTTGCGCCACACTCGAATCCTACCATCAGCTCTTACTGATATCAGGACTCATGCGACCAGGCCACGGTTTTACAGTCGTCTACGGTCTAACGGATATGGTAACGAGCCCAGGAGAGGCGCTACAGGCGATGTCGTTACGAAGGCACCCGCGTCGGTCATCTGCTGCCATAGCCCATTAACGGCAAATTTCGCCGCTCTGTCTTAATGCATGCGTTCGTCGTACTTCCACATTGATTTCTGCGGTTATTTCACGCGGTGTTGTTTGTCTGTTAGCACTGACAAAAGCCGCTACTCTCGGTCGTTAAGTGAAGGCCCTGGCCACTGCGTTGTCAAAATGGTTCAAATGGCTCTGAGCACTATGGGACTTAACATCTATGGTCATCAGTCCCCTAGAACTTAGAACTACTTAAACCTAACTAACCTAAGGACAGCACACAACACCCAGCCATCACGAGGCAGAGAAAATCCTTGACCCCGCCGGGAATCGAACCTGGGAACCCGGGCGCGGGAAGCGAGAACGCTACCGCACGATCACGAGCTGCGGACCGGCCGGTGTGGCCAAGTGGTTCTAGGCGTTTCAGTTCGGAGCCGCGCGACCGCTACGGTCGCAGGTTCGAATCCTACCTCGGTTATGGATGTGTGTGATGTCCTTAGGTTAGTTAGGTTTAAGTAGTTCTAAGTTCTAGGGGACTGATGACCTCACAAGTTAAGTCCCATAGTGCTCAGAGCCATTTGAACCTAAAGACTCATCCATGCCCGGGGCAGGATTCGAACCTGCGGCAGTAGCGGTCTCGCGGTTCCAGACTGTAGCCCCTAGAACCTCTCGGCCACTCCGGCCGGCACTGCGTTGTCTGTGGTGAGATATAATGCCCGAAATTTGGTATTTGCGGCGCACTCTTAACGCTGTGGGTCGTGGAATATTGAATTCCGTACGATTTCAGAAATGGTATCTGCCTTGTGTCTAGCTCCAAGTATCTTTCCGCTTTCAAAGTCTGTTAATTTGACAAACTGCCTATTGGCTTCTGTCTCGGGTTCTTCGGTCGACGTTCATCTAATGGTTTTTCTGACGTTTCGCCAGCACCCTCCAGGGTGAAGCTTTGGCAATGCCAGCCACTCGTGCTGGCGAAACGTCAGAAAAATCATTAGATGAGCGTCGGCCGAAGAACTGGAGACAGAAGCCAATAGGCAGTTTGTCAGCAAGTGGCCGCGAAAGACTTAACAATTCTGTTAATTTGCTTCGTGCGGCCATAATCACGTCGGAAACCTTTTCACATGAATCAGCACAGTACAAATGATAACTCCGCCAATGCACTTCCATTTTATACCTTTGTGCGCGACATTGCAGCCATCTGCATATGTGCATATCCCTATCGCACGACTTCCGTTACCTCAGTGTAATTCTGACTGGTCCTCGCGCCATGTGGGTTCGTGGCTGTTGACAGGCGCTGTGTATGCTACCAGCGCGACCGCTGGGGCATGCGGGTTGCGAACGGCGCTGCGGAAGGCAATCGGCTAAATCCACCACGTCCCGAAATAGGAGCGTAGGGTGCGGTTCACAACCGCTGCAGATCGCAGCGCAAAGTAGGAGCAACATAGCTTACGGGCGCTAGCTGTGCTCTAAACTGTTTATTGCGAGTAATACAATGTCGAACTACAACATTATGGCCATAACTGGACGGACACTAGCAGCAGGCACACTAAGGAATTACCGCCAACTGCATCGAGTGATGTTAACACCACAAGCACAACATAGACGGCTCCGTTTTGATTGATGGTCACGAAGTCAATGAAATTAAGGAATTCTGCTACCTAGGCAGTAAAATAACCAATGACGGACGGAGCAAGGAAGACATCAAAAGCAGACTCGCTGCGGCAAAAAAGGCATTTCTGGCCCAGAAAAGTCTACTAATATCAAATACCGGCCTTAATTTGAGGAAGAAATTTCTGAGGATGTACGTCTGGAGTACAGCATTGTATGGTAGTGAAACATGGACTGTGGGAAAACCGGAACAGAAGAGAATAGAAGCATTTGAGATGTGGTGCTATAGGCGAATGTCGAAAATTTGGTGGACTGATAAGGTAAGGAATGAGGAGGTTCTACGCAGAATCGGAGAGGAATATGTGGAAAACACTGATAAGGAGAAGGGACAGGATGATAGGACATCTGCTAAGACATGAGGGAATGACTTCCATGGTACTAGAGGGAGCTGTAGAGGGCAAAAACTGTAGAGGAAGACAGAGATTGGAATACGTCAAGCAAATAATTGAGGACGTAGGTTGCAAGTGCTACTCTGAGATGAAGAGGTTGGTACAGGAAAGGAATTCGTGGCGGGCCTCATCAAACCAGTCAGACCGATTAAATAAAAAAAAATAAAAATAAAATAAATTGTGATTGACAAGCAAGGACTGCCTATGCACGAGAGCCATTCAGAAACTGAACAACATTTTGTTTTGACACGCGACCGCAGCAACCACTCCCGGTCACCCACCGTGTCAGCTAACAAGTGACCTCTCTACCCGTTGCTTCAGTTTGGCGGTAGCTTCGCCACAATATAGTTGCTTACTGTTTGGATGTGCTACTTTAAAATGTGTAACAAAATTGAGGATCCCGCGCACTGTTCTCCGCGTTTTAAACGTGCAACAACTCGAAATTTATAGACAGTTAACTGAGGTTTCCGGTACAATGATGCACGAAGCGTCACTTCGGAAGTGGTGTATCATGTTTAATGGCGGACAGAGGCGTGTTCACGACGAAGATCGCTCTGGTCAGCGCTCAGTGGTGACTGGCGGACTCAAAGCAAGGCTAAGGATGAGACGTGTGTGTCTAGGGTCTTTAAGTTTTGTGATGTGTCTGGACTCTGGCCTAAAATTTTAGGTTGGAGGTTTTAGTGTATTGCAGAGTGGCTGACTCCTCCCCTTTTTTCCTTGCGGTCAGCCATCCACTTCCATCTGCTACATTGTTTCAGCTTCTTCTATCATTTTCTTCCTGTGTTGTCCATGTTTTACTGCTGACGCTCTGCTTCATCCCACGCTCTGGTGTGGGTGAGCACATGTTTTTCGACTATTATTACCCATGTTTTCTGTTCCGTTTTATATTCCTGTTCTGGGATTTTTCTTGACACCCGTCTCACTATGTTACTGAACGAGCGCTGAAGACCTTGCTGTCGTGCGCCTAAAACCCCTCTCCGCCCTCCCTCCCTCTCAAAGCAAGGATTGAAAAATATACAAGTTGGCGATTCACAATGAGGGCCCGCACTCATTATTTCCAGACATTTAAAGAACTGTGCTGTATAAAATTTTTAGTGCACATCTGGGATATAAAAAAGTATACGCCAAGGAGGTTCCTCGAATTTTGTCAAACGAACACAAAATCAAACGAATGGCAGCCGCAATGTCATTTCTCAGTCGCAATAAAAAGGATGGTCTAAATTTTTGAATCATCTGGCTATCACATTCCACACCAGAATCAAAGCGCCAATCAACGGAATTGCACCATTTGTAAAACCCAACGAAACAAAATTCTGAGCCCTTGAAACATAATGGCTACTGTCTTTTCGGATAATAAGGGGATCCTGCTGAGCGACTGCATACACTATGTTACCAACAGTATCCGGAAACCCCACCTACTGTCAGGTACCACATATCATTAGACATCGTGAGAAAGCAGAATGGGGCGCTCCGCGGAACACACGGACTTCGAAAGTGGTCAAGCGATTGTGTGTTCCTTGTGTCATACGTCTGTACGCTAGATTTCCACACTCCTAAACATCCCTAGATCCACTATTTCCGATGCGATAGTGAAGTGGAAACGTGAAGGGACACGTACAGCACAAAAGCGTACAGGCCGACCTCGTCTGTTGACTGACAGAGACTGTCGACAGTTGAAGAGGGTCGTGATGTGTAATAGGCAGACATCTATCCAGCCCATCACACAGGAATTCCGAACTGCATCAGGATCCACTGCAAGTACTATGACAGTTACGCGGGAGGTGAGAAAACTTTGATTTCAGGGTCGAGCGGCTGCTCATAAGCCACATATCACGCCGGTAAGTAGCAAACGACGCCTCGCTTGGTGTAAGAAGCGTAAACATTGGGCGATTGAAGAGTGGAAAAACGTTGTGTGGAGAGAGGAATGACGGTACACAATGTGCCGATCCGATTGCAGGGTGTGGGTATGAGGAATGCCCGATGAACGTCATCTACCAGCATGTGTAGTGCTAAAATGCGGAGGCGGCGATGTTACGGTGTGGCCGTGACTTCCATGGACGGAAGCGGTGGTGTTACGGTGTGGTCGTGTTTTTCATGTAGGGAGCTTGTACCTCTTGTTGTTTTGCGTGGCATGCCTCTTGTTGTTTTGCGTGGCACTATCACATGACAGGCCTACATTGTTGTTTTAAGCACCTTCTTGCTTCCTACTGCTGAAGAGCAATTCGGGGATGGTGATCGCAGCTTTCAACACGATCGAGCACCTGTTGATAATGTACGGCCTGTGCCGGAGTGTTTACACGACAATAACATCCCTGTAAAGGACTGGCCTGCACATAGTCCTGACCTGAATCCTATAGAACAACTTCGGGATGTTTTGAAACGCCGACTTCGTGGCAGCCCTCACCGACCGACATCGATACCTCTCCTCAGTCCAGCACTCCGTTAATAATGGGTTGCCATTCCCCGAGAAACCCTCCAGCACCTGACTGAACGTATGCCTGCGGGAATGGAAGCTGTCATCAGGGCTAAGGGTAGGCCAACACTATATTGAATTCCAGCATTACTGGTAGAGGGCCCCACGAACTTGTAAGTTATTTTCAGCCAGGTGTCCGGATACTATTTGTAAGTAGGCTGTTAAGATTTTTTTTATTGGTAATGCCGCCGCCACGTAGCGCTCTGTATGAAAATTACTGGCTGTGCCGTGTGCAGTCTGTGGCTGGTTTGCATTGTTTGCCATTGTCGTGTTGGGCAGCGGCAGCTGGATGCTAACAGCGCGTAGCGTTGCGCAGTTGAAGGTGAGCCGCCAGCAGTGGTGGATGTGGGGAGAGAGATGGCGGAGTTTTGAAATTTGTAAGAATTGGTGTCATGAACTGATATATATATATATATATATATATATATATATATATATATATATATATATATATATATATATATATATTACGACTATTAAGGTAAATACATTGTTTGTTCTCTATTAAAATCTTTCATTTGCTAAAAATGAAACGTCCCCTTTGAACAATTATACATAACTGTGCTTAAACTGACATAATATTTTTAGCGCAACGAAATCTGACTTTCAATAATGCCTACGAAAGAATGGCCCTGACTAACAATAACCTATACGTTTCACAAATCACTTACCTCACAAAAATCTTCGTTACTCGAACTACTGCAATACAGCGAGCGCCACTACTGCCAGCTAAATAAAAGATTCAAACTACTGAAGGCACTAACTACTGATAGGCATAGTTAGCAAATGAAAGATTTTAATAGAGAACAAACAATGTATTTACCTTAATAGTCATACTATATATTGCAGTTCATGACATCAATTCTTACAAATTTCAAAACTCCGCCATCTCTCTCACCACATCAACCACTGCTGGCTGCTCACCTCCAACTGCGCAACGCTACGCCCTGTTAGCATCCAGCTGCCGCTGCCCAACAGACAACAATGCAAACCAGCCACAGACTGCACACAGCACAGCCAGTGCTTTTCATACAGAGCGCTACGTGGCGGCAGCGTTACCAATAAAAAAAAACCTAAACAGCCTACTTACATTTTGATTGCATAGTGTACCTAGAGGCGAGACCAGAAATTGAGTGGCCTACTGTTGACGCTTCAGCGACTTCGCTGCGCCATCAAAAACAAGCGGCGCGCAGTGCTAACTAGTAAAGGCATCCTTCTTCACGATAATGTACGTCCGCAGCAGCGGGAGTCACACTGGACTTGTTTCGACGGTTTCAGTGGGAAATCCACTATTAAATCGGGACTTAGCCCCAATAGATTGTCACTTATTCCCCAAACTGAAATATTTTTTTGTGTAGACAACGCGAAGGAAGTGATGAACGTAAAGAAGCCGATAATTAGTGATTCAACAACTTGGGAGCAATTGAGTATGCAAGAGCATAGGAAAGCTGGTAAAACGGTACAAGAGCGTAAATTTGAGTGATGACTACGTAGAAAAGTAGCTTTGGTATCAAAATTTAAATTTTATCATGCAGTTATCAATTTGAGGCGCTGAGAATCATAAGGGCCTAAAGCCCATCAGCGTCGATTATGAGGTTTTAGCATTTATTCGTGCTTCTGAAATCTGTTGATCTTATGGTGAGTCAGGTTTATCTGTGCTATAGGCCCACATTGTATATATGAAAACTCACGAAAAGCTGTATCAGTGACCGAGCGAGGTGGCGCAGTGGTTAGACACTGGACTCGCATTCGGGAGGACGACGGTTCAATCCCGCGTCCGGCCATCCTGATTTAGGTTTTCCGTGATTTCCCTAAATCACTCCAGGCAAATGCCGGGATGGTTCCTCTGAAAGAGCACGGCCGACTTCCTCTCCATCCTTCCCTAATCCGATGAGACCGATGACCTCGGTGTCTGGTCTCCTTCCCCAAACAACCCAACCGCCAACCCTGTATCAGTGGTTTCTCTGAATTCACTTAAAACTGGGATCGACGGCAGTGTGCTTTAGGCCCTTATGGATCCCAGCGTCTCATCTGTATTCTAGTCAAGTGGCCATGTTGGTAGACATTAGTACTTGGGGTTAATCATTTCCACAAACGGCACTCTGTGTTCTAATTGATTGCTTACTGTGCGGGAATTGGGTTTCGTGTGCTGTGTAATCATGAACTATATTCAATCTATTTTAAATGCTAACAGAAAAGTAAAGCTTTGAGGACGGGTCGTGAATCGTGCTTGGGTGGACCAGTCGGTAGAGCAGTGGCCTGCGAAAATCAAAGGTCCCGAGTTCGAGTTTTGGCCCGGCACACAGATTTAATCTGTCAGGGAGTTTCATATCAGCGCACCGACCGTTGCGGAGTGAAAATCTCATTATGGGAACAGAAAACTGAATTACTACACAAAGATAGCAGCAAATGAACTAGGGCCTCCGAGAACAGGTCCTTTGATTGAGTGATGAAATCAAATAAGCGTGACTAAAAGCGAACATTTAAAAAGGAAGTGTACAATTAACACAAGTTGCAGTGTGGGTGCAGCGTAAGAATATCTGATTTTCAGCAAAGAAGTAAATCTGTGAACTAGTATGTCTGTTAGGGATCTTGTGCATATGTCCAAAAAAATGGAAGAGCACGGAAACTCCCATTCACACAAAAATGCGAAATAGACAGTTGCTAGAGCTTACACACTATTACGTTATTGCTCTAAGCTGTACTCAATTATGTACAAAACAACAAATTTCCACAAAAACAATTCTTTCTTTTGTCAAATAAGTTACGCATCTTATTACGATTATTACTGTTGTTGCCGGCCGTTGTGGCCGTGCGGTTCTAGGCGCTTCAGTCTGGAACCGCGCGACCGCTGCGGTCGCAGGTTCGAATCCTGCCTCGGGCATAGATGTGTGTAATGTCCTTAGGTTAGTTAGGTTTGAGTAGTTCTAAGTTCTAGGGAACTGATGACCTCAGATGTTAAGTCCCATAGTGCTCAGAGCCATTTGAAACCATTACTGTTGTTATTATTCCTGGCAGTGGCTGTAGTTTTATAAATTTATTGACAGCTATTAATTTCACACTCTCAAGTTTTTCTGACTCTACAAATTTGTGAACATGCATAATGTTTACTCGCGTGCCGCACTGCATAGTCCCATAGCCGAAAAGATTCCCAGTCAACACCCTGGTGGAACATGCATAGTACCAGCTTGGAAGTGAACTCCGTCAGAGTGCAAGCATCCCGGGTACGAATGAACACTCACACCAGTTGTGCTTGCCTGAGAATATGCAACGGATTTACCTTTAGGACACATGCGTCCAGTTCACATGAGGTGTACGTGTACTGGTAAGCAGGCTCACACTGCTAGGTTCGTTGTAAATCGTACTAGATTTTGCACACATTGGAATAACATCACGTACCCACTACAGAACTCCCCGTCTCCGGGTGTTTCACTTTTTTTGTCAGATTATGTAGACATCCGAGGTTGGACAAAGACACGGAAACACCAAAAACGTTACTTATTACCGGGGCTAATGCGGGGTACGTAACAGACTCTAGTCGTCCCGGAAAGGATAACACAGGCCCTGAATCGTTTTCGAGGAAATCTTATACTATTGTTCATGCAAACTAGTGGTGCGTTGAGCTAATGGTATGGAGGCATGTACTGATCACGCGCACTTTTCTGCAAAATAGCCGTGTTAGAAAAGCTCTACGTAAACAAAGAGCACTTCATCTCAGATTCAAGAGAAGTAAAAACATAGCTGACAAACAAAAGCTGAACGAAGCGAAAATGAGCGTATGGAGAGCAGTGAGAGAAGCATTCTATGATTTTGAAAGTAAGACGTAGTCAGGCAACCTGAGTAAAAACCCTAAGCGGTTTTGTTCGTATGTAAAATCACTAATTGAGCCAAAATCATCTATTCATTCTCTCAGCGATCATACCGGCACAGAAATTGAAGGCCGAAATACTGAATGCGGTCTTCTGAAGTTGTTTCATCGCGGAAGATCGTAACACTGTCCCTCCTTTCAATCGTCGTGCGAATGTCGAAATGGTAGATATTGAGATAACCGATATCGAAATTGCAAAGCTGCGACAATCGCTTAGTAGTGTAAATGCGTCAGGACCAGATGAGATACCTATAAGATTCTATGAAGATTATGCGAAAGAACTTGCTCCTCTTCTAGCAGTAATCTACCGTAGATCGTTTGAGCAACGGAAGGTACCTAACCGCTGGAGAAAAAGGCAAGACATTCTCTTTTTAACGAAGGCCGTAAGACAGATCCACACAATTACAGACCTATATCGTTGACGTCAATCTGTTGTAGAATTACGGAACATGTTTTATGCTCAAGAATTATGACTTTCTTGCAAAATGAACATCTCCTCTATAAAAATCAACATGGATTACGCAAACAGAGTTCCTGCAAAACTCAGCTCGCTCTGTTCCTCCTTGAGATCCACAGCGCAGTGGACAACGGCGCTCAGATTGATGCCGTCTTCCTTGATTTCAGTAAGGCATTTGACACCGTCCCGCATTGCTGTTTAAGAAAAAAATACTAGCTTACGAAGCATCGGAGCAGACCTGCGATAGGGTTCAAGACTTTCTTGCAGATAGAACTCAACGCGTCGCTCTGAACGGGACTAAATCGGCAAATGTAAAGGTAATATCCGGAGTACCACAGGGAAGTGTGATAGGATCGTTTCTGTTTACAGTATATACAAATGATCTTGCAGAAAGCGTCGGACGCTCTTTAAGGCTATTTGCACATGATGCAGTCGTTTACACCAAAGTAGCAAAGCCAGAAGGTAGTAAGAATCTGCAGAGAATTGATGAATAGTGCAGGCTTTGGCAGCTGACCCTGAGCGTAAATAAATGTAACATACTGCCCATGCACAGGTAAAGAAATTCACAACTGTACAGCTACACTATTGATGACAAACAGCTGGAGACAGCGCCTGCCGTGAAGTATCTAGGCGTAGCTATTCAGAGCGAGTGGAATGACTATATAAAACATACTGGGAAAGGCAGACACCAGAATCAGTTTCATCGGAAGAATCTTAAGGAAATGTAACTCATCCAACAAAGAAGGGGGCTAATAAGGCGCTTGTTTGCCCAATTCTTGAGTATTGTTCATCGATCTGGGATCCCTATCATGGTAAGACTGATAGAGGAGATAGAGAAGATCCAACGAAGAACGGCGCGCTTCGTCACGGGATCGTTTAGCTGGCGAGAGAGCATTATGGAGGTGCTAAACAAACTCCATTGGCAGACGTGGCAAGAGAGGCGTTGTGCATCACGGAAAGATTTACTGTTGAAATTTCGGTACAGCACTTTTCAGGGGGAGTCAAATGGTTCAAATGTCTCTAAGCACTATGGGACTTAACATCTGAGTTCATCAGTCCCTTAGACTTAGAACTACTTAAACCTAACTAAGGACAGCACACACATCCATGCCCGAGGCAGGATTCGAACCTGCGACCGTAGCAGTAGCGCTGTTCCAGACTGAAGCGCTTAGAACCGCTCGGTCAAAGCGGCCGGCTCGTATCAGCGCACACTCCGCTGCAGAGTGAAAATCTCATTCTGGAAATATCCCCTAGGCTGTGGCTAAACCATGTCGTCGCAATATGTCCGGATACTTTTGATCACATAGTGTATGTCAGTGCAGAAATTTTCGTGTGTTTCAGGTTTCATTCCTATACAGCTCGACATTACAGTGTTATATAGAGTTACGTTTTTCTCAAATAGTTCGTACTGATTACGTCTACTTAGCGTGAAATAATTGGTTTGCTTATTTATTTGCTTACGTACGAGATCAGTTTTCGCACAAGCAGGATTTCTTTCAGTTTCATGTAAGTAATGCGGGTTTGAGCTCAGTAGCACATTTAGGTTGTCAGTTCACATTCCCAGGTTCGTATTTACGATAACACACACAAGTAAAGGGTCCTCACTTGCTCCACCAATGGTTTAGTCGTGTGACCACAGGCGATGAACCTTCAATTTTTGAGTACGATCTGAGACAAAGCGGCAGAGCGAAGAGTGGCATACCGAAACATATTCTCGATCTAAAAGAGCTCGAATGAGTAGATCGTGGATCAAACCAAAATTCGCCAGTGTAACAGGGATCAGATAGTGGTACCAGAAGTATCCTCCGCCACACACCACTTGGTGGCTGGCGGAGTGTGATGTAGATGTAGTTGAACGCTGTTTTTCTTTTCTGACAGTAGGGGTTTCGTACATAAGGAATTTATTTCTCCAGAACGAACTGTCAACGAAGAGTTTTACAAAAATGTCTGAAAATAGCGAATCGAGTGCAACATTGCAGACAAGTGGATGTCGCGTCGCAACAGCGTCCCATGTGACGCGGCTGCTTCCATCACGAAATGTTTTGCCTTAAACGGCACTCCTGTTGTTTCACAGCGCACCTGTGAGTCCTCGTGACTTTTTCCTCTTCCCGAAATATAAAAATGTCTTAAATGTACGTCATTCTGGGACTCTGTAGAAAATTCCACAGAATATGACCGACATTTTAAATGCCCTCTCAGCTGAAGCCTTTCAGCGCTTCTGCACAGACTACCAGTGCTTTGAAGGGGACTATATCGTCATTTAAAAAGATAAAAACGGTGGTAGATAAAAAATTAAGTCTGATTACTTTTCCCATACACCTCATATACAGGGTGTTACAAAAAGGTACGGCCAAACTTTCGGGAAACATTCCTCACACACAAATAAAGAAAGTATGTTATGTGGACATGTATCCGGAAACCCTTAATTTCCATGTTAGAGCTCATTTTAGTTGTTAGTCATTTTAGTATGTACTGTACTTCCTCGATTCATCGCCATGATTTCATACGGGATACTCTACCTGTGCTGCTAGATTATGTGCCTTTACAAGTACGACACAACATGTGGTTCGTGCACGATGGAGCTCCTGCACATTTCAGTCCAAGTGTTCGTACACTTCTTAACAACAGATCTGGTGACCGATGGATTGGTAGAGGCAGACCAATTCCGTGACCTCCACGCTCTCTTGACCTCAACGCTCTTGACTCATTTATGGGGGCATTTGAAAGCTCTCGTCTACGCAATCCCGGTACCAAATGCAGAACTCTTCGTGCTCGTATTGTGGACGGCTGTGATACAATACGCCATTCTCCAGGGCTGCATCAGCGCATCAGGGATTCCGTGCGACGGAGGGTGGATGCACGTATCCTCGCGAACGGAGGACATTTTGAACATTTCCTGTAGCAAAGTGTTTGAAGTCACGCTAGTACGTTTTGTTGCTGTCTGTTTTGATTCAATGATTAATGCGATTTGAAGAGAAGTAATAAAACGAGCTGTAACATGGAAAGTAAGCGTTTCCGGACACTTGTCCACATAACATATTTTCTTTCTTTGTGTGTGAGGAATGTTTACTCGTAGTTTGGCCATACCATTTTGTAACACCCTGTATTTCTCCACGTCTACATTCTTATCGACTACAAACAGATAGTGTGCTCTACGTTCCCGCACTAAATTTCGAACTGAAGCGAAGTAATATTGATTGGCGACTCCATGGCGTGTTGTGTGCACCACGGCCAAATAGTGGATAGAATTGGAAGGAAAATCAGCATTGGCCGTATTTTGTTGTTTTATTGCCAGCAAAATCGATTTTCGGTCACTGAGTGACCATCCTCAGTGCTGTAAAATACAATTAAAATTGGTAGGCACTGGTATGAAGTTATATAACCACAAGCTTAGACCGGTTTGTGTGATCGCTCTAAGCTTGTTAATACCAGTGCCGACCAATTTTAATTGTATTTTACAGCACTGAGGATGGTCACTCAGTGACCGAAAATCGATTTTGCTAACAATAAAACAACAAAATACGGCCAATGCTGATTTTCCTTTCATTCCTAACAAAGTGATATTGTTTGAGCTCTCGGTTTACGTGACGTGCAGCACTGAATATTTGACAAAGAAGAAGCAATACGAATGAAAGAAAAGTATTTCCAGACAGGAACAGAGAAAGATGTGGCCCGGCCGCACGAAATATTCTGCACCGTTGTTGGACGACGGCGACGACACCTCAGCTGTATCTCAGCAACTACTTAGAATAGCCGGCGGCTCCACCAGCTACATTTTCAGGCCACACTGCAATTTGCTGCAGGCATAATGGTGCAATGTTGACGGCCACAAATTTCCGTAATATATGGTTCTTGAGAAGGTACTTTAATCCTAATACGTCCGGGAAGTTTCCTCCGACATGCAGTTCACAGAGGCTACCACACTACGGATTTAGAAATGCTGCGGCAAAGCTGGCACCAACAGTAGTAAGTGACAGAAAAGACGCAAGTGACAACAATTGGGAACGGAAGTGCGGTGAACGTTGCCATACCATTTCCTCCGACGCTCCGTCAGATCCATTTATTCTCCCTACTTCAAAGCCGAGAAGGTGAGCTACGCTTCGGGGAGAGAGCAAAAAGTAAAGAAAAACAGGCTCCCCGCAGCATTCCAGCGCGGCCTTTCCGCCCCGGAAATGCCTGGAGGGCGCGCAAGATGGCGCCAGGCGCCGCGCGCGCCGCCCGCGGCCGCCGCGGGAACTGCGGCCGAGGGGCGTGGCCGAGCAGCGCCGCAACATGGCGCCGGCTATTTCCAATGCACCCCTCCGCGGCGCCGGCGAGGGAAGCGGCCGAAAATACACACCGCCGGCCGCTCCTTTCATCTCGCGTAGCGCACTAATCGCAGTTGGAATAGATCGAAAACTTGTGGTGCAGATGTATAGGACCGAATCGATATCACATACGTAGGCCGCACGGTACCCAGGGGGAGATGGGGACTCTCTATATCATATTTTTCTATTTTTTTATCTGGTAGGATTAGGACCATCAGGTCCTAACATCTAACCAGCATTTCTACGTGTCTTGCCATAAATTCATTACGATAAGCAAGTCATAAGGTACATATTGAAACATTTAGTAATTGCTACACCTACGTCGGCATACATACTCCGCAAGTTATCATACGCGGCGCGGTGGACGAGACCTTCTACCCAGTCATTCCCATTCCATACAGAACGAAGGCAGTCATCCCCTTTCCACTCAAAACACACATTATTGCTGTAAGGAAAGACAGCTTGCTCTAAATGCCGAAAAATGTAAGTTAATGAAGATCAGTAGGAACAGCAATCCCTTAATGTTCATACACAGCATTGATAGTGGTGCTTCTTGATACAGTCACGTCGGTTATATATCTAAGCGTAACGTTGGAAAGTGATGTGAAATGTAACGAGCACGTGCGGGTTACAACAGGGAAGACGTCGGTTTGTTGCGAGAATTTTAGGAAAGTGTGTGTCATCAAGAGAAGGCGTTTAAAACGCTAGTGTGACTCCTTCTTGAATACCGCTTTTCGGGTCTGGTTAAAGGAAGACATCGAGGGAACTCAGGGCGGGCTGCTAGATTTGTTACCGGTAGGTTCGATCAACACCCTTCAGCAACTCAAGCGAGAATCGATGGAGCTAAGGCGAATGGAAGATCACTCAGAAATTTTAGATAACCGGGTGACGGCAGAACGATTTTACTGCCGACAACGTACACTTCGCATGAGGATCACGAAGACTAAAATAAGAGAAACCAAGCCTCGTACAGAGGCGCACAGGCTACTCTATTTTCCCTCACTCTGTTTGCGAATGGAACATGAAGAGACTAGTAGTGGTACAAGGTACCCTCCGCCCTGCACCACATCGTACGATCCCCGATTTCTCTTCGTCTACAAGACTGAGCTTTAAACCACACTGCCTGTCACATGGTTCACTGAGTCTATGTCTACATCCACATCTACATGGATACTCTACAAATCACACTTATGTGCCTGGCGCAGGGTTTATCGAACCTCCTTCAAAATTTTCTATTATTTCAATCTCGAACAGTGCGCAGAAAAGACGAACACCCGTATCTTTCCGTGTGAGCTCTGATTTCCCTTATTTTACTACGAGGGTTGGAACTTTAATAGTGGTAACTGTTTATTTACACTCGTACAAAATAGATACGTTTTTCAAAGTTTTACTGGCCTTCAAAGAAGTCACCAGCATTGTGTATAACCCGCTGGTAGCGATGTTGAAGTCGTAGGATAATCTCAGCAGTGCCAGTTGTGTTGACAGTTCGAGCGGGGTGCAGTTTGTTGCCCGAAGAATTTGTAGTAGTTTTGAAGCGAATAGCGTGAAGTGTTTCCTTCAGTTTAGAAATCGAGTTGAACTTACGAGGGCTTAAGTAAAGGGAGTGCAGTACGTGGTATAGCACTTAGCAGCCCTATCAATCAAACAAATCTGTACGTGCTTGAGCATTGTCCTGCGAAATGATGGTCAGGTCATGCAGAAAGTGTCACCACTTTGGTCTCTATGTTGTTCATTTTTGGAACACAACATACGACCAGCTTAGAGAGTTCCGGAACCTGTACAGAAAATTGGAATAGAGATCAACATAAATATCATTTCCGTCCTTTTTCATTCCTTATGAAAATCACACATTGCATGTTGTACCACCATGCAGCGAGACCTCCAGAGGTGGTGGTCCAGATGGCTGTACACACCGGTACTTCTGATACCCAGTAGCACGTGCTCTTGCATTTATGGATGCCTGTATTCGTCGTGGCACACTATCCACAAGTTCATCAAGGAACTGTTGTTTCAGACTGTCCCACTCCTCAACGGCGATTCGGCGTAGATCCCTCAGAGTGCTTAATGGGCCACGTCGTCCATAAACAGACCTTTTCAATCTACCCCATGCACGTTCGATAGGGTTCATGTCTCGACAATATGCTAGCCATTCTAGTCAAGCGATGTCGTTATCCTGAAGGAAGTCATTCACAAGGTGTCCACGATGGTGGCGCGAATTGTCGTCCACGAAGATGCATCGCCAATGTGCTGCCGATATGGCTGCACTATCGGTCGGAGGACGACATCCACGTATCGTACAGCCGTTACAGCGCCTTCCATGACCACCAGCAGGGTACGCCGGCCCCACATAATGCCTTCCCAAAACATCAGAGAATCTCCACCCTTGCCGCACTCGCTGGACAGTGTGTCTAAGGCGTGCAGTCTCCGACGGTTGTCTGGTTGAAGGCATATGCAACACTCATCGGTGAAGAGAACGTGATGCCAATCCTAAGCGGTCTATATACCATGTTGTTGGCCCCACCTGTACCGCTCTGCATGGTATTGTGGTTGCAAAGACGGACCTCGCCATGGATGTCGGGAGTGAAGTTGCGCATCATGCAGCCTATTGCGCACAGTTTGAGTCGTCCTGTGGCTACACGAAAAGCGTTATTCAACATGGTGGCGTTGCTGTTAGGATTCCTCCCAGCTTCTATCCGTAGGTAGCGGTCATCCACTGCAGTAGTAGCCCTTGGGCGGCCTGGATGAGGCATCTCACCGACAGTTCCTGTCTCTCTGTATCTCCTCCATGCAAGAAGAACATCGCTTTGGTTCACTCCGAGACGCCCGGACACTTTCCTTGTTGAGAGCCCTTCCTGGCACGAATGCGGACGCGATCGAATCTTGGTATTGAGCATCTAGCCACGGTTGAACTACAGACAACACGAGCCGTGTACCTAATTCCTGGTGGAATGACTGGAGCTGATCGGCTGTCGGACCCCCTCCGTCTAATAGGCGCTGCTCGTGCATGGTTGTTTACAGATTTGGGCAGGTTTAGGCATCTCAGCCAAAGGGACTCTGTATGTGACACAATATCCACAGTCAACAACTATCTTTAGGAGTTCTGGGAACTGGGGTGATGCAAAACAATGTGTGTAGAAGTGGAAATTCTATTGTCCGACAAGATACGACCCCGCGACCTCTCTGTTTCGAGGCACGCGCTTTAACGCTAGACCCGACAGAGACAGGGTGTGGCAACAACCTATTAACGTGAAATAGGTGTTCTTTGTTTTCACAGATCAAACCATGGCGTGCAGATATTCCACTGACGAACGAAGGAAGTGGATGGAGGTCTTTCAGTCTACAAACATTGTAAAAGAAAAATTAGAGGCCTGGACCGGATGGGATGCACCACGGTGCCTGAGAATTGGTAGAACCTACAACAGGTTTGTAACGACGGGGTCTGTTCAAGACGATTGCAAAGAAAACAGCGATAGGAAAAGATTTGTCCGAACTGAAGCGAATATCATTCTCGTCCAGAGAGTGATAGTAGCCAGCCTAACCAAGTCCTCGCGCAGACTTTCCCTAGAGACAAACATTTCTCAAAGGTCAGTGGTTAGAATTTTGCACCGCGCTGATTACGCTGTAGCTCACAAGCGCGGACTAGCAAACACGTGTGAGCGCTGCACAAATTACCTTGAAACTACTGCACATCGAGCCTGACATTCTGAGTTTGTTTTCTGACGAAGCAACAAGTCCAAATGCACATGGTTCACCGAAACTGCAGAAATACATGAGAAACATAGGAAGTAGAATGGACATAATAGATAGTATAATACGTATTAGCGACGCTACAGAAAAGACAGGATTTCCGTAAAGAAAGAGGTCCGCAAAAGAAAGGAAGTGCGTCCAGAAAGAAAAGACATGATTTCTCGAAGGATGAAGGAAGACTAGGAGCAAGGAAAATTGAACAGAAAGAAGCCCAACCAAATTTGATTTATCGTACCCCCAAAACGAATATATACTGAAGAAGCAAAGAAACTGGTACAGCTGCCTAATATCGTGTAGGTCCCCCGGGAGCACGCAGAAGTGCCGCAGCACGACGTGGCGTGCACTCGACTGATGTCTGAAGTAGTGCCGGAGGGAACTGACTGCATGAATTCTGCAGGCCTGCCCATAAATCCATAATAGTATGAGCGGGGACGAGATCTCTTCTGAACAACACGTAGTAACGCATCTCAAATATGCTCAATAATATTCATGTCTGGGGAGTTTGGTGGCCAGCAGGAGTGTCTAAACTCAGTGTTCCTGGTGCCACTCTGTAACAGTTCTGGACATGTGGGGTGTCGCATTGTCCTGCTGGAATTGCCCAAGTCCGTCGGAATGCACAAAGGACACGAATGGGTGGAGGTGATCAGACAGGACGCTTACGTACGTGTCACCAGTCAGAGACGTATCTAGACGCATCAGGAGTGCTATATCACTCGAAATACAAACGCCCTACACCATTACAGAACCTACACTAGCCTGAACAGTCCCCTGCCGACATGTAGGCTCCACGGATTTATGAGGTTGTCTCCATACCCGTACTCGTCCACCCACTCGATACAATTTGAAACGAGACTCGTTCGGCCAGGTAACATGTTTCCAGTCACCCGTGCAGTCAGCAAGGGTGCACGAGTGGGCCTTCGGCTCCGAATTCCCATATCGATGATGTTTCGCTGAATGGTTCGCACGCTGACACTTGTTGATGACCCAGCACTGAAATATGCAGCAATCTGCGGTAGGATTGTACTTTTGTCACGTCGAACGATTCTCTTCAGTCGTGACAGGTCCCCTTCTTGCACAATCTTTTTCCGGCCGTAGCGGTGTCGGGGGTCTGATGTTTTAACGGATTCCTGATATTCACGATAGGAAATATGATGCTTTACCATATTCTTGATATTCTCGGTACACTCGTGAAATGTTCGTACGGGGAAATCCGTACTTCATCGCTACGTCGGATATGCTGTGCCCCATCGCTCGAGCGCCGACCATAAAACCCTGGTTCAAATTCACCTAAATCTTGATAAGCTGCCATTTTAGCAGCAGTAACCGACCTAACAACTGCGCCAGACGCTTGTTGTCTTATGCTGACTGCAACGCTGTAGTCTGCCTGTCTGCATATCTCTGTATTTGAATATGCATGCCTATACTAGTTTCTTTAGCGCTATATATATACATACATACATATATATATATATATATATATATATATATATATATATATATATATATATATATATAATGACAAATATGTGGAAAACACAGAAATTAGATTGATTTGACATCTCCATTACGTCACATAAATGTTCGTCGAAAGTCATGTTGGGCGATCTGAGAGGCTAAGTCAATTGTTCGAATTGTCCAGAAAGTTATTCAAATCAATGCGCATTGTCATCTATAAAAATAGTCGTTCGGGAGCATGAAATCCATCAATGGCTGCAAATGGTTTCCACGTAGCCGGAGATCCAAATAACCCAGTCCATTCCATGTAAACATAGCCCACACCATTATGGAGCATCCACCCGCTTGCACAGTGCCTTGATGACAAGGTGGGTCCATGACTTGGTGGGGTCTGTGCCACGTTCGAACCCTACCATCACATTACACAAACTCATCTGACCAGGCCACGCTCGTCTAGGGTCCAACTGATATGGCCACGAGCCCAGAAAAGGAGCTGCGAGCGATGTGGTGCTGATAGCGAAGGAAATCCCATCGGTCGTCAGCTGCCATACCCCACTAACACCAAAATTCGCCACAATGTTGTAACGGATACGTTGGTCGTATGTTCCGCTTTGATTTCTGCGCTTATTTTAGACAGTCTTGCTTGTCTGTGAGCACTGACAACTACGCCGCTGCGCTCGGTCGTTAAGTGAAGGGCGTCAGCCACTGCGTTGTCCGTGGCGAGAGGTAATGCTAGACATTTTTGACACTTCGGATCGCGGAATATTGAATTCCCGACGATTTCGGAAACGGTATGTCCCGTGCGTGTAGCTCCACCTACCATCCCGCATTGGAAATCTGTCACTCCCGTCGTGCGGGTGATAAGCACTTCTGATACCTTTTCATATGAATCACCTGAGTAGAAATGACAGCTCTGTTAACACACTACCCTTTTATATCATGTATACGCGATACTACCGCCATCTGTTTATGTGCATGTCGCTATCCCTTGAGATTCGTCAACTCTGAGTATAGTAATTACTTTAACTTTTACTTACATACACTATGTGATCGAAAGTATACAGACACCACCAAAAATATACGATTTTCATATCAGATGTATTGTGCTGCCCGCTACTGCCAGGTCAGCGACCTCAATAGTCATTACACATCATGAGAGATTACAATGGGGCGCTCCGCGGAACTCACGGACGAACGTGGTCAGGTGATTCGGTGTCACTTGTGTCATACGTCTGTGCGCGAAAGTTCCACACTCCTAAACGTCGTTAGGTCCACTGTTTCCGATGTGATGGTGAAGTGGAAACGTTAAGGGACACGTACAGCACAAAAGCGTAGAAGCGTACCTTGTCTGTTGAGTGACAGAGACCGCCGGCGACAGTTGAAGAGCTTCGTAACGTGTAATAGTCAGACATTTATCCAGACTGTCACACAGGAATTCCAAACTGCATCAGGACCAACTGCAAGAACTATGAAAGTTAGGCGGGAGGTGAGGAAACTTTTATTTCATTGTCGAGTGGCTGCTCATAAGCCACGCATCAAGCCAGTAAATTCCAAATGACGCCTCGCTTGGTGTAAGGAGCGTAAACATTGGACGATTGAAAAGTGGAAAAACGTTGTGTGGAGTGACGAATCACGGTACACAATGTGGCAGGGTGTGGGTATGGCGAATGCCTGGTGAACGTCATCTGCCAGTGTGTGTAGTGCCAACAGTAAAATTCGGAGGTGGTGGTGTTATGGTGTGGTTGTGTTTTTCATGGAAGGGGCTTGCATCCCTCGTTGTTTTGCGTGGCAATATCGCAGCACAAGCCTACTTTGAAGTTTTATGCACCTTCTTCCTTCTCATTATTGAAGAGCAATTGGGGATGGTGATTGCATCTTTCAACACGATCGAGCATCTGTTCATAATTCACGGCCTG